>NW_028301604.1:15625000-16250000 GCF_987345545.1 Pholcus phalangioides
AGATTGGGATGTCAAGTAGTCTGAACTGGAAGGACATTTCAGTTTTGAATCACAGGACATTGGCTAAAACCAGGGCTCTTTGACACTCTAAAAAGTAGGCTGACTTATACACCATCTTTGAGTGAAGTGTGACGTCAGTATTACCACTATAGCCAATCGTCGTTTCTTATCCTGTTTTTTAACGATTAGACACACGTTACTTTGAACAAAAAACTAGTTTTGAAGCACCGAGATGGAAGACGATCAGTCCATAGGCGCTACATTCCAACCTACTCATTCGTTAGAAATTCTATAGATGAATATGGACGAGGTTCATGTGTGGTTTAGTAGTAGTAGTAGTCCGTAGGCACCTTAGCTAAAACTGCCTATGAGGCTTTCGCATAGACGTCATAATGAGGCTTTTCGAATAGACGTCATAATCAGCATCATTCTGAGGGAAAAACACTAGATGATCCCTATAGAGATAATGTTAAAATTGCAGATTTTAGCGTAGAAATGCGGAAATTTAGTGTGGTTTTCCGCACATCAATAATTTTAAAAATTGAATTGAATTTTTGGTTTTCGAAATATTGAGTTCGCTTAGAGATACAAAGTGCAGAAAATTAAATATAAAATAATGAGCCAGACCCACACACTTTTGAGGTGGATATCCATGCAATGACATTGATTTCAACATTTTATTTTTATCTTCTCAAGCACGAAAATGAGAGAATTAGTCTCCGTATTATCTTATATTATCCAATTGTATCAATCCATTTAGTTTAGGATGTTTTGAAATTAGTTATGGGCCCATATAAATTACATTGAAGAAATTCCGCAGCATTAATCAATCATTTTTTGAAGCAAAAACATGCGTATGCAAATAAAGAGATATGGAACCAATCAGAGTACGGCGTTGCGGTCGGCATCGCCTATATAATATAACAAGTATCTGGCACAATTGTTAGATCGGTTACTGCTGCTACAATGGCAGGTTATCGAGATTTAAGTGAGTTTGAACGTGGTGTTATAGTTGGCGCACGAGAGATGGGACATAGCATCTCCGAGGTAGCGATGAAATTTGGATTTTCACGTACGTCCATTTCACGAGTGTACCGTGAATATCGCGAATAATAAAAAATTAAATCTACGACATCGCTGCGGCCGGAAAAAGATCATGCAAGAACGGGACCAACGACGACTGACGGGAGTCATTGAACGTGGCAGACGTGCAACCCTTCCGCAAATTGCTGCAGATTTCAATGCTGGGCCATCAACAAGTGTCAGCGTGCGAACCATTCATCGAAACATCATCGATATGGGCTTTCGGAGCCGAAGGCCCACTCGTGTACCCTTGATGACTGCACGACACAAAGCTTTACGCCTCGCCTGATCCCGACAACACCGACATTGGACTGTTGAGGACTGGAAACACGTTGCCTGGTCTGACGAGTCTTGGTTCCAATTGCTTCGAGCTGATGGACGTGTACGGGTATGGAGACAACCTCATGAATCCATGGACCCTACATGTCAAAAAGGGGACTGTTCAAGCTGGTGGAGGCTCTGTGAGGGTATGGGACGTGTGCAGTTGGCGTGATATGGGACCCCTGATACGTCTAGATACGACTCTGACAGGTGACAGGTACGTAAGCATCCTGTCTGATCACCTGCACCCATCCATGTCCATTGTGCATTCCGACGGACTTGGACAATTTCAGCAGGACAATGAGACACCCCACACGTCCAGAATTGCTACAAAGTGGCTCCAGGAACACTCTTCTGACTTTAGACACTTCCGCTGGCCACCTAAATCCCCAGACATGAACATTATTGAACATATCTGGGATGCCTTGCAACGTGCTGTTCAGAAGAGATCTCCACCCCCTCTTACTCCTACGGATTTATGGACAGCCCTGCAAGATTCATGGTGTCAATTACCTCCAGCACTACTTCAGACATTAGTCGAGCCCATGCCACGTCGTGTTCCAGCACTTCTGCGTGCTCGCGGGGGCCCTACACGATATTAGGCAGGTGCACCAGTTTTTTTGGCTCTTCAGTGTATAATGCCTTTCAGCGGTTTATATTAAAATGTTGTCAAAATATTTCCAGTCCAGGTAGAAAAAAAACTCGAACACAGACACAATTTTAGATTTCAAATTCAATTCGAAATTGTTCAAAGAAGAAGAAGAATTGTTCGAAAAGATTCAATTCGTACACAAAAGCAAATTTAGTCATTAAACGCAAAGTAATAGGTACGAAATGAAGAGGGAAAAAAAAACAGCCCGAGTGATTATTTTCCTAAATACTATAGGCCAGAGAGATGACTCATCGCAGCTCGTAAAATGTTTTTTATTTTTAATATTTTTTTTCGCAATACTACATCTACATAGCGGAAGGTTCGGATGGTCGGCATATATTTCAGTAATACGTATTCAAGAATATGAGAGTGGAACGGAAGAAGGGTGGCGAAATTTGTACAGGCTACAGGCAGCAAAACCATAAATACACAGTGGCGGAGGACGCTCGAGCACTTCCAGTACTTTGAGGCACGGAGGCGGCAAAATTCTGTTTACCCCTGGCGGCTGAATCATGTTTGCCCCGGGTGGCGGCAAAAATCCTAGCTACGGCCCTGTCAGAAGGTGCTCGAGCACCTCAGAATTGATTCAGAAATCAAAATTCCTCATGTAAAGCTTAAGACGAGCGTCCACGGGCCTGAAACACTTTCGAAATGCCCCGGATCTATCATAATCATGAACGAAACAAAAAGGCAAAATAAACAGTTAAAAGAAAAAATTATGAAAATTGCGTTTTATTGGAGCTTCATATCATTTTAATTAATCATATTCCCATAGACATTAATATGATACATTGAATTTTTAAAATAAATTGAAGGCACTGAACTAAAAACTTATGACGAGTTGAGAATGAAAAATGATCTTCCTCATTCAAAAATAAATTAAAAATATAACAACCCCTTATATAAGGATAAGATTTTATCTTTCCCCATTATGGGATCATGTAGATTACCCGAAGACGCATTAAACAGTCATGGTGCTTAAATTTATTTAGTTATTAATATTTTAAAAGAATTCGATCCGGCAAAACACATGTTAAGTATAGGGAAAAGAGCGGTTTGTTTGGGCTTATACTTGTTAGCCCATAGGGTTGCCACAACGGCTTCAATTTTCGTGTCGGATGTCACCTCCTTGTATTCTTTCCTCCAGGGATAAGCACAGGATGATTGCCATATAGAAATCAATGTTCAAAGTGCCGATTTCGCTGTGGAAATCCAGAACTGTGAGACTTTCCACCTCGTCAATAATTATAAAATTGAAATTAATTCTTAATTTTCAATATCTTGAGTTTGTTCAAAGATAAGCTGAAAAAATCAAAACATAAAATGATAAGATACTTTTGAGTTGGACACACAGATTATTGAAATAAATTGAAATGAATTATTAATTTTCAAAATCTTGAATTTGCTGAAAGATAAGAAACCGAAAAAATTAAAGTATAAAACGAACAAACATTCTCTCTACTTTGTTTCCGTTCGTAAACCGAAACAATTTCACCCTTGTAATCAAAGTAAGATGAATTAATCCGTTCCTGTGCCTCCAAAGATTTTTAGTGTGAACTCTTACATCAACTCCTGTGGCTGTGTGTAATGTAAAAACAATGCAAATGCCCGAAAGACCCCTAAATCTCTGAATGCAACACAATTTGGTCACAATATCCTCGAAGTCAAACTCATGTTTCTGTGAATCACTTGCTGGCAATCTTTGTCAATAAGAGCAATATAACGTAGAATATTGAAATGATGTTTCCAGAAACTATTGACTTTAATTTCTATGTAAAATATTAATGCAAACCAAGTTTAAAAAAGTTCTTTGGTTTAGAGCAGTGTTTTCAAAATTGTAGGTCACGATCCCTTGTGGGGGGGGGGGGGGGATACCAAGAAACAAGTTAATAAAACTATTTAATAGCAAATAGCAGTGCAGTCACAATTTGATTTTGAATGTAGTTGACTATCGTAGGGGAGGGTTCACCGATAATAATCTTGAGAAAAAGGGGTCGTGCTTGAAAAGGTTTAGGAGCTCCTTTCATAAAGTTTGAAATGACCTGCTGATCCATTGGTTGGATAAAAAGAGTCGTGATGGGGGCGGGAATTTTCCTCTGATAAAGTCTAATTTTCCCACCAACTCTCCTGTCAAAAAAAAAGAAAAAGAAGAAAAAAAAGAGCAACAACGCTAATATTCTTTCCTCGGAATTTGGTTCGTTTTGGGTGTTCGGGGTATTTTTCTTTCGCCGGCTGGCGTGTTCGTGAACCGGATCATTTTTTAGTGTTCGTAAACCGACCCAACCACCCGACGTCAAATACGACGTGAACATTTGGCCATTTTTTCTAAATGACGTCTGTCAAAAAAAAAAATCACGTCATTTCAAAGTCATTTAATGACCACGAACAATAAAGGTCAGGAAATAACGTGATAGTGGATGACTTTAATGAAATATCGTATCATTTTAAAGGTCATGAAATAACATGCTGCTAAATGGCGTAAATGATTTTGCGTCATAAAAATCACGAATTTGTTTCGAACTGAAAAATTCTGTTCCGGATGAAAATATCAAAAATGATCCGAAATGTTTGTTAATGAACCTTGAGAGAGTAGTTTCAAAATCGTTATCCCCTAGGCCTTTTCGTTACTGATTGTCACAAAAGAAATGAAAGTACTTTATTGAAATTTTGTTTGAGTGGAAATGTGAAACTTTTCAGTGAGTAATTGTGTTCATATGAAATTTATCTCAACACAGTTTATGTACGTTGTATATTACACGTTGTATAAATGATAATTGAATCCATATCATGTTTTTTACCGATTATCAGAGGATTTGTGAAATCAGTCAACGATTGAAAAAGATGCAGTGGATTCTTTGACGTGCATTGAACTAAAAAAATGAATTTTAAAGTCTTTTTTTTCTGCAAACTATATATAATTATTTAATATAAATAATTAATACTTGTCAAGTCTTTATAAAATAACACTTGATATTCACTGCTACTTTATCCCGATTGGTATGGAGTGAAATACTTACGGGCAATCTACGGCAGATCTGGTTTCGAATCAGAGTTCCGCATCATCTTCGCCTCTTTCTCTCTCCTAGAATGGCGCTCTATCTTCCGAAAGTTGAACTATTTGCAAATGGCAATTTTTCTGACCAACTTTTGATGTCTAAAAATGGACAAAATGACCATTTTTATCACGCCATGTTTGAGACATTTTATGACTTCCAAAAGACGTTTTTATTGACGTCTGGCGGCAACTTGGGGAAGTGTTCGCAAACCGACGAGACGTTCGTAAACCGAGGGCTGACTGCTACATGTAATAACGAAGTAGTGCTATAAAAGTTTGATAAAAGATCTCTTACAAAATTTGAAAAAAAAACCCCAACAAGCCTATTGGTTACATTCATTCGGTAATGATAACTCCGTTAGGTTTGAAGACCCATTGAAGACGTTTTTCAGCTTTAATTGGAGCATTTTCCGACTCAAAAACAGATCGATACAATTGAATTTCAAAAAAATGTTTCGCAGTGTCAAGCGCCCATCATGAAAAAAATTAATGATTTGATTCTGCAGGTGGTACACAGTGGCGGTCTTCTAAGGTTTGTTTCCCTACTTTGAGGTGCAAGTGGCTTGGCCTAACTGGCCGATCTTCAAAAAAGTTTCTCTACGCAGGGGCGTCGGAAGTGTTTCGAATCTGTGCGAGCTCGTCGTTAGTTTTATATAAGAAACTTTGATCTCTGAATCGATTCTGGTGATACTCGGACCCATGCCATGAATTACTGTGGGACCCATAGCACCTCCGGCTCTGATGACACTGACTCCACCGGGAACAATGAGGCCTGCAATATTTAAAAACTACCTTATTAAGGATATTAATTCACTGTTAGTTTCTCTCTTCGGGTTTGACAGTAGTATTATATAACAGTAATGCACAAAAACATTACTGTGACAAAAAAATAGAAAGTTTTTTTTTTTGTCATCTATTTCAATTAATTCTTAACATATTTCATTATTTTGAATTTTTGTTATTTCTTGATGTTTTGGCGCGGAACTTTTGGCAGTACCTGAACACATAACATGCAATAAACTTCTTCCATGCAACGCTATAGGTTTCATAAAAGCACAATCCACCTCCACAGAGACAAAAACGGTAGTAAATTGAGTCTATGGTGATAGGCTGGGTTGCATAATTGAGACAACTATACTACAGATTTCATTTCCAATAATCATAAACTTGCATATCTCCTGTCGAAGACATCAATTAGTTGTTCTGGTAGTTGATGAAAGTTGCCGTCAAGGTACGTGGGTTCGATCCTGAGGAAGAACATAGATAACAAGTTCATTTCCGCAACGAACCTAAGGTGACCACCGATAGATGGTGCCTTCATTTCAACCCAACTTCATCATTAGTAAATTTCAGTAAGATGATATGACCGGAGTTGGTATGCGGTGAAGTAGTCAGTTGTTCTGTTCAAGCAATCGCGGTTTCGGCAAGACAGAATCCCAATACTGCATTAGCCTTTTTTCGAACTTGAAGTGGCGTATATCCGCATCCGCGGTGTGACAAAACAAAGAAAAGCTAAGAGTAGGCCTATATTATTCGAATTCTGAAAAAACAATTTTTATCCAAAAAACCCCTTTCTCCTAAGTAGTATCTTCGACCTGTCCTATAGGCAGAGCCAAGAGCAAAGCCTCTCTCTCTCTCTCTCTCTCTCTCTCTCTCTGTTCAAGTTCACATTACCTTCTTAGGTAATATATACGGGGTGATTATAAAAAACTATCCCGACATATGGGCCCCTAACTATCATACCATTCACAGAAACTGAATGAAATTTTGGCATAAGGTATTTTGAGGTATGCGCTCAAGAATGATATGGAAAACAACAGCGTCACTCTAACAGTTACGATTACAGTGAGAAAATTTCGAAAATATCAAATGGCAACACCAAGTTTTTTGTATTGGAATGCGATCTCCATACTGAAAAACACTAAATAGCGTTGGAATGGCACCTGTAGCACGAAAATCTCCGGAGCTAGGCAAGGAAAAAGTAAAAAAGACTTTGCCGTGCACCAGAGCATTAATGTTCGTTTCATTCGTCACACCGTTTCTTCGGCTGAGATCCCAGCCTAATTAGTCCTCCACAAGGTCATGTGGAAAATTTGTGAAACACAATAAAAGGCTTTATTTTATGCTGCTTCTCTGTCCTTATTGGTTGTCCTCACTTTTAGCCTATCTACCGCCGGTGATTTTCATGCTACAGTTGCCGTTCGAACGCTATTTAGGGTTTTTCACAATGGAGATCACATTCCAATACAAAAAACTTGGTGTTGCCATTTGATATTTTCGAAATTTTCTCACTGTAACCGTAACTGTTAGAGTGACACTGTTGTTTTCCATATCATTCTTGAGCACATACATCAAAATACCTTATGCCAAAATTTCATTCAGTTTCTGTGAATGGTATGATAGTTAGGGGCCCATATGTCGGGATAGTTTTTTTATAATCACCCTGTATATGTGTACAAAACTTTTTACATTTATCTTTAAGAAACATTTTCTCATCGTTTTAAACACGCATTTAACTTTTTATTAATTTTAATCATTGAAAATTTACTCTTATCTTCCTTAAGAATTTTCCTGTACGAGAATATATAGTCATTTTTATTACTGTATTTCCAAAAGAGTTGCTCTGCTTCTTCTGGTACCATTTGCTGCAATAATAATTGATACTTGATAGAAGTTTATTTTTAGAGAAAATACATTTACTTCATTTCAATTTCTCTCATACAGTTTTTTTTTTTAAAGTTATAAATGAGCAAAACCTTTAAAAGCGTAAGGAATTCTGTTTGAAAAGAAAACAATGTCGAAGGATATCATCTTACTCCCGAAAGTTTTCATTTTTGTCGCGCCATATTAATTTTTAGTCATTATCTCGTTCAGATTCAAACACAGACCTATCAAACTACAGATTGAGATTGGTAAGCTGATTGCGCGGAAGCAAAGGTGAGACATTTCTTTTAATTTGAATAATTGAAAAAAAAAATTATCCTTTACCTAAATTTGAAGTTGGCCTATTTTAACTAAATTTAAAGCAATAAAGTTTAAAAAAATTACAGATATTTTTCACTTTTCAATCATACAGGAGTTTAACAGATGCTGAGAGAGACAAGCCACGCCATCGATCGTTGTACAGTGGACAATTTTTTTTGCTCTATATGAATCTCAGAGTTTTTGTGAACGATTGCTTAGGGGTTCTTCAAGTATTACGTCAGCACCGATGGGGGGGGGGGAGGAGGTTTCCGATTTTCTGACAAGGGGGAGGGGGTTTGGATGATGCTTACGTCATCAATCACCCTTTATGAAGATATGAAATATTCTTAATGGCATCTAATTCGGTGCGCAAAAAACGGAAAAAACACCTTTCGATAGTTATTGGGCATCTGAACTAACATTCTCTCTATTGATAAGTCCCCTACAGAGCCACTTTAGTGATCTCTAAATGTTTCACAGATTCTTCAAGTGCTCAAGAAATGCGTCCGGGCCGCTTAAATGCTCTGGAATTGTGCCACGTTCATTTGAGCGATTTGTAAAAAAATGTGCAGCCTGGTTCATTTTTACAAAATTAGGTTTGAGGGGCAAGCCACATCAGACAACCTTCAGGGCCACATTTGGTCCGCGGGTCAAGAGTTCACCATATATGGCTTAAAGGGTGGGTCGCAGTGAATTTCTTGGAGAAATTTTTAGTTCTCACCCTTCAAATAGCATTGAAATGAACGGAAATTGATTATAATACCATATAAAGCTATTTTCTTTCGAAATTTTGATTTTTAAAAAAAATATTTTTTGCATTTAAAAAAATTATTTTTTGATCGTTTGGGGGGAGCAGGAGCCCCCTATGCTCCCCCCTCCCGCGTACGTTCCTGATCCCACCAATATGCATTAGGAGGTAGGGGGTAATGCTGACGAAATTTTGCTGACAAGGGGGGAGGTAGGGGGTCATAGTTTTGCTGACTTTTGCTGACAAGGGGGAGGGGTTCCAAAATGGCTTAAAATTTGCTGACGTAATAATTGAACTGCCCCTTATGTTAGAATCTAAAACACAAGAATTCTCGTCGTCCGTCCATAATGTGTATATACAGTGAGCCACAAAAGTGTTTATATAGGCACACAGTATATTCTTTAGTAAAATTAAAAATAATTGATAGTTTTTGTTAATAATTTTATCAACGATCAGAAAAACCATGTATATTCTATAATATATGAGGTGAAGGTTTCATAAAAACTAAAACTTTAAAGGAAAAAAAAAAGAAAATCAAATTTTTTTATACAGTATTATATTAAAAGTATAGATACAGAATCAAATTTATGCAAAATGCAATATGCCACATAAATTCACGTCACAAAGGAGTGTTTTTTATTGTTGCTACACGAGCCTTGGATATTTTCGTGAGTCAAGCACCACATGCCAAAAACCACTCAGTCCAGTCCTCGAACAAGGAAGTATTATGTGCATGGGTACTGAGGTCACCAGGTAAATCTGTTTCTCAAATTTCTATTGAATTAAATCGATTTAAACGAGGCATCTATAGGGTGTTAGCACGTGGTGAATATTATAAACGAAAATCGAGAGATAGAGATCTAGAAGACCGCGAGGGACCAGTTAACACGACAAAAGGAAAATATGAAGACTTGCTTCGACAAAATCACTCTGCTTGTGAAATAAACAGAATTAAATATTTTGAGAGAAACTGAATGGACAGACCCCCATCGGCATTCTTAAATGATACTTTTCACAGTCCCGTTAGAGACCGTTGTTGAGAGGTTTTACTGTAGCTATATTTCTAGAGGAGGATTTATGATATTGCTGCACACGGCAGGGCCGAAAGTAGAAAGAAGAGGGGGGGGGGCAAAGGGGGAAATTGCCACGGGCAGCAAAATTTAGGAGGCGAAAAATTTTAGGTGGAACAAAAATACCGTTATAAAATCATCGAATATGATAATGGTGGGGGCGACAAAATTATGTTTGATCCTCCTCACAAAAATTTTGGTTACGAGCTATACAAAGTTTGTTGCCTTCCTTCCGTTCTAGTCTAATTTTCTTCACCACCCAATCCTAAATCCTAAAATTCTTTCGGCCATCCAAACTTCTTTCCCTGGGTTATAGCCCGCTTAACACACACACCTGTAAATATGCTTCTGCGTGATTCTTGTATATATAACTAGGTGGTAAAATTATGTTTTCACAGGGTGCATAGGTAACAGGACATATGACATTTTACGTTGATCCTAGAAACATACTTCCAGTTCGAAAAAGTATCGTGTAGTACTTAGTTATGCCATTCATGTTGCAAGAGGTTGTATAGTTATTAAAATAAAAATGTCAACTTTTTATACGGACACTCTGTGCTCGATTTATTGAAGGGCGGAAGCGGAAAATCTAAGCACCTACTTAACAATGTATACGTAGGTTCGAATACGACTCTTTTCATTCGATAATTTTTCTTCATTCATACGAAGTTGAAACTTTATTTCAAATGAGAAGCATTTTTTATGAATATTTTTTAAAATTCTCATTCCAAGACACACTTGAAATATATTTCTTACTTTGATTTTTTTTTTCAACCTATATTTCAATTTTTTCAAACCATCTCTTTTTCTCGTCCGTAAAAGATAGCGAGTATTTGTCTTAAAAAATGGTGAAGACTTGTTGACGCGTTAGTAATTTTGGATGTCACGCAACGGGCATATTGTACGTAAAAACTACTGATAAAAATATAGAGGCCGATAAATAAATAAATCTTTCACAGTAAACAGGACTCGAGTGAAATATGTTATGCACGATGATTTTATCTTGTAATAGCTACAAATATGGGAAAATAGAAATGATTTATTAAGATGTTATACTCATGTGACACATATATGTTCACGCATTCTGAAGTATACGTAACATTTTCTTCTCGAGTTTTGATTTGACAGCGTAAACTGTATAAATTCTTTTTTTTCCTGCTTTCCCGAAACAAAATAACTCTAAATTCTCATATCATAAGAGGGATGGAAATTTAAAATAAGAGTAAAAGTATAGGGCTAGATATATAGTTTTGATCTATAGTAAAATATTTCATATTCCTAATTTCGTTTAATTAAAATAACTACGCGATAAAAAAAAATCAGTAAAAGTAATTATCATACAACAATCGTAAAAAAAAAAAAATTCATCTTACTCAGGACATGGAAAAAAAACCCTAAGAACTGGAAAGAAAAAAATTTGGATAATATAAAAAAAATTAATTAATTTTTCCCAGAAATACTGGAAAGGTCACTTGCAAGGTTTATTAAGAGGAAATAAAAAAAAATTTGATATTAATTTCCGTATACATCTTTCCACATATATATTTCCTCATTTCCCCATTTTTTTCAGCAAAAACTTTCTCGAGGGAAAACTTAATTTGCTCTCTTACTTCATTTTTATTTTGAAGAGAGAGCAATGAGAAAGCCACTCTCAAGGTACACGCCTTTCGACCTTCACTGTGACGTAGCGAAATTGTCAATAAGAGGCTATGTCTATCTGCTGGCCATCTATGTTCCCTTGTCTACTCTCGTTCTCTTTTCTCATTCTTTTGCGGGGGTAGCGGGAAAAACGATCCTGTCTACTGACGGCCGGCTTTGCACGTGAGTCCATTCAACTGTGAGGTTGTTAGTAAAAGACGCTTTGTCCACTTTGCATTGCTACGCTAGCAGTCATGTAATCTCGAATCCATTTCCGGCAATACATTTCGAACTGAAAACGACACTTACTTTTGCGAAGGGGGTTCTTAGCTCGTCGGATAAGACGAAGATGGACAAGCGTGGCAAAAGTAATAAAACTATGCACCCAACTGCTCGTGATTGACAGATTGAAGTAGCAGAATCAAAATATTCGAAAATGCCTGAGCTAAAAGTGTGTTTCTTCCTTGGTTTCACGGTCACACTTTGCTGTAATCCATATTATTGCCATGGTCTTCCCGAACTTAAGAATACTGGTGAAACTCAGCCCTTCCAAAAAGTTGCACAGACTGTATTTCAAATGAAAGGTGTTTCCACTTTTGTTAACCCGTTGAAAAGATCTGAACGATCATCGCCGCTGGTCCCATTGACATCTGGTCTTGAGAAAGGATCAGCTGATTCACAAGATATTACAGATACGGATGTCAAAAAAGAAAGCTCCGCACCGCATAGATATCAGGTTGCATCTTTGGATTTTAATCATGTGTCTTCCCCATTGATTATCAGTCTATGGATTTTGACAGCAGGATTTGCGAAAATCGGTGAGTGTTTTCAATTCGATCCGTTACTTATTTCAATGCAATTGAGTAAAAATATCAACAATGCACGAATTTTAATGCGTACATCTTAATGAATAACTCGTTCTAAGTATCAGTGGGATGAATCTGTTTTACTTCTGAATATATTTTATTTACCTCTATTCAATTTCTTACCCATTTTCAAAAGTTTATAAATTTTTATATGCGATTATCATCATTGATTCATTTTAGTGCTTGCTGCTTTATCATGGTGATATTTTATTATGAGTTAGCCCTGGTTTCACATGGTTTAGACTTAACAAAATATGTGTTCGTTGAAACATATCTAGGTAACAAAATCTTACCTCTATTTATATAGTATGATAAAAAATTTTATGATAGAAATATGATAGAAATTTTAAGTTGAAGAAAAATTTTCTAGAGCACGACAGAAATTTACAAAAAGATCAAGTTTATAATGTTAATGTTACCGCCAAATCCCGAAATCAGCCAGTTCGCGAATTGAGCAATTTCGTAAATTGATCCGTGCTAATGTCCGAATTTCGAGCTTTGGACAGTCAGTTCGCGAAGTGGCCAGGGATACCTGACCAAAGTTGGAAAAGAAAAGGCATGATTCGGGGTCATTGTCATTTGGAGTAATTTTTGTGATACTGTAATTATATCCACGTTAGCTATGGCAACCCATCATATCGCAGTCACGATGCGGTAATAATTTTTTTTTCTTCAAAATTTGACCGGAAAAACTATGTCTAAGAAAAAACGATATATAAATAGTTTTCTCTCTAATTTCTCTCGTCACATGGAGCTAATCCAATAAGGTACTATATGTAGCCATGTATCACACGCTGGCGATGAAAAAAATGCGTTTGGAGCCTAAGGGATCTTTTTACATCACCGAACATTGGCCAAGGATCTCCAGCCACTTCGCGAATTGGCCAGTCAAAGCTCGAATAATTACTACAAATCAGATTTTGGCCAAAACTTTTGACCATTTCACGAAGTGGCCGGTCATAACATTAATATCGATTTTCACTTTATTTATGAGCACCACCTAAGGTTATTCAAACTGATATTTTTTATAACTCCGTGATTTTTTCATTTGAAAGCTAGTTAATTTTTCAAAGGCTCTGACCTTACGAACTTGATTAGATTTCAAATGAGAATATCATGTTGTTACAATATTCCGTCAATACTATTATCTAATGAAAAATAAATTAGTTTTCGATTGCTTGTAATTTATTTATTGGAAGGTTGTTGCACGTGACATTTTTTGATGACAAAGAACACATAGCTGGTTCATCCATGAAGGGTGGTCTTTTTGGAATCCATAGCCATGGTTCTAAAACATAATAATGATTAGATAAGAACGATATACGAATACCAAATTAGATGTCGATTGTGTTTTGGCATTTCTCAATAGAAAAACTAGTCATTTAATTGGTATACACGTAGTAGCATTACATTGTTTTTCAGAAAGCGAAAGGCGAAATTTTTTTTTCTACTTGAATACAACAAAAACACATGCCTTAAAATAAAAAATCAGTGACAATGTTTTTATTTTTTTTTTTAATGAAATATATTAACAATATTTAACACAAGAACTGACCACCAGTGAAGGTTTTGCTGTATCTATATATTTCTGCTTTTCAAATCGAACTCACAAGAACACAGGTGTTTCCTACATTAATTTTTCTTGGCCGGTTTATGCTAAATCACAACAATGTCTATTTTTAAAAATTGCGCGAGAATTTTGCGCGCGATAGAAGTGATACCTCTAGGTTGTTAAATCGAACAACTAACTTCTAAAATATTTTGTTTGTGCCAGCTAAAATGGTGTAAAACTTTTAATTCCTAATATTGCATCATTATAGGTAAAACGGGCGTTTGATGCCCTTGGAAATCTTACGAACTTTCGAAAAAGTTTCGAAATGATGCAAATCAAAGCATGATTTTGACGTCACTGATCTAAACCAAATTAAATTGGGATGAAGAGGTGTCGGAAGTGTGTATGCACTCGTGAGTACTCAGCTCTAACTTTATATTTAGGGTAGCTCACAGAACGGTTTTACAAAATACTGTGGGTGCTTGATTACCCACTGCGATTCCTGCTTTGACGCTAAAGGTTGAAATACCAATAATAAAAAATTCAAACGCATAGTTTTCTAGCCCAGGGTCCTGAATCAAATAGAGAGCTCAAAAATTATAAGCTTTCAGTAATTCGGAAATTATGCCTTTCACAAGTTATGAGTTTTCACCGATTCTGGAACTATTTCTCTCATTAATGTTTTGTTTTTGGTAGTTGTTTTAGTCATGAATTTTCAGTTATTTTAATCCCTAATTTTTGCAATAATTTTTTATGAATTTTGAATTTATAATAAGTACCGTATTATCCCTTTCAATAAGTCAAAATTATCAATAGTTCTGGAAAATAACTTCTTAAATTAATCTCCATTTTTCATAATTTTTTTCACAATTCCTGTAAACGTGGGAACAGATGCGCTACCCGTTGACGTCCAATTTCATTATATATTGCCAATAGCTATAATTCCCACTCCTATTTAACTCTTCCGCACTCATGGCAAGAAAAAAATATTTACAAAAATACGAAAGGTGATATCCTGAAGTTACGCTGTAGATGGAACCGACGTGGTGAATTATCATTGATGAGCATCGCGTTAACCGATTTTTTTAAAGACCTGGCAGTAACGTTGAGTTTAGGTATGAGAGAAATCGTGATGTCTTCAAAAAAAAAAAGAGGAAGAAAAAAAAGAGGTAGATGATACCAATACTGTTTTCATCAACCAAACAATTATTGGTTATAAATTAAAAATGACTATCAATCCAGCAGTTAGCCCGTGATTATATTTGAATTTGAGAAATGTGCGCTTTTCACAAAAAATCGCAACTCCGAGGACACGTAACTCTAGGTTTAGCGTAACTAGGGATCTGTTACTGAATACACACCCCTCCACCAAACCAACTTTATTTTCTTTAACTTACACAGCCAAGTCTCTCTTAATATACCCACCAACCGATCTGATTCTTGGAACTTAATCACGCACCAGTTATTACATGGAATCAGTTTTGAGGAAAAGGAAAGCGTTTCACTTTTTGTGACGGTGTTCTTTCCCTCACAGAATTTCACTACTATGTCTCGCTAAAGAAGTTTCACTTCAAAAAAGCTTCGAAAAGTGACTGACTAGTTGCTTCTAAAATACTAAAATGCGTTGTTTCTAAACAAGTGCATGATCATCGATCCCTTTATTTTTTGGGGAGTGTCTAATTAGTGTCCCAGAAGAGTTACAGAAAACGAAATTTATTATCCAAAAAATACTTTTAACAAATAAAAGCATTGGGAGAAATTGTATCGTGATTACCATACGTACAATATAAAATGTCTCACGGCTCTCGGTAATTTATAGCTATGTCTTAATTTGTTTAGATGCGTCAAAGAGGATCCCCTTAAGCTCTTTCTCATCCAAAAGAGAAACTCCAGAATAGCCGTATCAACTGGAGAACTGGAGAAACCGCGAGACACAGACTAAAATTGACTGAAATTGTTTAGTGGACAGAATAATAATGAGGTAGGCTAAGTATGGCTGTATTCAGAAATTTGCAATACAAATGCAAATACAAAGGCCACAACAGCCACCTCGTTGGGCATTTCACCTGTTGTGGCGTTGTATTTGTATTTGTAACAGGAAAACTGCCCAACGGAATGGTTGCAAAAAAAAAGAAGAGAAAGAAAAAAGAGAAAATGCCCACATGGAAATTATAAATGACGAATATATTAAAAATTAAGCAACCCAAAACAAAGCAGTTTTCACGAAAAACCTAAAAACTACAAGAAAAATATAATACATTACAATAAAAAATTATGGTTGTCTTCATCTAAGTATGGAATACTTGCAGCGCTGAATTGTATGAAGCTGAAAGATTGAATTGAGGCAAATTTTCTGTTCAAAAAGTTTAAATTTGCTATAATTTGAACCTGAAGTAAGTTGGAACGGCATGGGAGCGTAAAATGACTGTCTGCACAAGCAACACCATCTACAGCAAAAAGCCTCCATACGAAGCTCGTGACGTCACTGAAGAAGGTCATCTCACCAATAGCCATTGGATATAGCAGGCCGACGCATGCGCCATCTTTAACCTTTTATGTAGTATATCCAATGTCTATAGGTGAGATGACCTTCTTCAGTGCCGTCACGAGCTTCGCACGGAGGCCTTCTGCTATAGATGGTGTTGGCACAGGAGAATATAAGAGACTCTAAATACCAGCCTAAGAATAAGGGTAAACAAAAACATAATTTTAAACATAAGGATGTAAATTCACTCTTCACTATCCGTACGAAAGTTTTTAACAGCTAATGCGATAATGAATTGAGAAAAAAGAGGAAATTTAACAGACCTTCCGAGGAATCGAACCCGCGTCCTCTCACTTGCCGGGTGAGCGCACTTGACTACAAAGGCAACGAATTTCAATCTTAGAGATCTCGTGTGCACTGAACGGGACCGTACATGGACGGTCGGGACATAAATCAGGCCAAGCTCATAATTGCTGACACTGCCACCGCTGAATGAACGCCAGAACTTTGCCACTGGACTTATTCCATTGCCGAGATCTCTGCCAGCCCAGCTTCGTCTGACACTGCCACCAGATGGTGACTTATCCGAGGATGATGTGACTCTTTGCTATCCATAGGAAGGTTTTAACAGCTGGCTGATGCGAAGGTGAATTTAGGAACGAGAGAAAACTCAACTGCTTTTGCGGGGAATCGAACTCACGACCTTTCACTTGCCACGTGAGCACCCTAGGCTACAAAGGCAACGAACATCGCAATCTTTCCTTAGAACTCACGTGCACTGGGTGGCCGTGTCGCCAATTGTGAGCTTTGGCCTGAATTAGGTCCATGGACGGTCCCGTCCAGTGAACACCAGCTCTAAGGAAAGATTATGACGTTCGTTCTCTCACCCGGTATGTGAGAGAACATGGGTGGGATTCCTCTTGAGGACAGTTGAATTTTCTCTCTTTCCTAAATTCATCTTCGCATTAGCCAGCTGTTAAAAACCTTCGTATAAGAATACATATCTGGAAATTCCATTCGATTATGTATATATATATATATATATATCTGAATTTTTTGAACCGGATATATATTCCAAATGTTTATTTGTGGAAAAGTAAAATAGAATATATTCATGAAATCAACCAACTCTTAGCTTCATGCAAGAATTCCTATTTTTAAAATTACGTACCGAAAGTATGTATATAAATAAAAAAAAACAGTTGATTATATAAAGTTGGGCGGTATAAAACACATCATCTATTTTTTTTTGTATCATTTCATTCCATGATTGTTTTCAACACAAACGCGAAGCCAAAAGATAGAGAGAGAGAGAGAGATTTTTCAAGGATTCTTACTAAAAAAAACCTTCAATAAAAAAAATGGTCAGTTATTGTGGTTTTGTCCTGATTCAACAGGTAATGAGCCGGATCAATTTTTTTGTTAGCTTACTTTTCCTCGAACAGATAGAAAATTATTTTTTTTACATATTGAAGATATAACACGAGAAATGCAGGTGAGAAAGTAAGCGGACCATATCGGATAAACACTCATTTTCTTCAACTTTTTTTTTATAGTAAAGTGTTTGATTCAAAAAAATTGAGAATACTACTGTAAATACTTCGCAATAGGGCGTATAAAGTGACGTTTCAGGAAAAGGCTTCATTAGCATTGATTTCGCTTCGATGCTTCGAGTACAGTATTCCTTTTTGTTTTGATCTCAGATCTGAAATTCAATGAAAGAAAATGTTTGGAAAAAATATCAACGAAACAGATGTCTTCAAAAGTTGATGGCGTTTTGTGATGGAAGAGAGCATTTTGACACTCGAATTGAGTTCGATAGTTTTTTTTCCTCCAAGGTTTGAGGGTGTCGTGAAAAATACATTATATGAGATTGAACGAGATATTTCTATAAGAAAGATATGGTGGATTTATATGAGATAAGCTGACTAAAGAGAAACGAACTTCATTCTAAAGCCGTTGGATACGGCGATGACAGAAAGTCTTATTTTTTCCTTAGAACATTTTACATGATAGCTATGAAAACATTTCAGAGAATTGACAAACTTACAAAAATAATTTTCATCGAACCAAGTTGTTTTATCCTGGAAGAGGATTTATTTCTTCGTAGATTTGGATTACGAACAAAATCTAGCGATTCAAGTCTAAACCAAAAACCAAACTTAAAACTTGCAAATCGAATGCTCTTTTCCCCTCCGCGAGTTTATTACATCTATACAATAAAGAAATATTTTATTCACGTGATAAAAATAAAAAAGAAAAGAAAACAACTGAATCATTCAAGTACATATTTTTGTTGATAATTAACGTTTGGATCTGATAAATTTTGTATTTAAAAGTAATCAAATCCTAAATTTATGTTGGTGAAATGATAGGCTAAGGTGTTGTGCCTATATAAAATTTAAAACACTATCTCTCATCTACAAGTAGCCTAAAGATATTTGACAAAAAAATACTTTTTACATCATCACACAAGAAAAAAAGTTTTTTGGCGACGAGAAACAAAGTCAAAAAGCATTTCTTTCTAAAATCACTTTGAACAACCTTGTGTGTAAGAGCCTACTAAAAGAATAAACAAAAAAATACGTTGACTTTACTACCTGTATTCTATGTGTTATAAAATTAGAATAACTGCAAATTAGAACAACAGCTGCATTTTCACCTTGTCACGTATTCAGTCAGAAACTTATGTCACAGAGAAAACAGTTTACATTGGGATGAATACACGACGTGACGTCATTAGCTCTTCTCTCAAGTTCTCTGATATAGTTTGTGCAGAAGAATAAAGACAACATTAGAAGATGACAGTGATGATACGGCAGAGAAACGTTTTTTTGAAGTCGGACGTTCTACGGACTTAAGCAGGCGTCGCGTTACCTTGGTAACTACAGTATGGGAACATTCGTTCATGATCTTCAACATGATTTTTTTGGTGTATAAAGAGACTCTCATATCCTTTCCCTCGTTTCTCACCTAGTACTCCTTCAGTTTTTTGACAAATCCAGGTAAAAATGTAAAATGTTACCTCGTTTTTATGTTTGCGATCGTGTAAATTTTTCAGTGTATGTTAAATATAATTTAAAAAAAAATAGAGTGCATCTCTAATATAATTCATACATCACCATATTCAATGCGTGTTAGATGGCATTTTTATTGTTGTAATATACTCATTCATTTATTCCATGTTGTAATGTACTGTCGATCTATAATGCTTTCATGTATTTGAGAGATATGCCGAAAATACAAAGCACTTGCACCCTGAAGGCAACAAAACAATCATCTGACAATTTCGCTGTGTGTGAATTTTGCTTCATTCTTTCTAATGTATATTAAGAAAAATATTTTTTTATTTCTAAGTAGATGTTTTACCAGAGGTGACAGGAATTTTTCAGGGTTAGAATCAAAAAAGAAATAGTTAAAATTTTTCTACCTTGTGACATTTGTTTTCATTTAACATCCATTATATGTGAAATTTTTATTCTTTATTCCGCAAAATATTTTATAGACTATTTTACATAGCTCCATTACTGACCTGATAAAATACAATTCAATTTGAGACTATCGCAGGCATATCACCTACGCCTATGACAGATAAGCATTTTTATTGAAAGGTGAATATGCAACAGTGATTGAAGCAAGCTTGTTGCCACTGTTTAGAAAGTACAGTTTTCATATTTCTTCGGACCAGAGATGAGAAAAAAGTAAACGGTACTGTTAAGTGTGTTCTAGCCAACTTCGTTCAATAAATTTCTGGAGCAATGATGAAAGTCAGGTTTCCGTTGATTTGTTTTTGAATCATGGCGATGCCAGGCCCCACAATGCCCTCAGAATTTATTTTTCTTGGTGAAATCTATAGAGAGCAAGTATGATTTGCAAATGCGACGATAGTGGCTAATGGGATGAATGACATTCTGAAAAGCCTTCACTTGAAGAGATTCAGAATTAATTCAGGAAGTTGTTTGAAAAATTGTCAGTAAAATTGCATTGATACTAGCAGGTTGGAATAAATCAAAAGAATGTAACTAAGTCCCTGTAATTATAAAAAATAATCTACCGAAAACCTTTTATATAGTGTCCTATGAATCTAGTTAGTGGGCGATCGTCTGCTCATAAGCAGCAGCGTTTGAAAGAAACGAGAAAAATCTACAGATTTTTTTTGCCCAGAAAAAGTCACCGCCTCAGTTAGTCAGGTCGTTGCGAAGTTTTTCTCACTATATAGCAGAGTAGATGCAGCTCGCGAATTAATCCCCTTCGATCGTGGTCAAACAATTGGTTACCGAAGTATGAGCCATTAAATTTCTGAAATCATTTAAATTACTAATTAGTAGGGCTCAGATTTTTTTTATGACATGCCATATTTATTTGTGATCTATTGGTCATATTTTAAGCATTTTTGAGCGATTGGTCATATTTTAAGCATTTTTGAGCGATTGGTCATATTTTAAGCATTTTTGAGCGATTGCTCATATTTTAGGAATTTTCAAGCAATCGGTCATATGCTTTGATCATTTTATCACCGAAAATTTTAATCTGTAGGCATTTTCTTCAGAGATGTAGGTCACTTACAATGAACTTGTCTTTTTTTTTTTTAGGAAAAGAAAACGTTTGCATTCCCGTGGGTAGCCACTTTTTGTTTTCGGAGCATCTTTTTGCTATGTTTTTGAATGGCACGCCAAGCACTTGCGAAAGATATTGTTCATTCGGGCACTGGAAATCTTCGAACTCAACGCATTTTCATCATGCCTAAACACAGGGATTTTTGTCAGGGGGGCAGACTTGGTTTTGCCACAGCAACCCGTCACTGTAAAGCCTTATAGCTCTATAACAATGATTTTTTGCGATATATTTTGAAGTACAAAGCATTCTTCCAACCCCAGGTCCGTCATTTAGGGGGGCATTGTCCCCCCCCTGGCTTTTGAAAATACACTAAAAATGGGATATATATATATATATATATATATATATACATACATACATTGAGTACATGTGCTTTGTCCCCCCCCCCCACTGGAAAAAGTTGAAATGACGGCCCTGTCCAACCCCACTAAAATTTTTATTTTCTAAAGTTTGGGGCAGTTGCCCCGCTTTCTCCTCTTTTTTTTAATTCTGGCGCTGGCTAAAGTTAAGTTTTTAGAGTAAAAGTTATAGAATGTTTTTTGCACAGGACTTAGGGGAGAGTATTTTGACCACCGATTGTGTAGGTGCTGCGTGGTTATGTGGGCTTCGTGAGGGATTCGTATCACGAAGACCTCGGTTTGAGTCTTATCGGTGACACAGTTGTGTTTGGCCAAAGGTGGTTTTCTGACGTTTTCCAGCTTCAGGCGCAAAAGCGAGTCAATTTCCCCGTTGAAGTTTTGCAACAGATTCTACAACCATGGTCACAACCAAAATAAAAATTAATATTGTCACCCGTGGCAAGTACTCATTTTAGCACCACCCTCCTCGTAATTTTGAACGAACAAAAAGCAAACTTGCAGCCCTTCCTGGTCCAGAGCACGGGGCACCAAACCTCTCCCCAGGCCCTCCCCTCGTTGCGATCCCGCCTAAACTATATACATATTCAAGCATTACACTTTATTCACAATTCGGAATATAGGTGGCAGTGCTTTCATCATGCACAACGCCTAGATACGTACGCAGACAGTTAATTGCCCAATGACGGTAGACCTGAGTTGTGTTTGGTTTAAAAGAGGAAGGACCGATGTCACCACTGTATTTTATTGTGTTGAAAATGTGTAAAAGGTTCCAGCACAAAGCCCATTTAAAGCAACATCGTAATTCAGCTTCAGAAACAATCGACGAGCTTGCTGTAACTAGACGGCTGCTCTACGACAAACCTTTTCCATGGAGCAATAAAAAATATTGCTCCATCTGGTAATCTGGTAATTTTTCTCGAAATCTTATATATATAAAATAACATGTCCTGACTGATTCATTGACTGATTCACTGACTGATTCATCATCGTCGAGTCGAAACCACTGAGACTGAAGCTATAAATATGAAATTTGGTCAGTATTTTTGTATTGTAATGTAGAGACTCATTGAGAAGAGATTTTTCAAAATTCAACCCCCTAAGGGTGAGTTCAAAGGTTATTTATTTATTTTTATTTATTTATTTAGTATACAAACCTGTAAAAGGCCAAAGGGCTCTGACTTCACTAGGTGCACAATACAATCAATGGAAATGGAAAGAAAAAGCAGGGATATCAGTATATATATATATATAGAAACAAAATTGATCAGACACACGAACATATGTAGAGAGAGGGGAAAATGCATAAAAGATGACACCAAAAAATATGTTAAAAAAATCCCCGAGTACATAACAAACAATAAAATACACATGCATGTACAAATAAAATTCAATACATGATAAAATAAAAAATTAAAGTAAAAAAGAACTGCATGTAATTTCAAATCAAAATAATATAACTCGTGAGAAAAAGCAGCAATTATCCAGTAAAAACAATAAAACGATCGCACTCAAGAAACGCAAACAAAGGGGAAAATACATAAGAAGACGACGCTTAGAAATAGGTTAAAAATATAAATAAATGGAAAATAAAAAACCGGACACGACATAAAATAAGTAGATGCGCATCAATAAAATTCAATATGACGAACTAAAATGCATAGCACGTTAAAAATGACGAGAGATCGGAAGCGCTGAGAGAGTGACAAATCTGTGATATGTGGATGAACATAGGAGATCTGGTGGCAATCTGTTCCATACTCTTCCAACTCTGCATCGGAAGCTACAAAATTTATCATTACCCATGGCAGTTGGGATTTTAATTGGTAATGGATGTGGAACTTATATGAAGCCATCATCACTGAGCTGAAGCCTTAAAATATGAAATTTAGTTAGTATTATATTTTATAATGTAGATACCCACTCAGATGATATTTCTGAAAATTCATCCCCCAAGGGGTCGCGAGGAGTTCAAATGTTATATGGGGGGAATCATCACCAAGTAATTTTCAGATTACCAAATCCACGCGAGCGAAGGTGCAAGTATATAAGAGAGCTGGTTTTAAATAAACCTCTGCAAAGACGTTTCCTCAAATATTTCATAGAAGAAACAAAACAAAAGCAGTTCTTTTTAAAATTTAGAAACTGCATCGATAAACTTCAACGGAATTCCACAACGTCCTAAAAAACAGCTATTGTGCACAAGGAAGGCGTGGTTTTCATTTGAATTAGGTGAGAGAGTTTTAATTAAAATGGTAAATTAATGAATTTTTGTTTATTTTTGAAATTAATAAGATGAAAAGCAGTAAGTGGAAAAGGAGAGATGAAATAATGGGAAAATTTTTTTAGGTCATAAATGCTTGCATATTTTCAAGATTTTTAAATTATAAAAATCCGAGCCCTATTAATTACTATCTAGAAATGGGCTTCTCGCGTGCGACAGTAACGAGTGTATGAAACGAGTGGGAAACCACAAAGCTCACAGTTATTCTTGAGTGATCGCTATCGGACACGGCCAAACTTGGATCTTACACTGTCATCAATGTTAGATATTTATTCAGTTTACGACCCAGCTGAGGAATATACAGTGGGATAGTCTGTATATAGACCGTGTGCAACGCACACTTCACAGTATGGGCTTCAGGAGCCGAAGACCCATGAGGGTGCTGAAGCAAGTCATTGCACTAAACCAGAGTTTCCCAACCGGCGTGCCCCGGTACCCTAGGGTGCCGCGATATCAGCTAAGGGGTGTCGCGAGTATTATGGAAATAAATAAAAAACATATGACCGTCCACTTAAGGTCTTAAAAATTTTTTAAAGTCGAATTACGTAATTGCTCCCATAAGGTAAAAATGAAATGCTCTCAAAAAGATAAAGATATCGCATGCGTCGGCGTGCTATATCCAATGGCTATAGGTGAAATGGACTTTTTCAGTGACGTCAAAACTTCGCGCGGAGGCCTTCTGCTATAGATGGTGTTGGTTCAGCACACACGAGCTTAAAGAAAGAAGGTTCGTTGGCTTTGTAGTTTAATGGTACTCAACCGGCAAGTGAGAGGACGTGGGTCCGATTCCCCGCAAAACGAGTTGAATTTTCTTTCATGAATTTATCTTCGGATCAGCCTGCTGTCGAAACCTTCGTATAAACAGCGGAGAGTGACATTACCTTCAGATAAGCTGAAAGACCTCATTTTTCAGCACTTATCAAGATTGCAAGATGCAATAGATATGTAATTTCTATCTCTTTCCACTGAGAATCTCAGCTGGGTTGTTTCACCATTTTCTTTCGCACACAGTGCTGGGAAAATAGATTTCACTGCTTGCGAACGAGATGAGTGTAAAGATATTTGCGCCGATTCCACACTCAAAGGCAAGTTCCCCAAGAATGAGGTGTCGGTGGCTGCTTTTAGGCTTGAACTGAAAGAGAAGCATCTTGATCTAACGAAAAAAGCTGTTAATGCACTTTTGTCCTCAACATCATATCTATGCGAACAAGCCTTTCTCTGCTATGCCGACAATAAAATACAAAACAAGAAATATACTACTACTACTACTACTACTACTCAACCGTACATTCAGCTTGTACACATTCTTCTACGGAATCTCTAACGAATTGGTACATGCCGGAATGTGCGTGTATATGTTGTGAATCTAACGTAAAGTTTGTTTATGTGTAATGCTTGTTATGTGTAGTGCTGCCATCTGTCAAGAAATAGACTGCAAGACTTTGAGAACAATTTACATGTTTCGTTACCAATTGTAATATAAGGCCTGATTTCAAGTATCTGTGCTCTAAGAATCAATAACAAGTTTCATATTAATGATTAATCGAACGAACCTTTATTGATGTATTTTTACTCGGTGATCTTTTTTGTAGTAAACTGCATTCTGTATTCAAGGAAGGGTGTCCCAAGTTTTTAATGTTATTCCCTAGGGTGCCGCGACCTTCGAAAGGTTGGGAAACGCTGCACTAAAAACGTTTCTCTGAGAAAGAGTAATGCGCTTATAATGGACATCTTTAAAAACTGTAGGCCAGAAAACACAGTGAATGAACCATTGGCGATTGGGAGCAAACACATGAAATGACTAGTCACATTTCCAACTATACCAGGCTTGGATGCGGCTGAAAATATGGTGGAGCCCGCAGGAATTCATGGCCTGCATGCGAGTTTGATATCGTACAAGTTCTCCGATGTTTACTCCGATACATTTTATCATTTCATAAAATATTTCTTTTCGTTGATTCAAAAAAGAAGATAGTTCCTAGCTCTAAACGCAGGTGATCCGCGGAGCATTGTTTGGGAACTCCGGAACTAAAGCAATAAATTCTACTTGGAATATTTTGAGAAAATCGTGAGGAATAATTGAGAAAACGGAAATAAATATCTCTACAATGATACCGTATATTTGAATCTAAACCACAACCTTGGGGTTAAACCTACAGATGGGGGTTCACAACCACAAGCCTTGCATATTTCATGCATCTATGTGTTTCAGATACTACAACTTATTACTGATACCACATTAGTAGTTGATAATTCCCATTCATTTCCTGTGTATGTGGACAAAGTTTTTAATCTTCCAAAAGATATGCGAGAATGTAGCTTTTATTGTAAATATGTGGGAGGGTATGTGTCATTTTTCCACTGGCGCATAAATATTAAAGTCATTCATAAATTTGAATTACATTTATACAGAGAAATTTTTTTTTTTTAAATATACATTTCTTTATACGTGGACTGAAGCTCTGGTTTCCGAATCTATATAACCAATTTTTACGATATGCATAATCATGATATTTCTATAGTGAAACTATGTCTTTCGTATATTATTACAAACTATAAAGCAAAATTACCAACTATTAAAGAATTTTGAATTACTTCCGGAATGAAATGAGAAATTAATAATATGATAGAAAGTAAAAAGAAAGTAAGTCAAGCTTCTGTTACATTTTCCACCACGTTTTTCTATCCTTTCATTTAAAAAAAACCACGAGCGTGAGCAGGATTCATTTGCAAAATCACATGAAATATAAAATAAAAATGACAATAAATAAAGTGAAAAAAAAATATTTTATTCAGTTTCTTTGCCATGTGTAAGTTTCGTGCTTTTTTCGGGATCACATCGTGCAGGAACGCCTACTACCTTCACATTTATGCAGTCGTTCAAAGAAAAACATTAGAAGAACTATTTTTGCTTCATTGACCTTGACCATTACACACTCTAATCTAGTTTTGCATTCTTTTTGGACTCTGCTCAAAAGTATACGCTGTAACTTTCTCGGTTCGATGTGTCCACGTTAATGAGATAAATCTGTATGGACACATCAACCTCTAGGCATATGATGATAGGTCTTGAACAAATTAAAAGAAAAAAGTGGTTGTTGATAATAATTAGATTCATAATCTAATTATTCAAAATAATTGGAATAATTGAGATGTTAGTGATGCTAATACATACTGGAATATATATGTATATATATATAAAGATTTATAATAAACAATTTTTTTTTCTCTGAAGAAATAAAATTATTTTTCTCTTCACTCATAGCTTCGAAAACTTCGAAAGAGTAAATGAGGAAAAAAATTGAATTCTCAAATATTACAGTTTGATTAAAAATCGGCATGTATTAATGTTTTCATGGGAATAAGATTCCTAGCTGATTTGAAAGATTATATTATCGCTCGCAATGAAATATATAGGACAGTAAGAATGGATCTCATAGCAACTGAATCTCGTTGAAAAAAATAACCTGAAAAGTTTCTTATGTAATTTGATTGATTGATTAATGTAATTTGGCGTAACTTATTATTATTTGAAATTCCGGTATACAAAAGCACAGTGTAACTATTAATTAAGAATCTCTCTCTCGCGCGCGCGCGAGTAGTAATAATAACCTTAACGAGCCATGTGAATCTACGAAGCATATTTTACTTTTATAACTTTAAATTGTACGAGCTTCTTACTTTTCACTCGTGCTGATGATAATATAGGACGGAACATTGCAATAGTTTCGATTTTGGGTCGTGCATATAAAATGGGAGTCAATGAATGAATGATCCTATGTAAACCTCTCTACATACTAGCTAAGTGTATTGATAAAACTATTATTTTGAAGAAGTTGTTTTTCCTGATTACCATAATAAATAAAATTATAGATTCCGATAAACGAAAATGAACATTCACTCGACAGATATGTAAATATCAGTGAATGTGATGCTGTTTCAAGCTCCACAACATGGGAAACTAATGTATAGTAAAGAGAATAAGTGAATGTAGGACATCATATCACCATTATCAAAGGCCAGAAGAAGAAAAAAGGAAAAAAAATGGAAATCGATGGCAAATTCGTCGAAAATAATTGAGTATCGAGCAGACGGCTATTTTTTCTAAGTAAAACGTTTTGCAAGTAATAATCATAAGAGAAAAAAGGCAGAGAATCCTAAAAAAAAACTTTCTTTCGCTCTTTTCGATTTCATAATGGTTTGGTAAAATTTTCGTTCAAACGGAAAAGGTACAAGGAGTAATATCTTGGAGCACGTTGATGTATAACTAGCTCATTACCGATATCATGCTAAGGTCTGAGTGGCACCGGGCAGGTGTTTACTGACATAAGATTCCATTTGTTGAATAGCGTATACTCTGCGATCGAAAAAACATTATCGGGTACTTGTTCATCCATCTTATTCCTGTCAAGGTTATGTTAGTTTTGTTTCCGCGTTCTTCAACGTTTGAAGAAAAAAGTGAGGACCCGTAGACCCATTTACGAGACCACAATTACAAGAACGTCCCGAGAACCTATTCCATATTCACATGTCTAGTTCTAAACCCAGGCACAAACTGCTCTTAAAATTGGCAAACGACAACTAGTAGAGCATTCTCAAGAGTTTGGGACAAGATGAAGAAATAAAGCACAAATATTTAACCATATATATATACATATATATTGAAATACTGTCGAACTTGGTTAATTCGAAGTCCAAAATCACTGGAAAAAAAGTTCGAATTATCCAATTAATCTATCCTGAATCCGTAAAATGACTAAAAATTAAGACTTGATCATCAATATTCCATGGGATAATAATTCTCAATTATTAAAATTTGATCATCAGTTACCAAACTGTTTCCAAAATTTTAGCAATTTGTAACTAATATTTTTGTACTTTCCGATGCTTTCCTTAATCTTGAAACGACGATAAAAAGTTTCAGATTTTGAATTGTACGCTTTGATCCATTGGTTGAATAACGTAATTGGTATCAAGTGGTAAACATTTTCGATGTGAGCACTCCAGCTGAACGATGTTAAAATGCGAATTAAATTATCAAAGAAAACACTTAAAATTGACAAATTAGCATTTTGGTATTTTCCTATACTTCATTATTTCCTATACCTTCATTTATTTGAAACAGCTTACTCGTTCTTCAAGCGCTTTTGTTGGATTCAATAAGCACTGATAGGTTTTTTTATGAAATTAGATCACGGAGTTTTTAGCCGGTTTTCGGTCAAAACAATGGTAATTTTTTTTTTTCGAACTGAGTT
Organism: Pholcus phalangioides; assembly: GCF_987345545.1. Classification (NCBI taxonomy): domain Eukaryota; kingdom Metazoa; phylum Arthropoda; class Arachnida; order Araneae; family Pholcidae; genus Pholcus; species Pholcus phalangioides. The sequence continues at coordinate 15,653,947 of NW_028301604.1, forward strand.
GTTAAAAAAGTTATCTTAGTTTTAGCATACAAAGAGTGTTGTTTTAAAAGTAAGAGGTAATTGTTTTTTTTATCAAAGGTCTATCATAAAACCTGTCACTATCCAGGGCCGTCTTAAGTGCATCATGGGCCCCCTGACAAAGATTTTTCTGAAAGTATCGGAACTTTTGCATTAAGTATTTTTGGTCTTCATAGAGATTTATTGTATAACAATTTTATCGAGAGAAACAAATTTTGATTGCTTATAGAATTTTTCCAAGCGAAACTTGCTCATACAAAAACCATGACTTTTTAACCAATTTCGAATTATCCAAAACATTTGAGAAAAATTCGAATAAAACAAGACATTTTAACATTAAATTAGATAGAAAACTCAAAGGGAACTCGTAAAAGTTCGAATTATCCAAAATTCAAATCAACCAAGTTCCACTGTATGTATAAGGCTCAATAGTTGCGTATACTATTTTTTTTCTTCTTCTTGCCGATTAATCTAACCTTTTAACTGCTCAATCATTCATAAGCGATAGACCCGATATTGTAAATATTAAAATTCTGATAAAACAAATTATGTGATTTCTTAAATAATTCTGACATTTTGCAATTTTCAGAGACAACATGATTATTCAATAAATGTTTTGAATTAATTTTTTTAAACTAAAAATATATTGAGATTGAAAAAAAAAACAAATATTGAAATTTTCGTGCAGTTATAAGTTAATAAAAGGAAAATTGGAAAGTGTAATTTTAACTAAAATAAAAGTGTTAGTACAATCTATAAAAAACCAATTTTTTCTTAAAGTAAATAATAGTATCAATTACTTTTAACTCTCCCAATAAGTGATAAGCTTAAATATAATCGCAGAATTTAAAAAGAGAAATATTATTGCAGAAATTAAAAAATTTCAGAATTCAAAACTGTTATCAACTTCATGGACTTTAGGAGTATGGATATATAAGAACCTTAAAAAAAAGAAATGAATAATAATTTAAAATGTTTTCAATGTTCTACTGATTTTTATCGTTAAATTCATCAATTTCATTCATCTTTATGATTTCAGTGATTATAGGTAGGTTTTCCAAGCCTACCTTTATTTCCCACATACTCTTTTCTCTGTATTTACCATCGCATAGTATTTTTCACACAGGACAATTTGAAAAAGTTAGATATCACTAGTTTTAAACAAGTATTTGTTTTTTTCACAGAGAACCTTCCGAAAACCTTTCTTAAAAGAACAAATCAACGTATTATATTGAGATTTTCCGATCGTATTTTAATTAAGAATAGTTTTTTTGGTTTTTTTTTTTACCTGCAGTTTATTTCATGCACGTTCCAGAATTGAAATCGAATGCAATGCATCAAGTAACAAAAAAAAGTTCTCAGTAAGGTAATTTCTTGGAAATGTTTTGCTTGATAATACAAGAGAATACTACTACTGTATTTACTCCTGTAGAAAAACCGTATAGTGGTTTTTAAAACAATATGTACATTTTTTATAATTTTATGATAAATGGTGACTTGAAAAATAGGAAGCATTTTCAGTTTTTATGACATTGCCCTTCGTAAAGAACTATTCTAGATTCCACATAAATGTGACAACACATGTGGAGTTATCTCATGACATATGATGAGATTCAGTGAAGAAAGAAACAATTGGATTTATAACCTATTTTTTATGCACAACACTGACAAGAATGTATCTAGAACAAGCTTTTGATACTTCATTTGATAAAAATGAAAATTCAAGGTTTAGTGGAAAATTTATCTGTTTAAAATGAGAGAGTACTCATACAACGAAGTATGATAGGATACGTGTTGTCATATGTAACAACATGAGATAAATTAGAGCAGTGAATAACAAATTATCAGGATTAATTCATTAATGCAAATTGAAGTAATCACTAGTGTACACGGAATGTTTTTAGTTAGATAGATCTCATGACAATAATTAGTGGACATGTGTAGTTTTACCCACTTTCAAATATCTCCAGCGAATGGGTAGGTAATGGATAGTGCAATGGTAACCAAATTAATTTTAATTTTAGCATCACCTCATTGGGTTAATGTATCTATGTTTAAATTTTTCCTCTGATTGTAACACACAGGGTGATTATTTAATTCTCCTTGCCTCATTTTACTGCCAAACCATTAATCCTAGAGGCATACTTTCAATTAGAAAAATTATCCGAATAGCATGAATAACTCAAATACGTCATTCATGTTGCAAAGTGGTTTTTTATATACTTATTAAAATAAAAATGTTAACTTTCTATTCGGACACCTTGTCCTCAAAACTCAATTAGAAAGTTGTTGCCCTGTCAACTAAGAAAAGAAAAGTCAACAAAGAAAATTCAATTTTTCTAAGTGCAATATTCACTGAGATATTTGAAATTAAAAATCGGTTGAACGTTGGGAAAGAACAGGATGATATATATATTAAGGGAAAGAAGCATTTTCTCCGTGTTAGTTTATGATGTTCTTTCCTAACTTTTCTCCAATTATGAATTGAAATATCTCAGCAAATATTTCACTTACGAACAGGACATTTTTTTTCTGCCTTCACACACACACACACACACACAGGAAAGACAGGGCAACAACTTTTTAATTAGAGTTTTGAGGACATGGTGTCCATATAAAGAGTTAACGTTTTTATTTTAATAACCATACAACCCCTTGCAACATGAATGACGCATCTGAGTTCTACACGTTAACTGGATAATTTTTCTAACTGGAAGTATGGTATGGTATGGGTCTAGGTTTGCCAGTAAATTGCGGCAAGGGGGGAATTTAGTAATCACTCTGTATATGAGACAAGCTATAATACCTGGCGCTGCCCGGGTTTTCTTCAATTACTAGGAGGATTGAAAATGGGACAAACCATTATAAAGGGGAATAAACTATTATACATAACACTGGCAGCATTAAAGAAGTAACAAACCATTATAAAGGCATGTACACGACTGAAACGCATTGCTAGGAAACCACGGTGACCAAAGTAAATATTCCAAAAGTCATTGTTGAGGCCCAGATACCATTGTTGCTCGACAGTTTTTCGCCCATTTCGGGCATTTGCCCTGCTTTGACGGGTTTTTTTTGAGCAGCTTTAAGTAGCTTAACCTTCAAGTCGGGTCCTGTTTGGTAAATATGCAAAATTTGGCTACATTCAGTCCAAAATTGCAGATTTGTGTAGAGAACGTACATACATACAGATAGACAGAAAATTAATTATATTTATATAGATTTAAATAGAGACGAAAAGGATGAATTTATAACTCCTTACTTACTTATTTATCATAACTCCTATACTTATGTATCACCTAGTACTGAACTGCAAATTTTTTCAATAGCACCAAAAAGAACGTGTGAAATGTTTGATCTATATGAAATTTTTTCATGGTAAAATTAGTTGTGTTCATATTTCAAATGAAGTTGTCTAAAAGTTGTATTAATTTGGCATGTATCAAGCTTGAAATTACTTGTTCCTGTGATTAATATTTTATTTTTCAGGGTTCCAGTTAGCGCCAAGAGTGAGAAAATTTTGTCCAGAGAGCTGTTTATTGATAATTACTGGTGTTGTAGTTGGAATAATTTTATTTTTTACCGGCGTGCAAGGAGCAGTCGGAGTACTGACTCCAATGGTATTTTTCTTATACATGCTGCCGCCAATAGTATTAGATGCAGGATACTTCATGCCAAACAGACTATTTTTCAATAACTTGTTGACAATTTTAGTGTATGCCGTGATAGGAACTATTTGGAACGCCATTACTATTGGTTTATCGTTATGGGCGATTGGATTAACTGGCTTGTACGGAAAAGAGATGCCACTGCTACACGCTCTCCTCTTCAGCTCTATAATATCTGCTGTAGATCCTGTAGCGGTGCTTGCTGTTTTTGAAGAAATACATGTCAATGAAATTCTTTACATAATCGTTTTTGGAGAATCGTTACTAAACGATGCTGTTACAGTGGTATGTTTGAAAATTCTTTTGCAATTAATTTTCACTACATTCGAATTTCCTTATCCATTAATATTTATTAGAACGTGATTTTAGTTCCTTCACATCGTATCGCAAGTAAATTGGTTTTCATAACGAGCTTGTAAGTTCGTGATAGAATATATGTGTTTCATCATTATGTACTTGATTATAAATGGTATTGTTTACAAAAGTATTCAATAGGTTAACATAACTACATTTTCATCATCCTACATGCAGAATCTATATACAGGTCGCATAGGTAACAGTGCGTTTGGCACTTTACGGGCGAACCGTTGATCCTAGAGGCATACTTCCAATTAGAAAAATTATTCAAATAACGTGCCAGTTTCCCCGCAAAGGGCAGTAGAATTTTCTCTCTTTCCTAAAATATATCTTCGCATCTGCCAGCTGTTAAAAACCTTCGTGTGGATAGCAGACAGTGACACCATCCTCGGTGTACTCAGATGTATCATTCATGTTACAAGGGTTTGTACGGTTATTAAAATTAAAAAAAAAATTAATTTTTGTACAGCTCAAAAAACCCCGGTACAAAGTTATTTCCCCGTCTCTCTTGATGCAAAAAAAAAAATTGCACGCTTCTAAATCTTATATGCACTTAGGTATTCCAATTCGAAAAACGGAGGAAAGTTGGCAAAAAACAGCATCAGCATTGAATACGGGAAAACCTTTTTACCCGCATTTAATGCTGTTTTTTCCCAATTTTCTCCATTTTTCGAATTCGAATATCTCAGTTTTTTTCAAGAAATTCATTCCGACGCACCCTCTAAGCCATATATACTAAATCTATGGCCCACGGACCAAATGTGGCCTTCGGGGTTATCTGACGTGACCCGCCAATTTTGTAAAAATGAACTAAGCAGCACATTTTTACAGATCGCTTAAGTGATCCCGTGGCACAAGTCCAGAGCTTTTAACGGGAACGTAGCACATTTTCAGATCACTGAAGTAGGGCTGTGGCGTATTCAGAGATCACTTAAGTGACCCGCGACACAGTTCCAGAACACTTAAGTGGTCCGTGGCACATTTAGAGATCCCTTGAGTGACACGTGACGCAGTTTTAGAGCACTTGCCCAGTGCAGTTCTACATCGCTCAAGTTATCCGCGGCACATTCCCAGATTGCAGCATAATCACGGATCACTTGTGTGATGCGCGGTACAGGTCCAGAGTTCTTAAGCTGCCTGCGACACATTTCTAGAGCACTTGAGCTGCCTGGACACATTTCCAGATCACTTGAAGGATCCGCGGAACATATGGAGAATGTTATTTCAGGCACCCACAAACTGACACAAAAGGTTTTTCTTGCTTTTTTCACATCCCGAGTAAGATGCTATCAAGAATATTTCATATTTGTATAAAGGGTGGTTGATGACGTCAGCATCATTTAAACCCCCCCCCCCCCTGTCATCAAAAGTCAGCAAATCCGAAACCCTCCCTTATCGATGCTGACGTAATACTTGAATGACCCCTTACCCAGCTTGCACCATGAGAAAGCCTACCATATTACAACCCCTGCACCCTCGAATGGTTGATTGCACTATCGCAGCAAATCCGTCAGAAAAATATGATATTTTCTTTCGGTGAAGTGCTAGTTGTGCACGCTCTAAAAAACACTCTACCGCTTTTGCTATTGCAATTCGATCGCATATTCTATGACTAATAATGTTTGTTTAGGAGTGTTATGTGGGTGCTATGCGTGAATTTAGAATCACCCTGTATAGTTGATACATAAAGTCCATTGCACTCATTGGCGGGAAAAAAAAATTAATTTTTGATTTGAAACAATTTCCTTTTCGTATAAGAACACGACTACATACGTATTCACTACATGAAAAATATCTGAAGAAAAAGAATGATGTCAGATGTTTGCGAGTGAATGTATCTTATACTAAGAGAAAGGAAAGAAAAAAAGCATTAGATAGAGAGTTTGTTAGACGTTGCTGTGACAGAAATAACTCGTAGTTACCCTTTAGAAATATTGGAAACGCTTTTCGGGCAATACGTGCTTGACATAGCGAGTTTGTCGAGAAACGGCCCCAGATGTTAGATTAGTTATCAGTTAACTATCAAGTGAATTTCTCTAAAAGTTTAAATATTTTGAGCAGTATAGGTTTCTCGTGAAAAATGAAAACGCTTAAAAACGAAAAATGAAACTTTTGAAACTCGTTTTGATTTTATACGTTTAAATAAATAATTGCATACTCTTTTATGCAAAATAATCGTACTTAAGCATCCAAGAGGATATTAGTGTTATTATTTTGTGTATGTGTTAATGTATTAATGGAATGATTTCGTTTATTTTTATAGGTGCTATATCATATGTTTGAAAATTATTCCAGTATGGGTGTTGATAACATTCAAGCACGTGATTATGTTACCGGAGCAGCTTCATTTTTTGTAGTTTCCATTGGTGGTACATTGTTAGGAATCATTTGGGGAGTTGCAGCAGCATTTTTATCCCGTTTCACTCATCACGTTCCTGCTATTGAGCCACTTTTTGTCTTTTTGATGGCATATCTTTCATATCTCACAGCCGAAATGTTTCATCTCTCAGGAATCATGGCGTAAGTAGCAATACACGCGTATTTTAATGCATGGAACTGAAATGAACGAATCATGCTCAAAAAACAGAAATGTACAGAAATGTACTACCAAAATATAATTATAAGAAAGAATTTCATTTCGAGTTCATAACACTGTACCTCATATTAAAAAATATTTAAATATTCTGCAATATAAGCAACTTCTTTAACCTTAAAAAATATCTCTAGGATGTATCAAAAGCCATAGTTATATAAAATATAGAGGAAAAAAAACGGATTCACCTACATTTGTTTTGGAGAGAGATATTGTAAATCATTTGTTTGCGGTACTCTATTTGACTAGTGAAGTAAATGTTTTCTCTCAGAAATATAGTGTTTGTCACGTCCGTTTGGAAACTGAGTGAATATGGTATCCGCCTATTGAACAAACATTTGATACGTTGATAGACCAAATAGCTAACCACAAATCCTTGAAATCTTTGGTGAGAAACACTCACTTCATCTTTCCGCGTTTGTGATAAGATGTTTTCGCTCACGGTCACTCATTCTTTGCTTTATTTCTATGATAACAGAATGATGAATTTCCGACAATTGAACATTATTTGGAAAAATATGTACAATGAAAAACGAAAGCTAATATTAATGAATAGCTTTTCTATCTTTGCTCAACGCAATCTTGTTCGGTTCCTTATATAGACCATGAGTGTCAATTAACATTTTTATACTATTTTGTTACGAGAGAGAGAATTAGATTTCATTCAATTCGGAAATAAATATTAATAGAATGAGGATATTATATTAATTGGTTTACATGCTTGAGTTTTATTGCGCATATGCCCAACTTTTCTTTGAGAAGCCGTTTGATCTTCTATATTTAAGTACGTGTTATTTCTCATTGAATATATAGGGTGTCCTGTAAGTCCTAATTTGAACTATATCTCAACAACCGTTCGTCGTAGAGGTATGGGTGATGGTAAATGATGGTAATTTAAAAATTTTCGAAATGTGTTCAAAAATTCACTCTGTACTAGCTTCGAGAGTGAAAATACAGTGTGTCATAAAATAAAAAATCTAAATTTTTATACGATCCCCCGTCCTCTAACTTATAGTTAGAATTTTGTTGCCCTGTCTCTTGTGAGGCCAACCAAAACAAATTCCATGTTTCTAAGTGCAATATTCGCTGACACATTTGAATTCAAAAATGGGAGAAAATCTGGGAAAGGATAGCATAAATCAAGAGTGGGCAACTTCTCACTAGTCAAGTACCAACATAATGGCCAGCATCAGTGTCGCTGGTCGCACGAACGAAAACACTCCGGTGTATAAGCCGCACCCGTAAAATTACTCAGAAAACTCGCAGATTACCCAGAAAAACGGGCAATTAAGTCATCAAATACTTACTCTGGGCTCCACTTCTTCATAAACAAATAGGCTACATATCCATTCTTCTTTCTGGTTCCCAGCTAGTAGATGCAAGGCATAAAAACTACTGTTTCGTTTGCAAATTAATTCTCTCAATTACATCCATAGTTTGAATTTACAGACAAAACATTTTTTTTTTACATTTTTCTGCAATTATTTTTATCCCCTTACTCCTGATTTGGCAACCGGTGGGGCCACATAGTTCGAATAGACGCTCAATGAATTTATTCACTCACCGGTAGACTTCGAGAGGAGTTTTATTATTGGGATGGAAAGCGTGCCAATGGTCAGTCATGTGGATAGTACTAACTATCCGGAATGGGTGAACCCGTGATGGTATTAAGATAAAATAGACTAGCTTTGCATGGACTAGGCAGATTGCCTTAGATGTGAAAGGATGCGCGCACGCACCATTATCTAATATTCCTGTATGTCCTAGAAAATTACACGGAACACGATTTGCGATACATATATTCTTATTACTTGAGTTACTACCTTCTTGGAACAGGATATTGGTATTTGGTTTGAGAAAATGTTAGTCTGCTTTAACGTGGAATGCCACTAATCTGCTACTTCAAAATTTAGAGATGACTACTTCTCTGTTTTCGACACAAAAAAATCCTTGTTTCTGCGTGTGGAACTCTCTCCTTCAACAGCACAATATGAACCCGACCATCGAATATGATACATTATTACTCTTTGGAATTGTTGTGGTGTTTGCGTAGCCTAGTCGATTGTAATTTTGAGGTGTCATCGAGATGTGAGTTGGCATCTACTTCCAAAAAGTTTCGTCACCATGATCAGAACAACAAATATGCATTCAGCTAATACTATACAGAGACCACAAAAGGAAACTTGCCCAACGAGGTGGCGGGAAGAAATGGAGAAAAATGCCCATAAAACGAACTTTAAATGCGTACAAAAAGGCAGTGTGATGAGAACATAGCTAATTACTATCGCCACTAGAAATAATGAATGTAAATAGTCTGTTAATCAGGTTTAATGATGACTTATGATAAGAAACTCAATTTAATGCACAGTAATTTTACCTAGTTGCGGGCAGCACAAAATCACCTCATGGAATGCATGTGGCACGCGTGCCAGCTGTTGGTCACCCCGGCATAAATGAAAGAAAAGAGCGTTGTCGATTAGTGTGTATATGCTATTCTCACTCAACTTTATCTTTGAATTCAAACATGTCAGCGAATATTGCACTTAGAAACATGGATTTTTTTGGTTGGCCTCAGTAGAGACAGAGCAACAACTTTCTAACTGTAAGTTAGAGGACAGAGGGACCGTACAAAAATTTGGATTTTTTTCATTTTATGACACACTGTGTTTTCACTCTCGAAGCTGGTACAGAGTAATTTTTGAACACATTTTGAGCATTTTTTAAAGTGGAACCTCACCTCTACGACGAACGGTTGATGAGATAAATGTAGAATTAGGACTTATAGGACACACTATGTTTAGCAGCAGTTTTTTACTCTAATAAATTTACATTTCTCTTAGATTAACATTTTGCGGAATTACCATGAAAAATTACGTGGAGGAAAATGTTTCTCACAAAAGTCACGTGACGGTAAAATATGCTATGAAAATGCTAGCTAGTACATCAGAGACCATCATATTTGTATTGCTTGGAGTAACAACAGTGAACAATAACCACGAATGGAACACATGGTTTGTCGTCTTTACCATTTTACTCTGTTTCACGCAAAGAGCCCTTGGTAAGTTTGACCGACACTCGAACTTGCATGACAACTATATGAATGTGTATAATGTGTATTATCAATCGAACTTGCATAATAATCAATCGAACTTGCATAATAATCAATCGAACTTGCATAATAATCAATCGAACTTGCATAATAATCAATCGAACTTGCATAATAATCAATCGAACTTGCATAATAATCAATCGAACTTGCATAACAACCATTCGAATCTGAATAGCAAACATACTAATTTGTATATAACAATCATTAGACTTTTATAACTTAGCTTCGAATATCAGTCATCAATATACCAAAGTTCGACCGTGTTTGTGATGATGAACAGTCTATAAAAATTTATTTGTTATCCAGCAACAATGGCTACCTTCCAACATTCGACCTAATGAAATCAATGCCGACGCCTCCTAAAAGTCTAATCGGTATCTTTCATTATAATACGGTAGTTTTACAATGTTAACGCTCGAGTCGGCCTTACTAATCGGATGGTTAGCTCACATAGCTCCGGTTCGATAGGTTTGGTCCGAATCCATGCGAGGAATATAGAATAATCAACCCTTTTCGGAATCTGCTTTAACCTGATGGTCTAATCAAGTGCAGATTCATACAGAAATGACTTTGAAAACATTCACTTTCTGCATTTCTAGAATTGAATGTTTTCTTTCGTTTTTTTCATCCATAATTTCGATCAAAGTATCTACGGAAATGTTAATGAATTCGCACATGACGTGGAAACTAATGGGTGTAGGCTAGAATTTTTGCGATAAAAAGTTATTTTTAGACCAACTTGAATGCGATACATAAATGGAGCATACTTTCTAGTGTTGACAAGTTATAAGCAAGAAAATTCAGGTATCCGCTATTTTTACTCACGATATGGAAGGCAGATGGCAGAACTTCTCGAACGCAAAAGACGAATAACTCTGACATCCACACATTTGTTATAGCCAATTTTTTTTTCAGCCACTTCGTTGAGCAGTATTACTTGTAATATTTCTATTTGTATTTGAAAGTAACAGTATCGAGAGTGTCAGTCACGTGAAAGATAAATGAACTTTTAGTAAGTGCTTTAATCGATTAATCATCAAAAAACACCTACAAACAAACTGATGAAGTGTTTCAGCGATCGCCATAATTTATAGGAGAGTATGAATGAGCGACCGTTATTCAAATTGTTTGTTAATAACTGATGATGGTAATTTTTAGTGAATAGGAAATTTTGTTGTTATTAATTCATTTTTTTTGCTTTCTATGTGTAACAGGTGTTATATTTTTAACTGCCATCGTGAACCACTTTCGTTTACATCGGTTGAACGCAGTAGAACAATTCATCATGGCGTATGGAGGTTTGCGGGGAGCAGTTGCCTTCGCACTGGCGTTAGTTATCGACGAAAAAGTTATCCCAACCAAAAACATGATGGTTACTGCTGTCATTTCTGTAGTATATTTCACCGTGATGTTGCAGGCAAGAAATTATCATAATGTTTCCTAATAGCAGTATTATTACAGTCGAACTTGGTAAATTCGAAGTTCAAGGGGACAGCAAAACGTTCGAATTATTCAATTCATCCATTTAGGACAACGATACTTCCCCTAAAAAATCAAAAACGCTTTAGAATTATAAAAATGAATTGAATACTATCACTTACTATGTCAGTTTCTTCGTTGTTGCAACCAGTGTTAGTTATAGTTGAATACTCAAGTTGAATAGGAAATTCAAGGGGAATTCCAAAAATTCGAGTAAAAAAAATTCGAATTAACCAAGTTCGAACTATATATAGCCAAGTTCTCCCGTATTTCTTTTTTCATGTATGAATAAGTACCATGTACCATTCAATGGTAGAAGAAATGATAAGAGGCGGTTAAAGTCAGAGGACAAAGTAAGACACATTTTCAACATTTCTGACCAGATGCAATCGAGAAAAAATGAACTAAGTCTCAGCTTCAATAGTTCACCATTAGATTATGAAATCACAAAATTTTTAACAGTGGAACTTATGACAAAAATTCTAGTAAAACCTTCTCTTTTTCGAAATGAGGATTAATCGACCTACACCACTCTGACTCTTACCCCCTTATGTGAATTTTTTAAGAGCAAAAGAGTTCTAAACTGAATTCGTTTTTGTTATTATTTTTAATTAGAAGTATTTACAGTGTATTTGTAGTCTTTTATACATACTCTAAAATTAAAATTGAATTTTGTGTGTGTGGTTGCCTGTATGATTACAGCATTTCTTCAACGTCTTTTGGGAGAAATAGGACAAAGTTTGAAATTTTTTTATATCATACGTATATCGCTCGTAAACACATAATTTTATGAAGCTTTGAATTTACAATATCTCTGATGTGATATTCGTCTGAAAATGTTTTTCTTCCATATTTAAATCTTTTTTAGGGAACAACAATTGGTTTCTTCGTGAAGATCTTAAATGTTCCCAAAAGTACAAAGGCTGAAGTTTCGATGAATGAACGTTTACACATGACAGTTAGTATACGCAGTGCTATATTTAAAATATGTATATATTACATACTTCATGTTTGTATGAAAAAACCCTCTTATATTTATTTCGCAAGCAAGGGATTTTGATATTGAAGATGATAAATTTACATCTTACTATATATTTTAATCTTAATACGGGGACAGGAAGTTTATTTTCAAAAAAGGCTTTTTTTTCAAGAAATTTATCAGCACATATTTCATACGATTCAGGTAAAATATCAAAAAGCCGAAAATATATATTTCAAAGTTCTGAACACCTTTTTGATATGCGCAATATGTATGTATATATACTGAAATAGAGTAACTAAACTGTCCTTTACCGTACATGTGTCCATCGGATGGAGATGATATAAGGTTTTTGTTATAAAAATAATTTCAATATACGTACATTATAACGGACAAAATATGATCGGATCTTGCATATTGTAAACAGAGTTTTGCGAAACAATGCTACATTCCAGATAACAAAAACCAATTGAGATGTCAGAAAAAGAAATGAGTATATGATAAGAGGATCAATAGGCAACATGTAATTCTCGTGAACTTGAACACGGAAATTTATTAGAATCGTCCTCCGGTATCACAAAAGAAAACGATGACACTGCACTTTTCTGTACTAGCGGTAGGAATTGAACACGAAATCAAGCCTTGGACAGAAAAAAAACATAAAAAGAATGTTTGTTGATGTTGAATAATGCTTTGCATTCTTCAAGGACATCACCAGATAGGAGTAAGCAGAGCTGACCTTAATTTATTCCAGTTGTCTAACGATTTTGCGGCCGTGATAGCTTTTAATGATAAAAAAGATCTGGAATCATGAATAATAAATAGCTCTTAAACGAATTTGATGGCAAAAGGTGAAATATTTTTCCTCCTTCGAAAGTTATGTAATAGTTTTGATTGATAAAAAGAAGCAACAATAAAATTCCCCCAAAAGAAAAAGTTATGTTTATAAACTTTTCACAAAATCTAGTTTTCTTTATTGATTTTTACGTTGTGAATCAAACTAATTTTTGTGATGGACAAGTTTCCCCTAATATTTATTGAAAGTTGAGTTTTCATGCAACTGACGGCATCAAATGAAATATATCATTTCCCAGGTGATCGATCACATGATGGCAGGGATTGAATGTGTTTCAGACCATTTGTTTGGAAATTTCAAACTTCGAGACAAGTGAGTATAAATAAGTTGAAATACATCATATTTCTTTTATTTGTTAATTATTTCTAAATTTATTCAATTCGAATATCTACTGAAATCCCCGAAAAAGTAGGAATACTTGAACTAAAAATTTCACGTCAGAAAAACTAATCTTATTAATTCATTTTCAATTTTACATACTCATAGTTGAAATTATTTTAAACTACTGTGTTTGTGTAAAATCATTTTAAATCGGAAAACGATTTAGTTACTCTTATTTTCTTCAGAATAATACCGATTAGAGTATTTGAAGAGAAAATTGGGGTAGGCTGTGTCGTACACACGGCCGCAAGTTTTGACGTGAATACGTTTGTTGTTCCTTGAATCGCGTGGTAGGTAGTAACATAATGAAATTATGTCATTATCATCGGCTTTGTCTTCGGAATAGCTAACAAACGATACCAACGTCGCCTGTTTCCGTTTTGAACTGCTCGAGATATAGCAGAGAACAATTTGTTACGAATCAGGGCAGCGGCCCTAGTGCCAAGAAGGGAAGACATTGAAACCGGAGTAATAATCATTGAATGCACCTTTGCAATATGCATCTGACGATACTATTGCTTTTGACTTGCGTTGCGTACTTTTTAAGATATAGCGTAAAAGCAATTAGTTACAAATCAGGGCAGCGGGCCTGGTGCTCAGACGGGAAAAGATGTTGAAACCGGAGTGATATCATTTTGAATGCACCTTTGCAATGTACATCTGACGATACCATTGCTTTTGACTTGCGTTAGGTACTTCCTGAGTTATGAGCGTTTAAATAATTTAGTCACGCAACTTTTTGATAATGCTCCCAGTATCGTCAGGCGATTTAAAAGACGTATTCACGTCAAAAAACTAATCGTATTAATCCATTTTCAAGTTTTTCCTAATGAGAGCTAAAAATCTCTTTTGCAGGTTTAGGTATTATAATAACAAGTATATTCGGCCTATTTTAACAAACAACTCCAGCATCCAAGAACCGAAGTTACTTCAAACGTATTCGAAACTCAATCTGAATGATGCCATGAGTATAGCAAGATCCAACGTGGATCTAAGTAATTGCCAAACGATGAATTTCGATTCTTCAGTTTCTGGTTTCTTCAAATCATATTCTCAAGCTAATTTGAACAGGTATGATTTTTATCTACGTTTTTATCGATAAATTAGGTTCTAGCTTCATCAGGGTAGAAATAATTTTTTAAAATATTTCTTGAAATAGAGTATTTTTGGAAGTTCATGTGAAATTCAAATGATCATTAGGCCTCATTTTTCATAATCAGAATGAAGTCTCAGAGTTCAAAAATTATTTTTTCAGAAACGAATTTCCTAGGATGTGTGATTTACTTTGAAAAGAACCCACCGTACTCTCATGTAAATGAATATACATATATACCTACACGTTGCTGTGTAACACTGACATTCAAAGAGTATTACTTTACTTAAGTGTTTACTGATATAAGCTACTGTCAACGTCCTCGACCGTATATTTTCTTTTTATCTAAAAACGATATGCTACATTCTCACGCAAATAGTCCATTACAGGGTTTGAAAAAGCTTGGCCACTAGAGTGACGTCAACGTCTTAACGAGTGTCTCTACGACCGAAAAATTATTCATTCAGTCGATGTGATGTTGAATAGCAGGTGGTTTAACGAATTGAAGAGAGAAACGTATATACGCATGTAAAAAGCTAATGGAGCAACTGATATTTTAACGAGTAACGTTACTATGATAAATATCTTTGAACATAGTTTCTTTCGACGGTGCACATGAGCAAATTTCAAATCGAGCTTCTTACACCGTTTATGATCACCGTTTTCATCATAGAATATTTGATTCATTTTATTTTCACTGTTAATATTAATTTATTTGCCGCATATTTGTTTCCATTAAAACGATTTGAAAATTTAAACTTGGTATTCTTGATTATATGCATCAGTTTCCATCGGAATGAATTAATTCATTGCGTTTCCTTATGGTTCGAATATTGCTATTTCATTAGAGGATATTTTAAATTGCTGACATCTTTGAGATTTTGGATAGGGGCCGGTAGCTCAGGTAGATAAGATACTCGCCTAACGTACCAAAGGATATTTTTAGAGGTATCGCGAGTTCAATACCCGGTTTCCTTGGCAGAAACTTTCCTGACGTGGGGTGCAACAGAAACGGAATGACAACAGGGTGTCCCACACCGGGGAGTTAGATCAACAACCTCCCGATGAGTATAAAAAAAGAATGCTGCTGTTCGGAATTGGCGGCAAATTGGTGGTCAATATATAAATCCGGCATTATTATAATTACCGGCAATAAATCCCTCGTGAGCACAAAATGAGTGGTGCGACGAAATTGATCAAAATGATGAAATGATTTCGGACAGCCAAATCACGAGATTCACATAATTTCTTACATGGAAAAACTACCAGACCGACATCTTAGTCAGCTCGAACAGGTTTAAATACACAAAGATGAATCAAAATGGATTCAATCATAATCACGAAATGGATTTGATCATGATCGCGTGAAGGAGACGTTATCAAATTCATACATCTATAATCCAATTTACAATTCATATATATCCCGATTTCATAAAGACAGCCTAACACAAACATTTTATTGAAATTTTTTTGCTCAATCTTGTATTTGTTCAGACTTGGGCCAAACGATACTCAACCGTCTGTGATGGAAAACAATTTACTAAATGTGGACCTAGGGGAACTCAGTTATAATCCAAGCCACAAAGATCTTGCTGATGCCGAAATCCATCATATACTCGAAGACTCAAAACCAGCAAAGAAGGTAATGTTTACAAAATTCTAACTCCGATGTTCAAATTCGCGTGTCGATATTTAACAGAATTGACGCTTAGATGAATGAATTTTTATTTTAAATTTTTTTCCCGTTTAAAAATGTTTTCGTTATTAATGTTTCGTCATGTAATTTATCATCTTCTTTACCGTGTTTCTAATTTAAAACACTAGTTTCTACTGACTGGAACACAAAAAAACGGATTGAAATTTGTTTCTGATACAAAATGAGTCGAATAATTGATAAATTCATTGACTACTATTTATAGCTTATCAACTACGTAATTCATTAAAGCAGTGGTTCTTAAAGTGTGCGGCACGGCTCCTGGGGGGGGGCATCGACAACTTTTGCCAAGGGCTTCGCGGTGTACTGATGATATTGATATGTTCCTGTTCCCAGTGCTTTAAAGTGGTTCTTTTGTGGATGCAAATATCTGCTGAAGTATTCTTAGGAGCCGCGGATGACCCACGACTAGGGCAAGGGAGCCACGGGCCATTATAGTTTGAGAGCCACTGAATTAAAAGATTAACATTATTACCCTACAATTTTGGAATTTATTGCGAAAAATACGGCTGATTTCATTTTCTTTAATCACAGGTTCGGCGATACAGTCGTTCGGAGATCAATGAGCCGAATAGTAAACGATCACCAACTCGTGATGGCCCCGCTTTGAGTGAACATGGAAGATCTAGAACTCGGATACACGCTTCGAAAAGTATATTTCAATTCCTAAAAATTATCGACAATTGTTTCGACACTCTCTTGATTTGCAGTAATTATTACAAAAATGTTAGTTTCTCAATTTTAATCATTTTTAATTTTAAATCTAGTTAATTTTTTTAAATTATACATTCAAAGCATGGCTACATGGCATAAGACGAAGCTAGAATGTGTCTGCAATACTAATGAGACAAAAAGCGTCACTAAATCATCAGCCCTGGGTGGCCCCACCCTTCGATATTCAAAATGAAGAGCGAAAACTCCTAATTTAATGCCGTAATATTTATTCCAATGCTTGCAAAGTGTTTTGTTGAGCAATATCAGAGAAAACTAAAAAAAAACTAACGTCCTTGCCGGAATAGTTATGAAATTTACAGGGTGTCCTGTAAGTCCGCATTCGACCTTTATCTCATCAATTGTTCATTTTAGAGGTTTTAATTTAAGAAATTTTCAAAATGTGCTCAGGAATCGCTTCACCAGTGCCCAGAGTGAAAATACAATGTGTCATAAAAAAAAAAAAATCAAAATTTTTATACGGTCCTTCTGTCCTCTAACTTTCAATTAGAAAGATGTTGCCCTGTCTCTCCTGAGGCCGACAAAAAATTACATGCTTCCAAGTGCAATTTTCGCTGAAATATTTGAATTCAAAAAGTGGAAAAAAGTTCGGAAACAATGGCATAAACTAACAGACAATGCCTTTTACCCTCATTTAGGCTATTTCCCCTAACTTTTCGTATTTCAATTTAAATATCTCAGTGAATATTGCCGTAGGAACATGGAATTTTTTTTGTTGACTTCGAACGCAGTGAAAATTAATTGCAAAAGAATTTACAAGAAAGAAATTACAACATACCACTGTAACAGCATCGTTTAGTAACGATTCTCCAAAAACGATTATGTAAAGAATTTCATTGACATGTATTTCTTCAAAAACAGCGAGCACCGCTACAGGATCTACAGCAGATATTATAGAGCTGAAGAGGAGAGCGTATAGCAGTGGAATTTCTTTTCCGTACAAGCCAGTTAATCCAATCGCCCATAACGATAAACCAATAGTAATGGCGTTCCAAATAGTTCCTATCACGGCATACACTAAAATTGTCAACAAGTTATTGAAAAATAGTCTGTTTGGCATAAAGTATCCTGCATCTAATACTATTGGCGGCAGCATGTATAAGAAAAATACCATTGGAGTCAGTACTCCGACTGCTCCTTGCACGCCGGTGAAAAATAAAATTATTCCAACTACAACAAAATTACTATCAATAGTAATTATCAATAAACAGCTCTCTGGACAAAATTTTCTCACTCTTGGCGCTAACTGGAACCCTGAAAAATAAAATATTAATCACAGGAACAAGTAATTTCAAGTTTGATACATGCCAAATTAATACAACTTTTAGACAACTTCATTTAAAATATGAACACAAATAATTTTACCATGAAAAAATTTCATATAGATCAAACATTTCACACATTCTTTTTGGTGCTATTGAAAAAATTCACAGTTCAGTACTAGGTGATACATAAGTATAGGAGTTATAATAAATAAGTAGTAAGGAGTTATAAATTCATCTTTTTGGTCTGTATTTAAATCTATTTATACAGAGTGATTACTTAATTCCCACTTGACGCATTTTACAGGCAAACCGTTGATCCTAGAGGCATGCTTCCAGTTGGAAAAATTATCCAGTTAACGTGTAGAACTCAGATACATCATTCATGTTGCAAGGGGTTGTATAGTTATTAAAACAAAAATGTTAACTTTTTATACGGACAGCCTGTGCTTAAAAACCCAAGTAGAAAGTTGTTGACCTGTCTCTCCCGAAGGCAAAAAAAAAAAAAAATATCGCATTCCCAAGTGCTGCTGCATTCGCTGATATATTTGAATTCTGAAAGCGGAAAAAAAGTTAAGAAAGAGCAACATAAACTAACAGACAATGCTTTTTCCCCCTCATTTAGGCTTTTCCTAACTTTTCTCCGATATTTTAACTTAAATATCTCAGCGAATATTGCACTTGGAAATTTTTTTGGTTTGCTTGAGAAGAGACAGGGCAACAACTTTTTAATTTGATGTTAGAGGCCATGGAGACCCTATAAGAATTTACTTTTTTATTTTATGACATGCAGTATTATCGCCCTTGAAACTGATAAAATGTGATTCCTTAACACATTTTGAGGATTTCTTAAATTAGAATCATACCTCTGCGACGAACGGTTGATGACACGAAGGCAGAAATAGGACTTATAGGACACTCTGCGTATGATGGGATTTTAACATCGAGGTAACCAATTGTCTAGACAAAGATCGACAAAAGTGTTTAGGATTGATAATAAGAACTGAATGTTTGATCTAAAAAAAAATCAGAAGATTCTGTAAAAAAATCTGTGAGAGTATTTTGAGCATGTAGTTAATTTACATAAAATTAATTGTGGACGGTAAAGTGTCCTTCATCCTGAATCTAAAAGATAGGAATTGTATGCTCGAATGTAAGAATTAAAAAAAAATGTCTGCGTGTAACCATTTCAAGGTTAACATTATTAGTATGATGATTTTATTCATTTTCTTTACGCAAGAATTTGTGACGCAAAAAGCGATGCACCGGGATTATATTTTTATAAATGATTTTTTAATGACTTATTTTTCTGTAAGATTTTCTCAGGTGCGTGAATTTCGAGTCTGTAAAGTAGTTTTCAAGGATATCTCTAAGTAAATTTCACTAGTAGGTAATGAGGTAAAAACAACTCAAAGTATGAATGGTGAAGAATCAATTAATTATATCGGATATCAAATTTTCCCACCTGATATCAACCGTTTTCTTCTTTAACCAAACTAGAATTCTCTAACGCGAGTCAATTTCAAGTTGTTTATCTGATGACACAGAAAAATGCTCGATAAAATGGAAGGATGGAAAGTTTTTTTTCAAGCCTGGTGACCCCCCCCCCCCATATTATAGATAAAATTATTGATATTTATTGTGTATTATACTTCCCAACCACAGAAAAATTCACTGTAACGATGACTGTGCTTTTGCCTCTTGTTAAATGTAATTTCTATTTTTTGTGTAGGTTTAAGTGTACCCAAAGCACGATCAAACAGGAACCATCGAAGCAATTCTCACTTACCAAGCATCGCGTTTAATAAAGAAGACGAGGGAGCGATAACATTTTCAGCGAGAGAATCTGATAGTTCTGGAGATCAAATCAGGCCAGGTTTGTTCTATGTAGAATAATAACATTTGCGTAAAAATAGGGAAAAAAAGGAGTGGCCGAAAATTCCATGACGCATTTTTAAAATTGATCAAAAAATCAACCAATCGACATAACAAAAATGCGGTTTGCACAAAAATGCTTTTCATAGCGTAGAGTTTTTTTTTAGATAAATAAAAAAAAAATTGTTCAAAATTTTCCACTCACAGATGGTGCTATATCATTAAAACTCGCAATAACACACATAAAAAGAGGCACAAACAGTACATAATGTCTTTTACGATTTGCATTTTTTAAAACCACATTTCAGTATGAACACCCTTTGCAGCTCTGACTACATCAAAATTATACTCAATTTCAACCCATGTTTATCCACTAACATGGATTGCGGAAGAGTCTGGAGCATTAAGTTTCTTGGTGTGACACATCCTCATAAGAAGAAATGAAGTGGGGGGGGGGGTTAAATATCTGATGATCGAGGTGGCCATAACAGGAGGCGGGGAGGTCCATCTGGTTCAATCCATCGGGGTCGGGGCTAGGGAATTGCTGATTGATTTATTGCACCACCTACACTATTTATGTCTCATTTTTGTGTTATATCGAGGTTTTCGAAATACAGCGTCACCAGTGTGGAATTTTGAAAATTATTTTTTAAATCTATCAATAAAAACAACTCTATGGCATGATTGGTACAACGACATTTTTTCAAGTCTTGTTTGGAATCGCCTATAGTTCTAATGCTAAACTACCTCTTCTCCATATAACGATAATTTCCACGATATTTTTTCTTTGTTCGCGCAGAGTATGATTATATCGAGATTTAACTGTATATAACGACTTTAGTTGTAAGTATATTTCTCCCTTGTCCTATAATTCTGAATTATTCAAGCGTTTGCATTTTGTGCTTGATGTCATCCATCAATTTCATTATTTGGAGGTCCAGAAGCCAATGAGTGTAAGTCAATTTTCTGAAAAGGATTTTCGTATTGCAAGTGCATCTTCATTGTTGAAATTATCACAGTTACCTAAGCATTCAAGTTGCTATATTTATATTGCAACAGCGGAAAGCGCCACTTATACTGACCACGGAATAAAAAGATCCCTTTGTCTCATTTTTAATATTTATTGACTTACACCAGCGTTTCTCAAATTTTCGGAATCCAAGAACTAGTAAAATGTCTGAAACAATTCGACGGACTACTTTTGTCCCGTATAATGGGACATTCCTGTATTTTTAGTAGTTCCGAATTAGACCGTTTTTTCAACGATGCTTATTTGAATTGGTAATATATATATTTACTACAATCTTTTTCGAACAATCAACGTTTTCATAACGTATTATGATAATTATAGCTATGGACACGGTGTCCTGTAAGTGCTTATGCTGCCTTTATCTCATCAACCATCCGTCGTAGAGGTATAGTTTCAATTTAAAAATTGCTCAAAAGCCGTTCAAAAATTACTCTGTTCCAGTTTTGAGAGTGGAAATACAGTGTGTAACAAAATAACAAATCTAAATTTTTATACGGTCTCGTCCTTTAACTTCCAAATAGAAAGTTGTTGAGGCTCTCCTGAGGCCAACGAAAAATATTCAAGTATCTAAGTGCAATATTCGCTGAGATATTTTTTTGAATTAAAAATCGGAGAAAAGTTAGGAAAGGATAGCATAAATGAGGAAAAGAAGCGTTGTCTGTTACAGTTTATGATATTCTTCCCTGAAATCCAACTTTTTGAATTTTTCAACTTTGATTTTCGATTAAAATATCTTAGCAAATATTCCACTTGGAAACATGGAATTTTTTCTTTCGAGCTCAGGAGATACAGGGCAACAACTTTCTAATTGGAAGATACAGGACAAGGGGAACATATAAAAATTTAGATTTTTTTTGTCGCACACTTTATTTCCACAATTATTTCACTTTTATTCTCTTTTTTTTTGATAGGGTATGACGTTCAAATGACGTTCAAAATGTAGATCGTATTTCTTAAATGTTTTTAGCTAATGTGTTTTTTCAAGTAGCGTAAACACACACACACACACACTAAATACGTTAAGAAGAATCGAATCAAATTATTTGGAAAATTTTCATGTTTAATGAATAGTTTATTGAAAAACAACTGCAAAACTGAAATGATCTATATTTGTACCCTGCGTCTCCTATTATGATGAAATACATTCATATTTGCTATCATGCTTCCAAAGACACACACAATCATTTATAAGCATGCATTTTAAGATGTGTCGAACGGTATGTGAGAACAATAAATAGACTAAAATACCAAATGAGAATTTTTTACTATGTTTTTTGCCTTTTCAGCAGCAATCCCAAGATATCTCGCCAAACTGATTTCTGTCACCCCGAGATATTTCGTCTTCTAAAAACGCAATAAGGCGGTTTTTACAATAAAACATGTTTCCCATCCCCCCCACCAACCAATCAACTGCAGTGGGCGCAGTCAGCTTTCGTTCAACGTTAGATAAGAAGAAAGAGCGAGAAAAATAAAGAAATATATACGGCTCTGTATAAATGATACAAAATGATTTTTTCCCTAAAAAAGTGTTTCTTTTCCTAGAAAGCCACAACACATGGCAGGTGTTTTTGTATCATAGTCACTTAAATAAAAGCGATGGGCGGAGTAAATTTTCTTTTTGTGTGTGTGTGTGTGTGGGGGGGGGGGGTGGGAAAGCAGTTATTTCCTCTTAATCGGAAAAAAAATTCTCCTTGAAATACGTGACAATTTGGGAAGGCTTCGTAATTTCAAATGTAGCAGTTATAATGCGGATCACGAAAACTTTAAAAGCCGCTTAAAGGGTTAACAATTGATTATATTTTTAACACTGAGTATTGATGGATTTAAAAATAGATGCAAATAATGGATCTCAAATAAGTCATAAGAAACAAGTGTGTAAAATTTGGAGTAAATTGAATGAAATTTGGTTCGCAAGGGACATTTTGAATATCAGTTTGTGGCGAAAAACAAACACGGAGAAAAATAGAAATGAAAACATTATTTCCCGTAGACAACCAAGATTATTTAATTATAAAAATCGCAGTGGAAAAATAACCAACGAACAGATTTTAATGCGGTTTGTTGAAAAATATTTTACGCAAATTTCGCTACTGTATTTTTTGTGTAATAAAAGACATTTCGTCATTTTCATGATTTGAAGGTCTCCTATTCCCTTAAACAACTAACAATAGATAACGATAGCTATCTGAAATGTTTCCAGAAATATAAACGGCATGCTATTTTTAAAACAACAAAATGCGATAAAAAATAAAACATAATAGAAATGGACTTGAAAATTAATTTCTTGGCAACGCGTAAAGGCATTTTCTAGTAAAAGTATGTATAAAAAAATTGCTAAATTGATTAAAGGTCATTTACCTTGGAAAAAAAAAATTCTTGTTCGACGTTTCTAGAACAAGCCATTCCTGACTTATTTGCATATTCTATAGTATTCTAAAAAAGAAAAAGAAACAGTTGACGTGTGTAATTGCATATTTTATTATCGTGACTTTTCATAGTCGCGTGCCGTCTGTCACATGTCGTGGGAAACACGGTCGCGTGTTCACGCTACTTTCTGGGCAATGACTTCGTTAAAGAAGACATGTCTGAAACGAGTTTACGGTTTCTACGCTAAGTGAAAAATGAGAGCTATTGACATTTTCTGAATTAGTACGTCCAATTTCATCGAAATTCTTCATGTAACGCAGTAGAAGCTGCCCTTGAAATTAGGATCACGCACCAAATAAACCCGTGGGTTGGAAAGTTTCTTATCTAACTCTGTCAATGTTTTTGTATCTTCAATTCCGGAGATATATTTCTAGCCGGGTTTACTCTCTTCCGATACTTTTATCATGTATAGATAATTTGTATTTACCGAAATCGTTGGCAATCTCTTCACAGGAAATTCGGAATGACGTGTTACGAAGCTTCACCTTCGCAGAACTAATGCAGTGACATTGATGCATTTGTAACATAATTATTACAGTGAAACCTCGATACAACAATACTCTGAGGACTAAGAAAACATATCGTTGTAGAGGGATTATCGCGTTATATCCAGAGCCAATATTATCATAATGTGCTACCAAAATTTTTCTTTTTGTTGATATCTTTTCTGAATCAGCGTTGTTAGTACCACCAGAAAATGAGTTTTAGGTATTTATCCATTGCGAAAAATTGTAATTGATTAGATGCTTAATAAAATTCAGTTAGTCATTACATTGCCCCCGTAAAGCTATTTATCGCATTGCACTTTTATGTCTTACACAGAAAGTAGCAATATCAACAACTTTGTCAACACTTTTAGATGATCAGGTGCTGCAAAATACCGATTTTATTAGACGCCATCGTAAGAACGAAAAACAACCGGTAAAATTAACATTGAATTCAAGACGATTTTGAGCGAATTATAAAAAATATCGTTGTAGCGCTTGGAAAATCTCTTAAAAATATTGCTATAGAAGGATTTATCTTAGTAAAGGATATCGTTATATCCAGAGGACGGAACATTAGGCTATAGGCAATTCCAAACAAGATTTGACAAAAATATCCTTGTATAGGATAGCGTTATATCGAATATCGTGGTAGCGAGGTTTCAAAACATATCATATCGAAGAAAAGTGAATTTAAATACTCAAAATTTCTTAATTGTTAACTTCTCGAAAGTATATTCATGAAAAACTCCAGCATTTAAAACCCATCTGGATCGGTCATACATGGTAATGTCTGCCAGCTTTTATCGATGAGAGAAAAATATAACATATTAAGGGGTCTCCTACATTTTAACATAGTGAAAAACTATATTATAGTAGAAGTATCTCATTTAAAATATTATTTAACCATTGATTTATTTCAAATTGAGTATACATATATTTATTTGTAAATGCTATCTTGTGCTGGTGCAAAATTTTACATGTCTCTGATACTTTAATTTTTTGCAAAAGTTTAAAAAAATGTATTACTAACACCTTACGCGCATGATAAAATATAAGCCTGACATCGATTTAATTGAATAGAAATTAATTCGAAGTAGAAAAAACTGTCCAGTTCATAAAAATGATGAAAAAGATTGAGATTTTATTGACTCAATCCTATTTAAAATTATATTTTAGATTTTAAAACGAAAAAAATTTAAAGATTTTTTTGTAATCCAAATATTTTTATGAATCGGTCTCAAATCTTTTTCACATCATTTTATGAATTTAAGAGTTTCCTTTACAAAGTACGAAAGACTGGACACCAAGCTGAGATGGAGGCTGTCCATACGCAGTCCCCATTTAGTGCACGTACATATATATGTTATAAGGGAAGAAAACGTACGAGAAGCGTATGAATTTTCTTTTCGAACTTCTATCTCCGCTTGATATCCAGTTTTTTTTTAACTTTGTCTGAATAGTAGAGAGCGACATCGTTTCTCTCTATGGTTTAATTTACTTTGAATCAATTTTTTGTAATTTCATTAATGTCATGATAATTTTATCATGCGCGCAAGGTGTTAATGATGCTTTTTTTTTAATTTACAAGGTAATTAAGTATTAGAGATATTTTTCGTTTCCCTCATCTCAGAAACATGAATGTGCAAATTTTCACTTTTTTATCAGCTGGTTAGATCCCTTACTCCGCTATCTAAGTTTAACCATAAACACGAATGTTGCCCCGCTGAAACGGTGTGTACCAAATGGTATGTGTACCAAATTTGAAATAAATCAACGGTTAATAGTATTTTTTAATAATTAGCGTATAGAGCATAGTTTTTCACCATGTTACAAGGAAGGAGAACCCCTTAAATACTCGTGACTATTTAGTATTCTAAGCAAGGTTCATAAAAATAGTTATTTTTATACGTTCGTTGAAAGAGTGTTTAGAAACAACATTTATGTTTTTAGATACGATTAGTGTTGAGTACAATACCTTCATTTTGAGACTTCTGTTAGCTGGAGCTTTATTTGATTCATAGCAATTTTGTTCTGATTTTAACTATTTACGGATTTTTATAGTTAACTGCCAGCAGTTTAGTTAACTTATTACAAGAATCTTTATATTAAATTTTATAAAATACCTATAGATAGTACCTAAAGATTGGTTTGTATTCTTTGTTAAACATCGTGATGATTTCTTGTCTTTTTTCCATTTCGAAGACATACATACAATAAGGCAGAAAGGTATAAAAATACAGTAGATGACATAATATCAAGCAATATAATACAATGTAGACATAAAATAAACACATTCATTGTTACCTGTCGGGATTTCACAAAAATCCTTCTGTCAGATATTGAGATATTTCATATTCCATCAGACCATGAGAAATTGAGATATTTTTTGATTGTTTCACACAATGCAACGTATTTATTATCGTATTCCAGAATTCATTATTAATCGTATATCAGGAAAACATAATCTGAAATGCAAAGAATAAGTTTCTGTTTTATTATATATAAATTCAGATTACAATTCAGATCACAATTTTTCAAAACAATAAATTTATCTCCTTATGCTATATTTCCAAAAATTAATTTTTGACGTGAAAACGTCTTTAAAATCGATTTCGGGTGTGGGAGGCAATCGCATTCAAATGAGCGACAGTACTCGAAGTAATTACAAATTTCAATAACTCCATTAAAAATGGACATAGCGATGCCATCTTGGTCTCATTTTAAAGAGGAAAAATGAAAATGTGTGCAATAATAGTACCATTTCGATATTTGTGGCAGCCTGACGTCAGGAACTAGGCACGCGCTAAGTGAGCCAACGATTATCGAGTTTTCGGATTCGACACGGGCATATATAAACGGGATCATATCTCAGAAACTACGAATCCAATCCCAATGAATCAAGTGTTGTTTTAAAGAGGAGTATATGTGTGCTATATTTCATTTGAAAGTTTTAATTTGTATCTTAAACATTTAAGAAGATACAAAGCTATAAAATTTAAAAAAGTGTGAACACTTCCAGATTTTTCAAAATGTTGCGATGTATGAGTGCAAAGTATAACCAATAAGAAAAATCGGGCACGAATGCGTAGAACAGTGTGCTGTCTCAGTGAGCAGAACACCAAATATGCATTCAGCTACAGAAGCCACAACAGACAACTTGCCTGATGAGGTGGCGGGAAAAAATGTTCATAACAAACTTTATGAACAATATGTGTGCTGAAAAACTAGTATGATGAGAACATAGTAAATTATTTTTGTTACCAGAAATAATGAACGTAAGTAGTTTTTTGGTCAGGAAGTCTGCTGTTGGAACAAATAGTTCAAATAATAATCACACACTTTTAATTTAATGCACAGTATTAATTGTCGGGGACAGCACAAAATTACGGGCTAGCAGTTGACCGTCCCTGCTACAAACGATCGACGTTTTCACGAAAATAACCGCGGCAGTGTCCGAGACTGCCTAAGTTTTTTTTACAATTGAAAGGATGTTTTTTGTGGAATTTGTTACTATGGTAATAGCTCATTATTTTTAGGGCTATGTACGAGTAGCTTTTACGAAAAGTGTTTTATTTGTTTTTCGGACGTGATATGTTATTATACGTAAGCTAATTTATATTTTGGTTTTTTTTGTAAATCACAGCACACGCTCCTCGCACAATCACTGAAATGACCCTGCCTTGGAAAAGAAATTATGGAAATAGAGGACGAGTTGGACAGAGAGAAGATTCTCCTCAAATATCTCGAGAAAAACCACATTCCGCATTCGTGTCACCTCCCGCGGAACGTTCCAGAGTCTTCTCAGATCCAAGACTTAAATCAAGTGAAATGTCTTCAGTTGATACTGTCGTAGAATTGGATGAAAGGGATTGCAGTAATCCCAAATTGACGCAGCCTGATCAAACTATCCCCGGTGAACTGAGGGGGGACAAAGGTAGTCCCGACAAAAAATCTAAAAAGCGCCAACAATCAGAGCAGAGAAGTTCAACAAGAGCAGTTTCAGCTACATATTCAGAAAATCATCGCAGTACAGGTTCACCCGACATTTTAAGCATCGAAGGTCCAGATCCGAGCCTGAATGAAGACACGGATACATTCGGTTATAAATGAAACATTATTTCTGAAGAAAAAAGTGTTCGAGAGATAACAGTGTATATTTATCACGATTCAAATGTAAAAATCATATACATTTTTGTTCAAAAGAACAATATAAACTCTTAGAAAGTAATTTGTCGTTACCGACAGCTAACTAGCGAAGGGATAACTGCCACAAAAATGAAACTGTAATCCAAAATATCCGGAAAATGTATATTATATATGTCTTTATATGTACAGTAAATGTCTTCGAAGAGATGACATGAACAAAATATTTCTATTCTTCATCAGTATTGCTTTTAGTGTTGAAAATAAAGACAAAAATATGGTTTTTGAATTTATGTGATTGTAATTGCTAGCCAGTTCTATCACATCTTCATACTTTGCAGCTTTCAATGGCGTGGTGTGGGACGTATGCATCTTTCAAAAAAACGAAGCAGCTCCCAGACCTGCCTCATTTTTGATCCAGGCGCACAAGACATCCAACTTGATTGTTGAGTAAATCTGAAACTGAAGTTTGAACCTACATTCTTCTGACACCAATCAAAAGAACTTTTTTTAATGTGACAGGATGTTCAACTCAAATGACTCAACACGTGGAGCTTCATCCTTTTTTCAGCAAACCCTTCAACTCTTGGATATGATTTTGTAAGACAGTAAAAGAAATATGCGCGGTTAGTAATAGAGTCCTACCTATAAGTCAGTAATGAGGTTGATATCTGGCAACTGACGCCTTCAGAGTACTCATCAATCCCCAAGTACCAAATGTCAAAGTCAGGCAAACTTGGCTAATTCGAACTAGGTTAATTCTAATTTTTGGATAATTCAAATTTTAGGAATTCCCCTTGAGTTTCCTATTCAACTTGATGAATAGGAAACTCAAGGTCGATAACTGCTGTTTAATTCGATATTTTTCCTCAATATTTTGGATAATTCGGAGATTGATTCAGACATGCCATTTGCAAAATTTCTCTTTTCTCTGAATTTCTGGCTAACTTTTGGTCTTCTTTTTCCTTATTCAGTGATATACTGATTTTTTCTGAGATATAGCATGAAAACATTAAAAAAATAATTAATAAAAATACGTACAAAAGTTCTGGAAAATGGTTTTACAACCTAAAAATAGTAAGACAATAGTTACGCCGTCTCTTAGCAGAATATTCAGAAATACTTTTTTTTACAATTTTTCTCTTCGTCGCCGACCAAGAAGGGGTTAATTCTGATCCTGAGTCGTCTTCGACGTCGTATTTCATATCCCAATTGGAAGAAGTAGCAAAAACAACCGGATGGAAAGACGCCTAAAATACTTCTAGTTTTTAAAACGAAATTACGTGGCAAAGCTGCTGAAAATTTTGCCAATAGTCCCGAATTACGAACAGAGTCGAACTATGAAACATTCAAAAAAGGGTTCTTAGCGTATTATGAAAAATAATTTCCCATATTATACAAGCTTAGACTTTTTACTTCATGCCAGCAGAGGATGGACGAGTCTGTGAAAGATTACGCTGCACAAATTAAGAAAGCAGCTTATGGTCTCTGGCAGAATACGCAGTTCACAGATGCAGCAGCGCAGGGACTTGCTGACAGGACTCAGTTGTCTCAGTTCTTGGCTGGATTGCACCCAATTTTTCAGAAACAAGTAATGAATCAAAAACCCCCAAACTTAGATGCAGCAATCCACATAGCATCTCTGATTGAGGGAAATGAATTAGTTTTCTCGAGCAGAGCTAATGTTAATGCCGTAGGTGATACTAACGCATCATCTGCTACGACCGGGCTCGGGCTAGAAGATTTGATGGCAACGATGTTGCATCAGTCAAAACAGCAAGGTGAATTGATCAATTCTCTAACAGAAAAGGTTAACGAAATGTCCACTCAATCTCATCAGCGTCCCATGATAAACAATAGACATGCGGGTAATAATGCATATATACCGACGAAACAATTATGCGGGGAGTTCATATCCAATATCATGTTATATTTGTGGAGGGAGGGCCGCACTTACATTTTTGTAGACAAGCACACACAAGGTATTCACAAAGACATAATACACAGGTGCCACACTCGTTCTTTCTTCCTATGCCGTTTCAAAGACACGGATTTCGCCCCTCACTAAAGAATTCTTGCGGGTAACACAGAATAAGGAATGATTCACAAAATATTCAAACTGTTGGTGTGACGGGTCAAATGTTAAAATATACCTGTTGTTATATGTTGCCCATTTGTTTTGGAGATTAATGTATAAATCAGAGAGTTTTTGTTACTGATCAATCCCTTCCTTGGAAATGATTATGAACCTATTTTGTGTTATGATTGCTTGCAAAAGGGTGAATCTATGCTAGATACCAAGGAAGGACTTTTGAGTAACTCTCATGTTAAGATTCCGTTGTATACGAGCTCAGAAAAAGAACCTATTGTACATCACTTAACGTTGCCTAAGAAACTTATATTTCCAGCTCGTACACAAAAGGTTATAACGGTCTCAACTATTGGATTTTCGGAGGATCGGTAATCGTTTGTCCAAAAGAAAAACAAAGCTCAAGGAACATACTGGTCGCTCACTCTTTAGGCAAAGTTGATAGTGGAGGTAACGTAAAAGTTTTGATTTCTAATATGTCGGATACTCCTAGGTACTTGAATAAAAGGGCTAAGCTAGGGGCGGTGGAAAGATACACGGACGATAATCTTCAAGAACCAGTGCCTTTAAGGAAAAGTAATTTGGAGCCACTATCAGCAGCCGATTTTTCAAATTAGATGGGCGCGGTAGCCCAGGTCGATAAGATACTCGCTTAAAATACCAAAGGATGTTTAGAGGTGTCGCGAGTTCGATACCTGGTTCGTCCTTGTCAAAAAACTTTCCCGACACAGGGGTGCAACAAAAAACAGTGACATGACCTCAGCAAAAAATTTATGCCCCCACCGAGGCATTAGCGCACCAACCTCTCGATGGGTATAAAGACTGCCGTTCGGAATCGGCAATAAATTGTAGGTTTCGGTCTAATTAGCCCTCGTGTTCAGAAAATGACCGTGGTGTGACAAAAATTATCAAATGATCAAATTATATGGGCTATCAGATGAATTGCGTCAGCAATTAATTCCTCTTCTGCTTAATTATCGTGATGTCTTTGCTACAGACATAACGGAGCGTGGTCGTACATCTTTGGCAACCCATAAAATTCCTTGGAAAGGTCAACCTATTCAGGCTTCAGCCAGATATCGTACGCCCTATGCCCTTAGAAAACTTCTCGTCAGATAAATGACATGTTAGAAGCAGATATTATATCAGAATGCGTAAGCCCAGCCCCAACTTTGATGGCTTAAAAAAGACAGGAGGTTTGAGGATGTGTGTGGAATTGAGACGCTTGAACATGACGATCGAAAATGATAGTTATTCTTTACCATTACTTCAGGACATTAGCTCAACTCGATGGGGCATAATTTTTAATTTTTTAGTAGTTTAGATCTGACGTCTTCGTATTACCAGTTAGAAGTACCCCTGGAAGATATGACGTCACGCAGTAGATCCGAGACCACACCCACTGACCCAAGGCGGCGGCAAGCGCGACTTCAGAGACATGAAATAGCCCTTACCATATAGCCCCGGTATCAAATAGGGTTTAATGTTTCCCGGGTTTTTCTCAATCCCGGGATTCGGTCATCGTAAACATATGAGAAATTTAAGTAAATTTTGAGGCATTTAATAACAGATAAGGCATTAATATTGAAATGTTATTAATATTGAAATGTTATTAACTAATATCATTAATAAAATTGTGTTTAGTTAATTTGTTACTAAAAATTGAATATAATTAATGCATTGATTTATAGAAATAATTCATTCTCTTCTCACTAAAGGTTCTACTCCAAAACAGGTTAATGTGTCTGGGAGGGAGGTGATTATATCTCGTGGATCACCAATAGCCTAAAATACCATTTAGCAATGGCTGCGGTTAATAAATTATTATAATTAACTAAGCAGAAAATATAATTGATAATATATAACATAATCAATAAATATGAGCATATTGCACCATAATATTCTCGTTAATTGGAAGAATTATCGCAGCGTGAAGTATTCTACAATATTGTTGGAAATATAATGCAATTTTTTATAAAAAAATTTCTTTAGAAAAATTTACTAAACTACAGGAAAATCTAGTTAAAAAAAAATTCAATATTTCTAGAATAATCCTTCAAACAATTTGAGCTAGGTGCCTTTTTCTTTTTCAAAAAATCATTTACCCATCAAAAACATTTCATGTAAAAAATGAAAATATGTACGAACTTTGGAACTAATAATGGGGTAGTGTCTTCAGAGGAGTGTAAGAGCGCGCGCATGAAATCGCACTAGCGTTTTGAAGCTGTTGTGGCAGTTGTGAGGCACGCGCTAACCTTCACCGTGGGCGTTAGCACACAAACCACTCGGTGAGTCAAATTGAAATTAAATTTTGCTTAGTACAAAACGTTGCGGTGGGGGATCATGAGAACAAAATTTCACGTAAGTGAAGGTTGGGAATCCATATCGAAATCCGGAGTTTGCTTCTCGGCTACTAAGCAGGGGAGAATGGTGGGAGAGAGACAGGGAATAGGAATGGATGTGTATACGAACTTTGGAACTAGTACTGGAGTAGCATGTGTTTAAAGAGCAGTGTAAGAGCGCATGAGAATCGCGTTAAGCGTTCTGAAGCTGTGGCAGTAGTTGTGAGGCAAGCGCTAATGAAGTGCGAGCCATTACTTAGATGAATCGGAACGAATGTGGGCTTTTCCTAGGCCCACGAAAAGGTCGTCTATGCCCGTAAACAGCAATAAAGGCCCGAGAACGAAAGTGGTCGACTAGTTATGGGAATTCAGGTGCGTTGTGCATTAACACGGTTTTTTGAGGCTGGCTTTGTTCAATTGGTTTCAGTGGGGCTCGGAAATTGGAATTTAAGAACGTTCGCATGAAACCGAGACCCACAGAAACCAATTGAACAAAGCCAACTTCAAA
This sequence comes from Pholcus phalangioides, assembly GCF_987345545.1. NCBI lineage: Eukaryota > Metazoa > Arthropoda > Arachnida > Araneae > Pholcidae > Pholcus > Pholcus phalangioides. The sequence goes on from NW_028301604.1 coordinate 15,687,090, forward strand.
TTTGTTTGCCGCGCCTCAAAAAACGGCGTTCATTCACAACGCACCTGAATTTCCATAACTAGTCGGCCACTTTCATTCTCGGGCCTTCATTGCTGTTTACGGGCATAGACGATTTTTTTGTGGGCATGGGAAAATCCCACATTCGTTCTGATACGCACGTTCCGGCTCGCACTTCGACATGCACTTTATTGGTGCGTGCCTCACAACTACTGTCACAGCTTCATATCGCTTAACACGATTCTCATACGCTCTTACACTGCTCTTTAAACACATGCTACCATGGTATCAGTTCCAAAGTTCGTGTACACATCCATTCTTATTCTCTGTCTCTCTCCCACCATTCTCCCCTGCTTAATAGCCGAGAAGCAAACTCCAGATTTCGATATGGATTCCCAACCTTCACTTACGTGAAATTTTGTTCCATGCCCCACCGCAGCGTTTTGTACTAAGAAAAATTTAATTTCAATTTGACTCACCGAGTGGTTTGTGTGCTAACGCCACGGTGAAGGTTTTCTGCGGTAGCAATCTTCTGTAGTCACAGTATCCGTTGTACCTCCGCGTCAGGACAGTTTCTGACAAGAACGAATCGGGTATGAACTCGCGACACCTATAAATATCGTTTAGTACTTCAGGTGAGTATACATCGCCCTGGGTTGCCACGCTCTTCTCGTGGTCCTTCTGCTACATACATCTCGTGATAGATATCGAGTATGGTTCTTGTGGTCATTCTGTTATGTACATTTCGCAGTAGATAGAGGTTCCCGTGGTCTTTTTGCCATGTACATCTCGCGATAGAGTGGTTCTTGCAGTCCTGAGATGTGTCTTGATAAGTGTGATCGTGAGAACAAAATTTCACATACGTAAAGGTTAGGAATCTAAATCGAAATGGAGATTGATCTGGAGTTTGCTTCTCGGCTACTAAGCAGGGGAGAATGGTGGAGGAGAGACATAAAATAGGAATGGATGAGTATACGAACTTGGAAACTAATAATGGGATCGCATGGGTTTAAAGAAGAATGTAACAGCACAAGAAATATATTGCGCTAAGTGATTTGAAGCTGTTGTGGCAGTAGTTGCACTCGCTAATATAGAGCATGTCGAAGTGAGAATCCGTCACTTCTAAGAATTAGAATGAATGCGGCCCTTTTCACAGGACACGAAAAGGTCGTCTATGCCCGTAAATAGTAGCGAGAGCCAGAGAACGACAGTGGTCTGCCAGATTTGCAAACGAGAATCGGGGCCTGAGCATGACTGTGCAGAGCCGAACAAGCGATGCGGAAGGTTTTGTTGAGGCTCAGCAACCTATTTCGTGTGTTGGCTTCATTTCATTGCTTTCCGTGGGGCTCGATTTCTTCTGAAATTCATGCGTACGTTCTCCAATTATTCAAATTATACTTTGTTTAAAAAGTGGAGAACGTTCGAAAGAATTTCAGAAGAGACCGAGCCCCACAGGAACCAATGAAACAACGCCAACTCGTAAATTTGTTTACCGAGCCTCAATAAAACCGCATTCTGTCGCAACGCTCGTTCTGCTTTCTCAATTCTCGTTAGCATATCTGGTCGGCAGCTTTTGTTGTCGGGCATACACAACCTTTTTGTGGGCCTGTGAAAAAATCCGCATTCGTTCCGATTCTTAGAAGTGATGGTCTCACACTTCATTAGCGCGTGCCTCACAACTACTGCCACAACAGCTTCAAAACGCTAGCGCGATTTCATGCGCACGCTCTTACACTCCTCTGAAGACACTACCCCATTATTAGTTCCAAAGTTCGTACATATTTTCATTTTTTACATGAAATGTTTTTGATGGGTAAATGATTTTTTGAAAAAGAAAAAGGCACCTAGCTCAAATTGTTTGAAGGATTATTCTAGAAATATTGAATTTTTTTAAACTAGATTTCCCTTTAGTTTAGTAAATTTTTTATAAAAAACTGCATTATATTTCCAATAATATTGTAAAATACTTCACGCAGCGATAATTCTTCCAATTAACGAGAATATTATGGTGCGATATGCTCATATTTATTGATTATGTTATACGGGGTGATTATAAAAAAACTATCCCGACATATGGGCCCCTAACTATCATACCATTCACAGAAACTGAATGAAATTTTGGCATAAGGTATTTTGAGGTATGCGCTCAAGAATGATATGGAAAACAACAGCGTCACTCTAACAGTTACGGTTACAGTGAGAAAATTTCGAAAATATCAAATGGCAACACCAAGTTTTTTTGTATTGGAATGCGATCTCCATACTGAAAAACACTAAATAGCTTTGGAATGGCACCTGTAGCACGAAAATCCCCAGAGCTAGGCAAGGAAAAAGTAAAAAGGACTTTGCCGTGCACCAGAGCATTAATGTTCGTTTCATTCGTCACACCGTTTCTTCGGCTGAGATCCCAGCCTGATTAGTCCTCCACAAGGTCATGTGGAAAATTTGTGAAACACAATAAAATGCTTTATTTTATGCTGCTTCTCTGTCCTTATTGGTTGTCCTCACTTTTAGCTTATCTACCGCCGGTGATTTTCATGCTACAGTTGCCGTTCGAACGCTATTTAGGGTTTTTCACAATGGAGATCACATTCCAATACAAAAAACTTGGTGTTTCCATTTGATATTTTCGAAATTTTCTCACTGTAACCGTAACTGTTAGAGTGACACTGTTGTTTTCCACATCATTCTTGAGCGCATACCTCAAAATACCTTATGCCAAAATTTCATTCAGTTTCTGTGAATGGTATGATAGTTAGGGGGCCCATATGTCGGGATAGTTTTTTTATAATCACCCTGTATATTATCAATTATATTTTCTGCTTAGTTAATTATAATAATTTATTAACCGCAGCCATTGCTAAATAGTATTTTAGGTTTAAAACACTATTGGCGATCCACGAGATATATTCACTTCCCACCCAGACACATTAACCTGTTTTGGAGTAGAACCTTTAGTGAGAAGAGAATGAATAATTTCTATAAATCAATACATTATTTATATTCAATTTTTAATAACAAATTAACTAAACACAATTTTATTAATGATATTAGTTAATAACATTTCAATATTAATACCTTATCTGTTATTAAATGCCTCAAAATTTATTTAAATTTCTCATATGTTTACGATGACCGAATCCCGGGATTGAGAAAAACCCGGGAAACATTAAACCCTATTTGATATCGGGGTTATATGGTAAGGGCTATTTCAAGTCTGTGAAGTCGCGCTTGCCGCCGCCTTGGGTCAGTGGGTGTGGTCTCGGAGCTACTGCGTGACGTCACTACTTAAATACTTTTTTTAGCAGACGACATCAGCACACGAGAAACGTGCTCCTTTTTTACATTTTAGTTGCTGATTTTACTGTTTTTAGTGAGTGATCTCTCTCATGGTGCTGTGGTGGTATGAAAAATATGCGCGTATGGTAATTTTATAATCTTTTTATAATCTATAAGCTAAAAATAAGATTAAATCCAAGAAATAGTTGGTAAGTAATAATGTGTCTTTTGATATTAACATTAAAAATGATAATAATTTTACATTTAATATTAGGATTTTTTTAATATTTGCTTCCTATGTTTTTATGTTGCAGTTGTATTAGTAATAACGAAGTCTCCAAGGCTTCTAACAGTTTCACGTTATTCAAATTAAAAAACAAAAAGGTAATAAAAAATTATTAGAAAGTTCAAAAGATAATTCAAAATATGTCTCGAGTTGGCTTTTAATCAACCCACTAAAAAGTTTACGAACGTACGTGATTCAATTTAAATGGATCCGAGAAAAATATTCTCAGTGGAAGCTACTTCACAGGAAAATGTAAACTTTCTTAATTTAAATTTTGAAAAAAACAAACCAATGAATGGGCAAATTCTACTGACAATACTCGAAAAGATAATTTTGGAAATACTGTAATTCGGTGGAATGGGCAGTACAGCGATTGCAAACTATCGTAATTGACACGGTAGCAAAGCGGGCGCACCGGTTCTGTTTGAGCAATGACGTCAGCTGGTACCGACTCCGGCGCGTCATGAAACATCCCTTATTATAAATAGCCCTGATTTTGATACACTCCTAAGGCTTTTACTACATTCCGCTTCTAAACGACTGGCAGATACTTTTCTAAATGACGGGTGAAGTTAAGTTACTCTTATCAATGAATAAACATTAAGCATGTCGGTTAATGTATCTTGAAAAAAGTGTGCAAATCATATCACTGAGTGTCATTTTTAACGTCTTGGAAAATATTTATGATCTTACGAGAGAGAGGGTGAAATATTTTCACACACACAGTATTTCACTTCAATATTTGCAATAAATATTGCTGTTTCGTACGTAACACTTATATTTCTTAATTCTTTTTATCAATGAACTATTGGCTTGTATAGCAAAATTCTTCCGAGAAAATAATATTTATCTATGAAACAGATAAACACACCACCTGTTACATTAAACTTGGAATTTATCGCGGAACGATTCGGCACTTCCGCTGAAATTGACAAAGTAAACAACTTATTTAGTCTGTTTTATTTCACAATAGCGTTTATTACAGCTTATATCAGGTCTACTACTCTTCACCAAGCACAACTCTGGCCATATCGCAATTTATATCTACCATTAATGGGATGGGTTGGAAATGAAGGCGCGTCTATCGGTGGTCTCGCCTGAGGTTCGTAAGGGAAAATATCTTATCTATATCCTCCCTCGGGCTTGAACCAGGGACCGCAACCTTCACGGTAGACGAGTATCTTATCACCACTCCACTCGGGTGCCTTATATCAGGTCTGGAGAAAAGGATTAATTGTCAAATATACAAATACAAAAGGCCACAACGAGCAAATTGCCCACCGAGGTGTCTGAGAAAAGATGTCCACAAAAAATATGGATGTCAAATACAGTCCGCACTCGCTACGACGACTTGTGCGACAGGTCCCAAATTTTTATCCATTATAACGACTGGTATAAATGTCATTCAATTCATTACACCGACTGAACTCGGCTAGCCTTCCCCCGTTTTTTGTTTTTTTCCGCCAAAAACTGGGAAAAATCCGTTGTTGAGGGTATTTGACCTTGACCTTTGATGCGTGGTGAAAAAAATAGGCATAAAATATATAGATGGTTTTGGTTTTTTAAAAAAAAATAAAACGTCAGTTCTACGGAAAACCCGTTGGTTAACTAGCACCATCACTGGAAACTTTTTGCTCTTATCGTCTTCTCACACGCTGGCCGATTCCCACGCGATTGATTTTTATCCTATTCTAAATTTCATAGCGCAATTTCTCAATGGGAGAATATACAGGCTAATGAACTTATTACTGTATTTTACTGCATGTAGTGAAAAATAAATATGTTTGGCCATATACAGTATTTTTGTAAGTACTATGTACTTACATTTTCATTATATCGTTATAACAGAATTTTTATTACGTCAATGCAATATACAGTTTTTCGGAGAAGCTAAACTTTATAATTTTTTAAACGTTTGATATATAACGACCTCCAAACATAATGTCCGTTTAATGTACCTAATTTATTTCAGGTTTCATTCATTCATTTCATATCAGTATTTTGCATGGAAGACAACATATAACTTAGTAAATAGTATGTTTTTAATCATCAAATACAATAACAAAAATATACATCAGTCTCATAATCAGTAGAACAAAAAAGATGTTTTTGTATACAGTAAGTTTAGTGTTCACGTTGTATGTACAGTTAATGCAGAGAGATATACAGCGCGTATTCACCAACAGTTTAAACAACAATCGCAGGTTAAACGATTAGCGATCGACACGGATTGGTTAAAATCCTTAATTTAACCGATCCGTTTCGATCTTCAATCCTTTCACTTGCGATTGCAATTTAAACTGTGTTGGTGAATACGGCCAACAGAGTGCTCAATATACGGTACCATGACCATGTTATATGGTTCATTTCAACAATATATATAATCGTTTGCAACGTTTGAAAACCATTTCGTGAGATTCAATTTTTGAAATAATCATCATTTTGATTGACCAAAGTTATAATTATACAAAATATTATTAGTCGTTCTAAAATGTCTTGGTGCTCTTCGTAGGCGTATGTGTCAGCTGCTGATGGGTGTTTTTATCACATTAAAATAAGCATTTTGTGGCCACATGAGGATATTGAAAGTCTAGTCCTCTGCATTTTATTTTAATCGGCGTATTTGAAATAGTTTTTCGGTGTTTAATATATATATAGGTGATCAAAATCTACAATTTAGGAATTTTGTGACATTTAAAAAAAAAATGAAGCTAATATTTCTAAAAAAATATGTATAAAGTCAATTGAGGTGATAATTTACGTAAATTAACAGTTTTCCACGGGTTTTCGTGAATTTTCAAATCCGAGAATTTCAGTCTAGAAAAAGAATTCAAGAAATCCTTAAGTTGGATTAGAAAACAATTGAATTGTTTTTGCATTATTTTTTCAGAACATTATTTTGTAAAAAGGTCCGGGAAACACAAATTGCCAAGAACCCTCGGTCTGGAAGATGAGAATTGGAATTATATGTCCAGCGGATGATGATGTGTCTTATATAAGCGGGAAAAGCTGACGACTCAAAATTGACTGCTCAACATTTAGCAGAGATTCAAATCATTCCTTTAAATTCGATTCGAAAATATTTCTTTAAACTGGAGAAACTATATGAATCAATATATTTAGTGTGTAACATACTTCCAAAACGCAGCGAAAAAGGCCCATTTCTCTTTAATCACGAAAACAGATTTCATGAGATATGCTGGGATGTATTATCATATCTAATTTACCATACTGACCATCCATGTCACCATCGTACTTCATTTGCTTCGCTCCATTGAAAATTATTTATGTGGAATATGTTTTGCTGATGCGTATACTGTAACAAACCACATGAATGAAACCTTTTTACCACCAAATGAGCACTGGGTGGTAGTACGTAGGATCACACGGCTGGTGAACCAGTATCTGACTTGCATTCAAGTGTTGGTCACTGGACATATGCGGTCAATTAACATTATCTTTCACAATCCATCGATATTGAACACCCTGTATATATATACATTTTATGTAGTTGTTCTCCGCATCACGATCGCTGTTATGAAAATTACTACCAGCAAAATGGTAATTGGACGTGGTTTTATAGCAGCACTGAAATGTGGACAGTAAGGACATTGGTAGGATCCACAAACTTCACAGATGTTTAAGACATACAAATCATAATCTTCATAGATGATTTCCTTGTACCTTTCTGCAAACAAAAAAAAAATGTATTAATTTTCTCATTCAGCATTTATTGGAGCATATTATCAGTAATGTCTTAAAGGTTGAGCTAACCCCGACTCAAACGGGGAGCCAAAAAAGTTTTATATCGAGATTCTAAGGTTTTCTCTGTTAAATTTTGAGTTCTTTAACTACCCGTTGTAAAGGTATATTAGACATTTTAGAGAGTCGCAAAATGTCTGAGCGTGACCCTGGGTCTCGAGTCCATAGGCTCAACACGTTTATACACCTTATGTATTAATTTCAATAAAAAATTATTTATCGAAACATTGACAACACTGGCATGTAGTCTAACAAAATTTATGATTGTTAGTTTTAGGCAGGTTTTTCGAAGATACATATTCAAAATAAATTTATAAATGAAAACTTGAATTATTTTACTGACCATAAATCAATGACCATGTGATAAAAATTTCTCCTACGTAAAACCGCGCGCGCACTGTACGTTTGTGAACCGAAACCAGGGAAACGTAGTGCTGCCATCTGTTTGATGAAAGCTATACTACATATTTCTTGAATTATTAACGGCAGAATTACTGTAGTTGATAAATCACGATCAAAAAATTACAAAATACAGTAAAACCTCGATAACTCGTCACTCTGGTTAAGTCATCATTTTTCTTCGGTCTTGTCCGGCTTCCATAGATAAAAATGTCATTAAACCCTCGGTTACTCGTCGCTAATTTCGGTTAACTCGGCGAGTGCCGTCTTAACGCATGGCTCGGGGGCCTCAAGAGAAGAGGGGCCTCAGCAAAAGAAGTAGTTGAATTTTTCGAGTAGGGCCTCAGAAAAATCACTTGGCCCGGGGGCCCACGATGCTCTTAAGACGGCCCTGAACTCGTCACTATGGGAAAGTTTGAGAGGGAGGAACAGATGGTTTCTATATGGCTTCCTTTCTCCTCTCTCAAACTTTCCCATAGTGACGAGCTAACCGGAGCGAAGGGGCCCGGTTCAATCGTACCTGTCACACCTGCCGCCCCTAAGGGTGGCTCTGTCTGTAGATTGTAACTTAAAAATGTATCCGGCGCCGCAACATATCAATGAAGTAAAATTCGGTTAATTCGATACTTTTTTTTATGAAATTTATGTTGAAATCTCGGGATTTTGATTTTGTCGGGATTTCGATATTATTTGATTATATCTCGAACCACGATTTATTACAGTGGCTTTATTTATGCAGCGATATCTCGGCTTACGAATTTTTCGGCGGATGAAAATTTCTTTCGTGCTATCTTGGCTAACGAACATTTTAATTTAATTGACATAGATGCACGCACTCGCATAACACAGCAGCGTTGTGACTTGAATTTTCGCACAATCACCATAAGAATTTCTGTCTTTCGAGCCCGACTAATTTATGTACTCCTGAAAATCTCTTTCCACATAAACATCTTTATTTTTCTTCCAGAAAGATTTGAGATATTTTGTGCTAAATGAACCTGCCTTCAAAGTTCAGCCACCTCGCAAGCAGTTGCCTATACGGCGCAGCTTTTGCCCTCGCTCGATTCACATTCTTCAAGTGTAGGAGACACTTCGCATCAAACTGAACGATCTGGACATTCTGACACAGTCATGGGCAAACTTTTTTTTAGAAGCGGGCCAAAAAACAAGAAAACATTTTGTCGGGAAGGACATGTTCGGACGTTGATCCATAATTGGAAATTTTATGTTTAGAAATTAAACGGATATGTTGTATATTTTGAAGACTCCCACGGTTTCATTGCAAATGCAATGAAACCGTGGTTTATCTTTTACAACAGTGAAAAAATAAATGAGAATATTTTAATAACTTTATGAATGTGTTCCCTTTTTTGCGTATGGAAATTTTTTTAAATCAATTTCTATTTAAATTCTAACAATCATATTTTCCATACGAAAAAAAAACACCCCTCTCAAATGATTTTTTTTAAATAATAAAATTGAAAATTTCTATATTATTTTTAAATCTGCGGCTGGCCGTATAGAACCTCCAAGTGGGCTGCAGTTTGTTCATCACTATTCTAGGAGATTTTTTTTCCATCTTCATAAAAGTATGAGACAGAAATGAGCTGACCACATGATAAAAAAGGACACCTATGATAAAAAGGACACCTATGATAAAAAGGACACCTACGTACACAACCGACTGGGTTGTGTACGTAGTGTAAAATAAAAAAGGTTGTCAGTATCTCGTCTTCCTCTCTCTAAATCCGGTTGTAAAGCTGTTCATCTCAGTCTTCAGTCAGTTTTGTCTTTTTTACAGTGCTTATCAGTGTTTTATAAAAATTATCTTCAAATTTTGGGCCGTGCCAGGAACGAATTAAAAGACTTCATAGAAACCTATAGAAAATTTCGTTTCGGCTTCCCAATTTGATTTCGGAAAATAATTATCTTCGTTAGTCGAGGTATTGCTGTATTTGGCCCAAGATCGTCTTAACGTGTTCGAAAATCAATGGAACAAATTTTTTGAGCTCCTTTTTAACTTCTGTACAAAATGTATTTTATCGGAAAATCATTATATAAAAATCATCAATAGTTTGATATCATAAATAAAATGAAATAATGAAGAAAGAAAGATATGAAAAATTGCCATTTTTTATACCTTCAACTGGCATAGCAAAAATCGTTAAACATGCAGTAAAATGTCATATCTTTTTTTTTCAGGAATTGGAATTCTTTGTCCTCTATTGAAGTTTACTGTGCTATTGATTTCTTTGTCGGTGTTGAAAAATCTGATTTAAAAAAAAAAACAAGGATAGGTCCAAAAATTGATATCTACCTGGGGTGTAGTAATCATATACTTTGGCTTTTAGGAACCTCGTCAAGTTTGCTACCGGATACCAGCGCTGTACATTGAAATTCACGCAAGACCACCTATCATCCAGCTGCAAAATAAATAAAATACATTGAGATGCGAGTATGAACACTTCATTTGGTAGCACATACCGAAAGCTGAATATCTAAATACCACTTACGTAATCGAACATGAAAACCGCTGATTTCGGATACACCCGTCCTCTCTGCAACCTAGGAACTTTTTTACTGTGAACGTATTGATCCAAATCGGGTTTATGGACGAAATATCCAGTGGGAAGAGTTATTTCTATCACAGCTAATCCACTCGTTTCGCTTTCTGAAGTCAACGTCCACCTATGAATATCAATTAGAACGTTCACATATTAAAAAGCTCCGACATTCATGTCATTTTGGTAAAAAAAAAAGTATTACATACGGTTATAATTCAATAATTAGAGAAAAATTGGAGCAAGTTTATCTGATTCCGAGGACGACTCCAGAATTGATTTTGACTAATTTGTGATTCATGCATAAATAACCATGATACAACAATATAAAGCAATAAGAATGACATTGTATTGAGTTTATATTTTTCTCAAATCATATCAATTTTATCACAATATAAATCATGCAATTAATGTAAAAAAATGCAGGGTTAAGCCAAAGCAATAAAACCACCCGCAATATGATTTTGGTCTTACATTTGGTCCAAATTTAACAGAACTGTGGGTGGTGACTCATTGTCCTGATCACCTTTTATCGAATATACAGATGATTTCCATTACGATATCCCTCCTGTTTTTGGATGAGAAGAGAAAGCCTAAGTTTTGACCTCTGGCATCAATGAAATTGTCTTAGGGCCGTATTCACCGACATGGTTTGAACCTGTAGTTACAATTTTTGGATAAGAGATCAACATAGATTAGTTAAAACCCTGAATTTAACCAATCCGTGTCGATCTCTTATGAAAAAAATTGTGACTATGGCTTAAACCATGTCGGTGAATACCACCCTTAATGAGTGTTACCTGTTTGCATGTCATCTAAATGTTCTAATTATTGCTTAACGTTAACAGCCTACAAGCGATGGTGTTTTGCTATTTTCTTGGTGACATGCCATAACAATCTGCATTTTGATAAGTGTCATTAACCCCTTTAAGCGGCAATTATAAATCACTAAACTCTCTTTAAAATGCCATCTTTTTTAATGAAGAAGGCTTTCTGCCGATTTTTAGCAGGTGCAAACTGTATAAGGAAAAGTTTTCCATTGAGAAATCAACTTTACAAAATTTCTGATGTTGTCAATGCCAAAATAAGAGGCTTTTCAGGAGGGGAGATATCTCGTCATTGCCACTTACATGGCTAATCTCTAGTTTACACCCGATGTTATAGCAAATTAAAGAACTGATTCAGGTTTAATTTTAAACCTTCTCGATCTTGATATCTGCTATGTTTGCTGCATCATGTGCATTTGCATTTTTTGCACAGGTAGTTTTAATGTCTTGGCCTAACTGTGTATGTTATAAACAATCATTTATCGGTAAAAAGGCTTAGAATTAAAGTGATTCATACCTTGCACAACTGCTTATGCTCATATGCGATTTGTTTCTACCATGATAATGACCTTTGACCGTCAAATCAAATGATGGCACAGGAGGCTGAATAAGTAGGAACTCTTTATCCACATTGAATTGTACATCCAGTTGCAGAACCGAAAGACCTGAGCCTTGAGCGATAGCTTCTACGTGTCCCCATACGTACGGAGCTATCTAAAATAGCATCAAAATTACAAAGTTTTCAGGTTTTTTTTTTTAGGAAAAATTGCAAAATTTTAACAATAAACTAAATTGGATTGATATCAAGCTGTACGAGAATTTTCAACTTGCCGTTATTTTTCTGTATTCAGCCAGATTATCGTGGGTGACTATCAAATTATGGATAGTTCCAGGATTAGAGCTCGATTCTACAGTAAGTTTCATGTCAGTGATTTCACGGATATGAGTTCTGAAGGAATATTCAGTCAGAGCTTTCATGGCGACTATTGTATCCTGAAATTCAAATAATTTCATTTTTATTTGTTTATATTTATAGTGACACTGCGTGGTTAACTCGAAAAAGAAAAAATTCATTCGCCTATATTGAATTCAGCATGTGAGTATTCACTTTTAACATTCGCGAAAACATTTGTAGATGAGAGACTACTAGCATTAAAATGTATTTTTTAAATCAATATTCATATTGCGCATTTTTACCTGAGACGCTATGAATGCTCGGTCAGACGTCCTCATAGTATTCAACCATTTTACGATTTGATCCTGTACTACTCCACCATATCTTATGTAAATGAGAAGAGCGTAAGACGTTGCTTCAACTGCAATAGAGTCATACTTGCTTGGTAAGCGTGGAAGAATGAAAGGTCTCTGGTTTTGGTACAAAATTTCGGAGGAATCTATTGGCTCTGGACTCCAGTAAACCATTCCCTCTATAACAAAAACAATATTTAAATAATTAAGAGTATACATGTAACTTTTAGAGAAACCCAAAAAATGAGTAAATACACAACAGGCAAATTGCCTAGCGAAGTGGTAGAAAGAATTATGCCCACATAAAAAATATGGATGTAAAATATCGTATGAATCAAATGATTAAGAGTAGGTGGTCACATCTTTTCAAATTCTGAATGATTCACGAAAGCTTTACCTTTCAGAATCTTGATACTGTCCAACTTGTCAAAACCCGTTTTCCCTTCGACACTCCCAGCTTCTATGAGTGCATATGTAACTAGTGCTATTTGGTATGGATCTCTCAAATCAGGCATGGCTCTTTCGAGGTATTGTACCGCCAAGTTCTTAGCGTTTGTCACAGACACTTTCATGTCCTTCAGAATGTAAAAAAATCACATTTTCAGAACAAATTTATAAAAACGACAAAATTACACAATTTTTCTCCAATTCGAAACTCACTAGTTTTCATTCAGTTTCCGTCTTCTCAGTTTCAATATTGAATATTTATTTGAAACTTATGCTTTGTTAGTTTACTTGAAGGCACTGATGTGCTTAATCGCGATAAGCATATCAAGATATAAGACGAACTGGTGTTCCTCCAAGCGCCTAGTTTCGGATCTGTTTCGATAATTCTCCCAATTTTTCAAATAGGCTGATATGCTTTAGCTCGAACAAAATTCTTCTCGAATTGCCATGTATTCGTCCATGCACATATGTAATCACTTTATATTTCGGGAATATCGAGCAACGCTATAATCAAATCTGAGAGGCGATTTGTTCTCCATAAGAAATTTCTTCATGATACGTTAACTATCTTTGAGACAATCGAAATTACTATCAAAAAGTCATAATTTTTTTTTCATTTGTAAAGGCGTTTATGACGCATTCATTTCCAGCATAAAACACACTAAAACAATTAACTGAATCATATTTAAATATTAAATGAATTATAACTTACACCATGCAAATCTGACACTTCCAGCAGAGTGAAGAGCACATGTGCTGTGAGTGACACGTTACGATAATAGCTTGACTCAATATATGACTGAAAAAATAACAATTATTTTAATTTATATATTTTTTTAAAATAGTAAACATGCATATTCTGGTTTCGTAAGACAAACGAGAAATACATACAGGGTGATTCCGAAAGAACCATCCGATTTCATAATGATATATTTTTTAATTAACGACACAGAGTGATAAATAATACATAAATACGAAAAAAAAAATGTTTGAGTTCTTTTAAAAATATTCAGTGTGACTTCTTTTGGTTCCACGCATAATTTCAGAGCGGGATGAAAAATCTTATCTTGCAAAATACGTTCTAATGAAAGTCAGATGCGAAAATTGTCCGTCTCCATAGTTCCTAGTTCACGCTGGTTTCCGATTCTGCACGTCGGTGAAGTTGCCGATTAGTTAAAAGTCTGAATTTCAGGTTTTTTGACCAATCCTTAACACTACAGATTAGCAGAATTGGAAACCAGCATGCATTATCGTACCCTTACACGTGAAACCATAATTTCAGTCATTTTAGCTCATCACTAGGCTTCGGTGTTTGTAAGTTACGCAATTTGTATATAAATAGCTTGTAACTCATATTTCCTCAGCAACACACTCAACAGTATTTGAGAAACACGCTGAATGGTTACTACCAGCTGACATCATACATCGAAAGAACTCGGAGGTTTTCGATAACTAGATGCCATTTTACTTTTTCACCAAGTGAGCTTTATAAAGGAGACCTTAAAACAATCGATTGTTCATGATCTAAAACTCGGCCATTTTCCCTTTGTATTCATGCACTAATTATAGTTCTATGTTTTTCCTTTTAAAAGATATACAGGGTAAAACTTAAGTCCATTAATACGTCAAATAACTCGCAAACTATTGGCATATAGAAGCATACTTTCAATTAGAAAAAATATTTAAATAATGTGTCCCTTTTAGATGTGCATTATTTTACTAAGGGCCGTATATGTACCGAGATACAAAATTTAATTTTTTATACGGTCCCCCTGTAAAACTTCCAATTAGAAAGTTGTAGCCCTGCCTTATCTGAGCTCAAAAAAAATATTCTATGTTTTTAAGTGCAATATTCCGAGACATTTGAATTCAAAAGTCACTGAAAATTAGGGAAAGAAGAGCATATATGAAGTGCCCTTCATTATCAGCAATTTTTGAATTTAAATATCTCAACGAATATGACTGCACTTGAAAACATGAAATTTTTATTGTTCGCCTCCAACAACTTTCTAATTGAAAGTTAGAGGACAGTGGGAGGGTGACCGTATAAAATGTTAAATTTTGTATCTCGGTACATATACGGCTCATAGTACAACAAATGACACAGCTAATATGAGCACGTTATTTAAATATTTTTGTCTAATTGAAAGTATGTTTCTATATAAATACGGTTTTCGAGTTATTTGAGGTGAAACAGACTTGAGTTTTCACCCTGCATAATTTCAAAATTGGGTGATTTTTCTGAATCACCCTGTACTTTAGTTGGATTCATCTGAATTTACGACATACTGTCGAGTCAGCAGCCCGAATATTTCAAACGACAATCACCTTAGGGTTTAGTTTTCGGTTCCATGGTACATCTGTCGTCTCATAGAAAGATCCTTCCTCGGTTTGATGTTGAAGAATAAACCTGGTTGATTCCATCAACATCTTTGGATCGATATATAAATAGTTTTCCCAATCTGGATATTGAGCAAGGCGGAACATTTGAGTACAGTAAGCAGTCAACCTGGAAAAAGTAATAAACAGAAATAAAACAAGATTCATTACATATATCATATATCAGAAGTCTTTTATTATTACTCTTTCGCTGTGTGTGTGTGTGTGTGTGTGCAAACAGCTAACCAAAAACATTCATAAAATTTTTGGTGAAGAGGATAGACCATTTTCATTGACCAAGTTATTAATAAACATTTATTTACTATTAATTGTCTAGAATAATAGTTCTTATAATCTCACGATACACTCACCAGATGCTTGGTTTCTTTCCTTTAAACATGGAATACGCTCCATTCTCATAAAACACTGTCTGATAAACATAAGCTAGAATAGACGAACAAAAAAATTCTGATGACATCTTATATTGAAACGTTAAATTGAATTTGAAAAAAATATTTGAAAATTTAACGTAATTTTTTTTCACTTTTTAAAAACCGAGATAGGCCACAACAACCTAGGCGACGAAAATAATGATCGATATTAATGGGGAATATTTGAATACAATAATGAAAATATCGAATTTTGAAGCGTTATGCAAATTCAGTAACTTGTGGTAGGTTTCTTGGCAATGCTGTCACTGTGGTCGACCATAGAATCCATCCATGTTGTCATTCCCTATCAATGTCCAATACTTAACTCCTTAACCGTTATTCTTAAAAGAAATTTCCAGTCACAACAAAATATGTATCAAATGTTGTCACCCATCACCTTAGAAACCTTTTAAGTCCAAAAAATTATTCCTTAAAAATTTGCATATTTATATCTTTGCAATTTATAATCTCATACTCGTATCTTTCTTATACGAAGGGTGCATAGCAAATAGGGGGTATGACATTTTACTGGCGAACCGTTGATCCTAACGGTATACTTCCAGTTAAAAAAAAGTTTCCAAATAACGTGTGTACTCTGATATTTCATTCATATTTCAAGGGGTTGTGTAGTTATTAAAATAAAAATATTAACTTTTTATACAATCCCCGTGTGCCCCAAAACCCAATTAAAAAGTTGTTGCCTATCTCTCGTGATGCCAACAAAAAAAGTTCCACGTTTCTAAGGGCAATATTCACCGAGATATTTGAATTGAAAAAAAGGAGGAAATTTGGAAGGGAAATCGTTATTTTATAAAAAAATAGCTATTTTTTTTTTCCAAATTTTCCTCCGTTTTTCGAATTCGAATATCTCAGTGAATATTGCACTTAGAAACGTAGAACTTATTTTGTTGGCATCACGAGAGATGGGGCAACAACTTTTAATTGGGTTTTGGGGCACACAGGGATTGTATAAATAGTTAATATTTTTATTTTAATAACTACACAACCCCTTGAAACATGAATGATGTATCTGAATTATACACGTTATTTGGATACTTTTCTAATGGAAGGAATGCCTCTATGATCAGGACCGCCATTTCAACTTTCAACTATTTCCAAGGGGGGAGGGGCAAAGAACATATACTCAATGTATATGTGTGTATATATATGTACCATTTTTCTAGTGTATTTTCTAAAGCCGGGCCTTCCCTCCCAAATCACGGGCCTATCTACGATCAACAGTCCACCAGTAAAATGCGGCCAAGGGAAGTAAGGAATCACCCTGTACAAATTTATATGCACTGACTAGTTGAAAAAAAAAATTCATAATTTTTACGACAAAAGTTCATGAAACGTTGCATTTTAGGCGTATTCGTTATTAGAAAATGTATGATTTCAACGAAACGCCAAAATGAACCGTATTGTGTAAATGTGTCATTTGGGTGCTTCTGATGAATAAACTGGTCAAAATTATTTGTTCTGGAAGTAATTTTGTGTGACTCCCCTCTTCCGCATTTCCAAATTCAACGTTAATTAACGATATCGCGGCCAGTTTTGATGTTTTAAAAATTAAAATTTTGTAATTTTTCCGAGCATTTTTTTCCCACTTGAACGGTTTCTAGAAAGATGTGTTACAACATGTGAATCATGTTTTTATGTAATTTGGCACGCTATGTGTATTATTTACTATCACAGTATAATTCGTGAGCTGGAAGTATTTAACAATAATTTTCAACATCGTTGATACAGAGTGTCCCAAAATCGACTGTCGGTTTTCAAAATGGGATAGAAAGAAAACGGTGACAGACATTGAAGTCATTCATCTTCACGTGTCTGAAATTCCTGACTTTGCACCGTCAGGAATTTCAGACACGTCATTCATGTTGCGAGGGGATGTATAGATATTGAAATAAAATAAAAATAACTTTTTATATGGACACCCTGAGCCCCAAAACCCAATTAGAAAGCTATTGCCCTGTTTCTGCTGATGTAAAAAAAAATTCACGTTTTTAAGTGCATTATTCGCAGAGATATTTGAATTCAAAAAAACGAAGGAAAGTTGGGAAATGGACACGACAAAACTAACGGACAATGTTTTTTTTAACTTTCTTCCGATTTTTGAGTTCAAATATCTCTGCGAATATTGCCCTTAGAAACGTGAAAATCTTTTGTTGGCATAAGAAGGGACAGAGCAACAACTTTCTAAGTGTTGGCACAGGGTGTCCGTATAAAAAGTTAATTTTTTTTATAACTATGCATCTCTCGGTAACATGAATGACCTATCTGAAATTCCTAGCTTCGCACATTTATATTCCGCAAGAATGACTTCAATATCTGTCACCGTGTGTGTGCGACACTTTGTATAATATGGTTTCCTTAATGATCAATGGTTGTTTAGATGAAAGAAAAACATTGTACGACCGGACATGTGTGAAATGTATGAAGTCTTATACAAGTGTTGAATTTTCTATGAATACTGGTATGGAGACAAAGATTCCAAACAGAAGCTTACCTTTGTTCAAGTAATCAAGCATCTGACGCTGAACATCTGGTTTTAGTTGGTTGGTTAATCTGAGATAAATTAAAGTATGCAGAGTATACGCGAAATCAAACATGATATGTTCTCCTGACTTTACTGGATCGCCCAATCGAAGAGCGGACAAACCAATATAAGGGGCGAAATCAGTCGGCAAAGGTGCTCCAACGACATCACCTATTTAATAAAAGATTTGGAATAAAATACGCAAGAAAAAATTAAATAATAATGTTAATAAAAAAATATTTATTCAATGTCTAATTTATTTGCACATGCACAGCCATTTGTTTCTATTATAATCCTACATAAACAGAATCCCAAGACGTGCGAAGGAGATACGGGACTTGTATCGTTGCTCCGCAACCACTATCAATGGTGACGGTAATAATAAATTGTCGACTAATTTAAAAGTTCTGAAGGTCCTTTTAAAAATTCCTCGAAATAAATGGAATCAGTATATGAATTTTCCGACTTGGCGCAGTACTAAAATTTATTACAAAAAAATACATTCGAGCTAAAACGAATCGTTTATAACTAATAAGAATTTCCACTTTTTATTCTTTGGTAGGTCGTTTCAACCGTGCAATTATGATGATGGATTGGCTGAAATTAGTGGTTTTGTTCGTTATTTTATTATGAAACAATGTGTATAGAGTTTTATAATGC
Organism: Pholcus phalangioides; assembly: GCF_987345545.1. Classification (NCBI taxonomy): domain Eukaryota; kingdom Metazoa; phylum Arthropoda; class Arachnida; order Araneae; family Pholcidae; genus Pholcus; species Pholcus phalangioides. Next base: position 15,705,908 of record NW_028301604.1, read on the forward strand.
AAGGAAACAAACAATTTGATTTTAATTCGTCACTGTCTGTTATCCATCTTCATCACTCTTTCCTTGACAAGATAATGAGTATTTCTGCAATAAATCATGTTTAAAACATGGCCACATCTCAATCAGCGTGTTTGTTTTTCTACAATAAATATTATCAAAACGTGAATGAACTTGTGAATTTTATGTGGATATTCTGTCATAAAAATGAGTGAGAGGGTTGTCATTCAAAGATACGTACAAGGTTGCTCGTGATTGATGATATAATCATCATTAACATCTCTTATCAAGTTTCATTTATAAATCTTACTCTTTTTAATAGGTATACCAACAAATAATTTGAGTTGACAATTTATTTAATGATCTTCAGTGTAATATTAAAGGATATACTCACCTATGATGCTCACGGTTGCTTTTGGAGATCCGGGAATGTACCTGCGGTAGGTCTCTTCGAATGGTATTATGGGATCTTCTGTGACATTGACGTCTAAATATTTAATTAGATACGCCTCATTCCGCATGTCCAAGAGTAAAGATGTGTGTAGTTGAATCACTACTCCATCTGACTTGAATATAATAAACATCTCGCATATTAGAACTATAATATTTTATGCGTATTGGTCACAAAAGCTACTACTTTTCATAAAAATATTCGTTACCGTGTTCTTTTAAGGAAACTTTAGAAAACTTTAATTATGAGTAAATACAAATATTTCACCAACAATTTATGTATATCACTTCTCAGTAAGCACGATCGTGGCAGTTCGTGGGACAAACTTTTAAGACATGATACAAGACATCTAAACAAGCATTTTTGATCATAGAATATGCGGTCGAATAGTAGCAATAACAAAGCCGGTAAGGCTGTTTTTAGACAGTGCGCTCAAGCACAAAAAATAAATACCATATTTTTCCGACGAATTTGCTGCGATATATGCTTTCAACCATTCAAGGGTGCATGCATATGCACCTTCGGATTGGATTGGAGTTTGTTTTTTATTGTTGCATGGACCATCAAGGCTATGCTACGCCAAACGATGATCAAGCGGTACAATCAATTGTGGTAGAATTTGCGTTACCCAAATGCACCATGAGAAGGCCTACCACATTACAGCCCTCTGCGCACTCGAATGGTTGATTGCACTTATCGCAGCAAATTTGTCAGGAAAATATGATATTTGCTTTTGTTGAAGTGCTGTTGTGAACTCTCAAAAAACACCCTCTACCACCTTTGCTATTGCGATTCGACAGCACATTCTATGACCAAAAATACTTGTTTAGTACTATTATTCACCTCTTAAAAATTGTCCCATGAATTTAGAATCACCCTGTATACAATACTGTATCATAAAATTTGATAAAAAGCTAACTCCTATTCACGTCACGAAGTTCTGATATAGATTACCAATTCAACGATGCTCGTTGGTTGTAAAATAGAATCTATTCTTTGATTGAGAATTTGATAAGGTTATGTGTAAAAACAAGAATAGAATTTCTTACTCATCGCTCCAGAATATCAACTGCCATGAATATTTACAAATTGTGATGCTGATGAATTAACTTTATTAACGTAACAATGTATGTGGTATGTATAATGGAATCAAAAAAAAAATTCAGTCTCAATATACAAAAAATTATGAAAGAAGATCAAAACAATAAATTACACATTCATAAAATGAAGCTCACCCGTTATGTATTCAAAAAGTCTAAAAAAATTATGAAACAAAAGAAAATCTTATTATTTAAAACTATAATTTAGTTATACTTACAATCACATCGACAGAATGGACCACAACATCTTTTGCTACTTGTGTTTTTCCAGTTATAGTAATATCTATTTTTCCTGTTCTCGTTGCTACCACAGGAACATGAACAAAAACGTGACTCACGGGTTTCACCTGTGAAGAAAAACAAACTTCACACAAAAGTTCGACTCACACTTGTTCGTTGTGTGTGTGTGTGAAATGTTTCCCAAAATTTTATATTTTCCCAAAAATAAAGTATCGATTTAGATCTTGTTGGGGATTTAAGCAGAGATATCGCTTGAAAGCAGGACTACTCATCATTACAACAAAATTACTATTTAATGTAAAACACAGATTAACATGATCACACGTGAACACAACACGACCATCCCGTTATAGCAACTAACAAGCAACTAACTCTGGCGGGAAAAACACACATGATCCTAATTTCTCTCACTGCTACAGCAGCACCGACAAAACTGAATTACAGAGGAAGAATGAGGGTGAAGAAAACCTTTCAAGTAAATGTATCAACAACCCCCCTCTTAATGTAATGTTTTCTTTTAAAACATATGCAAAACAAATTTCACATAATTCATATATATAACATATTCATGTACAAAACCCCCTCTTAAATATGTAACAATCAGTGCAATAAAATTTCGTATCACAATGCAATAAACATAAATTGAAATGCAATAGACATAAATTGAAATGCACCAGACATAAATTGAAATGCAACAGACATAAAATGCAATGGAGAATTTTCAAATAAATAATATGCATTATGCAATATAGAAGCCCAGCAGCATACAGCAATTTCGATGCTTACTTTTACCAAGTTCTTTGGTGAGTATGTCAGCTGGCATATCCAAATAAGCTAAATATTTTACATCGATAACATCATTTTCATAAATTTCGCGAACAAAATGATAACGTATGTAATGATTTTATATTTTATAGTTCTCTTTAGAATTTGTAAAAACAATTAAATCATTAACATAAACAATGATGATTGTTTCTGTGATAGACGTTTTCTTGACATACACACATTCATCAGAATTGAGAGGATGGAAACTCAGGCTTTTCAATTTTTCATCCAATTTCTTGTACCACTGTCTTCTGGATTGCTTCAGTCTGTACAGTGATCGCCTTAATGTACATACTTTATCAGCACTCAATTCTTCCGGGAACCCATTTGGGATTTTTCCATGTAGATTTCATTTAAATTATCATTCACATATGCCATTACAGTCTATTTGATAACCCACGAGACCATTTTCAACTGCATAGGCAATTACAGTTCTGATTAAACTCAGCCTTGCCACAGGACAATAATTTTCTGCAAAGTCCACTCCAGGTACTTGAGAACAACCTTTAGCGATGAGCCTTGGTTTGTGGTTTTCATCACTTCCGTCAGGTTTGTACTTCAATTTCAGAACCCACTTGCAGCTAATCACCATCATAAGGTTAAGGCATCATATTCATCGTTTATGGCTTGCTTCTATTGCACTCGATGCGGCTCACTCAAAGGAAGCAAGACGAACGGTGAATACGATGCCTTAACCCAAGAAAAAGCATCAAAAATCGTCGATAGACCAAGAAACAAAAAGATGATTGGCTGCAAGTGGGTACTGAAATTGTAGTACAAACCTGATGGAAGTGTTGAAAACCATTCAAGATAACGAGGCCGTGCAACTGGTTGATGACGCAGAGAATAAAACTACTGTTTCTAAAGGGTTTTTATTTGGTACTCTCTCTTTTCACGGTCTTCTTCTTTTCCCGTTTTGACATGACTTGGACGACCAGATGCTCACACTTGAATTGGGATAGGATATCAAGAGATACGTCGCTGTCCGATTTACCCCCATCCAAAGTCGCTTGAAAGACTTTTAATGCAGCTTTGCCCCCATCAGAAGAAGAAATTTCGTTTTCAAATGAAGAATGAGCTGCTGATGACAAATTTACACCGTTGGGGTCTCTTTCGGTGTTTACGCTTTTGCGGTTATATACAGGAACAACCTGATTTCAATTTCATCACCACAAACCTTTTCACGAGTTTTTCGTTGGAAATACACATTCGATTTCACCAACGGAAGGAAGATAATTTTCGAATTCACCGATGAACTTTACGTCACAGCTTGCAATCACTTTTCTGGATTGCTTATCCCACAGTCGATATGCTTTCAATTCGGACGCATATTCAATAAAAATCTAAACTCAAATTTGCCTTTCAATCGCTTGTTCAACACGAACGCTTTTTGCCCGAAAACATTGAAGTAGGATATACTTAGCTTGATGCCAAAAAATGCTTCAAATGGAGTCGTCATCTCTTCGACTGTCCTCGTAGGTGCTCAATTTCGGGTACACAGCACAATTCACAGCTTCCCGCCAGAAGCTTGCGAGCTGTCCGCTCTGGCTGTTTGGTCGTCCTGGATCCATTTCTTAAGCTTCTTGGCATCAGTGTCTTTTGCACCTTCCGGAGGCTTTGTTTCGTTTCCATTTGCCAAGTCCCAATGGTCATTTTTAATCAGTACCGCTTCCAAGTCTCGTAATTGTTCTTACTCAGCTTTTCTATGTTGTAAGCGCTGACATCTCGCTCAGTACACGACTTGCAACGATACGAAGACGGAAACTAAACAGCAAACACGCGGTCAACGGTCAACTTTCAAAACGACGCGCAGCTGCTACGTTGCCTGGTCCCCATAACCAGATTGTTGGGGATTTAAGCAGAGATATCATCTGAAATAGGACTACTTATCATCACGAAATAATTATTTAATGCAAAACAGATTATCATGATCACACGTTAACACAACACGACCATCACGTTACAGCAACTAACTCTCTGGCGGGAACCCCCCCCATGACCTACTTTCTCTCACTGATACAGCAGTGACGCCACAACTGAGTTACAGAGGAGGAATGAGGGTGAAGAAAACCTTGCAATAAATATCTCAAGGATCTTCACGAACACAAGTTGATCCAATTTTTAGATTTCGAATCAATGACCGAATATCAAAAGTCGTTATGATTTTGAATGTAGTATTTCAATAACCCTTTACATATAAGTAAACTATTTACCTTAACTTCTTCTAAAATTTAGAATTTTGTGCATCTAAAACCAAAAAGTAATAATCTCACCTTTGTTATGATAGTTAATGATCTCTCCTGAAAATTGTATTTCACGTGAATTATCTTCAATAATAACCATAATTGTGTGTCGCGACACTTAGGAGTGCCATAAGGTCGACTAAGTTTGCGGTGTGAAATTTCGGAGGTGAAATTGTAGTATTGAAAGAAATTGAAAGTAGTTAACTACGAAATCGATTTCCAATAAGAGTGCGTGTTTTTTTAAAGTGCCACTGAGTGTCTCTAAATCGCACAAGATTGCAACGTATTTAAAATTACAATCTGGCTGATTTTTTTTGTCTCATCTTGTATTTATGTAACAAAATTAAAATACAAAACAATAAACAATAAAATCTCATTCCCTATGGTGCCCGTAAACATAAAATTTTAGAATCCCTAGTCTAGCAATAGTGAATCTAAGCGAAAGGTCAGTAATTCGCCATCACACAAAAGCTGCACTAGAGGTCGTAAACATTCTGATGCCATTTTTTAGAACCGAGCAATCGCTCTATTTCAATATCTCTAGTAAATTTGCTAATTCTAATACAGTTTCATAATGGTCCTATCAATAAATTGTATCTATGAGTATTTTTCCAGGTATAATTAGGTCAATCTAATATTATATATAACCAAGACCATCAAACTATTTTTGTTCGTAACTTAAAAAGTTCAAGTTTGCAAGTCGGGGGAAGTGGCTGTATGAGATATACATTCCCTTACATATACAAGATGTTGTTGTTCTCCTCCAGTGGTTCTAGGCTTGTACGACGACACAATACCAAGTGGCTCAACTTGAACGAATCTGTAATCATCAGAAGCAGTTAAGATGATTTCAGCCTGCAAAGATGAATTTTAAAAAATTTTATTAACTTATAAACATTCGAGATTTGAGAACCGATATTCATATAATTATGAATATGCAAATGTCGAATAAGGAACACGTTACAGACACACATAACATATTTTATTCACACAAGTTACTCTTTATTGTGTTGTTCCTATAGACTAGATATTAGAATTTTCTTTTGGGCACGATTTCATTGTTTCTTAGACATCTAAACATTTTTTTTTTGTTTCTTCGTTCAGCTATGGTAAAATACAAATAGTCTAAAATCTGTCATAAGTATTTAAATTATTGAAAGTCGCAGACAAAAAACTTATCATTTCCTAAAACATTTTTGATTACTTGTTCAAAAGACTATGAATTCAAATTTATTTTTATTTAAACAAATCTCGTGAAATCAAACTGGTATTTAATACATTCGATAAATTTTCTGTATTTATATTTGCATATGCGTTCTTATTAGCCATTGGAATGGTTATAGAGAACGCGAGAAATCATTAAAATCGAATTTTAATCTTTACTCCATTAAAAAAAAGTGTTAAAATTAAATCACGTCGTATTTTCGTTAGACAGAAGCTAGTTGAATGGGTCATATTTGAATCACTATAAATTCAATTGACTTCCACGAACAAGAGAAAAGTTTATACCATAATGTGTAATGCCAAAAAATTACACATTTCTGCCGACATGCTTACTATATTTAACGAGTAAATGGAGAAAGACCTGTATCTCTATGAACTGGTAGTTGATGACAGTAACAAGAAGTCCCATCTGTTCACCCATAGCTGCAGTTTCGGGTCCATCCACGTTGATAAAAAATGGTTTGGTGGAATCGAACTGCAAAAGATTACATGAACTGAAAATGAAAGATGTGCTCATATTGTTTCACGGTTTTACGTATGAGAAATTGATGAAAAATTATACAATCACGAAAGGTTTGAGTAAAAATATATCATTCAGTTTGGAACTTAGCATGGGAAATGAATTCTCGGAAAAAAGTTTCGATTAGCCAAATCATATCTCGAAGCAAATTTTCCATTAGAACATTCCCATTAAAGTTTTTATACATGTTTTTGATTCGTTCCATATCTTCTTAATATTGGTACTCGTATAAAAATTTATGTCATTTTCATTACCAATCTAGGAAGAATAAAAGTACGTAGTTTTATTTGCAAGAGAGGTGCGGTAGTCTTTTTCGACTAGTTCAAAGTACCATTTCCTCGCATGTTTCAAACTCATAAGTCGAATACTTGCTCTGAAGGTGAAGCATAGTTGGCGAGTATTTTTTGCTCGTGACTTGGAATACAAGCAAAGTCGGGACATTCACGGAACTCGAGGTATTTTAACGTACTTATTCATAACTTTCGCGGAAAGAAAACTTCAGGTTACAAAATAGGAAAATTTATGTGTGTGCATATGAAGCAATTAGATTAATATTGAACATTGCAAACAATTTATAGATTATTAGCTGTTACTCGCGGCTTCCCTCGCGTGTATTTCGTTAAGCCATGGCCACACTCGTCTCAAGGCTGGCCCAATACGTTCCATGGGCGAGTAGTGTGTCCGCTCCACTATTGACAATGATCGTCAAATCGTGGGGCTGAAGGTATGGTAAGGCTGGTCGAGTACTTTCCAGCTTTCAACCCAAGTCAAAGGGGGGGGGGGGTTGCCTTCTTTCCCCATCTTCCAATCCGTGTAGCCACATATTGGTCGAAGAACGCCAACAGTCACAACACAAAGAGTGTTCTGGTAAAACCGATTCTGTTTTTTTTTTTGGCGTATAAGAAATATTGGGCTACAAGCTGGGCCAGACTATGCCGCTGCTGCTTATTTGTATCAGGGGGAAGGAAAATGTTTTCGAATGAATATTAGGCCAGACTTGACACGGATGTGGCCAAGGCTTCATCTGAAAAAATTCCTAAAGTATAAAACTCACCTAAAAATTGAATTTCTTATTTACCTCAGTCCCTCTTCGTAAACCACGTTTGTGGTATTGCCTTTTGGGGCTAAGATGACCTGGCTACTGACAGAGGAGAGATACTCACTCTGAAGCATGCGACATAAAACTGTGCATGTGAGAAACAGTCTTCTCTCAAGTCGATGTCGGCCATTTATTAACAGTCATGACAAAGCACACCTTGAGAGGGAACTGTATTCTCTTAAACTCGAACGGATATTCCGTTGGGATTAACGGTATCCTTGGGATGAAAACTATCTCTCTCCCAGCACACTCAATAATCACTGTGTGGCTTTTACAATGTTTTTACGCAGAACCTTTACTTGTGTAGTCTAGCTCCATTATACAATTTAGGGGAGTATGATTTATAGTAACATTATTTAAACAGGTGCTCCAGTTATAAAAATGAGTTTATGTAGTGGAAGACCAGAAGGATTTTGCTTTATCATTTTTCGGAGTTAAGCTAGCACGCTCGCACAACCATTCTGTGGGTTCTTAGTGTTACTTATATCAGGATATATTCCAGCAGTTAGCTCTAGTAGAGAGGAAACAACTGTACCCAAATCTGAAGGGATGGTGATCTTACCTTCAGATGAAGGGCAAATTAAATCGCCTGCTTTCAGTAGCGTCTCAGGAATAGCCCAGTGGTTGTATCATCAATATATATTTCTCCATATAAACTTTGAACCCCCTTATGACCCCTTTAGGAGTTGAATTTTTGAAAAATACCTTCTTAGTGAGTCTCTATATGATAAAATAAAACTACTGATCAAATTCATATTTATAGCTTCATCGGTTTCGGCTCGGCGATGATGAATCATTCAGGTCATGCTGTTTTATATATAGAGTGATTCCCTAATTGCCTCGTCATATTTTACTGGCGAACCGTTGCTTGCTCGGCATACTTCCAGTTAGAAAAAGTGTCCGAATAATGTATAGAATTCAGATACGCCATTCAATAAATTCAGATATATTGCAGGGGGTTGTATAGTTATTAAAATATAAAAATTTTCCTTTTTATATGGACACCTTGTCCTCAAAAATCTTTTGAGGCCAACAAGAAACATTCCATATTTCTAATGTGGAATGTTTCTTGCAATATTCGCTGAGATATTTGAATTCAAAATTGGAGAAAATTTGAGAAGAACAGCATAAGCTAACGGACAACGCTTCTTTCCTTATTTGTGCAGTTCTTTCCGAACCTTTTTCGAATTCAAATATCTCAACGAATCATTTAGACACGTGGAGTTTTTTTTTGTCTCAGGAGAGACAGTTCAACAACGTTTCAATTTGGTTTTTTAGGACAGGGTGTCCATATAAAAAGTTTTTGAATAAATATACAATCCTGTTGCATTATGAATGACGTATATCTGAGAACTACACGTTATTTGTATAATTTTTCTAATGGCCCGTTTACACGCGTTAAGTAATTAAGTGTAGTTAACTGAATTTTGAGTTGCCAAATACTTTAAAATGTATTTAGATGATAAGGATCGTTTACACGCCCTTTAGTTGTTAAATGATTAAGTGATTTAGTAATTTAGTGAATAAACCCGACTCTATTTTTTCGTTTAGTAGGCCTATGCGCATGCGCCAGTGGACGTGGCCTGTAATTCTCTCTCGAGGATGTTTATTTTAATTTCAAGCTTGAACCTGTTTATGCTCAGTCATATGCCCTCAGAGGTACGGTGCTTAATGTTTTTGCACCGTCGTCTCCTGCGTTTAGCTGGAATTCCTGGGAAATATAGGATGGCGAAGTGGCCGAAGGACACAACCTTCAAGTTTGTTGAAGAAAATTTTCGCCGTGAATGTTTGTTGAACTATAGAAATGAAAACTACCGTAACAAACAAGCTAAAAATCAATCGATGATGGAAATAGTGAAAACTATGGAGTATTCGGTCGACGTACTCCCAGGTACAATTGAAGATTCAAAAAAATCGGGCGTTGGTATGGAGGATTTATTATATATTCGAAACTGAGCAGTGGGTTTGGAATACTTTTCAGTCACCCAAAACAAATTTGCTGCCATCTATTGATAAAAATACATAATCGAGTATTTAACGTTAAGAAAAGCACTGCACATTAAATTTAAAGAACAAAATTTCATATTTTTAATGTTTAATGAACCCTTAGAATTTCCTACAAACGCCAAGAAATTTCCCACATTGACCGATTTTTCTCACGAATGTGTGAAATCTCTCATGAATTAGGTATATTACTGGTAGGGGAGAGAGTTCTATAAGCTTAAAAAACAACTCTCCTCCCTTTGAGCAGGATTTATGTGCATGCGCTGATTGGGTGTAGCTTCCATAAAATTATCCAATGAGCATCTACTTAATCACTTATCGTGTGGACAATTTTGTTGAACAATCGGTAACTTAAAATTTAGTTAACTAAGTTTTAGTTAATCACGTAATAATTTTAAATTACTTTAAAATTTAGTTAATCACGTAAACGGTTCACCAGTAAAGTGCACAGCCAAGGGATTTTCCTCAGCACCCTGTGTATAGATTTAAACTTACTATCACAGAATCTGTCAATATATGAAGTCCATGATTTTTACTCATTGCTACGGCGCTCAAAGCGTATGCTGATGGTCCTTTCGGAGCTGTTGTACCAATGTACTCCTCTTGATCGTCACTTTAATGAATTAGAAAAAAAATTACGAATAAATCTCCGTAAAAAAAGCATTAAGAACATAGGAACAAACAAATGGGATATTCGAGAGTACTATCAATTTAACTTTTTCAGAAATGTTATGAAACGGGTTCATAGAACCCGTAGTTTTCATAATAATTTTCAAAAAGAATTTCTAGCATATATCAATGTTTCTGAACCTAAGGACCAGTAAAATGTCTGAAACAAATTGGAGGAACACTTGTATCCTGTATTACGGAATATTCCTGTAATTTTGGTTGTACCGGTTTTTTTATACATATTTGTCTCGTTTTTCCTGTTTATTTGAATTTGTAATACTAAAGTAGTGAATAGACGCCGTTTTCATAATATATAAATTAAATTACTCGCATATTTGTCAAGTTCAATTTTTTTTCAGTTTTTCAGCAATTTTAATAACAATTGGTGATTGTGTCTACTTCTGGAACGGTTTTCGGTGACAATTTCCGATGTCCCGTATTTTACTCCATTTAAGAGATTCCAGTTTCCGTATTTTTCTCAATGAAAAAAGGTGATCTGTTCATTTTTGAATAATTTTTTTTGTGCACAGCATTTTTTAACTATGATTTGTAGCAGAAGTTTTCATTTCCTCACACTTCAGCACTTTGCATTTGAGGTTATGAATTAAATATTTTGGCAAATTTTAGAGATAGCCCGGATTTAAGATTGCATTTTTTTCGATGATGTATGGTGAACCTACATACATCATTATTACTACGTGCTATTTTGTTACATGTTTATACGTTATTACATGTAACGTACGAAGGTGTAATTTTTATATAACTCCATGTCGTTATTAGTAATAGGCCTATACACAATGCTTGAATAAATTTTTCTTCAGTTAGAATTAAATTATCAAGTCTGCATGCGGACCAACTACACCATCGTCGCGGACAACCTCTGATCCGCGGACCATAGGTTGAGAAACGCTGGCATATATTATGACTTTCATAATAAAGATATCAAAATTTATTAATGTGATCTACTTACCCGATAATTTTGTTTTGCCACGCAAAATTACTAGCAGTTGCATCGTAGAAGGCTCCTTGTCTGTTGCGTCGATATAAGAAAAAATCTAATAGAGCCTGATCATTTATATCCTGACTTGTAAAACCTGAATAAGAGATTGTGAAATATTTTAATAAATTTAAATTACGTGAAAATGTTACACACATCGACGATTTCGTTTAAGTAAATAATTATTAATATTTAATTTAACGTTTAAATAAAATACAGAAATGTCTGTATTGTGAAATCTTGAAACTTCGGGAGGTTTACGGAAATTTCGCCTCCGACATTTCGCCCCATTACGGTTCGTCACGGAAATTTCGCTCCTGACATTTCAACTAATCACATTTTACCTAACCGTGTGAGCGCGAAGTGAGTGGGTAAGTGACCGTATTAGTGAATAAGTGAGTGGGTGACCGTATGAGTGAATGACCGTATGTGACGGTATGTGAGACCAATTGAGTGACCGTATGAGTGAGTAAGGTCACTAACTTGATCTCTAATATGGTAACCGACTTGGTTATTCATACAGTCACTTACTTGGGCTACTAATACGGTTACTAACTTGATCACTAATACGGTGTCTGATTTGGTCACTCTTACGGTCCTTCCTTTGTCACTAATACGATCACTCACTCATACGATCACGCTGTTGGTCACTCATACGGGATCCGCTGTTTGTCACTAACTTCATTATTAATACGGGCACTCAATCAATCACTTGGTCACTCACACAGTCAGTCACTTACTCACTTGGTCACTCATACCATCAGGTACGATCAGAAAGCGAAATTTCTGTGGGCGAAATGTACCGGGGACGAAACGTCCGGGGTGAAATTTCCGATCCCGGAGAGAAAAGCGATGCGTCAACTGAGATACCATCTCACAGTTTACCCACTAAAGAATTTTTAATGAAGAGAGTGCACTAAATGCTCGTACGTATCGTAAGTGAAAGATGGCACGAGAACGAGTCGGATAATGCGACTGAAGGATTAATAACTGGTGAAGAATCTAGAAGTGATGAATTATGCTTACAATTTCCCTCGTCTGTCCCATCATCGCAGTCTTTGATTCCGTCACATTCACCCTCACGTGGATAGCATTGTCCAGATACACACTGTTTCAATCCCAGCGATGCATTACACAACACTTCCCATGTACAATAGAAAAATAGGATATCAACGACACAAATAAAAGAAAACAAACAACAATCGCAAGCTATGAAAAAATGCAGTCACAGTTCAGGATAGAAAATAAGAAAAATTGTACTGTATTACATTCATATGACGTCATTTCTATATGATAAGACGAACACATGTCGTAATGTCTGATTATAAGAGTTATAAATGCATTGTAACTAACTATTTAGTTTGAGAAAGTTGTTTTGACAGATATAAAAGAAAATAAATTTATAATATGTAACGAAGACTTACTTATCATATGGTCAATATACAAGTTTGTAAAGACTGCGAGATCTGCGAACTACATAAAATAAATAAATAATTTGCATTTAACTCATTACATGCCAAAACTCTATTATTCAAAAAGGAATAAAAGTTTTATCAAATTAAAATTATTAATTATTAATTAATCAATCGTTATTTATTAGCAATTACAGAATATTTTTATTGAGTTTGTAACATTTATAGCAGTCAAGGAACAGATATTTTTGGATATTTATGCCGAAGAGAACTCGGAAAGAAAAGTCATCTGGTTAGTCCCGGCGGCTTTTCTTTCCGAGTTCACTTCGGCATAAGTATTCGGCATATATCCAGAAAATATCTGTTCCTTGATGTATTGGGCTGAGAAGAAAGCTGTCTATCTCACTTTATAGCAGTCAGTTCAAAACTAAAAATTTCACTGCTTGATTAGAAATGAAAACAAGCATCCTAAACTAAAAAACACAATTACAAATAAAAGGTTAGTTACGAAAATAATTTTTTGTACAAAAATAGTTATTGTTCAACTGCATATTTTGAGTATTTAAAAATTGTGCACTGTTGAAAGCGTGTATTAAGCTCTAGTTTTTTTTCTGTAAAAATAAACACTTCATATACAGGATTACTCAAATGACCTGATTTCATAAAGCTATTATTCAGAGAAACAAAAGGAGGTTATTTTCTACTTATAATTGTAACAATAAATTGTCCCGTGATTTCCCCAGGTATAAAGTTTTATTCACCATCTCATCAAAATTCATTGCGCCCACCCACCACACCGCGGACAGTATAAAGTTTCAAACCAAATTACTTCCAAATTGGTTTTCTCTACTACTCGTACCCACAATCCCCGATATTACCTAGTGAGATTTCTTTTTTGTGGATGAAATATTGTGCCTCCATTACCCCTGGAAGACTTTAAACACTAAATCACAACGGAGAGAAGTGTTTCACATCTCAGTGATATGCTCTAACGTGTTATGGAGGAATTTAGTTACCGACATCATGTTGTCTATGCTGCCCGGGATATCTAGCAGTTCAGAATGTGAGGAGCCGATGGTAAATTAAACTTTTAAACCATAAAATTACAGGTTAATTTAAGAATGTAATGTGTAATTGGAAGTACAGTGATACCACCTAACTACAATGATACTCAATATAACGATAAATCCCTCTAGAACGATATTTTTTTCAAATCTTGTTTGGAATTGCCTATAGTCGGATGCAGCGGTTCTCAACATTTTTTGACTCGCGGAGCCCTTTTTGGTCTATAATTTCTATGGAGGAGCCCGTGGGCATATTTTTTATTTTTTCATCAAAGTTACTGATTTATTTTTATTATTCAAAATGTTTATTAATATTTTTTTTTCAAATTTACTTTTTTTTATATTGTATTTTCCTTGAGTGGCCGCGGAGCCCCTGCTGGGTAGTGCACATGGAACCCCAAAGGTCCATCGGAGCACCGGTTGAGAACCGCTGGTCTAATGTTAAACTTCTTTCTATACAGCGATATTCTTTACTACGATAAACCCCCTCTATAACGATATTTTTTGAGGATATTTTAAACCACTACAACAATATTCTTTATATTTCACTCAAAATCCACCTTCACTATATATTTATATTCCTCACCAGTGTTTATTTTTTCGACGATGTTTAATAACATCGGTGTTTTGCACTTTCTACCCTCCGAAAGTGTCAATGAAGTTGCCGTGAAGCTACTATGTCTCTAGTGCACATAAGTGTTATGTGGTAAATTACTTTACAGGATGTAATAACTAATTGAATTATATTCATCAACTAATTTGGCTTGAATAAATACTAAAAATGCATTTTATTGTGGTGCTAACAATGCCGATTCAGTAGAAATGCCAACAGCATAAATTTGTGGCACCCGATAATATTGCAATCTCTCAATATAATAATAACCCTTTTATAACGATATTTTTTTTTCTTGGTCCGCGCAGTATTTTTATATCGAGGTTTCACTATTTGTTGTAATACATTTTCCTTCTGAAAGATGGCTTTGTGTAATCAGGTTATTCTTTCTGAGTAACTCTGTATAGTATTTAGTACCGTCAACCGGGGTGAGATTGTCCACTCCGAGATGAGTTTGACCTGTCTGAGGGAAAAGTTTCAAATTAGCGATGTTTGTTAAACAAGTTTACAATTAAACTATTAAAGAAACCGTTTGACAGAGTGCATTCAAGTCTTCAATATGTGACGCGGAACTAGTCGAAATTCAGTGTTGTCCAAATGGCAGCGCCTGTTCAGTTATCAGTGCTATTTGTAAACAAATCGTAGTGCAGTAATAGGGTTGCTTTGTCTCAAAGAGGATATTTCTTTAAAAAGAATAAGATTTTCACCTAAAAGACAAAGCCACCAAAAGCCCGGGTGTGTGTATCATTGTCTCACTAAAACAAAAAAAGCAAAAATAATAATAACTGAATAACTGATTGAACTTGATGAAAAAAGTGTGAAAACAAATATTTGAAATCTCACCATTACTGAAAAGTTTTAAACCAAAAAAAATGCGAGTTATAAACGAGCAAAATTCAACAAAATTTAGTGAATATTGAGATAAAGTCACCCCGGTTGAGACGATACATACATACATTAGCAGGCGAAATAAAACAGCGTAAATTACGTGTTTTGAACTTTCGACCCGAAACAACAATTTGATATTTACATACTTCGAAAGTTTGTAGACTGTCTCGACCAGGATTAGCGGTTGCGAAGTAAGCAATTTTTTCTGGTCCACCATCGCGATCTCTCCAAACCGCACGCTCATAACGAAAGTGATCTGTCTCAAATTTATGCATGGCTTCTATAACCTGGACAATCGAAAAGAAAAAAAAAATAGAATGGAATCGTGTGTTTGCGCCTTGTAAGGTATACGGCGTGTGATCAGAAAATCTGTATATTTAACCCTTCAACGGTGCAAAAATTGAAAAATTGCCATTCACTTTTTTTTTCATTCTTATTATTTTTTTATCTGAGGAAAAATGAGTTTAAAACATATTTATTGAGGCATCATTATCTCTGTGCTAATTATGGTATAAATTCTTTCAAGAAGTCACATCATTTGCTTTATTGGAAATTTAATTTTTATAATATCACGTCGATTGCTCAAAGATGATTGGGCAGTTAAAGGGTTGAGCCGCTGATCGAAAATATGTGATTAGTTGTTATTAGTTAATAGTTAGTGAAAGATATAATGTACACTGTTGCCTAAAAATCAAACAATCAACTTCCTTGACGTACCTACCTTACGTGACGATAGGAATTTCTAAAAGCCATCATATTTGCATGAGTTAGGCCGTGCATATTGTGCGGTGACCAACAGGTACGAGAGTGCATAATGGAGACTAGCGAAGACAACAATTGTATTGTTTTGTTCAACACCGCACACATTCGAGAAACAAGGTGAAAACAGAAAGAGGACACTCAAACGAGGCGCGCGATTTGAACAAACGTGTTTGTTTTCACCTCGATCTTCTGATTTTTGCTATCTACTGATTGGTTTGTCTCTCCTTTTTTTTCTTTCCCTCTGCGGAGGGATCATCATCACATCCTTATATTTCAGAACCCTTGTGGCCAATTTCTCTATCTCCCCCCCCCCGCTCCTCTGTTATTATGTGCTGACATCTTTTCCTCCACCACTATGCATTTTTTCTTCCTAGTTGCAATTCTTGTAACTTGTACCTCTTCGCTCCACTACGAGTGCAGCCTTACGGGCGAACGCAAGAGGAAACTATGCTGCTGGGAAAAAACGCACAGCAGTATTTTCAGGATAGCAACATGTTAGGTGTGTAAGTCACCTCTTTTTTCAACCGGTCTTGTACTTAAAAAGAAGTTATATTAAACGTCACGATCACACATATTTTAAGTATGTTTAATCCCTTAATGATCACGGATGAAATATCTCATCCAAATGCAAATGGAAGAAATTCATTCCAGCCCTCCCTGGTTGTTTTACCTCTTTTCATATCACCGCAAAACTTTATTGTAACCCTATAAACGTAAGTTGTTTTTTCCTTCCCGTTCTTTCTGTACTCCTGTTTAATGATTTCCCCTCCACATATATAATGTGTGTGTGTACCTTTCTACTACTCTCTCTATATATAAAGATATACACACACACACACACACAGTATGATATCATGGAAAGAATTAAACGTCTAAAATGGAAATGGGCTGGACATATTGCTAGAAGACGGGACAACAGATGGACCACAAGTATTCTAGGTTGGTACTTCGTGGTGTTAAACGTCCGAGAAGGCGTCCCCACGCTAGATGGATCGACGAGATCAGAAAAGTGGCTGGATGACTGAAGCATCAGACAGAGCAAAATGGCAAAATTTTTAGAGGAGACCGTCATCCATCAATGTACTGAAAATGGTTGTTGTTGATGATGATGATACAGTATATATATATATATATATATATATATATATATATATAAGAGAAAGAGAACATAACGGGGACGTTGAGGAAAGAGAGGGTGAGGACGAAGGAGAAATCTATATTGTACGTTTTTCCTCTTCCATTTCTTTTTTTCTTTCTTCTATTTCTTATTTATCCTCCTTATAAAAAATTATATTCCTCTTTCTAAAAAAACGATCAAGGAAACAAGTTTTATCGCCGATACTTCAAATACAGATCATCCGAATTTGTTGCTAAAATCCTGTGGTGGGGTAAAAATTATTCTGAATTACTCGAATGAACTTGTATCAAAGTTTCCATCGTGGCTGGAAACATCTTCATCTGGAATTCTGTCTTCCAAGGCAGCAGCGTATGTTCCCGTCCATATCATGGAATCGCTTCCATTTTAAAGCAGAGTTTTACCTACGCAGGGGCAACCAATGCAATGCCCCGGGGCTCCAAATATAAAGAATCCGAATCTCACGCTAACAATGCCTACTATTTTATTTTACCGCACACTAACTCCGGTCTTATATCGCCATACGGCAGTTTCCAACCAGTGGAGTTGGGTGGGAAATGAAGGCGCTATCTATCGGTGGTCACCCCAGGCTCGGTAGGTAAAGAACTTGTTTCTGATATTGTTTGCCCGGATTCAACCCCGTGGACTTTGACGGTAACCTTCATAGTGGAAGACGAGCATCTTTCAACTGCGCCACTCTGGCAACAATGGCTACTTACACAACCTACAATTACAGCCTGGTAATGTTACCGTACCTATTATTTCGAGACCTTCTACGCATTTCTTGATTGTGGGATCGCGAAGGCAAAATCTAAAATTATTTCCTTCTTGTAATGCAGTAATTGGAATTGTTAATGAATTTTTGATGGACGACTCGTTGTTAACATTGCGTCATAAAACATGAAACACTGAAACTAACTTACAGATGTCGGGGTGAGTTGCCTTCGCCCGTGAGTCGAAATATGATCGCTGTCGTAACCAGAGATACCAACTATAGTTTCTGACGTCAGACGAGGCACAAGTTCAATGTGATTTCCTGATCTCTCTTGCTTCATATTTATATCTAGAACAAACTTAAGTAAATTGATTATGAGAATCATATTGGCTAAAACGCAATAAAAACATTTTGTTACTGAACGGCATTTTTGAATTTTATTTATTTAAGTATAAAAAAATGACGAAACTCACTTTTCTCTTGTTAATAGCTTGCACAGGAACAGTAATGCTGTCGCTCAATAGATGAGCATCCGGCGTGATGTGGTAGATGACTGCGTGGAATACAGGTGCCATTTCTGTTGATATAGGAACCGAGAACGTTGTGATACTGCGAACCATACCATATGCTTCTTCCGTACCAGACATTAATAATGCGCCTTTCGAAATAATCTGAAAAAAAACCACTTTAATTTAAAAAAAAGTAAAAGACTAAAACTTTTCGAAAAACTCTGATAACAAAAATAAAACTGCCTTACCAAGTAATCGAATGACTTTATGTAAAAATTTGTTCTCACGTGGAAAACTGCATATTCTCCGGCCTGGAAGGAAAAACACAAATAAATGATCGAGAATTCATACACAAGATTTTTTTTTAATTATTTGACACGCTGTTTTTAATGTCATCTTCTAACTTATATATTCATCATTTACAAGGTTCTTCGAAAGACTTGTTATATTTGGAGATGATGCTTTTAGGAAGAAAATTCATCTCTGCCTCCACGAGGACACGAACCCTGGTCTCTCGTTTGCCGGACGAGTGCTCTACCCCACTAAGCCAGGCATCTTCAACCCGTTGCTCGCTGAATTACCCAGGGTGCTCGATGCTCGTATTCAATTTCGTGCTCACGAGCACTTGATCAACGTTCCGTTTAAAACACCTTGTAAAAATTGCATTCAAGGATTGAAATGATTTTTTTCCCATGCATTCGTATGTTAAACTTGCCGTAAGGGTGCTCTTCTGATGGCGGGTAAAGGCAATGCTCGCCACTGAAAAAAGGTTGAAGACCTCTGCCCTAAGCTATGGAAATAGAATATTTCTTCCTTGGAGCGTATATATGTTATGATAAATGTGATAAAAATGCTTTTAGTATACATAATAACCGGTAATATGCATAATCGTAGAGCATTTTTTCACGTTTGATAAATTTCCCTAAGATTATCCCTTTTACCGAAGATTATGTATAATTACCCAAGGGTCGCGTTTCTGGTGAACATCTTTGCGCAGGGATCACGCTAATCTTCTCTGTATTATTCCAATTTTAGTATGTGTACCGCCGAAATGATATACTATACATGATAACTCGCCCATGTGTTGTATCATTATATCGTGGATACGATCGTAAAGTTTTTTTATTATTAGATCGGGGTCCGACTATATTCATCACGGATACTAGACACTCATTTGAATTTTTTTTCATATTTATCAAATTCACCAATTACACTAAGGTATTATGCATAATCGCCGGTAAAAGTGATAGATTTATCAAACTTACCAAGACGATTGGTAAGTATGCATAATAACCAATTTATCGCATTTGTCGTAACATATATATGTTGAATGGCTGCGTACATGGACGGCTGCAGCAATCAAGTATTACCTCGTGAATGACATAGGCCACCAGATGGCGACATATACAAGTATGTAGAGAAACATGTCCTCTCCACTTGTTAATACTGTTCCTCAAAAGATAGGTTATATTCGGAAATATAATTTTAAGAATAAAATTCATCTCTGCCTCCACGGGGACCTTGTGAGAAGACATCTTTCTCTACATATATGTTGCCATTTGGTGACCAACGCCATTCACGAGCTATCAGTTGATTGCTGCTGCCGTCCATATCGGAGCCATTCAACATATGTATATATATGTCAACTTGTATATATACGCTCCAAAGAAGAGATAAGCGTCGTTTCCATAGCTTAAGGGTAGACCACTCGTCCAGAGAACGAGAGACGGGGTTCGATTCCCGGTGGAGGCAGAGGTCAATTTTCTTCCTGAATTCATCATCTTCAAATATCACCAGTCATTCCAGGAATCTTGTATTAACAAGTGTGGAGAGGACATTTTTCTCTACGTATATTCATCATGTTATGTATTAGAATATGTGTGCAAGGGTTGCTTTCGCTACTTCTGTGCATTTAGAAATTTGTAACTGAAAAAAAAAAGGTTCAGTGTCAGTTGCAGTCACTGCGTTCTACGGAAGTCCTGCCATCTATTGAGCGATGTTGAAAAAAAACCCCATTCATCATGTTTTTTTCTATATGTAGGCTATCACGGAATATTTTATGAGTTTTGAAAATATAAATTTTTAAAATCGTGTCATTCAATTGTGCAAACCCTGTATAATTAATTAATGAAACTACAGCCGAACCCTGCAACAACAAATCAAGGAGGGCATCATTCGTATGCCTGTTATAATCGGAGTTCGATATTGCGAAGTTTAACTGTATCAACTTCAAATAATATTGAATAGCTATGACTTACCTGGGCTATTTTAGTACTAGTGGTTATCTGTATCCATCGGTTTGAATGAGAGTTGAAAGGGTAAACGTTCAAGTCAGCTTGTGGTACAACAGTATTTCCATTTAGTTCACCTTCATAAATTGCCTATAATATTTACAATTGATTGATTCACAATCACGATCACGGGGAAAAAAATTATAATTTTAGATATTGAAACGCTTTGAAAAAAATTTCTTCAATCATACTTGACAACTACTACGGAATTTCCGTAGTTTTATGGATTTGTACCATGAAATACGGAACTACGACGAATCGTTAAAAACTACGGAAGTCTGATTTTTTTTAACTTTTGTTCAAGGATTTCTTTGAATTCCATTATCCTATCGAGAAAAAAATGACTTCACTCAAAGACCACATCTCCAAAGAATAAATATCAAGCCAGGAACAAATATCAAATCAATAATTGACAAAGAAGTGTGGTTTACACTTAAGTTAACTTATGGTGGCCTAGATTTCTTTTTGAAAAATAAAATAAAATTTAAATTTTTCACTCACAGTTGGCTCTGTAAAAAACGAAAAACTCCACATCTATATATACACACACACACATATACATAAATGATTTTCTCCTCGTATGTTCTCCAAATTTTGTATGTGTATCAAACAGGCAACCAACTTGAACAATAGGCTGCTTTAAAAATTCGTCGGAGGTGGGCAAATGCCCGATAAGGCCAAAAAACTGACCCACAACAATGAGTTTTGGAATGTATACTTCGGTTACTTTGGTTCCCAAACAATGGTTTGTCATTTTTTAATGCTTCCAGTATATGGAGAAAACCCGGGCAATGCCAGGTATTATTGCTAGTTTGATCTAGAATGTCAGATTCACAATTTTTTTTTGAACTTGAAAGGAATTGATTTTTTAATTGAAAAAAGTCATGGGAAAAAAATTGGGGGCGGGAACCCCCCCCCCCCCTCTCAAAACAGTTTTTTTTCCGAAATTTTTTTCTGGGGGTGGCTCCCCCTCCTCCTTCCTGGTGATGAACATTGCCACTACGAACAGCCTTGGTTCCAAAAGAGTGGCTGTATGTCTCCAACGCAAATTACGTTTAGCGTCATAATTACGTGCACATGCGATGTGTTTGATTGTTCACAAACTTATTAATTTAAATTTTCTCCAAAAAACGATGATTAATACACAGTACTGTATATGGAAAAAAATTACAATACATGAAAACAAATACGTGACATTCGCTAATGAACGATAAAAATACCAGAATATGTTAACCATCTTGAAAAAATCGCCAATCAGCAAAAAACAAACTGTTTAACTCTATTCAACTTTTTTCCTCGATATATTTTCGGCTACAAATTTGGAAGATATATGTTTCAGGTTCCAGCAATAAATCTACAAAACTATGTTCTTTTGTTACCTGCCAACACTTTTTCTTCAAAAGCATCTACCGCTCTTATTCTATCTCTTTTTTTTGTTCTCACTAACTTACTAAATAGTAACGAGCAAATATTTTTTATATCTTCCTCTTCATACGAGAAGAGGAAAAATGATCAAGACGAATTAACTCGTCTACTTCAGGAAAGTAGTTAAACTCAAATCAACAACTCAGATTTGAAGCAGTGAAATCATGGAGCAAATCTGCATGAGATTACTGCATGATTACGATGCATTCCATCAAAAAAAAAATTGAATATTTTCTTAGGAAGTTATCTATATCCGTAAGAGCTCTCTCTCTCTCTCAGTGAAGTTAACGAATTCAAGTAAGCTACGGGAAAAGAGTGGGAGCTTTCTGTATCAAAAATTCAGGACGGCCAAAAAGTGCGAAAAATACGAGAAGACCCCGTAAAATATAGGTCATATGGTCGTACTAAGTACTGTATGTAACAGTGTATGTAGATTTTAGAACTTCTGCATGAGAACACAATGCCGAACCCAAATCTGACATTTTGTTGGTCTAATCACGCATATCTCATACTCAGTCGAATGAAAACAAATACACGCAACGAAAATGGCACATTGCATCTTCAGACATAGCTTTGTCAGCACGTGCATTACAAAAAACAATCAGGAGTCTGACATGTCTATGGCATGAATGGCGTTCGTCTCCTGTAAATGTCAGCTAATGTATCAAGAAGGAGGGGAAAAAAACATACAAAGAAAATAATCATTTAAACTGTTGTTGCTCGCAAGGAAATGATTCTTTTGCCTAACATCTGACATCGCATCTTGAACATTTGAAGAGAAAATAAAATCCAAAAACAAGAATAATTTAGCACAAAAACGTAGCACATCCTTCGCGCTTTCACGTCGTAATACCGGTATTTTTGTTGTTATTCTTTATTTTTAAAAGCATTGTCCTTGTTGTGGATTGACAGAGGCCTTGAGACGAGAATTACTGAAGCAAAATCTAGCATTTTCCTCTTCCGTGTGTGTGTGTGTGTGTTTTTTGACGTGACTGACATTATAAAACAAGATGCTTCTATGTATATTTTTCCCATTTCATTTCACTTTTTCTCTTAATAACTCTCTCTAAAAACGAAATAATATTATTGAGATTCCCATAAAATATTATTTACGAAATCAAAAAAACCAACTTAAAAACACCTACGAAAGCTCGTTAAGAGCACGTAGCACGGTATACGTAAGGTCTATTAGAGCCACCCATAGGGGCGTGCGACAGGTGCGGTCACACCGGGCCCAGCGTTTTGTGAGGCCGGCACTCACGGTAAAATTATTGAGGCTTTCACTAATTCTTAAATTATTGAGGCTTTCACTAATTCTTAAATTATTGAGGCTTTCACTAATTCTTAAATTATTGAGGCTTTCACTAATTCTTAAATTATTTCTTTCATTCATTCTGAAATTATTCCTTTCATTCATTCTGAAATTATTTCTTTCATTCATTCTGAAATTATTTCTTTCATTCATTCTGAAATTATTTCTTTCATTCATTCTGTCTTTCTTATTATTTTCTTTATATCTTTCTATTCTTAATTTTCATCGATTCTGGAACTATTGTTTTTTCATCACGTCTGGAATTATTTTTTTTATCAATTCTGAAATTATTTCTTTCGTTAATGCTGAATTTTCATCGATTACGAAATTATTTTGTTCGTTAGTTTTAAATTTCCATCAAAACTCTAGAATGAATTCTTTCGTTAATTCTGAATTTTCATTGGTACTCTGTAACATTTCTTTCAATTAATTTTAATTCATCAGCTCTGAAATCGTCACAAGTTTTGCGAATTGTTTCTGCCATTAGTTTAAAATTACCTTCAGTGTTCAATTCACGTAAAGATTTGCGCTAATTTACATGGATATATTCCTCAGCATTCCTGTATATTCTGAAATAATAAATACCGATTCTTCCACAAAATTGATAAAATCGGAGCAGAGAAAGTCCTAAAAAGTTTTGGTGCCCCGGAATTTTTGAGATGCACCTAGCCCACTATTTCGCACCGGACCTCGCGTCTGGTAAGGGTGGCCCTGAGATCTATTACAGGTTTTCTTACACGATGTTAAAAAGTACCATAAATGTTGGATATTATATACAAAATATTATTTTTCCTTTCAAAAAATCGGCTTCTACTATTGCTTAGTATTCGAATCGATCTTCTTTTTCGAAATAATGATGATGCGTGACAGAGAAATAATATCCAAACAAAAAATACATTTATTAGATGAGACCTCTGCATCACAGTTTTTCGCATCTATATTCGATGAGAGTATAAAATTTGCAATAAAATTCAGAAAAAAACTAGGGCTTGTCCGATCAGTCAAATCAATTGATCGATGAATTGTAAATCGTAGTTAACGACTTTAATTGAGTGGATTGAAACGATCAATCCGATTAAAAATTTTCATCGAAAGTTAGCAAATTAATTTGGTTTATTTGACAAAACCAATTAGATTTTTCGCACATACAAACTGTGCTTTTTCAATAAAGTTTTAGGTATTTGACAATTAAACGTATTCATAAAAAACGGGACATTTTATTCATGTACAATTCACGTTGAAATAATGCAATCACGATTTAAAAGTATTAAAGTTAGTTTTTTAGAAAAAAATTGACAAAATGGTTATTTTCACAAAAACGGCGAACACACAGCAGAATAATATAAAAAGTCTCATAAACCATGGATAATAGGGTCACACTTTTTCTAGCAGAAAATCATCAAGCTAAGAAATCAATCACATACAATGTGAAACATAAGAAGATTCCGCAAAAAAAAAAAACCCGTTAAAATGCATGGAATATTTTTGCTTTTAATTTTTTTTCGCTATTTGTTTTGGTGCGTGAAACGAATAAAGGAAATTTTTATAGCATCACTTAATTTTATACAGGGTGTCCTGTAAGTCCTAATTCGGCCTTTATCTCATCAACCGTTCGTCATAGAGGTAGGTATGGTTCTAATTTTAAAAATGATCAAAATGTGTTTAGGAATTACTCTGCGCCAGATTCAAGAGTGAAAATGCAGTACAAATACAAACGCAAACACAAAGGCCACAACAGGCAAATTGCCCATCGAGGTGGCAGAAAAAATTATGCCCATAAAAAAATGGGTGTCAAATAACCAAAATACAGAGCAACCCAATATATAAAAGCATATATATTACCAAAATGCTAATAATATATAATGCACTGTCCATAAAAATGATTACGGTTGTCTTATCTAAGTTATGATATAAATCTTCTCGATTTATCCGACTATGTTTATTGTACTTCTTTTCAAATGTAGCAATTGTGATAGAATTCACGACCCGTAAGCTATTCAATTTATTAACAACCCTATCAAAGAAAAACTTTGATTAAAATTTTAAAAACCGATTGGAAATTCGACCAATCGATCAAATGTTTTTGATTAATCAGTTTTAAATTTTAATCGATTCCCAGCCCTGTCAAAAAAATATGGATTATACGTTTTTTCCTTTTAAGACTTACCCTAATATGGAGACTTTCGGTTTTCTCTGGTGGCTCAATTTCAACTTCGGAAACACCCATTTCATCCAGCTTTAATCTCTGTTTTGACAATTGTCTTCTTCTGCCTTCTATTATAACAACGGCTTCGACTAAGATCCATGAATTGGCTAGCTTATCTTCTTCTAACGGTACCAAATCGTCATAAGATACAACCACCTGAAAAATGTATAAAATTGATCGAAACGCGCATCAAACTATTTATTCACACGAGGCTTCCTTGGGTATCTTTTGGAGACATAAAAAGCACGGCACTTGGCATGTGCACTAAACTGTAGTTTCTTGATATACAAGCTGTATCAAATTGTTTGCACAGCGTATATCTCTGTAACCGTTTAGCTTAACATACTTTCAATTATAAAAAGTTTTCAAATGTGACGTGCAGTTACTTAAAATCTCAAAATTTATTTTAGGGGTCGTACACATAAGAAAGTGAAGGAATTAACTTCTTATACAGTCCCCGTGTGCTCAAAAACCCAGTTAGAAGGTTGTTGCCCTGTCTTTCCTGATGCCAACAAACAAAATTCCTCGTTTCCAGGTGCAATATTTACTAAGATATTACGAAAGAGAACAGCGTTAAATGCGGATAAAACGATTTTTGGCACCATCATCATCATCATCATCATCATGCCCCCAAGAGTGCTCAACCTTTTGGAGAGTGCGGGCCACTTCATGAGTTTGAAAACGTGTCGCGGGCCACTTGGGTAATCTGAAAAAGCGCCGCGGGTCACTGAAGTGATCTGGAAATGCACCGCGGGTCACTTAAGTTATCTGTAAGTTCGTCGGGGCTGCTTAAGTGATGTGTAAATGTGCTGTTGATCACTCAATTGAAGTGAGAATGTGTCTTTGACCACTCAATTCAAGTGAGAATGTGCCGCGGACCACTTAAGTGATCTGAAAAGGTGCCCTAGGTCCCTAAAGGGATCTGTAAATGCACGAGACACTTAAGTGATCTGTGAGTGTGCCACGGAACACTTAATTGAAGTGAGAATGTGCTGCAGACCACTTAGTTGAGCCCCAGGTCATCTAAGTGATCTGGTAATGTGCCGCTTAGCTCATTTTTACAAAATTAGATTTGAGGTTACGGGCCACATCAGATAGCTCCGTAAATGAGCAAAAAAATGAATGATTTAATCATCAATATCTCGGCGAATTTTCATTCGAATGAAATAAATATCCTTTGTCGTTGTGGTGGTCGAGTGACGGACTCGCATCTCGGGTTCAAGTCCCATTGGCGCCACAGTGGTGGTGGTTGGATTTCTGTGGTTCCCAACTCCGAGGCACTAATGCGAGCCGATCTCCCCGTTAAAAAGTCTTGCCCCAGAGAGCAACAGGCCTACAAACGGTAAAAATATTCTATTCAGTTACACTTCACTTCTGAAATACAGATGATCGGACCAACTTTCGACACAGCATACCGCATTCTAATTGATTAATGATAGTATCTATCTAATTGGTTATAAATTGCAAGCCCAAGCATGAATTTACTAGAGTTGAAGTGAGAGTGAGTTGCCAGCATTGATAACAAGTTACTAGCATGAATTGAGTGAATGAAATGCAAGGGTGTGACTAAATGATGAATAAAATTACAGTATTGACATTACAAACAGGGACTTACGTGGGTTAAAAAGGGCATTCCGGGCTTGAAAACTTGTGGTTTTTTCCCGAGGAACCGTAAATTAATTTTCGCATCAATTACACGAGTGCGACCGTAAGCGTGGACGACAAAATCTTGAAATCGTTCTCCAACAACTGCCTGAACTTCTATTTCACAATTTTTCAGAAGGACTGGTCGAGCAAGCTGACGCAAATCTTCCATATTGAAGCTGAAATCATATGTTCCATGGAACTGTAAAATTTAAATGGTTCAGGAAATATCAATTGGTTAAAAAAGAAAAAAAAATGTTTTAAAACTATAAAATTATTAGTTTATATACGACAATCATTGTAGAAAAAATTAAATAAGTATAGTATTTCGTTATTGTAATGTATACAGGGTGATTCAAAACTCAACGTACGAACTTTTAGGGGAGGTAGAAAACACAAAAACACAAGGAATGTATGACCGGAAACCCAAACCGATCAGCTGGAGGATGAACGAAGATACAGAAATGACAAGCCAATGGGTGGAAAAACTCTTTATTTAGCGATACTCTACACCAGGAATGTACGTGTACACGTTAAGTTTCACAAGTGCTCAAAGTTCTTACCATCCAGAGTTATGCACGCTTCACAACGGCGACGCATTGATTGTCGAACCCTTTCAAAAATACCCGGCATTGCGTGGCGTTTGCAGCTGCGACGGAGATTCTTGTGACGAGGTGGGTGTCAGAGTCAACGGGCGTCTCGTATACCATGGCTTTCAGGTTCCCCCTCCCCAAGAAGAAAAAAATCCAGGCTAAAACATCGCTAAATAAAGATTTTTTCCACCCATTACTTGTCTTGTCCTCTCCTGCATCTTCGTTTTTCCTCCAGCTGATCAGGTTGGGGTTTCCAGTCATACATTCCTATGTGATTCTGTTTTGTGTTTTCTGCCTCCCCTAGTTTGTACGTTGAGTTTTGAGAAACAGCATTAAATACGGGTAAAACGCATTGTAATCCGAGGCAACCTCGGTCTCGTTCACCTCGGATTACCTCTATTGCAGCATGATATTAAGGTGTCGACCGTGGCAGTTAGAACAGGGAATTGTTTCCCCGGATGTTTCCTGCATGAACATAATTTTTATCAAAAATATATTTTTTCCTTTCACACTGAATATCAAAAACGACTGATTATGATTTAGTAATTGTCTTTGGTAATCGTGATGGAATAGATACGATCCTTGGGTACTTACCAACGCCACAGTTTCTTCGAGGTAGCGGTCTTCCCAGTGAATTCCTCCATATTTAATTTTATCCAAAGGCCGTACCAATGCTTTCAACGTCAGATTTCCCGTTACTGTTGCGACATTAGTGTAATTTGCAAGAATAGAACCAGTGAGTTCTTCTTCTGATTCGAGTATAAATGTAGGTATTCCAACATTGACATCGAAACGATGCCCGAACCATCTCTCGAGCAAGACTTTCGTTTCTTCTACCTGGCCTAATGCTATGACTCTTATCGTCCACCATCCAGTCGGGAAATCATAAGGTAAATCGAATTTCAAATTTACAAAACCTGTAGGAAGTAATAATTCCAAATTACATTATTGTGTATTGAACATTGAGAAAAACAAGAAATAAATTCATAAAAAAATTTATTCTGTATATATATATATAAATTGTGGTGTAATATTTTCTTTTAAATATTTGCGCTTACCTAAATATGGATATACCGATACCCAACGCTTCATGATGACCCCTCTTGAATCCTGAAATTATTAAAATATGTTATCCAAGTCACGTGCAACTGAAAAAATTCCATGAAAAGATCAGTCTAACAAAGAAACTTGAGAGATCATAAATTTACTTTTCGTCTGTATTTGAATGAAAACAATTCCATAGTATAGTATTTACTCTATCTTCTGAAAGTCGTGCATTTTTTTTTCTCCTCCAAGCAATCGTTTGATTCTTAAAAATCCGAAAATCACGCCGATTTCACGAGCGTTTCTCCTACCAACAATAGAACTTTTTCAGTACAATTATTGTTTGGTATATGAGAAATTTCACATGCCACATATATTCGACTTTGTGTTACACATTTCCGCTGAGCCGCAATACTGTTACAAGAATACGCTAAATAACGACAACATCCCGAAAGGTAAAATGCCTCTTTGTTATAATGAGAGAGAACTCAATCCATTCATCCTGAAACAATCCCATCCTATTTTCTGGGCTTCCTGCATTTTCAAAGGAAAAGGATGAAGTGAGTTTTAGAAAACAAAGAGTGTTTAAAAAAGTCAGGGTGGGTGCACCATGTTCTGCCAAAGCATGTCTTACTAATCCCTCTTGTATCAAAATCCCCCCCCCCCCGTCACAATGAACCATAGCCTTTTAAACGTATTTTATTTGGCATGCAATGAAATAAAAACAAAAACCAAGTATGAACGAATGTTGTAACGTAACTGCGAATCCCGAAAGACAATACTATTCGTATCATCGAATTATTAGTTACGTAATTATTATTTTTAACTCTCATATATCTGTCAGATATTTATAATACACAAATTTATTTCTACCGCGTTAGTATATTCCAATGAATATCAACTTATCTTAAATTGTTATTGCTTCCTGTAAAGTGAGATTTAATTTATAACGAGCTACCATGCAGGACTTACCACAAGATATGCATCTATAGGGTCAACGTAAGGTTTAAGCTCTGTCGTCAAAAGTATGACTCTAATATGCACTGGAAAAAACAGAATGAAAAGCCCTTATTAGAAAATTATTGGTATTATACAAGGATTAAGGTACATGATTCACGGCAACTATTTTTTATCTTAAAATAGCGGAACCGACGTGAAACTTTAAGATATGAAAATGAAAAAGAGTACTGTATTAAATTATTCAAAATTTGTGTGATTTAAATGAAAATGGAATGCACAGAGATTGGTGAGGAAGAGCCAAAAAAAGTTTTAAACAAAAGTGCCGTTTTAAACACGACACAGTTTTAGAACAGAGAAGAGTCGTCGCGAATCGTGATATTGAGAATTGGGTTGTATTTGATGTTTTCCAAGTATTTTTCCAGTGGGAGTGTTGTAGGGAAATAGAAATACATGCTGAATTTCATACGATGGCACTCGTGCTTTTGTATTTTACTGACAATGTAGTCTCATGACTACTAGTACAAGGAATACATTTCTTTAATGAGTAATTTTCGTAACTCTTGCAAAATTGTGTGTGGTGGGTGACAAGCAACTATACCTTTATGAATAAAACGTATGCATGTATTATGTTAATTTTGTATCATTTTGTTAACTCAATGTCCTATTGCTATCTATTTTAAAATTAAATGTTGGATGTCTATGTGTTTTTGCTGCTAAAAACTTGTAAGTATAAGACACATAACTCTTTTAATGTATCTAAATTAAAATTATATATACTGTATACTGTATGTTATATTAAATCATAATATATATATATATTATAATTTAAGCCATATATTTAGCCCATAGATAGCATTCAAGATCCATTTAGATGAATAAAAAAACCTGAATATATATATATATTCGTATATGAGACTTTTGTTATTGATACTTTCGAATATGAGAATATACGAAAAAAAACCTTAATAAATAAATAAATAAGTAAATCAGTTTTTTTTTTTTTGGACCTTGAATGGGTGATTACTTTAAGAAGAATATGCAGGCAGCTTTTTCAATGGTCAATGGTTATTAAGATTCAATCTAAACCCTTTAAGCGGCAATTAGAAATCACCAAACCTCCCTTCAAAACACCATATCTTTTTTTAATGACTTAGGTTTCCTTCCGATTTTCGGCTGGTACAAAGGTAGGCCCGGGGTATAGGGAAACGTGTTCCATTGAGAAATCAACTTTACAAAATATTTTTGCTTGCTAGTGCTAAAATAAGCAGACTTTAAGAAGGTAAGATATCTCGTCAATGCC
The DNA here is from genome assembly GCF_987345545.1 of Pholcus phalangioides. Taxonomy (NCBI): domain Eukaryota; kingdom Metazoa; phylum Arthropoda; class Arachnida; order Araneae; family Pholcidae; genus Pholcus; species Pholcus phalangioides. Next base: position 15,737,150 of record NW_028301604.1, read on the forward strand.
GCTCAAAGGGTTAAACAAATGTGTATTAGATATATAACGTGGAAAGTTCTTATGTAGAACATCTTAAATAAATCTGATATTACCATTTAACTCAACGAATTATTGGTAGACAAATCAATATCACATACTTATTTGTTCCAAGTTGTAAACAAGTTGATTGGTTTGAATTAGAACAGTTAAAAAACGCTCTGAAAACTGAAGGTCTGTCTCTTCAGCAAACATTTTACCACCATGATGGCCGCTAGCGTCTCCTTCGACTCGCAAACGATATCGACCGGGAATTGCATTGAAAGGCACCTATAATGAAAATGTCTTTATATAGTACATTCGGGTAACATGAAATAACGGGTTTCCTCTGCCTCCAAGTATGGCCTCCAAGTGGAACAGCGATAAGCAATTTCAAATCGCCTCGATGATGCTATAGAGTTAGTGTCGCTCGGTTGTCACCATAGACTAAAGATATAATTATTCTTACTCTGTGGTAGTCACCATCATCACGGCTGCTGTATAGGAGAATATTTGTTTTTCCACTTACAGAAATTTACTTGAGCAAGTTTTCTAAAGTGATTATTACTTACTAGAAATGTGCTCAACAATATGAAACTGAGCACAATGTACATAACAAGTGCTGTATTTTATTGTACTGCGCTCATTTTTAGCTAGTGATTCTCTCCGGTTCGTTAGATGGTACGCTGTTTTTTCACAGATGGCGTTTGTCGGGTAATATGGAATACTATAAGTATCATCTGAGTTTGGTTAGAATATCTCTTCAAGATGGAAAGTTTAGTAAGAATAGAAGACGAAAGGTCTAGAAATAATGTGTGTCCTGTTCTTGTGGGGTCCACCGTGACTGTTTTAGGGCGGAATAGGAAGATCATATTTGTGACTCTTGTAAATAGACTATGACACCACCGCATCATCAACTACAAAAACAAACTATGATTTTTTTCATCGTCATAAACCCATTAAATCTTGTTTTTGATCAATTCAAATTAGTTTTCTTCATCTTGAACCCCCTATTCCAAATTAATATTACCCCACGAAATTATTATTTTTAAATGCCTTTTTTCTTAGTTATGATATTTATTTTTAACACATACACTTGTCAGTGCAAAGACAAGAAACCGAATTATATGAAAATCCAGGTTTCAGGTTTCTACCATGTTTCAAATTAGAATAATCAAAAAAGTAAAAGTGGTATTCCATACTACCCGAATGTACTATATACAGTATGTTACGTAAAATTTATGTAAATTGTGATAAATCCTTTTGTCCTGCATGATAACCGGCGATTATGCACAATAAATTAAAAAACACGGTCGGTTATTATGCATAATAACCAATAAAAATCCTGTTATTATGCATGTTAGCTGATCACATTTACCGTAACATGTCTTATTAAAAACATTTCATGTAAAGTACGTGGCCAAGTCTCAAGATTTTTACCCGTAAAAAGTTGTGATATCAAATCTAATGCTGTTATTAAGTCTGCTACTTTGATTCACAAATCACCCCCAGGCTCTACACCTTCAGTTGAAAAACATTTTGGGACTTGGAAATTACGAAGCACGAGAACGTGTTGGCTGTTGGCTAAGTTTTATTATATACGTTCATTATTAATATGCTATCAAATAATGTGAATATGGAATGTGAATAAGAATACGTGTATTTATAGCGTTGACTTCATGGTAAGGAGTAATATGTGCTAAGTAATTGTTCTTCCCAAAATGTTCTTAAACTGAAGGTGTGTAGCCTAGGGGTGATTTGTGAATCAAAGTGTCACAGTTAATAACAACATTAGACTTGGCTCTAACATCACAACTTTTTACGGGTAAAGAATCTTGAGACTTTGCCACATATTTTACATGAAATGTTTTTGATGGGATTTCACTACTTTTTTGTAACTTCCATAATCCTCTTTTTTTGCGTTGCACACTTTTTGTACGCCACTTTTTTTCAAAATTACATTTTGCACATTGTTACACCATATAAACTCAAATAGCCACGCTTTAAAAGGCTTTGTTACTAAGGTGACCTTTGACCTTGAAGACTGGACACACCCCGCTTCACATCTCAATGAGATATCGAAGCGTTACCTGAGGATGTGTGTCCGAAAAATTTATTTTTTCACAAAATCACAACTCGCCAAGGGGTGAATCATATACAGGGTGATTCAGAAAAGACGGGAAAAACTAAGAGGTGGTAGTAACACAAAAACAAACAATTTTCATGAAAGAAAATGCATGGTATAAAATGAAATGCAAACGTGCTGGCGCGCTGCGATACGGCCGCTCCGCAAACGTTAAAATGGCATTTCTGTTGAAATTTATCGGGAGAAAAAATATCATGCATGCAAATGTAACCTGGGGAAGAAGAAGAAACCGTATGCAAATCTGGATCACAGTGAATAAAAGGCGCGCCCTGTGAAGTTAGCCAGCCCCGTTTCGCTCAGCTGCCGATGCAAGCACGCAAATGTTTTCAGATGGAGCAACCCGCCTGTGGGGAAAACGCTCACCTTGCATTCGTGCTGTCTCAGTGGTACTTCCGTTTGCAGCTCCGTAAATGAAATGCATGTCTGCTTTTCCAGTATTACTAAAGTGTGCCATTATCCCGTACGTTACAACTGTTAGAACGGTTTTGCACGCTGCAATAACTTCACAGGGCTGGCGTCCGCGCCTTTTATTCACTGTGACGCAGATTTGCACAGGATTTTTTCTTCTTCCCCCACGTTACATTTATGCAGGGTATTCTTTTCTCCCGATAAATTTCAACAGGAATGCCGTTTTAACGTTCGCGGAGCGGTAACGTTCGAAACGCGCTAGTGCGTTTGCGTTTCATGTTAGACCATACATTCTGTAATGACAATTGTTTTTATTGGTGTTTACTATCACCTCTTAAAGTTTTTCCCATCTTTTCTGAATCACCCTGTACAAACATCATGATATCATAATGTACATTAGCTAAAATATGTAAAAATAAATATAAAATCTTGAATCTCTTGTACTGACCGATGAATAATAACCCTCCATGCGCATAATCTTGAATCGTGAGTCTTGAGTCGTGGATGTCGCTGATGGTTTGGAAGCGTCCGTGAGCGTTGATCCCCCAATTACTATGATGAAAGTCTTCGTTCGAAAGGTTCTAAAAAAGCTGGAAACGGGCCGTGTTCCGTAGCCATGATACTTTTTTCACGCGACCATATTAGGTTACGCCAGCGGACACATCGTTGGACGCCGTATGCATCCTTTCTGATGTTGAGATCCCATTGTACTTGCCACTGTCGAAGCAGTTCGTTCTTCAAGTAAGGTCCTACATGGCTACGTGGTAGTAGATGTTGACCCACATTATGTAAGCTGATGGCATCCTTAGCTAATCGGTTGGCCATTTCTTTGGCCGTATTTCCGTGTGCCTTAACCCATCGCAGACGAATCGAACTGTGGGCGTGTAGGCAAGATGCACTATCAGTATGTATAATAACTGATGAATGTGTTGTTGAAGCACACAAACTGTAGCATTCATACTAGGGTGACCGGATGACAGGCCAGAAATATAATTCAGAAGGGGAACTGGTATTTCGGGGGAGGGAGAATAAACTGGTTAAGCAAAACAATTTACTATGTTTTTCCATAAATTTCGGCCATTTTCTCAATAAACCGGATACCCTTTTTCACCCTCCGCTACGACCATGCCTCATGGTCCTTATTTTGCGCGCCACTATAGTAATTTTTTTATTCCAACCCTATTTTTCAAAATATGTCCAGTTTGTTTCATCGTAGTATTTACTAAATTGAATTCGTAGTATTTACCAAAATCTCGTGGACGAAGATAATATGAAAGATGATAAGAAAACATCTTGTATGTTTTCCGGATTCATTCATTCCCATGAAACAAAATTGAAATTAGGCTGTTTTGCCTTCAAAAATGTGTGTGTGTGTGATTTTAGGAAAATAAATCAATGACATTAGAGCAGGCCTACAACTAAGAGGGAGCAGGAGGGTCTCGTGTCCCGGGCGCAGGACATATAGGGCGCAATTTTAACCGTTTAACCTGTTCTTCAGCATTACGAGGGGTCGTCTAAATCAGTGGTTCTCAACAACTACTGGGATACTTTAAGGGGGGCCACGGAAGAAAATGGAGAAAGGGGGGCAATGACAGGTGATTTGGAGGGCTGCAGAGAGCTGAGAAGAAAAATTAACGTGTGAAGAAATAAAGCTTTTATATTAGTGACTATACACTTACAGAATCCAACAAAACCACCTATAAAACCAGGGTCGTCTTAGGGGTATGGACCCACCCAGGCTTCACCACCTACATTTTGCAGCAGGTTCCCTAGGATGGGGTTTTCCGCAGGCCCCCGGCTACATTTTTCACAGACCACTACATTAAAAATAGTGTGAAAACAAAAAATGATGAAAACCATATTAGGTCCCGGACTGCAGCTCTGTCAGTCCCACTCTTGTGAGGGGTCATGCCCGGGGGTCTCATGTCCATAAGTGACCCCACCTTATGATATTTTGTATAGTACAATAAATTTTGAAAATAAGTAGGAAATATGTAGGCTGTTTATTTCCAGCCAAATATGGGACTACCATAGCATCACTTTGCCGAAGGCGCCCATGATGTTGGGACAGCCCTGAATAGAACTCGAACTAGCGGGGAGCTCAATAAATTCTAGACCAGTGGTCTGGAGGCCAATATTATTTGCAAAATTTTCGTTCAGTATAAATTCACTGAAAAAAATCAATTCAATATGTATAAAGGGATTTTGCTTCTAGATGAGGGTCGAAGACTCTGGGTAAGACAGGGGAGCCACGGGCAGAAAAGGTTAAGAAACACTGGTCTAAATGCGTACTTACCCCGGCTGACCAAGTATCTAGTTGCGGGGCCTGCATTAGAGTCAGTGCCATCTTAATGCATAGGCCTACCCGGGCACCTCAAATGGAAAGGGGTCTCGCGTTGAAAAGATCGGGTTATAATTTTCAAGAGTAAGTATATAATCAAGTAGGCACACAGATATTAGGGGGGATGCGAGACATGGGTATTTAGGGCTATGTTGCTCTTAAGACAGTCCTGATTAGTGCTATAGTAAATGAAATTTTTGTTTTCGAAAGTGCCACTGAATTTAGATATTGACACAGTACTAAAAATCAACACTACTGAAATTTAAATATGTATATAAAAACCCTTTTTTCCCGTTCTCAGCCAAATTTGAGAAATTTCAACAATAATTGCCGATTTCGCAATCATTTGGTATTGTTTTTGCCACAATTCCTAATATCCGGAATTTTCCAGTATTTCCGATCCTGAGAGGAATTTTACGGACTTTTTAATTTTTCCTTACTTTGTATCTCAAACGCTATCTCTTCATACCAAATTTCATGTTTCTGAGGCCCGAGATTTTTGATGATAGGTGAGAGTGTCAGTGTCAAAATAACGAAATTTTGCTCATGAATTACAAATGATTAAAAAGTAAAATTCGGTAATTTACTTAAGTTTGTAAAAAGCTGTAGAATATGTCAAGTTTCAGATATCTGAACAACTCCAGTATGGATGGAGATATGGGGTCTCAAAAATACCTCGAGTTGCTTCCAGAATGGGATGCTACTTATTTCGCTCGACTCGACGGGGGAACCCCCAGATATAACATACCGTAATTTTCTGCGTATAATATAATCCGCTGTTAAACATTAAAAAAACCACATTTCTAAGTGTGGATTATAGACAGCTGCGTAACATCTACAGCTTCTTTTCTGACACAGGGTGGAGTCAAAATTAATATTTCAAAATTTTTTCCACGGCATGAAAGGGCTTATGCGAGTAAAAAAACCAAAAACAAAAAAATCTAAAAAAACAATTTCATTACCGATGATACAAGTAACTACTGAAAATTCGCATGTTTGGATTATAGGATGATTTTATTTTTTCGTCCGAAAGTAAGGAAATATGTATGTGCAGATTGTGCTACTGCCATTGATTATAGGCATGAAATTACGGTACTTTCTGTACTACAGCAAAATATTAAATTAAATTTTATTTGTTTGCATCCAAGATTCATTGTAAAAGATATGAATTGTATTCAAACCAAATTTACATTCAGAGTAGAAATTATTATCGAATTCAATTGTTTTCCTGATATTTTTGCAAGTCAACAAATATATTTCATATACTTTAAATTCATTGTAAAGCGACAGTAAACAATCTAGAAATTCCAAGAATTTGATTATTAGATGATCCTATGTAATATGATTGACCCTAAACTTTATTTTTTGTTGTTTCAGTACTGACCTGCATGAGAAGGGTTACAACGCTGTCAGCATCAACGACTTCGGACGCCGAGCTGATTTGTTCGCCATTTCTTTGCAAATACGCATGGATAGATAGGGACTGTTGACTTGCAGGCAATGAAATAGTAACGCGATAAACTTGACCTGGTCTAACCATTTTGGACGCTAAGACCATATAAAGCCTGAAAACATTGTCAAAAAAAATAAATAACACTCAAGTTTATTATAAAATCATGCAACCTTAAACGCGGACTACTTTGGTCCTTTTTTAAAAAAAATTTCACATTCACTTTCCAATAAACAAAAAATATAAACTATTTTTAAATTCTGGTAACCTTTTTTTTATATCGATAGGCGATCTCATATTATGTAAATAAAAAACAGATTTTTTGTTAACTTAAGCTAATTGAAAAAAAACATTTTGGGTTAGCGTTACCCTTGTCTGTGGGTAACTTTAGCCCACTTCCTATCTTACAGCATTAAACAAAAAACTGTAGGGTATTTCTTGAACTAATCTCGTAATAAAACTTAAATTTTTGAAAAAAAAACCTTATATTTCAACTTGTATTGATCATAAAATTAGCAATATCCACATGCTTTTTCTTTAATTTTTATTCAAAATCTTATATCTTACAAATTGACCAGAAAAAAAACTCTTTTAACAGGCTTAATTATTAGGAATCCATAATCACACATTTTGTCAACGTGACTAGCAAATGCTCTCTAGCTAGTTCTTCCTCGGAACTAAAAACCTTGGGACATCCTGGTTTGCTAAAAAATTCATTTTTTAGTTTGGTTTGTTTTTAATGGTGCTTCGAGGTATTTCAAAGTTATCTGCAGCTTGCCTTTGAGTTATTTCAACAGATCTAATTGTATCTAAACAATTTTGTGAAGGTGGTCATTGCTGTAGTGTGCATAACTTCGACTTCGATGCTAACGCTTGTATTAATACGCTATCTCTCTTTCCAGTCTGGAAACAAAACTTGAAATAGGATAGACATTTAAAACAAAATAAACATAATTATTCAGTACATAATTATGTTTTTAAGTGTACTCACAAAGCAAACAAATTACCAAGGGTTGCCAAAATACGACCTACTTTGCCCATCAAAATGTTGGGCCAAAGTAGGACGTATTTTTGAAGTTTTTTTTATCAGAGCTTAAATTTTCAATTAATGTTTTCAGAAAAAACGAAAGATTAAAGGGACATTTTAACCATTCTTCAGTTATTAATTATTATTGTCATTAATTATTAAATTATTATTGCCATTAATTATAAATTATTATTGCCATTAATTATAAATTATTATTGCCATTAATTATAAATTATTATTGCCATTAATTATAAATTATTATTGCCATTAATTATAAATTATTTTTTGTATAAATTAAAAGCATTAAATTGTGTTTCTAATAAGAAACCTACCTAACTTGAAAAAGCTGGATTCAAACTCCCACAATTTAAAATTTGAGAGATTAAAAAAACCACGTTTAATCGCAGCATACAAAACCACTGTTGCCACCTAGTCGGCCATTCGTGAACTATCCGATGCCTTGCTTAGTACAGCTACTTAGCAAAAACTAATTCCGAACATTTTTTTTCTGCAGGTATTAGAGTAAGTTTTGTTATTTTATCTTTTTGGGCCAGAGAAGAATGCTAGGGCCAAAATAGTCCTCGTTTGCGGTATCTATGAAAAATTTGATTGTTTTTTTCTACGGGAATAGTCCTTTTATAAATCATCTGACGATACTAGGAGCATTCGCAAAAAGTTGCGTGATGAAATTCTTTAAACGCTCATATCTCAGCAAGTACGCAAGTCAAAAGCAATGGTATCGTCAGATGCACATTGCAAAGGTGCATTCAATGACATTATTTCGGTTTCAATATCTTGTCCAGTCTGGCACCAGGCCCGCTGCCCTGATTCTTAACAAATTGTTTTCCGCTATATCTCGAGCAGTTCACAACAAAAATAGACGACATTGGTATCGTTTGTTAACTATTCCAAAGACAAAGCCTATGATAATGGCATAACTTCATTACGGTAGCACCTACCACGCGATTTAAGGCTCAAAAAACGTATTCATATCAAAACTTGCGGTCGTGTCTATGACACAGCCTACCCCAATTTTTTTTACATGTAACACTGTTATAGGTTGATTGAACGTGATGAAATTATAAGGGAAACTTCGCGTCGTAATTTTTTCTTACTTGCACATATTTGAATGCACTAAGTAGTTGTTTTTGAGTAGATTTCCTCTTATGTAAATCATCGATGAAATCTTTTAAAAGTATTTTTCACACACGCATCAGAGAAAGTTAAAATCAGAAACATTATTATCTGAAGGACAACAAACAAGTGGTGGTTGAGTGAAACAAGGAAGCAAAGACCTTGGTGCTCAGTCTCTCTATTCCGCACCACAGACCCCAGACAAAAACTACTTCTACTTTTCTATTACTCGCCCATACAGTACAAAAGCGATAGCTATCTATGGTCATTAAATAATGATTATTTTTCCATGCGGATGAAAATGAATGACATCCAGGTCGTGGTCTTAATGTTAAGTGCACAAATACGTAATACGCGTGTCGCGTAAAGATTTCTCGGAAGCGCAACATCACAATCAATGCTATCCAACGAATTTGATAGTTACAAGAACTATTAATCATTTGAGTTAATTCCATAAGAAAAACTAGCTATGCTTCATGTCAAATCAAAACTTCAATGTGACTTTAACTGATGCCAAAATGAAAATTTCGAGAAAGCCCGGGAAATAAATTTCAGTCGAATACATATTTTTGATTCAAGGCTTCTCTTAAAACGGCTAAGATAAATGAATTAACAACTCAAGCCCTACAAACATTTTCCGGTGATGGCAATTGGCAGAGTTGGAGTATAACGTCACATAAAAACTCATACTAACCATGGTTTAAAAAAAAATTTCTTATGTAACCATGGCCACAAAAATCTGATCAGCTACATACGTTAATTACTGTATATATAAAAAACCAGTCTAATTTCAATGGGGTAAAAGAGTGCGTCTATCTCATCTCAGAAACATTTTTAGAATTGCCTTGAGTTTTACAAATTTACTTGTTTTTTATTTTTTTTGTTTCCGAACAAAGTTGACAGGTACGACAAGTTGTTTGGAAAGGAAAAACTGAAAAAGTTGATCGGCACTGAACAACCTGCAAAGACATAATATGTAAGACAACAGAAAACATAAAATTCTATAATTATGTGTCGCCACAGGATACCCAGTATTTTTACGATAAGCGCTCTCGCAAAAGAAAGGCGTTTTCTCAAAAGTCATTTTAGGAAATTATAAACGTTAAAAATACTGTTTTCTTTCAAGTCAAGTTCTGTCATCTACCTGGCTTAACTTTTCAATCAAAAATAATCCTTTTTCGATTTTAGTGTGACATATTGATTTAACAATGAAAGAAGAACTCACGTTTCATTACGAGACTTCTTTGCTTCACTATAGATGTAGACATTTTCAAAACCAGAAGATGGTTTTCCGTCTGCCGTCAAGATACTTGTTCTGTAGCAAAATGCTAACTGACATTGCTGCGTAAATATCACAGTAAAAATTATAGGACTAAATAAAACAGATGAAAGTTTCATCTCGACGATTGGTTAGTGAATTTCACATCGGAACAAAGACGCATGAATCTACCGCATGGATCCCAACAAATATAAGCGAAATTCAGACATCTCCTTTGCCTGAAATGAAACAGAATTTGCAAAAGAAAAAAAAAATCAAACTATTCAACAAATCTGTCATTTCCAAATATAATAATAAAAATGTCGTGTTGAAAAGCAAACAATTTAACATATAAAATTTATTAACAAAAATAAACTACATATTATTTCCTGTTATGCAGAAACTAAAAAAACATTTACCGACCTTAACCTAATCTTGACACTGAATGTTAAAAATTCAAATGAGCATTTAGTCATTTATCAATGTTATTCATATAGGTCGTGCTTCATTTTTTTTTCTTCACACCCCGATTGATTTCACGCACACACAAGTTGATATATATTAATTTTTCCAACTCTACGGCTTACTGATTTATTGAAGCTAAAAAAGGTTTTGTGCCACCACATATTCTGAACCACTTCACGCACAAGCTTTTGGCAAGAATTTTGGATTATTTTTATTTGACAAATCGGCGATAAATTCGGGAACCTCGTCCTAAGCTAATCGTACGTTAGAAAAAGAAAGGAGAAAAAAATATATATATAAAAGTAAAAAGTATAATATAGATAAAGGTAGATAATATATATAGCGTCTAAAGATACGGGCGGCGGACTCATCAAGCGATAATGCTGACGTCACTGTGCTCGGTAACGGCGTGTATGATGGCTACGCATCGCTGTTGTTATACATAAACTGTATTCTGAACCATTATTTCTTTTTAAAAGTTTTCGAATTATTATTTTCTGTTTTTAATATTGGTACTTGGACGCCTATTAAATATGCTCGTCTCTGTGATGTAAGTGAAATTTTAACGATTTGTTTTACTGTTTCCGAGGCATCGTCGACTATCACCGTGCTCTCACAACGGTTACCACTCTTAGTGATGAGCCCGCTAGTACTTCTAGGCTTCCTAATAGATAAGAGAGTTTTTAGAGAGTCTCTTTTCACCCTCACCCTACGTGTTCTCTTTCGCTCTTACATGCATATAATAGAAAGATACATTATATGTGTAGAAAAAAATCATTAACAGGAGCGTAGAAAGGAGGGAAAGAAAAAGCAACTTCATTTGAGATAGGGTTACTATAAAGCTTCATGATGATGAAAAGAGAGAGAGAGAGAGGAAAAAAACACAGACAACTTGTTTGAATTTATTCCACTGGCGTTTGGATGCAATATTACGTCCGTGGTAGTAAAGGGGTTAAAGGAATTAATCGATACAGTTAAATCAGAAAAATTTCGCATTCCGTGAAGCATTCTGATCTTTTTTTCATAATCGAGAGTTCATTCGTTTTCAATTAGTTCGCCTCTTAAACGAACTTTATAACTAATTCGAGAAGTTATCGTACTATAACCTGATGCGGAAAATTCAAATAAATTAAGACGAAATCTTTTACCAACATTTGAAATGATTGCACATGATCAAAGGGATTTTAGAGTTTAGTTATGCATGATTTTTCGTTCCACTCCATGCTGGTATCAGAAAAAAAACAGAGAATTATCTTTTGTTCCCTTTATAAATTATGATTCAACAACAGTTTACAAACCAGTTTCCAATCTACGGGGGCTGTACGATAAAGAATGAGACTGATTTTTGGGTTGGGATGGTGTAAGAACTGCCGTAACGGGAATTTAATAAATTAATTGATCTACTTTCGGCCCTTTGATTCAGAAGCAAGATACAGTTATTCTCGACTGGAAACCAGTTACAAAAGAGGATACTATTCTCATTTGGCCACCATCCAAAATGGGTGGTATTTACGTTAAGCACAATATACAGCAATCAAATTTTATTTTTTGCTTAAGTAAAATGTCAACGAAAACATACGAAAAAATCAAGATAGTGTATGGCGTATCCTTGTAACAACTTTTCTATGAATTTAAGAATTTTTCAGAAAGGAGATTATGAACTGCAAAAGGGCAGTCCCAGCTCTCTGAGACTTACGTTTCATTACAGAAACAATATTTACATAGCAGTAGCTATTGAGCGCAACATTCTTCGTGTAAGTTCGACAACTATTTGACACTTCAAACATTTCAATAGTTGGTATTTCTACGAGTACCATGCTTTGCAGTCTTGTCCGAAAAAATAATTTCACTCTTCTCCTAAATTTTATGGCGTGATTTTGTGAAAAGAGGGGTATTTTTTCCTACGAAAAACAGACAAATAACTGTGGAAGAGTAGGTAAACTTTGCCTAACAATACTCAGAAAAATACTCGTTGGTGATTTTACTGAGTAGAGAAATAGCTCTATTAAAAATTATTTAAAATTTCAAGAAGCATTTTTACTCCTCAACAAAATTTGGAGGAGTAAAATTGAATTTTGATGCGTAAATCACACATCTATATGCGTATTGGCGAACACAGATGCTTAGTAAATACTATGCATTTCAAAACTACATAAAATGAGAGACCAAAAATAACTTTTTACCAAAGATCACATCAAATGTGTACCTTGTTCGTCATACAGATTTGATCCGGTATGGATAAAAAAAAAATCACTTTTTTTTTTTTTATCTGGTATTAAAGTCATAATTGTAAGGCAGACGGGACGTTTTTGCTGATTCTTCAGTCGTAACGGAGCAAGCGAAAGGCCCTTGATACACATGCTACTAAAAAGCTTGCTTATTTGCTACTAGGTAGCATTTATAGCCGATCATATAAATTTGCTAGAACCTGATACAGCTAGAACCTGAGAGTCAAAATACAGTGTGTCACAAAATAAAAAATCTAAATTTTTATACGGTACCCGTGTGCCCAAGAACCCAATTACAAAGTTATTGTATTGTGTATCCTGATGCCATCGAAAAATTCCATGTTTCTAAGAGCAATATTCACAGCGATATTCTCTCGAATTCGAAAAACGGAGGAAATTTGGAAAAGAACAGCGTTAAATGCGGGAAAACGCGGGTTTTCAGGTCTTTCCGCATTCTTTGACAAATTTCCTCCGTTTTTCGAATTCGAATATTTTTTCGAATATTGCACTTAGAGACATGAAATTTTTTTCAATGACATTAGGAGAGACAGGGCAGTAACTTTATAATTAGATTCTTGAGCACACGGGGACCGTATAAAAATTTAGATTTTTTTTATTTTGTGACACACTGTATTTCCACTCTCAAAGCTGCTACAGGGTAAATTTGTAACGCCTGTTGAGCATTTTATAAATTGGAACACCCTGTAATGTATATACATATACATATATATATATAAATTCAATAATGTATTTTCTCTTCCTTCTTGCATCCCCAGATTTCATTTTCAATTTGACGGAAAACGGAAATGAATGTAAACTGCTGTAAAGCAGAGTCGGCGTTCGTGACATCAATTTTTAGCAGATAAGGTAATTTCCGAGTCATTTTAATTACAATAATAAAGTAAAATCCATTCTTTCAATACCATTTTGTTTTGATTTAGATTTTTCTTTTCCAATACCAAGCATGATTAGTACGCTCAAGATCTGAAGGAAGCATACAACTGTGGTTTTGATTTTAATAATCTATCCGAGATTTTCAGTTTCTAGTAATAAAACGAAAATTCTTAAAAAATTTAACCCTTTCAGAACCGGGCATTCATTTTTTTTTATAATTTTCAAAATGTTTTTGCATTTTTGATTTTCAAAAAAATGCAAATCTTTATTTTTTCTATTTTTTATTTTTTTGTAAGAAATTATTCATTTCGTTCAAATTTTTTCAGCCGAGATGGTATATTCATTTTCACTCATACAATTTTTTTCAAGAATTTTATTGCTAAATTTTATGTAATAAATCGCACTTTTCCGGGAGGAACTTTTCCTGGAAGCCATCTTAAAAAATACCCTGAAAGTTCAGATTCAAAGTGCTGCCCTCTGATGGAAGCCCCCCAAAGTTCATATTTGCCATATTTCTAACTCAAAAATTACGCAATCCTTCAAGTCAGGGCTCAACTCCCTGAAGTCAAAAGAGAAAATTACAGTGAGAGAAAGCGTCTCACACATTTGCGGCACCAGGGTCTGAAAGGGATAAATAAGTTAAGTATGATATTACAAGAGAACTATTTTTTCCCACCCTTTCAATATTGTAGACGCGAATGCGAATAAATAGTGAGAAGAATATTCATTCATTGATCGTGATGTAGTTCATATTGAAAAGTTTCTTTCATTAAGAGTTTCGCACCGGTGATCAAGCGAATGATTTGCTGTTTAGATCTCGCATCATCATTCCCATGGTGAAGATACAAAAGTGAAATTGCCATTTATATTCGGAAACGCTAGCTCTTTTCATCTATTCTGTTCGTTTCCAATGCACATTGTGTATATTTTCACCCGTCCCGCCTCGTTATCTTAAACTTTTTGGATGCCGCTTAAGCTAATAATTAATGACTACTTATAATGGCCATCACTTCTAGTTAACGTTGTTAGAAACCTCAACATGTTACGAGATTTTATTCTTTCACTTGCGAAATACGAGTCCCAAACACATGAGCTCCTCACACGAGCTTAGCAGTTTAAATTCTCAATAAACTTCCTAATGGTTTTCTAATCGAGTTTTTATATTGTTGGATAACTTTTGGCTCGAAAAATAAGCATAAGAAAAAAAAAAAAGAGTTTTATCAAATTTTTAATCATTGAAAATTTAGTTTAACTTTGAGTTTTAAACCAATTGAAAATTTGGCAACGGAAAATGCAAAGAAGATAATAAAAGGTGGAAAAAATAAAACAAAATATTATGATTTTAAAAAATATTTAAATATAAATGTGCATGATTATATGTCTAGCGAGAGAGAGAGAGTCAAATATTTTTTTTTATTTTTTCACAAGTCAGACTTCTGAACTTTATTAAAAGAAATAAAATGCTTTAAATCTTAAAGTAAAAAAAAACTAATAATCGTTTCTTGCCATTTTGGAGCAACTCAGAGAAATTTATTCTACGCATACCATATTGATTTCCATCAGACCATCACGTACTGTTGCAATATTCAGGTGATATAAGCGTTTAAATAAAGTGTGGACTCTCTTGAAAGTATCTTCAGAAAAAATGTTAAGCTGTGATATTTGTTATTGAATAAAAAAATACATACTCTATTTCAGTCTCTGCAAGTGATACCATTTAATACTATACCATTTAATATCACATAAGCCAGTCACAAAACTGACTTTTCTTCTGGTTACTTTTCAGTTAGGAATCGTGTGGTCTGAGATTAATAATATAATAATACACCGAAGATTTCATTATTTATGCTACCAAAAACTGTCAAATAAAAACATTTGCTAATTAGCGATAAATTATTCCAATTATCCAATATCGTACATCGAAAAAAATGTGTAGCTAGATACCGAAAACCCGTAAAAAATATATTTAAATTCTTTTTTTTCTTATCCATGCATATATATATTTTCTTCTGGAAGTTGTAGGAAGCTGAAATGAGGCGTGAAAACACATACATTATAAATTAAAGATACTTATTACATCCTAGAAAATCCCACAATCAAGGTCATCAGTAGGGGAAAAATGGGGTTTTCAGGACAATAGGCACTCCCCACTTACTCCCCACCAGGACAATAGGCACTCCCCACTTACTCCCCACCAGGACAATAGGCAATCCCCACCTTACGAGTGGATGTCTTCCGCAGCCCTCCGCTAGATGGCGCTCACATGTTTCCCCCCCCCTTAATTAAATAGGGGGATGTATATAAATTATCGTTTGTAATTTTTTTTAAATGACGTCACTCATTAGAAAATTAAATAGGGATCGTACAAAAATTATGGTTTGTAATTTTTTTTTAACACACTTTTACTCAAAGATGACTTTTCTAGAAAGTTTTCAATATATCCCCCCCCCCATTTTTTTTTTTCCAAGTTAGCTGTAAAGAAAAATAAACACAACGATAATAAATTACAGAGTCATTCTATATGAATCAAGTTTTCATTTATTTACATGATTAAAGATATATACATTGAATAGTTGAGTAATAAAAAAAATTTACAAGAAAGATAATATTTACAAGAAAAAATATTTACAAAACACTACGTCGTGGGGATCGCGTAGTGTCCATATGCATATGTATTTATACCATCACCGAGAATATATCGTTTGTCATCACGGGGGCATAGCGTCGTCTTCCTCATGACCACCGTCTGCAGCTGGTGATGTTTTGATGCAATTTTAATCATGTTATTTTTTATGGTGGCCTTGCTACTTAGACAAGCCAAGTAGTCCTCGTGCTTTAGATGTTTTTTAACCACTGCGCGAACTACCCCCTTTGCGGTCTTTTTCTCCGCGACTGCTGTGGTCATCGAGTACATTTTAGCGCGGAGACCAACGAATTCCACAACGGGTTCGCCGCCGTTCTCATCCTTCATCAAACCCACCACTTTCTTGTTCTTCAGGCTGAACAGAGGATGGTCACTGGGGTAATTCGAAGTGTCGAATAGATGAAGCTCCTCCCGCATATCCCTATATACATCACCGGTTTTAATCTCGTATAAGAACGAGTCCGTATCTGTGAATAAAACTTCAACATTGGATCCATACTTTCTTTTCATAAAATTATAATGAAAATCTGCCATGATGTATTTGGATAGGTCTAGAATAGTCACACCGGTATAGATTGGTCTATCCAAATGAATTTTGATTTTGTTCATCCTTACCACAGCTAGATCACCGGTGATTATACGAAAATCTTCGAACGCTGGGGATGATGTGAGCTTCCTCAAGCTCTTCTGGTTGTTGGCCAAACGGATGTCAACGTGCTTTCGCAGGTTTTCTAGGGACTTCCCATACACAGCGTTGTTGAGAAGTTTGTAAAAGTCCTTCTCAAACTCACACCGAGCTTGCTTTCGCTTCTCGGTGTTGAACGCTATGTATGGTCGAATCCACGGCTCCTGAGTAAACTCGATAGCACGTTGAACACCCGTCAGCTTCATCCCCAGCGAGGTGTATAATTTTAAACAACGGTAGTGGATGACGTATGAAGTTTTATTCATCAGATTCGGAGCGAGCTTTTTAGATGGTTTGCCACCGAGTCTCTGCACATACGGTGACAACATTTCTGGGGTTATCTCTATGTTCTCAGCTGCTAGGGGGTAACAATTGTGACTATCGTGCAGATTCACCGGGTATTCCATGCTGACCTCGAGTATGTAACCCTTGGCGGCGTTGTCGTCCACAGCTAAAAAGTCGATCTCGCTGATCTCACTCGGTGACAACCATCTAAAATCGCTCACCGGGAGAGACTCCATCATACATTTACCATATAAATTATTTACATCGAAATACATAATATAAGAAGTTGGTTCACTGGGATTATAACCGGATACGAGAGGATTATTTGCCCGCGCATATCGTTTGGAGATAACTGACACACCACCCCTCACAGCTTTCTCCAAAAAGAGGTGCATGTCCGGGTCAGTGATCAGCTCAAGCTTGGCACCGGTCATCCTCAGGCATGCATTGAAAGCCAATCCAGGGGATGTATACGTGTGCACAGGGTCTATCTTGAAGTTGCCTTCACACAGCCTCCTGAAACGCTCGAACACATCCCCGAGGAGAAGCACATCTGTCTTTACATACAGATCGTGGTAATCACCGAGATTAGCAAGCTCGAACTCTCTCCAAACGTCATGTGCGTACTCATAATCCTCATCGGAAATATGTTGATCCCCAAGAGAGGTGTAAAAGGCCTCTTTTGGGGGCAGCACTGGGTCATTAAATTTACTGAACGAGTTCAAATACTCATATGGATATATACCTTTTCTTCGAAGGTAATGACTTTTACCCCCGAAGCATTTGGACAAGTTTAGAAAATCACCGGGCTCCATAGTCTTCACAAGGGATTCTAATGACGCATTGAGGAACTGGTTTGAGTCCAAGAATCGCAAGCGACCGAGAGAAAAGGAGATAAACTTCTCCATGTTCCTCCCGATCACTTCGATCCTTCGGTTTGGATAT
Organism: Pholcus phalangioides; assembly: GCF_987345545.1. Classification (NCBI taxonomy): domain Eukaryota; kingdom Metazoa; phylum Arthropoda; class Arachnida; order Araneae; family Pholcidae; genus Pholcus; species Pholcus phalangioides. Next base: position 15,755,066 of record NW_028301604.1, read on the forward strand.
TCGCTCAAACCTTTCACCAGAAAGTGAGCATCATAGTTTTGCAGATTGTGAAAAATCACCGGTATGAATCTCCTAAGCCGCAGTTGGAGATTGCACTTCTGGTGGAGTGCGGCCCTGTACGCCCCAGTAATGTGACAGTGGTCACGAACCCTATCATCGCCCAGGGGTTGCTCACAAACCATGCAAGTGTAGGCTTCGCTGAAACTTTTTTGATCATGAGCAGTCATCCGCATAGGCACCGGGTTATCTAACTGGCTCATGACAAACCGCTCTTCATTGATGATGCACCGGAAAAATTCACTGATGCAATCCTCACCCCTATAAACTTTGGGCTCTTTCACATACAACCCATCGGGTCCCACAAGTGTATATGCAAAACCGCAGGGGCGGTGATGATGTTTCTGCGTGGTGTTGGAAAACGAGGGGTTCGGATCGCATCCTTCTACAAGTTCCAGGATTGCCTCGAAATCTGCATATATGATGTAGGGGACATGAAGTTGGAAATGGTGATTTTTGTAAAACATGATGTTATCCCCCTCACTAGGATAAGTGACGCGCTGCGGACCATGCTCGCGACAATGCGATATGTGTGCATTGTGTTTTTCACGGGTGGAGAATTTTTGAAGGCAGTAATTACAGAAATAAGAAGCACCTTTATGCTTCGTGGTGTATGATAGCAAACGAGACATATTTTTGATTAAACAATAATGGGCCGTTGTCTCGTTGCTGATGAGTAGCAGATTAATGATGGTCTGCGATGACGCCTCGCTTATCCTAAGAGGGAAAACTTCCATCCCCTCGCACCCAAAAACATTTATACGCAGAGAGTTCGACACTTCGAATTTACCAATCTGGTTTAGGGTCACCGGGTATTTGAGAGCTGTGGTATCAAGCTCGTTCTCAAACTGCGTGTATTGGTTCACCCTTTCGGGATGTACTTGCACTGGGTGTAGGGCAGCCAACACCGACCAGAGGAAGCATTTCTCGTCGTGGTTCTTGATGTTGATGATGGCTCCCCTGTTGGCTACCCCATTTGGCAATGTGATGTAACTAGCTGCACCCAGTGGTTGATACCTACTTGTGTTCAGCTCAAGCAAGAGCACCCGCTCGAGCACCCACCCACTCCCACAGCCCTCGAAATCCTCTGTCGCCTGCTGTACCTTATCGAAGGCTTCCTGCAGCTGTTCATCGATTTGCTCGATATCTAAAGTGGTGAGCATCTTGCTGCGGAGATACCCGCTGCAGAACTCGTCTTCCCCGTCACTACCCCTCCTCGAAAACACAGCAGTCGCAACTAAATTCCACTTTAATGATCTATGAGTGATCATATCTTCCCCCAAGCGCTGTGTCAATTCCCCTCTCACGCTGTCGAGGAAGGTAGTCATGTCCATCTCTGTGTCTGGTGTGGGGGTCAGTTCGTGAGTGGATAACATGCCTAAAGCACGCCTGACTTGCCTTCCTGCCCCTTGCTGCGGTGGTGCTCGGTGATGGTTCGATGCCCCAGGCTGGGCCGCTTCCCCGCCTTGCTGGGATGCTCCTCCAAGATGAGGTGATGCTCCCTGCTGCGGTGCCCCTCCTAGCTGCGGTGGTGCTCGGTGATGGCTCGGTGCCCCTCCAAGCTGGGGTGCTCTTTGGGGGGCGTGGCCCATGTTGCGTTGGTGGCGCATGAGGTGACTATTGCGGTGAAAAGCTGCATCGCACTCCATGCACTTGTGCTGGCGTTCACCATGCGTCAACCTATGACGGTTTAGATTCCGACGTAGGGAAAACTCCTTGCCGCACGTCTCGCATAGGTGTCGCTCCTGAAAAACAAATAAAAAGGGAATGTAGGACACGTAAGTCTAACACAAGCAATGGATGAGAGATACAGAAACCCACGTCTTCCCGCTAGTTTCGGTGGCGTATCCGCCCTCAAGCGCGTGCTCAAGTCATCAAAGAAAAAAGAAATCAGAGATTGGTTGTCTGGCGAGAGAGCGTACACGTTACACAGGTCCATTAAAAAAGTGTTTCCCCGCAACAAAACAATAGTGGCCGGTCTGAGCAGTCAATTTCAAATCGATTTGGTGGACATGCGTAATCTAGCCATTCACAACGACGGTTACAACTATCTTTTAACATGCATCGACGTCTTCTCCAAATATGGTTTCGTCATACCCCTCAAAAGAAAGACCGGTGACAACGTTGTCAAAGCTTTAGAAAGCATCTTTCAACAACGTCAACCAGTGGCGCTACAGAGCGATAAGGGGCGAGAGTTTATAGCCGCGCCAGTACAGCGTTATCTAAAGCGTCAGGGCATCAAGTTTTTCACTACGGAGAACGAACAGATCAAAGCCAGCGTGGTGGAGAGGTGGAACAGGTCGCTCAGAAACTGGATGTACAAGTACTTCACTGCCAAGAATACTTATCGCTACATCGACATGATCGAAGATCTCGTGTGGAGTTACAATCACAGGTATCACAGATCTATAAAAATGAGACCGGTCGACGTGAACCCCGGAAACGAGTCTGAGGTGTGGAACAATCTCTATGGGAATACATCCAAGAAACAAGAATGTAAGTTTAAAGTGGGTGATCACGTGCGCATTAGCAGATCGAAGCACACTTTCGAGAGGGGTTACGAGTCCAATTTCACCGAGGAGATATTCGTGGTGAGCGAGTGCGTTAGAAGGGAAATTCCCGTTTACCGACTCAAAGATCTGATGGGGGAAGAAATCAAGGGCACCTTCTACGCCGAAGAGATGGTCGGTGTTAAGATGGGAGAGAAATTCCCGATAGAAAAAGTTTTGAAGAAGAGGAGAAGAAAAGGAATAGTCCAGTACCTCGTGAAATTTCGCGGGTATCCGAAAAAATTCAACTCGTGGGTAGTGCTATAAAAACCCGGAAACAGCGCACGCATCTGTCATTTTCGAGATGGCTTCTTTCTATCTCACTTTACCCAGCGATGCCTCCATGGACTTTTTTCCAGACAACACGCTCTCGAATTTCGTGGTTAAACTCCCAAACACCCTGGAGTTCGAATCCGAGATGGAAGTCGCACTGTCAGAGATAATTTATCCCCATTCGTTCCACAACATCACTAAAGAGACAAACACTTTCGAATTCGATGTCGGTAACAAGGTAATGAAGACCGGTCGCATAGCCCCGGGTTTCTACGAGACGACCCCTGAACTGATCAAAGCCATATCCACTCAAAATTTTCAAGACAAGATCGGTGTGACGTACAACAAAGTCACGAAAAAAGTGAAGGTGAACCTCAAGAAAGACGCCAAGCTCAGACTCAGACACGGCATAGCTGAAAACTTGGGTTTCGAGCCCGGCCTGATAGAGGGCCCGACCATCGTCGACGGCCCTTTCACAGCGGATCCTAAATTGGACTTTCATCTCTTGTACGTGTACTGCAACCTGGTTGAACCTCAGGTCGTGGGTAACACCTACGCACCGCTACTGAGAATCGTGAAAACTAGCGGTCAAGATGGGGATATAGTCAGCGTGTCTTTCGAACGCGCCCATTACATGCCGCTAGCCAGAAAGAGTTTCGACATCGTTCACATGTATTTAAGGACGCACATGGGCAAGTTTTTCACATTTCAACGTGGAAAGGTGATAGTGAAACTACACTTTAGACTGCGACATGCATTATAAGCCGTACCGGAGCTGTGCCCACAGCATCAACGATTACTATCTGACACAGGCTGGAAACGGACTCGGATATTATCAGGGTAGCGCTCTGCAAAGAGGTTATGGCCTCGGGTCCATATTCAGCTCTCTCTTCAGATCGGCCGTACCGCTGTTGAAGCGAGGTGCCAAGGCCGTGGGATCTCAACTGTTACGCTCGGGCGTAGATTTCGCCAACGACATCGTTCAAGGAAAAGACGCAAAGATAGCTGCTCGCGACCGTGCCAAGGAAGCCGGAAGGTCTCTCACGGATAGGGCGGCCAGTAAAGTCAAATCCATGCTCGGAGGAAAGAATAAAAGGAAGAGACTCGTCAAGAAAACTGTCAGTAAGAAGAGAGCTAGAAAGCTGTCGACATCCGATATATTCAGCGATGGCTTTAATCCACGAAAATTCTCATGAATGTTTGAAAAGCGAAGCCGATCTGTTCACGGTGCCACCCACGGAAACCTCTATAGAATCAGCCGAGTGGGTGCAGTACCATCCCATATCTCAAGTGCGTGATTCGGGGGCCCCCACTCGAATTTCACGTGGCCGGTAGTGCCGAAGAATACATAGACCTTTCTGCCACTCAGCTGTATGTCAGAGTAAAGGTGACAAAACCAGAATCCGACGAAGCCGTATCGACGGCGAATAATTTCCTACACTCCCTCTTCTCCCAGATTGACGTCTCGCTGAACGGGAGAACGCTCACGAACTCATCACACACTTATCCGTATCGAGCATACCTGGAAACACTGCTTAACTACGGATCGGATGCAAAGAGAGGACCCCTGACAGCCGAGGGGTACTACAAGGACACTGCAGGTCACATGTCTGACCTCACCAAGAACGAAGGGGCCAAGAAGAGAGCAAAACTCGCGGAAAATTCTTTTGAAATGATGGGCGTGCCTCACGTCGACATATTCTATCAACCGAAGCTGATGCTCTCTCTCGTGGACTTGAAGATGAGATTGGTTCGATCGAAACCAGAGTTCTTTCTGATCACTGCTGCTCAGGGTTGCGACGTGGTTATCGAGCAAGCGAGTATTTTTGTGCGCAAAGTAAGAATGAATCCTGCTGTGGCTGTAGCGCATGCCATGGCGCTCGAGAAAACAACAGCCAAATATTGCATTAACCGCGTGATATGCAAGGTCTATTCGATATCCATGGGAAGCATGAGTTTCGTGCAAGATAACGTATTTCTGGGTGTCATGCCTAAGCGATTGGTTATGGGCATGGTGGACACGGAAGCATTCAACGGAACGTTCGGTTTAAACCCCTTCGACTTCAAGCACAACAACGTCAACTTTGTTTCTGTTTCTATCGATGGAAGACCCGTCCCCCACACGTCGCTACAACCAGACTTTAGGAACAGACACGTCATCAGAGCCTACAACACACTCTTCGTGGGCACCGGAAGGCCCGGAGAAGATAAAGGATGTGACGTGAGCAGAGAAGAATACGAAGCCGGTGGTTACAGCCTCTTCGCTTTCAACCTGATACCCGACATGAGCGACTGCGGACACGTGCACCTACAAAAGCAGGGTAATCTGCGAGTGGAACTCAAGTTCTCCTCAGCCTTGACCAAGACGGTGTCGGTTATAATATTTGCCGAATTCGAATCGCTGGTGGAAATAACAAAGTCCAGAAGCGTCTTGTGTGACTTTGCGGGATGAACACTAAACAGATAGAGCACGCCCTCTCGACACACCCCCACACTCGAAAGGCTTTCCTAGGTGTTTTTGCGAGTGATAATTTACCCGAAAATGTGATCGCGTATCCCGCTGCACTGGTTGTGAACACGGACAGAGAGAACGAACCCGGAACGCACTGGTTGGCTATTTACATCGAAAACGAAGCGAGAGCTGATTTCTTCGACTCTTACGGGAACCCGCCCACCTATTTCAAGAAGGGACGCATAAACAGATTTCTACGACGCTACTCGCGCGTCGACTATAATGACGTCATGTTACAATCAGATAAGACAACCGTGTGCGGTCACTATGTGATTTTTTTTATCTATTCTCGATGTATCGGCGAAAGTATGAATAATATTGTATCGCGTTTTAATATGCAAAACGATATGCGCGTAGCAAGCTTTGTAAAGAAAAATTTTTCTGTTAAATAAAAAATGCATTGTAATTTTTTTGTCATTTACTATGGAACCTTTCAAGCTGACACATCCGAGCACCGTGCTCATTGCCGGACCTACCGGTTCGGGAAAAACATATTTTCTCAGAGAACTATTAAAACACAGAAACGAAATGTTTCGAGAACCTCACCCGAAGCGCGTTATATGGTTTTACGGCGAATATCAGACCCTGTTCGAAGACATGGAAGACTACGTGGAATTTCGAGAGGGGAGCAATTTCGAAAGCGTGGAAGAAGACAGCTTGGTGATTTTAGATGATCTCATGAACGAGCTATCCGGCGAGAAAAAATTAGCAAACCTTTTCACAAAATACAGCCACCACAGAAAATTGACTGTGATTTTCATTGTGCAGAACGTGTTTCATCAGGGGCGGGAAATGAGAAACGTTTCTCTGAACGCACAGTATATGTTTCTATTCAAAAATAGAAGAGATGTCAGTCAAGTGATCCACCTGGGACGTCAGCTGTTTCCCAGCAAAATCAAATTTTTCAACGAGGTGTTCGAGGATAGCACGAAAAAACCGTATTCGTATTTAATGGTAGATTTACGACCCGAGACGGAGGAAGAAATGCGCCTGCGCACTAACGTGTTACCTGGGCAGACGCAATATATCTATAAACCCAGGAAATGAAACTTTCCATTTTTGAAAATGACGGCAGTGATAGAGGTCGAGGGTTTCCAGCTGTCGGATAGAACATTCATAATCAAGGAGTTGGCGTGGTGCTTCATGCATTCGAGAGAGAATTTTCACTCTGTATACAAACCGCCCAAAAAATTTTCGGAATTATCTCCTAGAGATAGACACCAATGTCTCTACGTCACCAACAACATACACGAAATATCGTGGTCGGCGGGTGATGTACCCTTTGAAATGCTGGAGCAACATTTGCAGCGATTATCAAAAGTCGTATTGTATGCGAAAGGCCACGACAAGTGCCGGATGCTACTGCAACAGTACGGGTTAAAGGTTTATAATCTCGATGCCATTCTCTGCCCCAATATTGTGGACTTGCCGGAAGTGAGCGCGAACTGTTGTCGTCACGAAAGCATGATAAAGCACTGCGCGCTGAAGAAGGCTATAGCATATAGCATATGGTTGGAATAAAAATACCGTTATTTAAAAGTATGGCATTGGAGAAGCAACAAGTGCTTCGTCTACTCTCTGCCTGTCCGAGGAATAAACGTAAGGATTTGTTGAAGAAATTACCGAAATCAGCATTAAAGACAGTCTGCGAGTGCTCACTCAATATTTTGAAGGGTGTCATACCGTTATCCTCAAAACAGAAAAATAAACTGAAAAGGCACAGAAATACACTTCGCAAACTCGCCTGCAAAAAGACGCCGCTATACGAGAAAAAGCGCGTGCTGATTCAGAAAGGAGGTTTTTTGTTCCAGTTAATCCCAGCCGCCATACAAACCCTCGCCACTTTGTTCACGAGATAATGGAGCACGCACAGAAATTCGCTCTGGTTCCAGAACAATTGTTATCGCGTCATGTGACCACAAAAGAGCAGCTTTCTGAGTTGGACAACGAGATGTTGAAAATACTGCGAAGCAAGGAGCCCGAAGCTATAAAAATTAAACTCTATCAGAATCTGCTGAACAAGAGAATCAACGTCGCCGAGAATAATCCACCGCGGTTACCAGAACCGAAAATTCAAGAAGTAGAAAAAGAGAAGAAAAAGAAAGTTGACGAATCACCAATAGCTCTGATTTCTGTCCCGAAATCGCAAAGAGGGCACTCAGAAAAAATTATCATGCATATAAATAAGCATCCGAACATATTAAAAATTAATTCTAACGGCTCGATCGTTTATAAGAGCAGACTCATCAAAGGAAGCGACATTCGCGATTTGATATCAAGTGTGGTCGGTCGGAGAAAATCACCCGTGGTGGGTCAAGAAATTTTCCTGAAAGCGCTAGAAGAAACCGGAGCTCCGAGAGATTATATAAAAAACCCATTTTTGAAACATATTTGGTTAGAGCTTTGAAATGCCAACAACAGTGGAAGCCGTGATCTACGATCAAAACAATAGAAAGCAGGGTATCGCATGGAAAACGGATGTACCGTCATTCGATTTACCGAGCTGCTGGTCCTACGAATTGGAGAGTAATGGAGAACTGATAAGACACAAGAGAATGTTCGCCATATTCACGATACTGATTGTTATATTATTTACTCTTATAGCAACAACATATAAAAATCAAATGGACTTTGAAAGATGTAATTCCTCTCTTCCGCTGGGAGGAAATATTTTTCTCACGTATTGCAATAAAACCTACGATATACGCTATTTTAGCGGAAATGCACCCACTACGAAAGCCGTTAATCTCACCAGTTCGCAAATGTATAAATTGATTCACGAGTCTGCGGATGTACTCATATACAACTGAATAAAATATATTTTTTTCTATGTATTTGAATTCTTGTGTCGAAATAAATTTACCTCGCGACATGAAATGAAATTTAAAAGCAATAAAAAAAAAATTAAAAGAAAACACTGACCTTTTTCTTCTTCTTCTCTGTTGGAGCATAACCACTCGGTCCAGCTTCTTCCATTATACGCTTATTCATGCTCATACATTGTTTGACGAAATTCTCCTCGTCTTCTACCAAAAATTTAAATTCACTTCCACTAATTAAATTATCGTTGAGACATTCATCAATGAAATTTTGTTCATCAGCAAACAACCTAACTAGATCTTCTTCATTAATCCCGAAATTCACGAAAGAACTCATACTTCCAATGCGAACGAAGAAAGAAAGCTGAAATGAAGTTGACTCTATTGAGATCAAAAACGAAATGAGAGATCGTGTGAAGACGACACTTTTTATCGCGAAAGGTGATGACCAGAGCGTTATCGATGATTCATGTACAGCCGACGGTCATCGCGGTGACTCACATGCATCTGGGTACTCGTGACAATCTCACTCTACTGATTATTTTTGACTCAACTTGTGCACGCCAATACTGATTATTTTTGACTTACCAAATGTAGTACTGATTATTTTTTATACAGTCGAATGTTATACTGTTGATTATTTTTTGGTGCTATCAAATCACCAAATGGGGTACTGTTTATTTTTTGCGCTTGCCAATGCAATAGTACTGATTATATTTGACTCCAACATAGTATATTCACATACTCGCATATAAAAGCTGTAGGGTAGACAGATTTACTTCACTCACTCGCTTTGGATACGCTCTCTCTCTCCGCAAATCTCACTCGGTAAGAATTTTTTTTTTTTATAACTATGGCTTCTTGTGTACTTGATCTGGAAGGGATAATGCTTAGAAATGGACTATATGTAGTTAAGGAAATGGCTTGCTTCAATTTAGGCACAGGGAGAGTGTATCATTCACTCTATCTGCCACCTTTTTCTAGCGATGAGCTTGCAGATGAAGATTTTAAGCAAATGGTTTGGGTTAGTAAAAATATCCATAATATTGGATGGGAAGAAGGTCTTTTCGACTATAAATTGATGAAAATTCATCTCGTAAGCGTAAATAATAAGTATAGTCAAATTTATGTTAATTGCATTCAGAAAAAAAAATTTCTAGAGCAGCGATTTAATTTGAAAACGGTAGAAGTCTTGAACTTTCCTAAATCGCTAGCGACAAACAGCGTTTCTTGCAGCTTTCACCCTCTGCAAAAGGGTCATTGTGCTAGAGGGAAGGTCATGGCGTACGCTGAATGGTTAGATGGTTAAAATTAATTTCTAATTTTTTTTTTAATAATAGTTACAATTTTTTTTTTAATTATTTGTTTATGCGTAACAGAAAAAAAAATATATTTCATTGGTTTGGGGAATAATTTTCATAAATTTTTTCTTATCGTGAGATTTGCGGATTGAATGTGTTGTCACTCTTCTCGTTTAGAAAAAAAAAAATGACAAGTCTTTGCTTTGAATACGCACAAAACGTTCTGGAACAACCCAATGCTGTGCTACGACAACTTGAAAGGGAAATCGTATACCGTCCGGCCGAGGAATGCATCTTCAAGTTCGGTGATAGGACTTATCCAATGCCCCGCCAACACGCAGCCTACGGTGACCCCGATTTATTCTACAAATTTTCTGGAATGAAGCTCCAAGCCCAACCGTGGACGCCTCTCCTATTGGATTTGAAAGCTGTGGTCGAGAGCATCACAGGTTACGACTACAACTTCGTCGTCATCAACCGATACTCTGATGGACAGAAGAGCATCTCCCCTCACTCCGATGATGAGGCGCAGCTCGTGAAAGATCATCCCATCGCTTGCCTCTCCCTGGGCGCTGAAAGAAACATCATCTTCTCTCGTCGGGAGCACAAGTCCGTGGACCGAATCCTCGAGCACAACAGCCTCTTGACAATGCTACCTCCAACTAACCAGCTGTGGCGTCACGCGATTCCAAAGGACTCGAAAGTCAAAGACGTTCGCGTTAGTCTCACGTTCCGGAAAATAGTCCAGACAAAGAGGAAAGCCGTGGCAGAATCACCACCAGCTAAGAGATCTCGCAGCAGTGGCTTCGATAAAAGCCAACTACCAACCAACATATTCCACATCGAAGAGAACTTTTATGTTAGTGTAGCGATCTTCAACGGGGAAGTGAAAGTTCACATACGCGAATACTACGAAGAAGAGGGACTCGTGAAGCCAGGCAAGAACGGTGTGACCCTTTCTCCATACGTGTGGCAATGCTTGCTAACTGAATTCTCCCGTCGCAGTATGTCTCAACGCGTCGGAAGAACATTCTTAGTGTCCGAGAATTTGATAGCGGATTACAGCGGTGATGCTGTGATCATTCAACCTATTCATCGCAACGGTGAAAAGTTTCAGTGTTTTGGAAACATCGTCAAGATGTCGTTTTGCGTAGCAGATAAACTTTTCTGGTGTGATGAAAAACAACAGCTTCATAGTGTTATCACCAAGTTCATCCAGAAAGCACTCTGCTTGGACTATCTCAAATTGTGTGTGCGCGAAATCCAGACTAAAGGGACAAACTCTTTGGATATTACAGATGTTCTCGCTAAACTGGTGAGTGAAAAACTTTCAGTTACCATTGGAAATGTTATTGATTGTCACGGATGCTCTATGGGCTATGCCAATCAGCTGGGCCATGAATGTCTGCAGGTAGATGACATGTATTACAAATATTCAGATCACGCTATAACTTTAATTGACTTTCGCGAAGTCGCAAAAATTCTTGTGGAAAATTACAATGTCGTAGAAAAATGTTTTGATGCGATTGATTTTGATGTTTTGAAATCAAAGATAGAAGAAAATTATTTGAAATAAATGAAAACTTGATTCGCATAAAATGGCTCTGTATTTTATTGCTCCCTTGTTTTATTATTTTTTTTACAGCTAAGCTCATCTTGGGGATTTAATTTGTGTGGGAAGAAAACTTTTTACATTAAAAAAATTAAGAACGGTAAAAAAAGCGTTGGAAACTTCTAGGGACTTTTCTTAGTCAGACTTGGGAAAACTGACATAAAAAGTAAGAACGACTTGCATCGTAAAAAAAAAACGATAATTTTTTATTTTAAAGTAATTCAAACCCTCATCAAACTTCTTTGAAAAAAAAACAATATTTTAGGATGCAATATAAGAAAGATCCCTGATGTGACATAAAATAAATTTAATTTGGGAAAGGTTCCTTGGTATCGTATTTGCTAAACTCGATAATTTTTTTTTTTTTTTTTTTTTTAATAATTTAAGCCCTCATCAAACCTGTTTGAAAAAAAAAAAGTAAGTTGGAGAAAACGATAATTTAAGAACGACCCCTAATGTGACATCATGCGATATTTTAATGATGTTGTTCGTCATTAGCTTTCTTGGATGAAAAAAGTAGGGCACAGTTGATCACGTGAGTGCCCCATAGCCCCGGTATACAGAGGGTGACATAAAAAATTCTAATTTAATAATGACTCCCAGGAAAGATCCCTGACGTGGCATAAAAATTTAATTTAAGGACGACCCCCAATAAAACAATTTGATTTAGGAAAAAAAAAAAAACAGTAAAGCGTCACCCCTCTTATCGAAGCATCCCTTATCGCGTGGGAGCGCCATCTAGTGGAAGACATCCACTCGTAAGGTGGGGATTGCCTATTGTCCTGGTGGGGAGTAAGTGGGGATTGCCTATTGTCCTGGTGGGGAGTAAGTGGGGAGTGCCTATTGTCCTGGTGGGGAGTAAGTGGGGAGTGCCTATTGTCCTGGTGGGGAGTAAGTGGGGAGTGCCTATTGTCCTGAAAACCCCATTTTTCCCCTACTGTCATCTGATTCTCATTGGTCAAAAGAGAGTGAAAGTCGCCACCGTCTTCATCTATCCACTAACGCATGCACTTTTGTCCTTGACATACTACTATATACTTTTGAAGCGTTCGTCCTCGAATAAGATTTTACAATGTTAGTCAATTTTTTTTTTCAATGTATATAGATATATGAATTAGTGAGTATATAATTTTTTCTTCGACTTGTGATACGCGCCATTGAAAATCCGCGCGGCGAACAAAAAATTGAAACGTATCTACAAGAAGTAGGAGGAGAAGAACTGCCCAAAACGAACACGTTTTTCTAAAGCTTACAAACAATTTTATTTTCATCCATTGGGAACATAATTATTTGTGAAAATCGCGTGGCACACGCGCATGCTATTATGTAATTCTTTTCCGGCTTCTGTTGAGAAAAGAAGACGAAGAAAGAAAAAAATGTATATACGACACTTAAGCTGACTTCTCTCTTCCTCGTTGAAATCACTTAGGAGAAAGTTACAGGCGAGCTCGCTTTATATTATGATCAGTCTGGTCAATAAAACATATGAGAAATAATGTCGGGAGATCGTGCCAAATAACTTTTTCCTGTATTCATACGATGAGGTTTTCAAATGCGTTTTTATTGCGTGAGAATCTTCTTCAATCGTTTTTAAGCCAACTAGTCTGGAATAAAACTGTCATCCTCATCACCCACGTTTGCGGAACATTACACAGTCGACGCTCGTTATAACGAGCCTTCCCCCCACGTTCCATGGAAAACGAACGCTATATTGGGAGGTCGTTATATCGAACGTTTAAAAGAAATCATAACGTTTTGCTTCTCCGGAAAATTGTGTATTGTATAGGCGAAAAAAAAAACACTTTTATTTTGTTATAATGTTGCAATGGAAATGCGTCTGGCTGAGGAAAAAAATTGCAAAAAAACAAACTTTCAATACATAATACAGTATGAATATTCTACTTATGGAAATACTGTATATGGAAAAAAACCATTTCTTATTTTTCACTACATGAAACAAAATACAGTAATAAGTTCACTTGCCTGCATATTGTCCCATTAGGAAATTGCGCAATGAAATTTAGAATAAGATAAAAAATCAATCACGTGGGAAGTGGGTGTAAGCCACATTGTGAGACAATAGTAAGCAAAGTTTACAGTGATGGCACTAGTTAATAACCGTGTTTTCTGTAAAAGCGTCATCCCAACCGAACGGCGACCCAGTCCATATTCCTAGGAATTTCGAACTGAAATATAAAAGTGTAACCGCTCTATCTTTAAACCATATGTTTCATACCCTTTTTCCTCCAAGCATCAAAAGTCAAGGTCAAGCACACTCAACAACGGATTTTGTCCATTTTTTATGCAAAAACACGAAAATCTGATTGAGTTCGGTGGTTGTAATGGATTGAATGGCATTTACCGCTCGTTACATTGGATAAAAAATAACATGGCGGAAATAGTAAAATATTTTGGACCTGTCGTTGTGGTCATTTTTTGTGAAAAGTGCACATTTCTGAAATTCAATCATATTTACAGGGTTATTGCTGAGATAGTGGAGATTATTATCCAATAACCGCGTAAAAATTGTTCTTTTCGATCAGAACACCACATGAAACTACTCTTTCTTTAAAGAGACTTCAGTGTATAAACATGAAAACTTAATCGTGATTTAGAAATGGAATTCCATGGCTTGTATGGTATCCACCATGTTTGAACAGAAATTAGGAATTTTACACCTGAAGTCCAATTTCATCGCCAGTCTGGAAAAAGAATCGTTTAATATGTTCTTTGATGACAACACACCTGGTATTCAACACTGAATTAATTTCGTAAAAAGTTGCTTTGTTGATTCCAAACATGCTTAGCTCTTTTTTTTGATGGACCAAGATAGCATCAAAATATCTAAAGTGTTCAACACGTGATTTCTATTCGTGCAGATTTTAGGGAACACAGTCTGGATAAACACAAGGACTGGGTTGATGTCACAAAGCAATTTTATGAAGCCACAAAAGAGTGCCATAGTAAGAGCGAAAGAGAGAGGTGTTTTTCCATAAATTTTGATCCTAGTTAACTGATATTTATATGTAGCGCCCCCCCCCCCCATGTGTATGCAAAATTGTACCCGATCTAAGCGAATTTCCACTTGCGCAGTTACCGTCGGTCCCATCAATCGCGTAACTTCGAGGTACTGTATTACTGTACGTTTATAAAACTCCTGGAAAACTCCTATACTGGTGTTTCTCAACCTATGGTCAGCGGACTAAAGTGGTTCACAGGGGACTTGATACTTATTTGATAATATATTTACACTTATATTTATTTCCAGTGAATGAAAAATTATTTAGTTGTTGCAATTGATATTCATAATATCTTTATGGCTTCAAATAGAAAAGTTACACTTTCATACTTAGCATCACCATATCTCATCGAGGAAAATACGGGAAATAAGTATCCGCTATACAAGATATCGGTAATTGTAGCCAAAAATTAAAAAATTACGATAAACTTTCTAACTATTGGTCATAGCAAATTTTCTAAAACTACTGAAGCACACGAAGGCTACAAATCGCTGAAAACAAAGATGTATTTCGTCAAAAAACACATTCGTCACAACTTGGTGACCATATTTCAATGAGTAAAATACGGGATAATGAAAATACTCTGAAAAGAGTTTTCTTGAAGTCCCTTTAAAAACCGAAGAGTTAATAAACGCATGAACAGAGTAAAAGACTCCAATCCCTGGAGCGATACTTGTAGTTCATATGGATACTAAAGAAAAAAGTATGAATTAGAGAGTCACATGGTTTCTAGGAAATCCGCTAAATCTTCGTTAAAGCGAGGGTGAATAACGATATTTTTTATGAAAATTTATGAAAAATCGTGAGAAAAAATTCTGTCATGAAATCTGGATTACCGCTCGCTTGTCGACGTTATATTTGAGGTATCGTGATAACCGATTTTGACCGTATAGATCAGTGTTTCTCAAAAGTGGTGATGGAACGGACAGGGGGAAGTAAAACTATTAATTTAAAATGGAATTCTGTGGGTTGTCTTAGCAAAGAGGACGATAGGAAAAATATTTCTAAGAATGGGAAGGGACGATGAAAGACAAAAGTTTGGAGGACTGATATGATATAGATAGATCTACAATAATTATAAGATATTCCAGAAAAGACACAGATGGAAGTTGAGCGAAATTTTCATGTCAGCGTTTATTAGACGCGTTCGGTGGCTTTAATGAATCATTGTTCGTATTAAGAGACGGTCAATCACGCGCTAATATACTCACATATGTATACAAAATACTTTCCGAACAAATTATGTCATCGAAACAGTGTCCGTATATGACCATGAGGCATTGAACCTCACGCAATAACCCCTATAGCACTACTACGCCTCTTGGCCTTCTTTGTATGTTGCAATAAAGATTTCAAATGAGAGATTGGGTCTAGAATAATACATAATCGCTTCTCAACAGTAGCAATCCTCTATGGATCAAATGCCCGGTGGGCTAGAAATACAAGTTTTAGACGTTGTTGGCGTTTTTTTACCGTCTTCGTGAACATCATAAATTTAGGGCTGTCCAATCAGTATTGCGATTAGCAAATCCTTCGTCGAGGTGAATCAAATCAGAAGATCAAGGAAAATGAAAAAAATAAGCGAGTCTAAAAAAAAAGCAAATAGGCGATATATCAATGAGTGCAATTGTTGCTTGCACATAACTATTCTATATATAATAGATAATTGGTCAAATATATTAACTAAATATGCATAATATTCTCGACAGCTTTTGATGTCAGTTGCTTCATGTAGCAGTATTATACAATATTTGAGCTCCAGTTGAAAACGTAATCAAGTTCGGATATTAAGTTTCTAAAATATGAAGCTAACATATCAATAAAGAGGATTGATATTGGAAGAGCAAATAATTCTTTGTCCGATATAATCACAAAAGGAAATCAGCGAAAAAGGCAAATAAAATAAAAATCATAATTGATAAATTATTAGGACTAGTCCGATTAATCGATCAATCGGGACGTTTAAGCGATCAATTATTAAATTATTATTATTATGTAATTAAAATTTTTGGTATAGTTAATCGACTTGATCAATCCGATTAAAATTTTTCCGAAAGTTTGTATATTAACTTGATTTAACGAAATCGATTAGATGTCTCGTAAATTATGTTCCTATGCATAAAATTTTGTATAAGTGACCAAATATTTAAAAATATTTGAATCAATATTTTGATCAAATTTTTCGGCATAGGGAAATACAAATCGATTTAACGATAACTGATGATTTCAGTTTCAAATTGAGTTTGATGGAAGTTTCAGAAAACAAGACCAAAAATGATTGTCTCCACTGTGCACAATTTTCGTACATTAGAGAAGCATCAACTCCTCTTCCCTGAAGCACCATTTGGGAGAAGTTTCTTGGAAAGCAAGCACCAGTATGATCGAAAGTAGTCAATCAAAAAAAAAAAGCCAAAGTAAAAGTAATCAAAGTAGTATCCGAAATGATAACCTAAAAAAGAACAAATTTTCTAAAATACGAAAAAAACCAAGTGAAGAAATTTTATGATTTGACAAATATGTTCAGCACATCAAATTGATTCACGCGGGCAGCTTTTATTTCTTAATCTATTCCTATACAGTATTTGTTTATATCTAGCAAATATAGGTACGTCAGAAATGAATTAAATATTTAAATATATTTTTATAGCAGGAAAGATCAATTTATATAGCTACGAAAAATATTCGATTAAAATTCGATTAACTGTTGCTTTTATTAACCAGTCAAAATACTAATCGATTCCCAGCCCTGTAAAATACGTATCTGTTAAATTATAATGAAATCATGAATTCTGACCACGTCGTTTGACTTGAGTAGACGTATTTTGCTGCTGAGCAACCGGGAGTGAAGATTCGGTAACCAACCCAGGTGGTATACCCGATCAGCGTGAATACTGGTTATATTTATCTTCTGAAGACGTCACCCATTATTTGTGTCAAAACGCGTTAAAAAGGAAATAATGACTTTTATTTTATTTGCCTTTTTTGTTGATTTCCCTCTGTGATTACGATTGATATTGTCTAGAAATAGCTCTTGTAGACCAGAAATGCAAGAACGGGACCAACGACGGCTGACGAGAATCATTAAACGTGACAGACGTGCAACCCTTCCACAAATTGCTGCAGATTTCAATGCTGGGCCATCAGCAAGTGTCAGCGTGCGAACCATTCAACGAAACATCATCGATATGGGCTTTCGGAGCCGAAGGCCCACTCGTGTACCCTTGATGACTGCACGACACAAAGCTTTACGCCTCGCCTGATCCCGACAACACCGACATTGGACTGTTGAGGACTGGAAACACGTTGCCTGGTCTGACGAGTCTCGGTTCCAATTGCTTCGAGCTGATGGACGTGTACGGGTATGGAGACAACCTCATGAATCCATGGACCCTACATGTCAACAGGGGACTGTTCAAGCTGGTGGAGGCTCTGTGTTGGTATGGGACGTGTGCAGTTGGCGTGATATGGGACCCCTGATACGTCTAGATACGACTCTGACAGGTGACAGGTACGTAAGCATCCTGTCTGATCACCTGCACCCATTCATGTCCATTGTGCATTCCGACGGACTTGGGCAATTTCAGCAGGACAATGCGACACCCCACACGTCCAGAATTGCTACAAAGTGGCTCCAGGAACACTCTTCTGACTTTAGACACTTCCGCTGGCCACCTAAATCCCCAGACATGAACATTATTGAACATATCTGGGATGCCTTGCAACGTGCTGTTCAGAAGTGATCTCCACCCCCCTCTTACTCCTACGGATTTATGGACAGCCCTGCAAGATTCATGGTGTCAATTACCTCCAGCACTACTTCAGACATTAGTCGAGTCCATGCCACGTCGTGTTGCGGCACTTCTGTGGGCTCGCGGGGGCCCTACACGATATTAGGCAGGTGTACCAGTTTTTTTTTGGCTCTTCAGTGTATATATATTCATTTTTTATACATTGTGCGGTTACCCTGTTCCTGTGTAAACATTATTTCCTTCACATATTTCGAGCCAACATATTTTTAAAACAGTGATCGAACACTTATTTCCCACCAAAGTGTTGATTGAGCACTTTTTTCCCCGGGTGTTGCCAATTCATAAATCGATTTTCAAGATCACTTTCGAATAAATTTATGATTTTTTAAAATTTATTCCATATTTAGAATGATTAATTTTACCAAAAATTTTCACTGGGACAAAAAGTAGTTATTTATTATTTTTGTTTTTTGCGTTTTAAATGTACCATTAGTGGTGTGTTTGTATATTATCGAACACTTTTTGCCACGGGTAGCATATTAGCTCTGTCTCGACATTAAGGCATATTTAATGTTCGATACGAGGTGATTGACTTTTATAGTTCTTGCCTTCTTTCTCGATGCATAATTATCCTCAGTTTCACGGTTTGGGACGAATGATTACTTCACAAATCCTCAATTCAGTATTTCCCGTGTAAACGTGTACTCAACATAGACGTTGAAATTATGTTTAAAAAAAACACAATCCACAAAATATTATGAAATAAATATTTTGAATTCAACAAAACCAACAAGAATAGCTGAAATACAAATGGGGCATGACAGCGACATTAATATGATTGCAATACGCTTACTTGTTTAAATCATTCGTTGAAAAAAACAGGTGGAATCTCTTTTCAATGTTTCTTCAATCAAGCTGAACTGAAATACAACTCTAATAAAATTGTTTTCTCTTTGATATTTATTTGCGATCACGTTTTTCCATTTAGACCGGTAATTTATTCCCGACACCTTTTCCATGTCCATAAACTAAAAGTACAACTCGATGAAATCCCCTGATTTCAGTCACGTGTAACAACGTCGTTTCTTTCCTGAACTGACATATACGTTGTTACTCTTTTTCCTTTCGTATTCTACTTATACTTGTATGCCTTCGGTAACAATTAAAATCAATTTAGTTTCGCCACTATCATCACACTGACAGCTCTGTTGCCCTACTAACGACTTTACGGCAAAAAAAAAAATACTACCTGATTGGAATTTTAAACAATGTACGATTGAAGAATACCTGAAGAACTCTTTTGTTTCGTTACTGTCCAGATGCGTGCGAAAGAATATTTTGAACACTTGAGATATTTATCGTCTATAACATTCGGGGATAAAATGGGAAAATAATGAAGCCCATGCTCTGTAATCAATTTAATAAAAGTTCATGCGTATTTTTCCTTCATGGCTTAACATTTATGATGCAAAGCAAATAGATAAAAATAATGTTTGTTTCTTTTTCTCTCATTACATTATCGCGTTCCGGAAAGGCAAATAAATATATTATATTTTCAGACCTACAATTTGATTTTCTACGAAATTGGAATGTATGTAAGCATGTTCAGCATTAAACGTTTCGGTACCAAACATGTCGATGATAATAGGTACTCTCGGAGTGGAATTTTTACCAATCCATAAACTAATTCGTGATGATGATGATTCGGGGGGGAGGGAAAAGAGCACCTTCTATTGCATTTACATCCATGGATACGGGTCAGAGAACCTTCTAGCAATACAGGGCATGTCATTACAAGAACTTCAATCAATAGCAACCAAGCCCTTACCTAAATAATGGAGAGTACGTGTTGTACAACTACCTAGAATTGCGGAATTAATAGTATAGAAGGAAAAAAGTAGAGAGAGAAAGAGACGACCTCGTTCAACTCGTTTTGAATAGAAACACTGTACTAGCTATCCCGAAACAACTATCCCAGCGATTAGTATCATACTTTGGACTGAATTGCACATTGCGCATGCATTCAACTTTTTCAAACGATTACAAATACCGTGTATATAGGCCTAAATCGTGTGTGATCTCCACATTTTCATATACCGGTTATTTAAATACATGATGAATTCCGACTTATCAAGAAGAATTTTCTATTTGATATTATCGTTTGATATGCAGAAAACATGTTCTTACTTTAAGTTTGTTTAATTTAGCGCAAGTAAAATTGTTCGTCAGCCCATTTTGAATAATGACGTCGTGTTATTGTGTTAGATGTGTATATCTATACCTGTACTATGTAATAAAACTTATTCCAGACGTTAGTGTGAGTCGTTCATATTCCAGCTTGCACAGCTGTGTTTTTGATGGCAGTAGACCATACACATATTAAGTAGTTATTGATGCCTGGACAACGACACCCACATCAGATGCACGTACAATGATATAAAAAACAGTTGAAACACCTACACAATATTTTTTTACGAACAATAAAGTCTTTTTTCTGAAGGAAAAATTTTTCCTCTCGTAGATTTACGTGGATTACTTAGAAAATATCCTTCAAATATACAGGGTGTAAAGTCATATTATATGCACCCTTTATCTTTTGTATCATTGGTGAAGGAAACATACTTTTAATTAGAAAAATTACTCAAATAACATGCCTATCTTCGATGTGCCATTCATTTTACTAGGAATCGTGTACGTACTGACACATTGAATTCAATACGAGTTCCCTGTCCTCTAACTTCCAATCAAAAAAGTCTTTTCTGAACCCAACAAAAAAATTCCATGCTTTTAAGTGCAACATTGGCTGAGATATTGCTGATTTGAAAGTTAAGAGGACATCTCAGAACTTAGAAAAGTTTTGATAAACTGTACGAAACTGTGACTAACATATCTTGAACTGTGACTAACATGTTCCACTCTCATTTTCAGTGATTTTTCAACACAAATATCTCGACTAATCTATACATATAAAATAACATGCCCTGACTGACTGATTCACTGACTCATCCATCATCACCGAGCGGATACCGCTGAAGCTATAAACATGAAATTTGGTCAGTTGTTTCATTTCATGACGTAAAGACTCACTAACAAGGGATTTATCGAAATTCGACCCTTGAGGGGGTCATAAGACGTTTAAAAGTTGCATAGGGAAATCACACCGAGCTAAAATCGTTGAAGCTACAAATATGAAATTTGGTCGGTAGTTTTATTTCATGATGTAAAGGCTCACTAAAAAGGGATTTTTCGAAATTCGACCCCTAAGGTGGTCATAAGGGGTTCAAAGGTTACATAGCGAAATCACCGAGCGAGCCGAAAACGATGAAGTGAAAAATATGAATTTTTTTGAAATTTGGTCAGTATTTTTATCTTGTAAAGTAGAGCACTCTTTGGAAAGGGATTTTTCAAAATTCAACCCCTAAGGGGGGGGGGGGTTCAAAGGTTATATAAAGCAATCATCGCTGAGCCGAAATCGCTAAAGCTATAAACATAAAATTTAGCCAATTGCAGGGCCGTTCCTAGAAATTTTGCCGCCTGAGACGAATAATTTTTTTGCCGCTCCTTGGATACGACTATCTGAAAAGAGTTATTTTTCGTCACATCTATTACCCTAATACAGTGGTTCCGAAAGTGTGGGTCGTTATCCTCTGAGAAGGAGCGGATCACATTGAGGATTTAGAGCAGTCGTTCTAAAACATTTGTCACCCGTGGCTCCATTTTGCCATGACAACGTTTATCCGTGACTCCCCAGAATAGTCTAAAAACATTTCAAAGCACTAAATGGGCAATCATAAATGTCAACAAGCCCACCGCGATGTCCTTGACAAAGATTGGCGACGTCCCTAGAAGCCACGGCGCACACTTCGAGAAACACTGGTATATTCCCGTAGAAAATACATAGACAATAAATAACCCCAAAATTCAAGATGTTCTTTGTCGGAGACAACCTTGGCACTAATATAGTGTCGGTGTTTTTGGCGATATTTTGGGCTATCAAAAGGGGAAATAAGTCGGGCCAAAAACAAGCAAAATATAAATTTTTTGAAGCATCGTGAAGACCGCTGAGAAAAAATAGCATAAAGCTAGCGAAGTTTTTAGCACACCTTGTTCGCAAGAAGAGGAGTGCATCAGACGATTCCGATAACAGACTGAAGGATAAAAGATATAGGTACAGCAGTAGCTCTGAAACCTTCCTCGCCCGTGGCTTCCTAGCCCTAACGTTCATAAACGGCTCCCCAGAGCAGCCTTAACAAAGGACTGCTTCGAAGCAATGAACAGGCAGATATAAATAACGCAAGCTCACCACGACGCCCCTGATGAAGTTTGGCGATGCCCCCAAGAGCCACGATGCACACTATGAGAACCACTGGTATACAAAAACGAGCAGTCAAATCATTCCTGAGCCGAACCAGCACCACGCTAAAGCCCATCTCTAGAAGGTATGGTGTTGGGCGGAAGAGACATTTGTCGAAAGATGAACAAGGAATCCAAACTTGCTGAGGTATTTGGCCAAGGCAAGTCAACTGGAAAAATATTTATAAAGAGTGAAAAGATCCTTTGCAAAGAAGAGAAAGAAAATAATTTTTCAGAAGAAACTCATACATGGTCGCAATAAAGAAAAATGGAAGCAGGTTTCTCTCACGAAGGACTTTTAAATATTAAATATTCGTGTTGATCATGATAACAAATGTATGCTTATAATGACTTTCACGTAATGGGTGAATTTTTCCATCCTTGAAATATCTCGAAGGACATCTACTTTTCTAATTTTCGAATTCTTTCCAGAGGCGCGTCGGATCATATGATTTACGAGTTGAGAGTTGTTATAACATGAGTAGCTTCTTCATTATAGTTGTCAAATGTTTCAAAACTCTCATTGCACTAATGTGGATCGATGTAGGGCGAAAGAGGAGAACATCGATGTTAGGTGGTTTTGAAAGAAAACAATTATATTTTAAAATTGTTCAAGCTATGCTTCTAACCGAGTTCGGAAATTCTGTATCGTCCGATTCGTGAGAACTTATACAGGCATTAGAGAGAGATAGATGGCTTTTTCTCAGCTCAAGATATCAAGGAAACAGTTATTTTCGGGATATTATGCTGAGGTGAACTCGGAAAGAAAAGTCATCACGTCTCCGCCGGGACTCGAACCCAGGCCCTCTTGCTACCATCTACACAACTGGAACAACTGGAGACATGACCCTGCCTTGCATGCTGCCTAGCATGCTTGCCCGGTATGCAAGAAGGCCTGGGTTCGAGTCCCGGTGGAGACGTGATGACTTTTCTTTCCGAATTCACCTCAGCATAATATCCGGAAAATAACTGTTTCCTTTATACAGGCATTGTTTACCAATACCAAGCTTATACATTAGTTCTGTGGTTCTCAACCTTTTCAGCTCGTGACCTCCCTTTGAACTATATTTTCTTCTAGTGGCCTCCTGTCTTACCCAGAGCCCTAACTCTCATCCAGAAGCGAGACTGTTTCTACTTATTGAATTGAATTTAGTGAAAACTAAATTTTCATAATGAACAAAAATTTTGTAAACGAGATGATACCAACTGGGCCAGGCACAAATCCAGAAGGGGGAGGGATGATCATCCCTCTCAAGAGCCGAATTTTACGGGGGGGGATAATTCTGTGCAAAATACGGGACTATCTAACGAATTTATATAATAAATCGCCCTTCCCGACACATCGTCATGGGTCCGCGGCTACCTAAAGCTAGAGTTCAATATGCTTCCTTTTTGTGGTAGTTCTGAGCATGGCCGTCTCTCCATGATGAGGCAAAGTTATGTTATCGGGCTCCATACTCAGCTGGAAATAACAAGCCTACATTATTTCATACTTACACTCGAAAATCATAGCACCAGATCACATCATGTAGGCCCCCGGGACAAGCCCACATGAGGCCCTGGTTACATGAAAAGCTCTTCCGTGTTCTGAAAGTAGTCACACTTTTTCCCTACACATTTCACTTGAAAGCTTTATTTCTTCAAAACTCTCTGTGATCCATTTCGCCACTTGTCGTGGCTTTCCTTTCATATGATTTTCACCGCCCCCCCCCTCCGCCCAGAATATCCAATAACCGCAAGCGGGCCATATAGCTCCAGGTTGACAACCACTGCATTAGTTGTTATTCTAAAGCTAACATTGTTATCAATGTCAAAATTAAACTATAGGGAACAACACTATAAGGAAAAAAATGCTTTATTTGCAATGATGAAACTTTGAATGGGTCGATTCTTAACATGTGGTGGCAGAAAATTTTATCCTAAGCTTCAAACCTTCACCAATTTACACAACAATTTCATAGTCCATAAAAAAGTGATCCGAGAATATTGAGAAAGCAAAAAGTGTCTTATAAGCATCCAGGGAAACATCAAAGGAAAGTTAGGTGTCGGTTCATGTCTCTGTAGAGTTAGTTATTGTGATGTGATGGCCTTCGCGTGAGTTCACAACTACTTTTACGACCGTCGATTCTGGACACACATCTTAGCATCTAACTTCACATATATATATTTTTTTCCTATACTGCAGACGTGTTTTCATTTTTTTATCTATATATTTTTTCCCCCATTTTTTCAGGCTGTACATGTTCATGAATAAAATATAAGCCAAGTAAAGGAAAGTAAGTTTCTAGTGAACATGTCTGCTATGTTTCCGCAAATTCGTTGTAGAAGATCTATAAACATGGCAGTATCTCAAAAAAAAATTTCCGTCAGGTAATCATTAAAGATGTAGTTTCTATCTCTCATTAATATGAAGTTTATCCTAAATTAGATCCAAATAGTATTTATAAAATATTTTGCTAATTTTTAGGCAACTGACTACCTTCAAATGGTGAATTTTTTGAAAATTGTCGAAAATGGTTTTATAAATTTATTTGAAGGAGTTTTTTTACACAAACTCCAAAAGTGCTTTATTCTTATACATGTAATAAATAAAAACAAAGGTAGGGCTGATTTAAATGATCCGAAACAGTGATTTCGAAGGCAAAAAATAATTTACAAGGTTTTTTTTTGAAAATTCATTTTTTTCGTTACTTTTTATTCCATATACGAAACTAAATTTCTCAAAAACCATGCAAGATATTCTCATGAAATTTTTCTATAGCGTTTCAGATAATATTAGATGTGGAACTAGAATGTTAGCTATATGTTCGGAATCTAATATTTCACAGCTATTTGAAAATAAAATATTGAATTGCTTTTAGCAAAATTTTTTCACGTATTGTTTCACGAAAACTGCTATATCTCAAAGAATATTTTGTGTGCCTTAGAACTTTTAATTGGTTGCACAGATAACAGTCATAGCAACATGCGATACCAAAACTATTTAAATATATGTTGTAGTTTTCGGTATACAGTGTCTGATGTAAGTACTGAAAATAAGCAAATTTCGCGAACTTAATATAAAACATCTCTCAAAAAGTTACAGAAATATTTCAGAACTTTCACTGAATTTCCCTATTTTACACAGTATTATGACTAAAACTACACTGTTTAAAAAAAAGTGCCGCGCACAAAGTCCGTTGCCTTGATATCATAATTTGGCACAGAAAAACATGACAAAAATTACGTTTTTGTTTCAATTCAACGATAATTTGTGTCTTTTCAGTCGCAGCATTCCGATAGTAGACAAATATTGTGAAAAATTTGATAGTTTACATCACAAACAAGTAAAAACAGACTTATTTTAAATTCCCAATTGTGGAAAATATATAAAAATAATTTGATAAGTATATATTTTTTGAATTATTTTTCAAGTTCATTGCTCATGATATTATATAATGTAGGAGTCTAGTAATGAATGAAAAGTTTAGTTGAGGGTAGTGTGATGGAGCTTCTTTTTATCAATACAATCTATAATCAGCCAGAAAGTTATTTTGTGATCTGCGTCAATGATGATGGTCTTGGAAATCGTTGTTGAAGAAAAGAAGAGGAAAATATAGCCGACTATATAACAGCATAACAAACAAGCCAAATTATAGCATTTGATTCAACGCGGAAGAATTGACAAGAACAGGGTTGGCATCTTGTAAGGAATACCTACCTATATGGTGTAAAAAAAGTGGGAAGAAACCTACTGAAACTATCTAGTATATAACACGTATCTACTATAATGCCAGAATAAAATGATTTTTTTTATTCCTTGTTCAGCCATCAGTTATAGATATCTCCGCCCATTTTTCGTGAATGAATGAAAGAGAGAATGTTCGCTATTGCAGAATCTTTAAGTTGATTTAACACTACGCCAATCAAATACAATTTTCGGGACATCGTTTAACATAAATACTTATTTACTTTTAATAATCTGAGTCTTCCTGTATTTTACTTCTTTTGTATTTACAATTATTCATTAGCTGACGCATTTGTATTTCGTATAGATCACATCTACTCGAGGGAACGGCTAAATTTGTGGTCGGGGTTCATTGATTCAAATAGCTTCTAATATTTATTATCCATTACCGCATTCGTTATCTAACTGATAATTATTGAATCGGATACAGCAGCGTAATCATTTGTAATTTACAAACGTCATAATTCCGACAACGTTGAATTATGACGGTGAAGAACATTTTCCATCCCGATAGAAAAATATGTGATAGTTCTCTCCAACTCGTACTAGCTAATTAAAAGATAATGGTGGTCAGCCTGGAAGATACTATCCAATAAAATCTTAAACGATTAAAAATCAATGGGTGTAGTAGCCGCGGGGAATGAATGATAACATCTTGGTGGTTATGTTTAAACACAGAATCAACCTTGGAAGAATGTTCTTCTCCCCGTCGCAATAAATTTTCATTGCTCTGATGATAGGCTGTTAATAATGTAATGCCTGGCAAGAAGTGCAAATTAGCTAAGCTCGTCGTAGAAGGTCGTCTTCCTTGAAGTAACTCTACTCGACAGAAAAGTTTCTTAATATTTGAAAGTAATCACGTTACGCTAACTTATCTTCTTTTCAATATACAGTAAGTATTGTTCAAGGGGTCGCTGAGGCTTGAAACATGTTGGGTGTAGATTATCATTGTCATATGAGAGCAAATTAACGATGATTCTTGTCAAGCATCAAGGTCAAATGGAAATAAATTTACTGAGTACTATTTTAATAATGTGTATTCTTCCGTTCACATAATATTTCTCTCTTTTATTTTCAGTTCCCTTTTTCTAGTTTTCATCCGCATTGTAATGGGAAACACTTAAACTTCCCAGCAAAACAGTATAGTATAAATCCCTTCTTTCCACGAAAAAGTTGATTATCGCAGGTGATAGCAAACGCTTGAAATAAGCTGTTATTGGAACAGCCATGCAATCTAAAGTCAATAACAAAACGTTAGAATAGAAAACGACAAAACTTTTCAATGTTTTCAGTGAATACGTATTTGATTTTTGTAGTACAGTCGATCCCGCTTAGTACGACTAATTTTCGTGAATTTAACTTTTTTCCTATATTGATAATGTTAACTTTTCCCGGATACAACGTTCACATTTGTTGCCATTCCCGCTTGCAGCGTTCGGAAAATTTACATCTGGCTTTTTCCTCCCTTGAAATCAGAGTACTTTTTCCCATTTTTTTTCATGTTAAGAAACGAAACTGGTGAGTGAATGTGTGTTAGCGTTGAACATTTTTTTCTTGTTCTCTCACTTTGTCCGACAATAGTGTGCGAAGCATAATTGCCCTTACCACTGTTCAAATACACAAGATTGATCGAACTTATGCCTCTGAATAGGAAGGCCAACAGATAAGAAGTATAAAAAGTTCTCAGAAGAGGTAACTTTTTTTCTCTTTGCGGTCTTATTCAAATTTGCCGCATTAGATTGATTTCAAAAAATGAATTTTCTCATATTGGTGTTCTAGACGACTGCAATAACAAAGGAATAAACGGCGGTCTTTCTCATCTACTTCTGAATCTATTGATACAAACTCAAGAAGCAAATGAGTGACATGGGCACAAAACATAAACAACTTGACAGATTTTCAGACTCCATCATCAAGTAGAAGCGGCTTTTTTAGGTAAGAAAAATCTGATTTCCCAACTGTACTTCTTGGAATTTAATTTTTCAAAGAACAGCCAATACGATACTTTCAAGACTTTTGAAATGTCAGAAAATAAAGCAGTAAAAACGTTAGATTTTGCACAGTTCAGAGCAAGTTGAAAGAAAAGCTCTAAGTTTAAAGGGAAAAATAAAAACTCTTAAATTTAAGATCATAACCACAGTCAAAATACCAGTTGTAACGTTTGCAGACGCAATTAAAGGACCGGAAATTTTTCGATATTTTGTGGAAAGGCAAGAAAATGTGCCATATCTGTGATATCTTCCAGATTTTACGGAAACTTAACTTTTATACAAGAAAACTGTAATAGATTGATTATAACAGTTTTCTGCAAAACAGTTTTGCAAAGCACAGTTCGAGTCAAAATGTCTCAGAGCAAGTTAAGAAAAAAAGCTCTAAGTTTAGCGAAAAAAATAAAAACTCTTAAATGTGTAGATAATAACCACAGTCAGTTGTAACGTTTGCAGAAGTAATTAAAGGACCGGAAACTCTTTTTTTTCGATATTTTGTGGAAAGGCAAGAAAATGTATCATGTGATGTTATCCAGATTTTACGGAAATTTGACTGTTATAAAACTGTTATAGTTTGAGTGTGCTATATAACAAATTATTGGTTACTATTAAATCGCTACACAAGCTGTCCCAAATTGTTTGCACAGCGTATATCTCTGTAACCGTGGACTTTACAAACATACTTTCAACTACAAAAAGTTTTCAAATGACGTGCAGTTACTTAAAATCTGAAAATTTATTTTAGGAGTTGTACACGTAAGAAAATGAAGGAATTAACTTCTTATACAGTTCCAGTGTGCTCAAAAACCCCAGTTAGAAAGTGTTACACTGTTTTTCCTGATGCCAACAAAAAAATTCCTCGTTTCTAAGTGCAATATTCACTAAGATATTCGAATTCAAATAACGGAGGAAAGTTGGAAAAGAACAACATTAAATGAGGGTAAAACGGTTTTTCGTGCTTAGAGCTGTTTTTTCCTAATTTTCCCCCGTTTTTCGAATTCGAATATCTCAGTGAATATTGCACTTAGAAACATGGAAATTTTTTTGTTGGCATCAAAAGAGACAGGGCAACAACTTTTCTATTTAGTTTTTGAGTACACGGTGAATGTATAAAAAGTTAATTTCTTTATATTTTCCTCTATACGACCCCTCAAACAAATTTTAAGGTTTGAGGTAACTGCACGTCATTTGAAAACTTTTTGTAATTAAAAGTATGTTCCGAAAGTCAACGGTTACAGACATATCCACTGTGCAAACAATTTGCAACAGCCTGTATAGCTTTATATTGTATTTTTCTTGCGTAAGCACCACCGTTGTAAAAAAACATTTTAAAAACATTATGAGCACTCTTCCAGTTAGAAAATGATTGCTGAATGCTCCGAATTCAATACTAAATAGTTAAAATGCAGTTTAGTAGGTTGATATTTGAATTTTAAACTGTAATTTCATGGTAAACTGTTTGGAGATTTCGTGTTATTGGGCAAGAATTGACGCACACGCGTACTGTTAGCGAAAGCACTGCAAGTCTACAAAATTATGTTTTTTTAAACGTAATCACGGTGGCAAATAGGCCAAATAAATACGATTTTTTTTATTCAATCAATAAATACCATTTGCCGCAATCCTCTGTATTAGCCGGTATGCCATAAAACTCGAGAGCACCAGCTATTTAAATGTTCTGATCTGGTCCGTTTGCATGCCGGGAAAATTGAGGTTTAATAAGGATCACAGTATGTATTCAGCCAATTCAAGGGATTTAAATAAAGATATATTATTCAAGAATTCCCCAGAATCTGTGGCTCGAATTTCCAGGCATTCTGGTCTTCTTCGCTATTTCCTGGCATGCCGGCTAATGTGAGGGAACACGGAAACAAAATCAAAACGAAATATTCGGATTTCTGATATAAAAAAAGTGAAACTTTTTTCCAATTTATATAAAAACGATAGAAACGGATGGTTTCTCGTTATAATCATTTTATACTGATCAATTCATACTGTGCAATACCGTTAAATACGATAAAGGACTTGATTCAATAATTTAAGAATAGAAGAGAGAAAATCGATTGCTGTGATCGTTCATCCTCGAAAAACGAATCAAGTCTAATATTAGTACCCCAATCCTACACATCAATCATTTTTTTACTTAAGAAATGCTAACTAATCATTATAAAATCATACCATTTCAAAATTAATTTGTTTACAACAAAAAGTAACCCCCCTCCACTTTTCCCTATAATACAATATAGCAATAACAAAATTTTAGCGATAATTAAATGCGCATACTTTTGCATGAAACGCACCAAAAATATGCGCATTTAATTATCGCTAAAATTTTGTTATTGCTATGTTGTATTATAGGGAAAAGTGGGGGCTAACGGGACAAATTTTAGTGTTTTTTATTTATTTTTTGAAATGAAATAAACAAATATAATTCTTTTTTTTTGTTTCATTGATAAACACATACATTTGTGTTGTATGTTAAAATATTCAAAACAAGTAATTTCCGTTTCTTTTTCAGTGATATTCAATTTTATACATCAACTCTTTTGTTCCATTAGACCCTGACCTCAAGGTCTGATGAGACACGAAAAAGACTCACAAAAAGTAAACACTATGAAATATTATTTTTAGCATAATTTTTCGATAATTTCTATGCCTAAGCTAAAGTATAATGAAATATAAGATTTCTAGTTTCAATTGCTATTAAGCTACGGTGTAACTTTGATGCCACTCTACCGCGCGAATATTCAAGCTTTCCTTTTTGCTTGAGAGAACGCACTTTGTTAGGCAACTAACTTGTTCCATTAGACGCCAAGGGATGAAAGTTTATATTTTTCAAATCTGAATAACATGTGTTTATCACAAGAAAATTTAACTGAGATTTGTGAAGAGTGCAATTTTTAAAGTATGCCAATTAGCAATATCTTTACCAATGCAAAGAAATTTAATATTTCAAAATCGATTTTAAAAAACTCAAACTTTTCTGGGTGAAAAATTGATTTCCGTGTTTCCTTTTCTCTAATAATCAGGAACGGTTTACTTTTTGTGAATAATGACAGCATCGTAATAGCAGTCATTCAGATGTGAGAGAGATATTTGAAAAAACAAAAACTGAAATTTGGCCTTGTCCTATTAGCGCCCTCCTCCCTTTCCCCTATTATAATGAAGTTTTGTGTGGTTATATGTTCAAAATCTCTAATATTGAAATTATTATGGGTTTCTATACAGGGTTCTTTAACACTAGGTTTACCATGGGTTGACACATACTTATTTCTACCAAACGGGTCAAAATGACCTCTTTCGGTATGTAATTAGAAAAAATTGACCTATCTATTATGAAGTTAAAGTAAAAAAAACGAACCTCAATAAAATTACATCAGGGACAGTTCAAGTATTACGTCATCATGGATGGGGGGGGTTTCCGATTTGCTGACTTTTGATGACAAGGGGGGGGGGGTTGGATATAATGCTTCGTCATCAACCACCCTTTATTGAAAATATGAAATATTTTTAATGGCATCTTACTCGGTGTGCCAAAAATGAGAAAAACCTTTCGATAGTTTGTGGGTACTCTTGAAGTAACATCCCTCCCTATTGATAACTGCCCTACAGAGCCACTTTAGTGATCTCTAAATGTTTCGCGGATCGAAGTGATCTGGAAATGTGTCCGGGCCGCTTAAGTGCTCTGGAACTGTGCCACGCATCACTCAAGTGATCGATTCGTAATTATATGCCGCGGATCACTTAAATAATCTGAGAATGTGCCGCGGGTAACTTGAGTGATCTAGAACCGCACTGGGGTGCCACTTAAGTGCTCGAAAACTACGTCACATGTCGCTCAAGGCATCTCTAAATTTGTCACGGATCGCTTAAGTGTTCTGGAACTGTGTCCCAGGTCATTTAAGTGATCTGAAAATGTGCCGCGGGCCGCTTAAATCATCTAGAATTGTACCACTAGGCAATTAAGCGATCTGTAAATGTGCCGCTTAGTTCATTTTTACAAAATTAGGTTTGAGGAGGGCAGGCCGCATCAGATAACCCCTAGGGCCATATTTGGTCCGCGGACCTTTATGCGATTTATCATTATATGGCTTAGAGGGTGGGTCGTAATGAATTTATTAAAAATAAATTTTGAGTCCATAGCCTTCAAATAACATTGAAATTAACAAAAATTGATTATAATAACATATAAAGGTATTTTCTTCCGAAATTTCAATTACAAATTTTTTTTTTTTTTTTTTTTTGCATTGAAAAAATAAATTTTTGATCGTGGGAGGAGGCACGAGCACCCCTATGCCCCCCCCGTGTACGTCCCCGATCCCACCAATATGCGTTAGGATTCAGAGGGGCAGAGCTGATGACGAAATTTTGCTGACGAGGGGGGAGGGGGTCAAAAATGGCTAAAAATTTGCTTACGTAATACTTGAACGGCCCCTCAGTTATAATAATTAGTTTTTATTTATTATTTTTTTTTCATTTTTCATATTTTAACGTAAAGCATTTTTTACGAAGTGAAGAAAATTAATGAAAAGTTTTCTCAGACGGGTCAAAATGACCCCTCGGTAAACCTAGTGTTAGGAAACGGAATTATTCATGAAGCCGACATTTTTCTGGCTCACTCAACGAGCATCTGGGTTGATGTTTATTTGGAAGAAAAATATTGAAGAATCCTGTGACTTATATATACGCCAATGAGATTTCTCGAAATTTTATTGAATAGCATATAAAACTGTTTCATTTCTGTTCGACAATGCAAATAAACGCTCATTCCCAGTCGAATTGGAACGTGCTTCTTTTACGACAAATATAATTTTTAGGATTGCAGTTGAAAGTGTGGAAAAAAAATATTGACGGAAAAATATCGCGAGAAATACGCAGAAAAGCACCGACTGGACTCCCTCTCCGTCAACACATAAAACTATTCCGTCGCAGCCGCCGACGAAATCAACGATTTCGTAACATTTTTGCATGCCTGTCCAACAGGACATTTATTTTCAGTCAATACAAATAAAAAAATCTAAAAATAAACAATACAATCAACAGCAAAAAAAAAAAAATCACGGAACATTAAAGTAAATTGTAGATTTTTCAGTAAAAGTCTGATGGTGTAAAGCATTCGGCGCAAAGTTTAATATTCTATTTAACATATTAACTGATGTTATTATGCTATTATTTATATAACTGCTTATTAACTGAAACCTTATCAAGCTAAAAATCGATATAACTTATAGTATTAAAAACTTTAAAATTGACTGAAATTCCTAATTTCCATGTCTTGAGTTCAAGATCAGCCTTTTCGATTGTGTATTTCACAAGCAGTGTAAATTTAAATACAGTTAAATCTATATATAAAGATACTCTGCAGATCAAGAAGTAATATCGTTGTAGAGATATTATCATGATATCGAGAGGCAACAGTTCTACATTAGAATATAGGCATTTCCAAACAAGAATTGGAAAAAATATCGTTTAAGAGGGATTTATCGTTATATCGAATATCGTTGTAGTGAGGTTTCACTATATATATATATAACAATCACGTAAAAATTACAGTAGAACAACAAAGTAATATCTCACTTAATATAAAGATAGAAGATGAATATAAATATAATTACTTTTATGCACAAAATACTTCATTGAAAATGAAGGTATCATCGCCTTGAGTATCAACTACTTTTTTCTCTTTTTTTGTTAATTACTTATCGATTCTTCCGTTTCTGATTGTTAAAAATCGAAAAAATTGATTTTCTTTTGTATTTTTATACCTTATAACTCATATTCCTTTGGGAATTTAAATATATTGGGTTTAGCCAACTTTTTCTCTCGATTTTGCAAGCAATAGTAATAATAGAGTAAATAATATTGATACTAAATTACGACTGCTATTATTCGCATAAAATTATCTATTTGGAGCCGAAATTTTTTCCCAAAAAGCATAGCACCTTCAAATTGAAAAAAAAAAAAATTGAAGGAAAATTCTAAATTTATAATGCCATCATATTCAGAAAAATTCAATGTGAAAACAAATTATTCAAAAATGAATGATTTCTTTGTACAGAAATTAGAATTATAAAAAGAAAAGTCTCACTTAACTAAACGTATCAGTCCTTATCAATACAAGGAGACAAATTTCATCCTCTGTTTCTTAAATTAGAAATGGTTAATGAACAGTATTTCAAAAATTTGAATTAGTCATCATATTCGCGAATCGTTTCTCGCATCAATCTAATCACTTCACACACCACCAAAACAAAAAAAAAGACATCGTATTAATGTGATAGTGTCGTATCGAAAAATGTAAGCAAACATATTCAATGTGTCTGTCACACGTTCTGCTTGTAAAGATACCTTATAGCATAAAAAAAATAAATAAATAAAAACGTTTAAAGAGCCCTCCTCTCGTCTTGAGAAATAAATAGAGACACACTATATATCCCCAGCATTGTCTCAAGTCACTGGACGAAAAGTGACAGAAAGAAAAAAAAATACGTAAGATATATGGGAATAAATAAAATTTACCTGTACAGGAAGAGAAATCTGCGTCAACGTCGGATAAAAGAAAAAAAGAAGAAGCTCTCGAATTTTATATTCTTTATTCTACGAGCGTGTATATATGATATCAATGTAGCTGTTAAGAGTGTCAAACTGCGTTCGGGAAACGATTTGCGGCATTTGGCGGGGAACTTCAAATTTCGTGTTGGCGACGCATTGGATCGGATTCCAGCGTGTTCTTGGCGACCGACTCTTATAAATTTTATCAATCGTTTCGTTCTCATAAATTGATATACAGTAGAACTTGGTTGATTCGAATTTCGGATAATTCGAAATTTTATGAACTCCCCTTGAGTTTTCTATTCTTCTGTTAAAATTTTTTGTTTTAGTTTTTTTTTCGAATTTTTTTGATAATTCGAAGTTGGAGAAAGAAAAACGACTTTTATTCGAGCAAATTTAGTTTGGAAAAAATTCTAAAAAGAAGCCACGCTGCTTCTTTCGATCAAAAGTAGTTAAACAACAAATTTGTAAAGACTTATAAAATTTTGAAAATTCTAGTTTACTTTACTCTTTTTCTTTTTCTTTTTTTTTTGATAATTTAATGTCCATTTTTAACACAGCTAGAGTGTGTCAAGACTGTGTACCACTTGATATATAGATTAGGCTTTTCAACCTATAGATCAAATGTTACATTTAAAATCTAAATATTTTTGTCGTATTAAGGGTAAGGAAAGTATCGAAAAGTTCAGATTGTGTAATGGAATAATTTTTTAGAATTTTTAGAATTTAGAATTTATTGACACAAACCATACAAAACGGGGGGGGGGGGGTGGGGAAGACAAAACATATTACAGTGGGATGGGGAGAGGAATCAAAAGCAAATATCCATAATAGACCCAAGAGATCTATATATGATCTGTCCAGGGTCAAACCACAAATAATTTTATCGTTGGCAAACACAGGCTATTGAAACACAATACACAGCATTATAAATATACATAAATAATACAAGTTGATCAAACAGTAGGCCGCAGTACGAGATATGGTTATTTTCACCAGTAATGTTTCATTTCACAAAATAAAACACAGGTAAACACAATGGCAGATAATAGTGTTTTATTAGATTAAGTTAACAGGAGTTAATGTAATCTAATGAAAGTATATTTCCTTGATAGCATTATAGCAGTGATAAGCAAAATTTGGGAAACAGTTTCTTTCACAGATGATCATGAAATGTTTCCTTAAATCAGGCTTTGAACACGGTCAACAAATTCTGCAGTGATGCTAATTCGAGAACAGTGGAATAATGTATAGCAGCGCCAAGATCTCTCAATTATATATTATAGTTATAAATTATAGAAAATTTGGGAAACAGTTTCGAAACTGGTGATAAAATTTTATACAAATACTTATTAGCATTAGCTAACTAGGTAACTTAACTCTAGCTATCTTATACCCTAACACTAAAAACAATTAGACCTAAAGCAAAATACAAAAATTACTATTTTTTTCTATTTTGTATCAATTACAAATCAATTTAATAATTGATAATTATTATCCTATGTGAATGTTAATGATTAAGTTGCAATTTGTAGTCATTTTACAGATCCTGGATAGATTCATTGGATAATTCGAATTTTTTTCCAGTTCGACTATTTTATGTGTTGTAATGAATTTTTTTTTCCCTAATTTTTCGAGTCTGAAGAAAGCAAAAATTTACTATCAATTGCTTCTCGATTCGAGATTGCTCATTTTATTGTAATTAATAAACATACATTATATGCAGCGATATTAAATTTTCATGCTCAGAGAGCTATGATTTTAAATAAAGTAAAAGCCCGATATATAATGAGTACGGCTTACGCAATAACGAGTGGTTTGCAAGTGATTGTCAAATAGCTGATTCTAAAGATACAAAAAATATTCGGGTTATAGCGAGTTGAAAATTAAAAAACATTCGCTTTAACGTTAAAACATTCTTAAAAAATGCCAGTTTTTTCCTTCTCTCTCTTAAAGTTTCGAACAAGATGACTCTTATCATCACACATATTCCCCGGAAAAATTACTTTGAGACACTTCTGACAAAGAATAGACAAGGAAAAATAACAATTTTTAACCCCTCTTCGTGTTATCCGGCTTCTCCACTATACACATAAGATATGTCGTGCTTTTATTGGACTATTGTCTCTCCCAGTGACTAAGAGACCACAGGACCAAAACTTACCGTTGAAAGTAGTTTCCGAATGACTGAAAAAATTGTGTTTTTCAATTTTCCAATAAGACGGAAACATTTTGACGATTCCATACAGAAATGGGAGTGAGCAGTGATATAATTTAAAATTTTAATTGTTCATTATATCGTTTAAATCGCTTTGAAAATACGAAATTCTATGCGAAAATCTCTTATAAAATCAATTGCTGTAAAACGAAAAATCGATTTCACGACTACATTTCTGTTGATTCGTTGATGTTAGAACGCGATGAGCTAAGGAAATGTGTTTTAATGCAGATAAAGCAGCATTTTTTTACAATTACATAACCTGACAGAGTAAAAAGTGGAAATTCGCTTATAACGAAAAGTCCGTTGTAATGACAATTTTTCTAGTGATTGCGAACTGTCATTATAACGAACTTTTACTGTATATATATTTTTTTTATACATGTATTTTTTTTCAACGGAAAAATACATATACAGTGATGCCTAGCTAACGAAAATAATTCGTTCCGGAATCACGTTTGTTATCCGAAACGCAATTTCCCATAGGTTTCAATGGAAAATCGTTTAATTCGTTCCAAGTACTGCACAAAATTCAAAGATAAGTTTTTAAAGCATCCCCAAGGAGCACTATTAAAGAAGACAAAAACGGACCGAAGGCTAAAATTAACAATTTCAAATTGGACAAATGAGAATTTCAAATACAAATACAATTCCACAAAAGGCAAAATGCCCAACGAGGTGGCTGAGAAAAAGGAAGATGAAAAAAAACGATGAAGATGAGAAAAAACAGGAAGATGAGGTAGATCTTATTTTACAAACTATGTAGTAATTGTATTATATTATATGGATTTATCTATCCATCTGCGTGTATCAGACGCATAAATGAGCTGACCAAATCACAAATGGATAGTCAACACCAGCTTCAGTAGACTAAAACTGGTGTTGAAACAACTAAGTCGTGTTCGCAGGTGTCCCCCATCCATTTGTGATTTGGCCAGCTCATTTATGTCCGATACACGCAGATGGAAAAAAAAATAAGTTTCTAGAATGTCCAGACTGTTCGGTTTGATGCTATGAGTCTTTCACTGAAAGAACACGTGCAATGGAAACATTTACTTGGATTTTATTTTTCAATGCATTTCCCATCAAATCTTTCATTTTACATGAAATGGATCAAAACTTTTCAGAAAAAGAAGTGGAGGTATGTGTATGGAAAAAGATTCCGAGGTAGAAATGAAATAATCGGGCTCGAGTGACAGTAATTCTGACGATGATTGGCGCTCGACGTAGTTGTTCTATGTTAGCGCTTGCATCTATATATAAACGGAAATGTTCGTTAGCCGCGGCAGAAAAATAACAAAAAATCTTCGTTAGTTGAAAAATTCGTAAGCCGAGGTGTTTGTTAGCCAAGATATCACTCTGTACTTCTATACAACTTATGGGTACTTATATATAACTTCTCGTTATATGCAGTCTATAATAATTCCTCACCGGCGCCACAGTGTTGGTCGGCTGAAGTTGGTTTTCTATGGTTCCCAACTTCGAGGCGCGAATGCGAGCCGATCTTCCCGTTAAAATATCTCGCCACAGAGAGCAACAGGCCTACAAGTGGTACAAATATTGAATCATTAAACTTCGCTCATTTCAGTTTTGAGATATAGATGGCAGCGCTGAAAAAGCAGACACAACACTGAATACGCACTGAGACTGTTAGGCCGAAGCCACACGAATGCAATTATTCCCGGACGGGGAAAATTCTCGGAACGCACAAGAAGTTTTGAGTGGCCACACGAGCGGGGGTTTTCGTGCTGGAACCTCCTACAGATAGAAGGCCACCACACGAGTTGCCATAAATGTCATTCGTTTACCTATCAAGTTTGCCACATTTTGAAACACAGCATCCTATTTCGTTTCTTCTTATTTTGGAGTAGAATCTTCCTGATTGACTAACAAATACCGCATAGTGATTGGATGTGAGGCATAGAAATCGCCAATTCTGAGCACGGTCATTTCTTTTCCTGAAAACGATGATACTGGCACGAGCAGGGAATTTTTTTCCCCTGAATATTCTGAGGGAAGATGGACTACTTACTGACGTCACAAGCAGCGTGCGAAGGACTTCTATCTCTAAGAGGTGCTGGCTGGAATTATTTTTTTTTTGAGAAGGCAGGCGTCGGGGAACAAGGGTTAGCATTTTTAATGCATTCAGAATAGCCACCCTTCAGAAACGCCTACACTTTTCGAACCATGCGTGGGGTTCCCCCTGATGAAGACCCACTGCATAGGTTCTATTTCACTCTCATAAAATTCAATTTTTTTCTTTAATAATTCTTTTTTGTATATATATATATAACTATGGCAACCTCCTTAAAGAGAAGTGTGGATATGTGTGGGCTACCATCGCTATATCTGAATCTTTTAGCGATTTTTGGAATTGTGGGGTCCCAGAACACCATTTTGCCCCGGTACCTCTGATGCTGAGACGGCCCTGCATATACTCCTCCCCAAGAAAGAACCTCACTGAACTCTAGCCCAGCGTAGACACGGGCCCAG
Organism: Pholcus phalangioides; assembly: GCF_987345545.1. Classification (NCBI taxonomy): domain Eukaryota; kingdom Metazoa; phylum Arthropoda; class Arachnida; order Araneae; family Pholcidae; genus Pholcus; species Pholcus phalangioides. The sequence goes on from NW_028301604.1 coordinate 15,794,289, forward strand.
GGTGATGTGTCAAGAGGGGGTGATTTATTGTGCAGGTTCGTTGGATCGTCCCGTATCTTACAAAACTGACCAATTTTCCCATTTAAATTCTTGGAAAGGATGATCGTCCTCCCTCTGGTTCCGCTTCTGGTCCAGGGGTCCGATCCATGGGCGGAGATACGGAGATACAGCAGCGTCAAAGGTGGAGTGGACTAATGTATATATGAATTAGCATCATTATCATCGTGTACCCAGACTTCCAAGTTTATCTCCGCCTATGGTCCAATCAACCTTTTTGTAAACTTTTTCTTCATTATAATATCAGTTTTGGCTAAATTCAATTCAATAAGTAAAAACTATCTCGTTCATTGTTGGGGGGGGGGGTGAAAGGGGCACGAGAAGAAAATATGGTTCAAAGTAGGCCATGGGATGAAAAAGGTTAAGAACCACTGCACTAATGCATTCAACTGTGCTTTGGCCAGATGGGACATGAATGTCTTTTATTTCAGACAAATGCAACTTCATGCATTAGAAAAACTGAAAATAAATAAGATGTTTGTCTCTCCAGATGCTTCACATAACATATCTGGCTGACACATTGCAGACAGATAACTGACCGGTGACTGTCGCAAGAGTTGTCCCATTGTCCGTCAATTGACGTCATAGCTCCAACAAGGTAAGCATAGCTCCTCTGACAGAGTTTTTGCTCTGGGACGCATATTATTTGGCTTTTTTTTACACTACAAATAAATGCACAGCAAAAATAACCCCCATGGCCAGATATTTTTGATGTATAAAAATCATCTTCGCGTGAAATTAGAGAGATTTTTTTTTAACTCGATACACACACATACAGACCATGCCCGTCATTTAGGGGGGGGGGGCAGGGGGCCATTGCCCCCCCCCGGCTTTTGAAAATACACTAAAAATGGTATATATATATATATATATATATATATATATATGCATACATTGAGTACATGTGCTTTGCCCCCCACCCCGGAAAAAGTTGAAATGACGACCCTGAGAGACACAGACAGACTCACTGAATATATAGTTTGATATTTGAGAATTTTGAGAAAAATATATCGTTATTATGAAAATGTTTTTGAAATAATTCCACAAGGAAACGTTATAGTTTTGATATAATTATCCTTCAATTTCAACTGGCATTTATATTTTGCAGATAATTACATATTGAGTAGGCCTATTCGATTAAATCGAATCCGACCTAATCTTGAAGAAACACAAAAACACTTTTTTTAGTATGATATATCAATTTAACTTGGCTAATACAGTATTACAGTTATTATAATCAAAAATTGCAACAATAGATTGAGTCAGGGCAACAAATGTTTTAGCCAGTTTTTGGACCCTTAATATCATTGTTCTTTTAGTTATTTTTCCTTTTCCAATAATTATAAATGCCTTTTTTAGTGCCGATTTTCGGCGTTTTGCCTATTTTAACCATTTTTAGCACCTAAACTTCTGAGCTCTACTGATTATAAATGTCTCTTCCATTTTACATGCTTACACTTTTTTTCACTAATTTCAATCAGGTCTCATTTTCATGAGATCGAACTCATGTCATACTCACTCGGCTCTCTGCACTCGAAGCCCCCGGGCCGTGCCCAGGTGAGCTCATGCATGAAGATGGCAAGTTTCCGTGAAGAATAATATTTCAGGGCACGCTCAGGATGTATATATTTTTAAAATGCAACAAATTTACTATAGAGTTGGGGGGTCCATGAAATCCAAGGCCTGCGGAGAGAGCTGTAATATTCTTTTAAAATCTTATCGTTTACGTGTTTGATAAAGAATTTCGGATGATTTTTATATCATATCCGGCTAAACGGTTATGCAAATTCTATTTCTCTAAGAACAAGTTAGTTAAATTAAAAATCAAAATCCAATAAATCTTCATCCAAAAATAAATAAATAAATAGAATGGTTTCTTAAATCATGCTAAAAGATTAAGCGGTTTCAGTCGTGTAACCAGCAGGGTTTTCGTGATACGTGTAGCAAGGCCGTAGCGGGAGGGGAGACTTGGGGTCTGGTTTCCCCTCCCCCCGAAATGTGAGAAAATGACCGTAAAAAGGGAAAAAGATGGCCAAATCTATATTGTTCTATCACTTTGGTTCTCCCCCCCCCCCCGAAATGAAAGTGGTCGCCCCCGAAAGAAATTTCTGGCTACGGGCCTGATATATAGTTTTCTCAATATTTTTGTTCTCCTCAATATGTTGAGATGGTATAGACCTGAAGGCAGGGCCGTAGCTAGGACATGTGTTATTTTGCCGCCCCAACCAATTACAAACTCGATAATTCTATAATGGCATTCTTTGTTTCCACGTAAAATTTCCCATCCCCTAAATTTTGCTGCCCGGGGCATTTTCCCCCCTTCCCCCAGTTCCGGCCCTGCCTGAAAGAATGAGTATGATTTGGCACCCACACATCCTGGCGCCGACATGCCAGGATTTTTCACTAAAACTCGGATAAATTTAGAATGTAAAAAGTACAAGAGTGTCACTTCGGACCATCGGGCTGAAGCTCTGACAGTCCCCAGCATGCAGGAAGTGGACCCTTTACACCAACGTTTCTCTCTCAACCTATGGTCTACGGATGAGAGACGGTCCATGACGATGGCATAGGTAGTCCGCAAGCAGACTTGATAAAAGTATTCATTCGTTGTTTATTGATCATTGGTAATATCCATATGGGCAGTGCCGAAACTAGAGGGGATTGAAGGGATATAAGTGGAGACACTTATGCTGCTCCCCTCTATATAGTTTCTCCCCTCCAGTCTGGAGGGGGGGGGGAACGATGATTGCTGGGGAGCATGATGATGATGATGTCAATTCATATATACGCAAATACATTAGATCAATCCGCTTTATCTTTGACGCCGGGGGAAGGGCCTTCGCGAATTGGCTAATTTCGTGCTTTGGCAGTAAACATATACATTTAAAAACTTCAAATAGAGGATATCATTTTCCAGAATGATATATAGAGGGAAAAAAACGTCAAAAAAGTAAAAAATATGGTGTTGGAGGGTATTCTTCCTTTCACACTTTTCAATATTAGTTTTTCACAAGATTCACATACACACTCGATTATAAATGAAAACAAGAGAAAACAACAGCCATCATCTGCCGAGGTAGGTGGTGTCAAATTCCGATAAGACCTCAGCTCAATGAGGACTATACTGTAGTGCACCCTTCCTCACAATTACATACGTAACAGAATATCCTAATCTGTGTGTGTATGTTGAATCTTCTAACACCTAATTCGCCCCTACACATGGCGAATGGTGACAAAAAAAATCATTCGATGCCTTTTTTAAGTGGAACTTGTACTGAATTCTAAACCTTCACCAGTATTCGATAATAATTTAAATGTTCCAGTCACCAATTTCAGATATAGCGCGTCACGTCGTGTTGCGTGTTCTGATATGAGTACTGTACAAACTTTGAAATGTCTTCTATATCTTCATGTGTGTGTGTGTGTGTGCGCGCGTGTGTGCGTGCGATAAAAAAACCAAAAATATTTGAATCATTTTCTATCTAATGCATATTTTCCCAAACTTTTCATCTCCCATCGCCCTCTTCTTCATAAAATTTTTGTCCCGGAGGCCCGGGACAAATCTTATTATTTTTGTCTTCTTAAATTCCTATCACGGGAACCAAAGATTTCAGCCCAACCTCTGCAGTGCCGTCTTAAATCATGAGAGCACACGGGCCTCAAGAGAAGAGGGAGGGACCTCACAAAAATCAGATCTGGAAATTTTCGAGAGTAAACCTGTAAATTTGCCAGGTAGAGCCTTTGGAAAATCAAATTAGCCCGGGGACCCATGATATTCTTGAGACGGCTCTGAGCCTAAGGGCCCAGCTGTATTTAAATATATGGCGGGCATGATCATTTCAATTCAATTAATCATTAATTAATCAATTATTTGTTCAATTATTAGTAATTATAAATTAATAAATTATTTGCTAAATTAATTTTATTATTATTTATAATTTTTAAATATGAGTTTGATTAAAATTTATAATTATTATTAAAATTATAATTACAATATTTCTGTTAATTATTACTTATAATTATTGTAATTTATTCTCAATATTTTTGCAATATTTTTTATCAATCAATCATTCATTAATCATTCAACTGAACATCAATCCCAGTGTGCTAAGTAAATGAGCCAGAAATAAATAAAAAATGCTCGCTGAAAGACAACACCGCCACCGTCAAGCTATAAACCAAACTACTCCTGATGCGGTGATATGTGCATTGCTTTGTATTGCACAATTCATTCACCGAGTGATGGCCTACACTCAGCACACTCGCAGATCGGATAGGTCACAACGGGTTATGGTGAACGGGGAATTTTCTGATTGGACAGGTGTCACAAGTGGAGTTCCTCAAGGAAGTGTCCTTGGCCCCACACTTATTTCACTTTTTATCGATAAACTCGATCGGGGTATCGATGGGATTGTTAGCAAATTCGCATATGACGTGAAGCTAATGGGGGTCATCGGCAATCGAGATAGGGAGTTGCTCCAGACCAATGGATATTTGACCGCTTCTCTCACAAGCGATTGGCAAGAAACTCTCTGTTTGACGAATCGGCGATAAATACAAGTTTTGATAACCTTGTTCTAAATGGCATGTTAGAAAAAGGAAGGAGAAAAAAGTAGAAAAGTAAGGAAAAAACAAATGATAGGAAAACATTGTATTACTATACTTTCTCGTACCTGTAATACTTACAGATAAGAGATAGTAGGTATGAACTATATTTTTCTTTTCACCCTCACTTGCCTGTTACTTTCCCTTCTTATGCGCATGTATATACACTCATGTCCATAAATTAAGGATAATGCCAGCTCCGGCAAATAAAGGTTCAGAAACAAAACAAACGTTACTTATTCATAAAGCCCATTTATTAAACAAAAGATAAAGAACAAAAACGATGGTGTTTGTATGATACCATTCATAAAAACTACGATTTTTGCTCCCTGGAGCAATTGTAAAAAATATCTCCTTTACAAAAACTTACTATTACATGGTTGGTATGATGGTTAATACATTGTATGTCTCCCATGCGATGAAATACAGTCCGTATAACGCCTAGGCATGCTGAGTATCAAATTATCGATCTGATCTTGGGGAAGATCACTCCACTCAGCAAGCAATGCTCTCCGAAGTTCCGGTACACATGTAGGAGGTGGCTGCAACTCGTCGGCCAAGCATGTCCCACACATGCTCTATCGGATTCAAGTCAGGTGAGAATGCTGGCCATTCCATACGGGTTATATCCTCAGATTCAAGGCATTCGTTTACGATGTTTGCTCGGTGAGGACGGGCGTTGTCATCCATAAACACAAATTCTGCGCCCATGGCACCCCTAAACAAACGTACATGTTGTTCCAGAATGATGTCCCGATAAATTTGGGCTTTCATGGTTCCGGTTTGAACATGCAGATCTGTTCTGGAACCCAGTATAATTCCACCCCAAACGAGCTGCACCACCGTAACGGTGTCGTTCAATGATGTTGTTTTGGTGGTAACGGGTACCTGGCGTTCTCCATATGAAAGTCCGACGTGAATCAGACTGCAAGCTAAAACTGGACTCGTCGGAAAACATCACACAAGTCCACTGTGACGATGTCCACATTGCATGTTCTCTACTCCAGGCTAATCGCTGCCGACAGTGAGTTGCCGTGAGCGGAACACATCTGACAGGCCTGCGAGCATATAAACAAATATCTCCCAAACGTCTGTACACGGTTTACCTTGAAACTGTGGTACCCGTGGCTGCAGATAGCTGACGAGACAGGTCGGATGCTGTGCTCCGTCTGCTTCTTTTGGCAGTTACTGCAAATACCGGTCTTCATTCGGCGTTGTAACTCGGGGGCCGATCTGTACTGTAACGTCTACTGAAATTTCCGTTATCTTGGAATCGTTGCCAAAGCCTAGAGATGACACTTTGGGCAATTCCAAGTTCCTCGGATACTTCCATCTGAGTACGCCCACATTCCAGGCGGCCGATAATTCTACCACGTAAAAAATCATCCACATGCGTCCTCTGTGTTATAACTATTCGCTTATGGCACTGAGCGCCTTACAGAACTCTTGTGAACAATTTTACTTCTTTGCCACCATTCCTTATATACCCACTCTTACACTCTCGTCATTGTGACGTACTATCGGCATCATCTGGTGGCTTCCTGAAATTTGCGTATCATTCTTGCAGATGTGTGTGATAATTCTTCACGTGAAATTTTTACTTTAGTTTTCGATTTCCGTGCGATTCTGAATTATCCTTAATTTATGGACATGAGTGTATATAGTAGATCCTATTTAACCTTAGAAAGAAGCTTTTTACCTCCTCAACACGGAGATGAAAAGAACTATTTTTTAGGGTTGCAACAAAGTTTCGTGGTGGCGAGGAGAGAGGAAAGAAAACAGCAGACTTGTTTGAATTTATTTCACTGGCGTTTGGACGCAATATTACGTCATTGATCGTAAAGTGGTTAAAAAGCGATACAACCGCAGCATCGACACGGATTGATTAAAAACTTGAATTTCAGGTTTTTCAACCACTCCGTGTCACTATCGCGGATTGTATCGTAGTAGTATCGGTCCAGTGTAAACCCGGCCTAAGGTTGTCTTAATGTGTTATCGCTCCAATGTGCACTGTGCTTGACAGTTGGAAAACGCATATTGATGACAAGTTTATCCCCGTGTAAAATAGCCTCTTTGGACTCTTCACCCTTGTGTATTACCTTATCACTTTTCGTTCACAGTCATCCTAATCATTTTGAAGAAAATGAGTTAAGCCAGAAAATTTATCGCTTCTCATCTACAAGTATACACAGATGTATAGATACAACAGAATCCACGGCTTCCGGCTAGCACTAGTAAAATATGGAAAGCGTTTCTTTCCCCAACAAATGTTTCGGACAACAAAGACGATGTTCCTAGATTTAAAACAAAGTGAAAACACCCGAAAGAATCCTCGATTTTCAAGGAAGTCATTGAGAATGATGCACGAGGCGATAGTTCCAACCGGGTAGTATTACAAAGGAACAAAAATACAGTAAAATACCTTTTAATGGACACCCAGATACTGTCACCCCCCCCCCCTCCAGATAGTGAGGTATATTAGAGATGCCAATTCGTCGATGCCATAAAATAACTACTATCGGCCAGCGAGAATAGCGTCTCGATTCTTCTGTTTACGGTTGTTCACAATAACAAATTGCATCTATCACGTGTGAGGGCTATAGATATGCCATGTTTGTACGGGACGAAACGACTGAGTAGGTGGTGCAGCACCTAAATAGTAACGAAATTCTCTATAAATGAAAACAAGCCTTGGCCCTTGGGATACTAAAAAACATAAATGAGAATGTTTAATCTGCTTTAATACATATACAGTCAAACCTCGTTAATGAGTCACTCTTGGGAGAGCAAAAATATGACTTGATAAGCGGAGTGACTTGTTAAGCGGAGTGAGCCATAGCTGTGCTAATTCCTGGTTGAGGATAATTGGTACTTCCAAAAAGTGTTCCGGTAAGCGGAGTGACGTGTTAACCGGGTGACGCACTAACGAGGTTTGACTGTATATACATGGTGGTAACTATCGACCGCGCAATAATTATACACGTGATTCTTTGTGAAAAACTAATATGGAAAAGTGTTTTCCGTTTTTGGATCGGACAAATATTAAATGAGTTATAAGGCTTTGAAATTTGGTGACGGTCATTTTTCTAACGGCCAGTTATGTGCCAAACCCCGAACGAAAGTACATTTCTCCTCCAGCAGAGGGTTATCACTTCTTGAAAATGAACTGAAACATTCAATCCTATTAGAAGCCAAGTTCGGTCTTTTTCTTTTACGATTGGCGCTTTTTCTCTCAATGTAGTGTGATAGTATAAGCTTATTGTTACGTGTTAGTATCATCCACTATATTGGCAAATTTATTGTTTTTTTTCTGGGGGGGGGGGGGGTTATTGGCAAAAACCAGATTTGTAGTGTCAGCCAAATGAGATCTACTTGAATTTTTTTTTAACCAAATCATCACTTTTTTGCCAAAATGTGGTAATTTGTTCTCTTTCACTATCAAGTCAAATTTTTGTGGGGAAGGTGCATACAGTGCGTTGTTTTATTGATTTCATTTTTTGTTTTATTTTAAAATTTCATCGTAACAGTGGCGTGTAAAAAATTTCAACGAAGATTGCAAAAACGGTAGCTTGACGAAAGTGATTTGTAAAAATGGTAAAATAATAACAGCGATTGGATCAGAAACTTTCAATCAAACTAGTCATTTTATGAATTGACATATTCAAAATAATTAGTGGTTTCGGATATTTTCTATTGATTATTCATCGAGTCACATTTTCATATCGATTTCTGTATGTTCCAGTAAGGATTTTTTATTTCCTTTTGACTGCAATTTTGATTTTTATCGCGCTGAAATATTAATAAATTTTTACTTTACCTTTTCACGTGAAACATTTGGACTGCTTTGAAATTTATTTTAGCCTGCATGATTCGCGCAGGTATTGAGTACAAGTTCCACTTAGAAAAGGCATCGAATGGTTTTTTTGTCACCATTCGCCATGTGTAGGGGCGAATTAGGGGTTAGAAGATTCAACGTACGCACACAAAGTAGGATATGCTGTGAGGAGGGGTGCACTACAGCATAGTCTTCATTGAGCTGAGGTCTTATCGGAATCTGAAACCACCTACCTCCACAGATGATGGCTGTTGTTTCGCTTATTTTAATTTATAATCGAGTGTGTATGTGAATCTTGTGAAAAACTAATATAGAAAAGTGTTCTCCGTTTTTGGATCGGACGAATATTAAGTGAGTTATAAGGCTTTGAAATTTGGTGAGGTGTCATTTTTCTAACGGCCAGCTATGTGCCAAACTTCGAACGAAAGTACATTTGTCCGCCAGCAGCGGGTTGTCACTTCTTGAAAAGGAATTGAAATATTCAATCTCATTTTTTTTTGAAACGAAGTTCTGCCTTCTTCCTTCACGATTGGCGTTTTTTCTCTCCACATACTATGATATTATAACCTTGTTATTACGTATAAGTTACGTATTAGCTTCGTCTCCTATGTTCCTATGGTGGCAAATTTTTCACCAGATTTGTAAATTGTTAGCCAAATGAGATCTGTTTGAAATTTTTTTTAGCCAAATCGACACTTTTTGGTCAAAATGTGGCAATTTGTTTAACTTCAATATCAAGTGAAATTTTTTTGAGGGAAGGTGCATGCAGTGTATACGTGTTTACTGCGCGATCGTTATTTTACGTTGTCGTTTTAAGCAGATCACATGTTGATCAATAAAACGGCAATACAGTCAAACCTCGTTAATGCGTCACTCTTGGGAGAGCAAAAATATGACTTAGTAAGCGGAGTGACTCGTTAAACGGAGTAAGCCATAGCTGTGCCAATTCCTGTCCGAGGACAACTGGGAATTCCAAAAGTGACCCTGTAAGCGGAGTGACGTGTTAACCGGGTGACGCACTAACGAGGTTTGACTGTATTTACATGGATTTTTTTGAACTTTCACCGAAACTGTTAAGCGTAAAGGGCTTCAATGAAGGATGTAAAAATGGTATCTTGACGAATGTGTGAATGGTGGAAACAGTAAAAAAATAACAATGATTCAATCGGAAACTTTTAGTCAAACATATTATGCTATGAATTAACCTATTCAAAATAATTTTTGGTTTCAGATTTTTTCTATTGATTACACTACTCAATACTGATTTTGTTCTAAAAAAAAAATTTCAGTGATTTTAAGGCTGCTTTCGGGGCACTGATTCCGAATCTGACATTGGTTTTATCAGATCGACTCTAGGTTTTGGAATGAAGTGAAAGTTGAATTTCAATGGTAATACTAGAAGCAAGATGTGGATCTATGGGGGTGGGGGCGATCGGTGTGAGCACCCGCATGGTGTTGGTAAAACGCGATAATTCATGAAATTTTCGGAACTTTTATATGATAATAATTGCATTTTCAATCAATCGGTTGAAAATTAGCTGTATAAACGTTTTTGATTAAATAACGTATAAATAAAATTAAATGTTTCAATATTTATCGATATATTTTCGTGGAACTGTCAATGTAATTGATTACATTATAACTCCGTCCCAACACATTGCGACTCTGAGCACGACACGGCATCATATCAAATGTATAATAGCGCTGTGATTACCAATTAATGTTTTGCGGTACACACTTGAGCTGTCGTACAAGTGTCCCGAGATAAAAATGGGTGTCACGAGGCATTTAAAATTCTAATCTCACTCCCAAGGCTGCCGAGAAAATGTTTGAGAATCCTGATATGGATTCTAAATTTTCAAGATGGAGGACGATGAGTCCGCCCTCCTTTTCAGGCACCTTACTCCAAAAACCAGGGAAAGATATAAAAATTGAAGTTTTTATATGCCCCCTAATAAAAAAAATCATTTGGTAAAATTTTCACTTTTTTATGACTAAAAAAATTGATATAAATAAATTTGTGAAGAAAAATTTGTCGAGATATTTACGATTAAAATTCTTGATTTATGCCACTTTTCAGGAACTCAACAGCATGAGAACGAATTTCTTAGGCCGAGATTGCAATATAAAAGTTTAATAAATATAATAAAAAAAGCAACCAATATATATATATATAAGCTTATTGGTTACATTCGCGGGAATGTAATATAACTTTCCCGATAAACGAGCCCCTAGCCGGAGCAAAAATCAACAAATACGAGAATGAAATTCGAGATTCATATAAGTGTTCTAACATCTTGAGCTTACATTACTGGAGGGTGTATGACGGCCAGCGGTCTCCACCTTGGCAGTGCTGAAAACGGTGTCCGCGTAACACAATTCGTCGGAAGTTCACGTGACCCGTTGAATGGCGGCGGCATGGACGGAGATACGCCCCCCCCCCCCAGCGTCAAACGGGGATTCGGTTGATCTAATGTATATATGAATTGACATCATCATCATCATCATCGTGTCCCCCCCAGACTTCCCAAGTTTATCTCCGCCTATGGTCTTCGGAATCTCCGTTATTTTCTTTTTCCGGAGTTTTTAAAAAATAAATGAAATAAATAATTTCAGCATCGATGATTCCAAAATTAATGAAAGAAAAAAATTCTAAAGTTATTTAAAGAGATTAACTCCAGAATTAATGAAAGAAAAAATTCTAGAAAAGTAACCGCTTCTCTCACAAGCAATTGGCAAGAAACTCGAATGATCTCTGTTTGACGAATCGGCGATAAATATAAGTTTTGATAACCTTGTTCTAAATGGCATGTTAGAAAAAGGAAGGAGAAAAAAGTAGAAAAGTAAGGAAAAAACAAATGAAAGGAAAACATTGTATTACTATACTCTCTCGTACCTGTAATACTTACAGATAAGAGATAGTAGGTATGAACTATATTTTTCTTTTCACCCTCACTTGCCTGTTACTTTCCCCTCTTATGTACACGTATATAGTAGAACCTATTTAACCTTAGAAAGAAGCTTTTTACCTCCTCATCACGGGGATGAAAAGAACTACTTTTTTTCATAGGGTTGCAACAAAGTTTCGTGGTGGTGAAGAAAAAGGAAAGAAAACAGTAGACTTGTTTGAATTTATTTCACTGTCATTTGGACGCAATATTACGTCCTTGATCGTAAAGTGGTTAATGAAAGAGATAATTTCAGCATTGAGATAAAAGCAATAATTCTGAAATTAATGAAAGAGATAATTCCAGAAGTAATGAAAGAAACAATTCCAGAATTAATGAAAGATAATTGCAGAATCAATGAAAGAAATACATTTTGAGCACTTACTAATGTAGGATGCAATCTTCCTTTTAGCCACAGTGGTGGTCGGCTGAATTCGGTTTTCTGTGGTTCCTAACGTCGAGGTGCGAATGCGAGCCGATCTCCCGTTAAAAAGTCTCGCCAAAGACTTACAACGGTACAACTATTCAATCATTACACTTCGCTCACAATTTTAAATACAGATGGCAGTATTGAAAGATCAGACACAACACTAAATACTCAATCAGACTGTCAGGCTCACACACTCACACTTCCGGCAAAACTCACTCGGTAGTAAATTGTCCTCTGTTTGAAAAAAAGAGAGAAACAATGCCTCGCCTGCAATTTGTTAACTCCTGTGGTGGTGGTGGTGACCATGTGGAGAGCACATACTGCTGTAATAAGCGATTTGGAGGCATTCTGTTCGTTATTTGCGTATCTTTTCTTTGACTTATGTACGTCAGTGCCACTTATCGGCTTATTTTTGTAGTTATTTTTTTTCCTGTCAAAAACATTCCCGTGACCTAGCGATGCTAACCCTGCAAACCGATTTTTATTTCGATTATTTTTCCGGTTTCTATGAATTTTTAAAGTTTCTGACTTTTTGCCCACTCTGTATAAGCCACACTTCGAATGTGATTTGTACGCAACTTATTGGTATTATATACCATTGAAATTCAACTTTCACTCTATCTCAAAAACTAGAGCCGATCTGATAAAACCAATGCCATATTCGGAATCAGTGCCCCAAAAGCATCTTAAAATCACTGAAATATGTTTGAGAATAGAATCAGTGTCAAGTAGTGTAATCAATAGGAAAAATCCGAAAACAAAAAATTATTTTAGATATGTCAATTCATAACATGAAAGTTCAAAAAAAAACCCAAAAAATATTGTCGTTTTATTGATTAACATGTAATCTGATTAAAACGACAACGTAAAATAACGATCGCACAGTAAACACGTGCGCACTGAATGGACTTTTCCTCAAAAATTTGACTTGATAGTGAAGGTGAAAAAATTACATTTTGGCAAAAACTGTGTTGATTGGGCCAAAAAAAAAATTTAAATAGATCTCATTCGTTAACACTTAACAAATCTGGTGAAAAATTTACTAACACAGAGAACGTAGCTAACACGTAATTACACGTAATAACAATTATCAGTCTACATGGAGAGAAAAAGCGCAATCGTGAAAGGAGAAAGCCGAACTTGGCTTCTAAGGAATTGAATATTTCAGTTAATTTTCAAGAATTGACAACCCGCTGCTGGCGGAGAAATGTACTTTCGTTTGGAGTTTGGCACATAACTGACCGTTAGAAAAATGATGCGTCACAAAATTTCAAAACCTTATAACTCACTTAATATCAGTCCGATCCAAAAACGGATGTTAGTTTTTCACAAGGAATCACGCGGGTAATTATTGGGTGATCGATAGTTACCACCCTGTATATTGGATCGATTATAAAATTTGGGAAACAGTTTCGCATAACTAATGGTAAATTCTTGATAATTATTATCCTATGTGAATGTTGATGATTAAATTCGTAAATGAAAAATTTGTAATTTTACCGATCCAGGAGGGATTAATTGGATAGTTCAAATTTTGAATAACTCGAACATTTTTCAGTGACTTTGGACTTCGAATTGTCCTGGTTCAACTATATTTTGCTGCAAAATTTAATATTTGCTTCCCAAAAAAATTCTTCAACTGCCCTGTCTGTGCAATTTTATTTCATTACACGTACAAAATCTGCGAATCATTCCATCCAATAGATTTATAGTTTTACTTTTAGTCAAAACATTTTTCCCCTATACCCCTTAAGTGGCGCCCCGTGCGGGCGCATAGACCCAGAGCCGACCCGACTTCAAGTAAAGGCTATTAGTAATTTGAACGATGTTACCAGCGATATATCTCAGAAACTGGTACCTTTGTTAATATTCTGGAAATAGACTAAAAAAGAGAGTGGAACCGGTCTTCCTTGTGCAATGTGGACGGGATAAGTAACGATTACCAGCAACGAATTAGTCACACGAGAGGAGCACCAGAGTGGCGTGGTGGTAAGATGCTTGTCTACCACCGTGAAGGTTGCCGTCAGGTCCCAGGTTCGATTCAGAGAAAAATATGGATAAAACATTTTCCCTAACGAGCTTGAGTTCATGGCGCCTTCATTTCCAGCCAAACTCCTTAACGGCAGTAAATTGCAGTGTAGCAATATGTGGTGAAGTAGTCGCTCGAGAGAGGACCCGTTTAATGTCGATAATTCAAAGAAATTCGCGTCTCGAATCATGTATGATGTAAAGCTGTGGCACTGCAATCCCAACCGGTTTGCACGCAGATGAAAAAGAGAATAAAATAACAAAGGCAGACGCGTTTCCTGACGAGGAAATCTGGGGAGCATAGAAGTCTCGAGTATGCATAGTGTGGTCCCCCCTTTACTTTTCCCAATAGGGCAAAAAAAGCTTCTGTTGCACCAATCCATTATTTTTTTTTTTTTTGTGAAATTTCCATACGTTATCGGCTACGCGCAGTGGTCGAAGTGCTAAAATGAATATCACAGCTTTCTTTTCCATGGCCCATATAACGTATCTACCACGTTTCAACGAAATACGTCCACCAGATCGGGCGCTACATAAGCCCGAGTGGCGTCAGTTTAATGACACTACTGAGATCTATATAGCGCCTGGTCTCTTTTTGGGCGCATTTCTTTTACACTTGGTAGGCAGGGGTCCCACGAGAGTTTGCTAGGGGACGCTGGGCAAGATAATTAAAGTTAATAAAAGTGTTTGTTGGACATAAACCACAGCCGGCGTGAAGTAATCCGTACTTGTTCGGTCATTCACAAAGGAAGACGCTCGTTCTGCTGCCTTTGTATTGAAAGCCATAAAAATTATTGCTTCCCCGAGGCGACCGCGGATCCTGACGAAGACTTTTATCTTTATCTTACCCAGCGTCCCCTAGCAAACTCTCGTGGGACGGGCCTTTTATATGGACCTTGGGGAAAGAAACAATTAAAAAGCGCCACTATTTCCCCTGGTGGTAAAAAATTGCACACTAATTTTTATTTGTTTCCTTAAGTATCATCTGAGGCGTACGGGGGGGGGGGGGTTATAAAAATGATTAAATTTAAAAGCAAAATGCAAAAAACGAGAAAAATATAAAAAACTACCTTATTTACTCAACATAATAGAATGTCAATAGATTAATTTTTTTCTTCTTGCCCTGCTGTTTTCTCAGTTTGAAGCCTGTTACAATATTTTCTATACAAATCATGGGTCACTTTCAGAAGAGAGAGAGTTCAGCATCTCAACAATTTTTTTCAAATTTTTCATGCCCTTGAACATAAGATTTTGTTTTATTCCATTAAAGCATTTGATGGACAGATTTTTCACTGTTCAAACAGACTTTTGTTAACACTGAACTATCTTTCACTGTGCGTTACCATGTGCTAAACTATGGGCTGCTTTCAAGGTTACAAAGTTTGAATATGTCTGCTCAATATCTATCTATTCTCTGAACTGATTTCACTTCTTGTAATTCTTTGCATTGTAGTGCAACCAGGACCGCAACTAGGGGGGAGCAGGCGGGTTTCGTGCCCTGGCCCGAGGGGCGTAAATTTTATTCTGAAACCTCTCCAACATTACAAGGGGGCGTGAAAATGCGTGCTTGCCCTGAGTGAAACCCATTCATCACACATAATTTATGAAATGTTAAGAGGTGATACAATGTTAAGCAACATCCCAGAATGTGAGGGAGTAATTTACCAATCATCCCAGCAATGCACGAGAGGGAGAGCGAAAAACAAGAAGACGGTGCAAACATTTCATTCTCCAACGTCGTTCTGGAAAGGTAGGACATTTATATATAATAGTATCTCACAGAAGTTATATGTAAAATGAGCATGCTCCTATATATATAGTACAAACTCCTTTCACTTGTTAAGAGCATGTCCCTCCCCACCAATGCAGGGGCGGACCTTGTGACCATATTGGGGTCGCTATAAAACGGGTGTCGAGTTGAAAGGGTGAAAAAAGCTTTGACGTACAAAAAAAAACGTGTGGTCAATAGCGCCAAAAATAGTTTCTCCATAGGT
Organism: Pholcus phalangioides; assembly: GCF_987345545.1. Classification (NCBI taxonomy): domain Eukaryota; kingdom Metazoa; phylum Arthropoda; class Arachnida; order Araneae; family Pholcidae; genus Pholcus; species Pholcus phalangioides. Next base: position 15,810,186 of record NW_028301604.1, read on the forward strand.
AGAGATTTTTTTCCTCGATCCACCCCTGCTCACCAAATCCGGATTTTCGCGATGTGGAATTGTCACGATCGGTAACCACCGACGATAATCACACGACCGCATAGTGGCTAGATGACAAAACTACGGATATTTTATCTGGAGTTTTTACAGATCCCGTTTTTTTCAACAATCTCCGAAAAATTTTGGTAATTTAAACGAGTAAACCAATCCCCTTTCCGATTCTTCGCAAAGGCGCGTGTGCAATCTTGTGGGAAATAAAGCGAATTTACGCCGTAGATATGCTGTCTTTGAATGCAGGTTGGTAGCCGCGAAATTATCGTTATTTTCAGTATATAACCCGCACGAGAAAAAAACTCGCCGAAATCGGAAAATTTGGCATATTCATTCAGGGACTTTGATAGCTCGCGGGTTATACCAATAACAGTACAGGACACTATACTTCAAAGTATAACTACTTTCCAAGGTCACGGTCTACCACGCGATTGTGGTAGATAAGTGAAAAAATTGAAGTTCCCGTATCTTTTTCCTTGTTTCGGAAAGCACGCGTCCATTGAACAAACGTTTCATGCTTCTTTTTCCTAAATTCCAGGTATTTGATGCACTACAGTGCATTAGCGGTACCTCCGCGAACCACAGACAAGAATTGGCGCAAATGCTCAGGGATTCAGCGCACCATGTAAAAAGAGAACCTTGCACCCCTGCAACTTTAGACCCTGGGCCGTAGCGTGCTTTCTCAGGCCATCCTTGAAAGGGTTATGAAAGATTATATTGTGAAATGAGTGTACGTACATTTCTGTGGGGCCCCCTGTTGCTCCAGCCTAATTATGGGGCTATCTCGACCCCTACCAATGGTTTTGTCATAATAGAACTTTCTGAAACAAGCTCGCGCCCGCTGCAAATGCGTCCTGCGCATGAAAAACTAATTACCCCGGTTTCACTGCGAAGCGCTACGACGCATAGCAATAGTGGGCTCAAATCAGAGCAGAAAAGCCTAGAACGCTAAACGGATCGAGCACTTTGTTTCACATGGAGTACCCGACCGATCATTGCGCCAAGCAGCGATCCGCGTCAGAAGAAAACGCCGTCCAAATAGAATCCGCACGAATGAGCCAATTTCTTTACAGACTGCATTAATTTTGAAACCAACGGAAAAAAAAGATCGGAGCTGGTAAAATAAACAAAAAATTAGAACGTTCCTTAGAAGAGTAAACACAGTGCAAAGAGATTTTTCGATTCCGATAGCCGGTGCACCGTTTACCCGAGCGAGGGTAGGGGTGAACCAACACCATCTATAGCAGAGTCTCCACGCAAAGCTCGAAACCACACATGCACCTCGTCCATATTCCTCTGCGGAACTTCTAACGAATTGGTACATGTTGGAATGTGTGTCCGTGTTGTGAACCTTGTTTCTGTGAAACGCTTGTTACTGTGCTGCCACCTGCTACCTATTTTTCGAACTATGAAGTGTCATGATTGAAAATTTACCTTAGCAGGCCTGTTGCTGTGGCGAGAAAAATCTCGTGACGCCTTCGACGTCTCACTATAGCCATTATATATAAAACAAAATAAAGATGGCGCATGCGTCGTCCTGCTATATCCAATGGCTAAAGGTGAGATGACCTTCAGTGACGCCACGAGCTTCGCCCGGAGGCCTTCTGTCATAGACGTGTGCACTGCAAGATTTTCGAACACTCATTTTCAGTCTGATCAGTACCGACTGTCGGACAGGCGCAGATTCAGGGCAATGCGTCTGGAGGGGCTATCTATTTTGTGTACGTTCGTTCGACTATCATATTTTACGAAGTCTTTCTATATTACTGTATTCGGTCGTTGGGGGAGGGGCCCTCTGGATCCGCACCTGCTGTTGGAATCAGAAAACCTGCCAACACATTCAAAATGACCAGCACCACACACCGGAATTGACATATGCTCAGGAATTTGGCGAGCTCTCGCATCCCTGGAAATACCTTTCATATGCTATTTTCATGAATTTAAGAGCTTATTGTTAACTCAAAATTTCTCTGGAAGAAATTCTTTGAGCCCCACCCCCGCGCAAAGGTCAATGTTGCGTACGCCTCTGGGTCTCCTACCTACGACTTTTTGACCTACGATCAACAGTCTAAAAGATTATGCTCTTATACGCGATCTCGTTAAAAATATTCTTTAACCATTGATTTGGGCACAAGGTGTTAACGATACACATTTTTGCTCTTAACCCTTACAGCAGTAATCTCCAGATATCTTGTCTAACTTGATCCGCTTTATTTTGGGAATCCAGAATTATCTTGTTCTTAAAACTCTTATTTTGGCTACAACGAGCCCACATGCCGTTGTACGTTTTTTTTCTCCTGATAATGTTTTCCTCCCCCTCCTCCGATCAATTAACTGAAACACACAGTGGGCAGAATCAGCTTATATTCAAAGTCTGATAACGGAATGGGAGAAAGACGTTTTATTTTCCTTTTGAGGTAAGTAGCATAGAATTATTGCGTACAGCAAAAAAATAAAACTATATTTTCTCCTCTTTCTTGTTTTTTATATTATTTTCGATGTTGTGGGGCTCACGCTCAATCAAAAAAAACTTTGCTTCTTCAAAATCGGTAGCAATTTCTAGAAGGTTTAGTGATTTCTACTGTGGCAGTTATGTGCGGATCAAGAAAATTTTAAAAACCGCTTAAAGGGTAAATATTTGAAAATTTCCAAAAACATACGTAGCGAAACTTGCATGAAACAGAACGTCAATAGACAAATAAAATTCCGTTTTAGGCAATTTTATAAAGAAAATAAGAGCGCTGATCATTGAACAGACTATATTCTGATTCTGTTTGAGACAGGTTTCAGTCTCTCATACAGTGTCATAGATAGGTGTCACTGTATTACAGAATTGCAAAACATTGTGTAAATATAGTATATTGTGTAGTCTAAAATAGACCTTGGCAACCTATGACCCACAGGTCATGGGATGAACCATTTCATAATTTCAAGTGACCCACTTGAGTTCCGAAAATAAAGTATAATTATATTCGGGTTATATAAAGTACTGTATATACCAAAAATGTCTACTTAATACACACATTTTGGTTGATTTTGACGCACAGCCAAAAAAAGTTGACGACCCCTGGTCTGAAATATTGTATATTTACTAAATTTGCCAAATAAATCAATAAATTATTTAATTATACTTCTACTAGAGCATAGTTTTTTGACCATATTAAAAGGTACGATTACTTGAAGGTTCTTAACACATTGTTCACTGGGCACAAGTTAACTCGTGTTTTTATTCCCATACTCAGCCGGGGTGTGTGTGTGATGAGCGAGCTTTTCCTTAAAAAACCGGTCTACAATGTATAGCACATCTATGGTAGAAATCTGTATCATGTGGAATGAATGCCCCAAAATGTCAATAGAATTTTTAAGCTAAAAATTTTTTTTCAGAAAATCAAAACACTGAGGATGCAACCATGAGAGAAATAGTATAGATTCACCCCCCCTTCCCCAGCTACTTATGTTGCAGCAAAAGTTATTAGAAAACAGGGATTAGAGGAGAGTGAGAACTGCACAAGATCAACAATGAAGAAACAATACTGCATTGGCTCCTTCTAGAGAGAATGAGTGAAGAAAAGATTAGAAATCAAATGGATGAAATTGAAAAGGAATATTTGAAAAGCTTAAGAAAGATGTGAAAAATGGAGATTTCATAAGGAAAAATATGGTTAAAATTCAATCCAAAGACAATAATACATGAATAAAAAAAAACAAAATACAGATTCACTGAAAACCTCAGGCAAATGATCAGGTGAAAGGTTCATTTTGGGTGTAGTGGAGAACAAAAAGGGTGTTTAAGAAATTGATCCAAGCCCATTCAGCCATTAAAATAGTATGAAAGAATGCCATATCAAGGAAAAACAGACCAAAACTATGGAGGAACAAGAGAGATAAGTGCTACTGCATGGAATAAAGGAATATGAGGTAAAGGTGGTAAAAAGGTACACAGATCGATTATAACAAGAAAGGAAAGGCACTGTCTACTGGAGATGGACCCAGTGATCTTCATGAGTTTGGTGGAGAAGAGCAACATGTTCCTAGGATGGAGAAAAATAAAAATTAAAGAGAATAATGCGACCTCTTATATGCTATAAAAATGTTGTATAAATATTTAAATAACAGGACACAAGATGTATTTAACTGTGCAAAAAATATCCAAATTTAACTCATGAAGTTTTCAACACTGTTCTTTTGATACTAGGTGTCTGGGATACATTAAAGAATTTATATATAAGAGAGAAGTCATTTATTGGAATGCAGATCTATGTTAAGAATTTTAAATAAATCTGTAATAATTGGTTTCAAGCTGTGAAATGTATTATATAATTGCTGGCTTCTTAGTCTTGACGGCCAATGAAAATCAGTATTTGGTACCTTCAATGTTCTGTACAACATTGCTTAATTGAAGTTTAAGGATAACACACAATTTTCTGATTTTAAGACATTGTCTCTTTCATCATAGAAAAGGGTTCAAGTCTCAACAAAATAAAAAAGAATTGTATATTTAGGAGAGTTTTCCTCAAAAAAAAAACCATGATTGGCTTGTAAAATATTTTGTTAGTGTGTAAATTTTTCAATGATGTCAAGTGCTGGTCAACAGTGCAATCTGATTTTGATATTTTAAAATTTCTTCTTAAATTTTACAATGTTTTCAAATAATTTTGGTGTTTTAATCAATTTTTTTTAATTCTTGCTTCTTCAACTCATCATATATACAAATTAATCGCTTACTATTCATAATTTTATGGTTTGTTTGGCCACTGGTTTTTAGGTCTATTTTGAAAATAATAAGCTTACACATAAACAAACTTTCTTGATAGACCACAAGATGAATGGGTGGACCAACTATAACTAATAATAGGAACTGAACATCAGAGTCTGTTGCTTTGATCTGGTCAGGGTTACTTTTGCTTGTAAAAAGTTTTACAATATGAAGTATGGCTCTTTTGGAAAAGGTATAGAACTAATATTGGTCGTTCAATAAACTAAAAAACAACTTATGTCACTTCCTGCTTCAATTTTCCATTTCAATATCTGGCATGCAAATGCTAGAGGAAGAGGGCCCAACAATACTCCTGAAGAATTTCCAAGACAAATGTTGCCTTGCATTTGCAGAAGCACTCAAAACAGGTTACTCTGTTCTGAACTTGGAGACAACTCTGGTGATACATGGAAAAATGATGGTTTGAATGAATTTAAGTAAACTGCTTAAATAAAAAAAAATGTCAAAATTTTGATGTGTGGCCTATCATATTGTTTAGTATATACGTAAACTTTTGTGAATATTTGCCGAAGACTGTTAAAGTGTATTCACAGAACATAAACATACACATATTGTGTGGTATTTTGTATTTATGTATTAAAAGTAAAATAACCAAATAACAAATATCTCGCCCACCAAATTTATCTAACAACCTATGTTAATTTCCAAATCAATTATCTAAGAGAAGCTGCTATCAAGAAATTTCATTATAGAAAAATATCTCATCTCTATAGAACATCTTAATGTTAAATCATTGTACAAAAACTCTGAATTAAATCAACCTGGCTCTTACAGCTCAAAACCTGTAGGCCATTTCAACCAACTTATTGTTATATCAGTTTAAAGGCATAAAACACAAAATTCTGATTGATCACATTTTCAAATACCATTTACCTTCACCCACAAAAAAACTAATTATCTTCATATGAAAGTAAATTTTATTTACATATTTCATGAAACAGCTCAAAAACTTATCACTGACATATAACTGCAATGAACAAGGTAAAAAAACACTCAGTAATTTTCTTTATCTTTAGCACAATATAGCAAATTTTAGTTATTCAATTCTAAAAATATATATGGGCAGAAATGACATGGCATTAATCAACATATGATCTGATCAACACAGACCTAATTTTTTTTTTTTTGAATGATGCATTGTGCATCATTTTACCGCAGCAGTGATGAAATTGGGAAATATAGCTATAGGACAAAACAGACACTCATGCACTACCATGATGATGAAGCGCTAATCTGAACGTGTCATGCTCAACATAGAAACTATCACCAACAGGCTTGAGTACAAATGTCTGATTGAAGGTATGCGGGGGATCATCATCTGTCTGTAATGAAAATACCATGAATTACTTTCTTAAATTACAGCTCTCTATTATTCATTTTGGATTTCACAAAAAAAGAACAGAAGAAAAATGTTGATAGCTATTATAAACCAAATCATAAAAAATGTATTTTTATGTTGCAAAGGTTTACGAGATCTAACCATCAACTTCAAATAATTTTTCCACAGATTTCTCTAAAACTAAAGACTAGTATCCATGATAAAATACATAACGAGAACTAGACAATTTTTGACTATATATTACACTTTTGATGAAATTATATATTTTTTATATAAGTTATTATACAAATACAATGCCACAACATGCAAAATGCCCAACGAGGTGGCTGAGAAAAAGATGCCCATAACAAATATGGATGTCATATATTTCAAAAATACAGCAACCCAATTAAAAACACTATCACAAAAATTATAAACAATATATGCACATGATACAATGTCCATAAAGAATATTATGGTTGTCTTATTCTAAGTATGGATAGCTTCTCAATTTACGCCAACACGCTTATTGTATTTCTTTTTATGATTATAATATAGGATATTATACTATAATAAGATAATTTGAAATTATACAACTTTAATTACAACTTTGTCTAAAAAATTACAGACATTACTTACTTTAGAAAAACTAAAAGAACATAATTATATTTTAACAAAAAAATGAAAGAGAAAAAATTCTCAGTAACAGGAAAACCTATACATAAATTTTATAGATTTGTTAAGTTTTTTTTTTTAATGAAAACGCTAGATTTTTTTTACTGTCATAACTTATTCTAGTACTGCCACCAAAACCTAAATAATTACAATCAAATTCTATCTTTAAAAAACTGATATTAAATAGAACTGATTTATGTTCACAACTTAAAACTGGTAAAATTTTGTATGAAATTTCGTGGTATTTGAATGACTTCAAATGAAATATATAAACAGAAGTTTTAAATCAAAGAAAAATCAGTTTCCCCTTTTCCTATATCCAGTAAATTTTTAAATACCTTTTTATAAAAGGGTGTCATTGTTTTGTAATAAAAATTAAGGATGCTTCAAAGCCATTTTCTCTAGTGTAAATATTTAATACAAGTAAACCCCCACCCCATAAGTTTTACTACTATAGCACCTCTCCCTAGGTAACGACATAGAACATTACTGCATAATTACCCAGGTATTGATTGGGAGAACCTTTCAGCTAGAGAACAATATAGAAGAGACTTGGTATGGAGAGAGTTGATGCTCGATAATTTTTTGTATCAGCATGTATCAGAAGCCATTAGGGTTACTGGTATTTTGGATTTAGTTCTCACTAGTTCTGGGGATCTTGTTGAACATGTTTTAGTGGAGGACGAGTTTTCTACCAATGATCATAGTGCCGTTAGTTTTCTCTAACTTTTCTTTGGGTAAGATTGATAACAAAAGAATGGTTCCTTGTTTTCGGAGAACTAATTTTGATGTTTTCAGAGAAAGGTTAGCTGGAGTTTTCAAAGACAGATTGGAATCAGTCAGGGTGGTAAGTCAATGGGAAGAATTTAGTATGAAGCTGTCTTCTGTTCTGTACGTCATACCCTTTGTTCGTAAAAAGTGTGTTTGTACATCGTGTCCCATATGGTTCGCAGATAATGTGTGTAATCTTTATCTTGAAAAGAGAAGAGCATTCAGAAAGTATAAAAGTGGAGAGGTGACCTGTCATTGTTTACTGATAAAAGGGTGTAGAAGATAGTGAAAAGGAAGTTTAATCTAGTTTGGCAGATATGGCACTGACCCAAAATCATTTTTCAGGTATGTCAATAATGAATGTAAGAGGACAGTTGCCCCCCCCCCCTCTCGATAGGAGGATCTAGAGTAGAGAGCAATGTAGACATGTTTAGTGCTTTCAATGACTTTTTTGCGTCAGTATTTAATAGAAATAACGATATTGAATGTACAGGTGTTGCCTGAGGTAATAAAATCCTCAATGATATTCAAGCGGAAAACGTGGAGGTCTAAATCTTCTAAAAAAATGTATGTGCAAGCAAAGCACCAGGACCAGATGATATCTATTCTAGGGTCCAGTCACACAGATTTACAAGAGTAGCGTTGCCGAGGCTATCGTTCCAAGGGATTGGAAGCTCGCTAATGTGGTTCAAATATTTAAAAAGGGTAGTGGAGAAGCAATGTGCAAATATCGCTTAGTGAGTTTGACGAGCTCCCTCTAGAAAATTTTGGAAATTATTATCAAAAGGCAATTGGCAAAGTTGATAGACGAGAATAATTTGTTATCCGATATTCAGCATGGGTTCAGGAAAGGTAAGTCATGTGTAACTAATTTCTTTTGCTTCTATGATCATGTGACTAAGGCTTTGGGTAAAGGCAAAAATGTAGATGTTGTTTACTTTGATTTCCAGAAGGTATTCAATTGAGTCCAACATGGTAAACTCTTGAAGCGTTTTCATGAGATTGGAGGCAACTTGCTGATACGGGTAGAATCCTGGTTAAGAGAAGTCTCAAAGGGTTATGGTGAACAGGGAATTCTCTGATCAGACAGGTGTCACAAGTGGAGTTCCTCAAGGAAGTGCCCTTGGCCCCATACTTTTTATCGATAAACTTGATCAGGGTACCTATGGAATTGTCAGCAAATTCAAAGATGACGTGCAGCTAATGGGGGTAGTCAAGAATCAAAGTGATAGGGAGTTCCAGACAAACTTAAACAGGATTGGAGCATGACATTTAGTGTTGACAAGTGCATGGTAGCTCATTTTGATTCGAACAACCCATGTTTCTCTAACGAGTTGAATGATGTCACTATTGCAGATACAACTAAGGTCACCGATTTAGGAGTTCTCATTGACGAGCAGCTTGGGTTTTCTGAGCATTGTTCAGCTGTGGTCAAAAAAGTAAATAAAATGCTCGGTTTCATTTTCAAGGTGGTCTCTTCGTTTTGTTCTCCCAAAGTTATTCTTCTGCTTTTCCGAGCATTAGTTCGTCCTCGTCTGGAATATGCTGTAAGGTTTTGGAGACCATACCTACAGAGGGACAAAGACTTGGTTGAAGGGGTGCAGAGAAGAGCTATGCATATACAAAATAAATGTTGCATGCGTTACAAAAAAACCCTTTTTTGTTTAATAAAATATGGATTGTTACAATGCAACATGGAAATAAGAAACCTAACAGTAACCTGTCAATAATGGCCACATTTTTACATTTCTGTTAGTGATCCCCTGTTGGAGGTTTTCATTGCATTTTGATACAAAATACTAAGTTACAAAAAAATAATGGTAAAAATGTAGATTTATCAAGTGTATGTTCAACATTATTGAAAAAACTCATCAATAAAATTACCTTCAGTTGTCCCAACACACAAACAAGGATTCCTCCATCGAACATTGGCTGGGAATCAATTGCAGTGATTATATGAGCTATTTTTGCGAACGTTAAACTCTAAAAGAAAAAGAAAATAACTTATAAAGCAGAGTTTAAACATAAAAGCATTTAATGTGTGAAAATACAGTGAAAATTCTATATAATGTCACCAAAGCAGAATATACCAAAAATTATGATGTTGCAGAACAATTATGATTCTGCCAAGCAATCTTGGGAAGAACTGTAAAAAAAAGGAAAAATAACTTCTGTGCAAAAAATACTATTATTCCAGAACATTTTCAATCAGCCGAGGGCACCTTGCAGAACATTGTGAAACATTCCACTTTAGAGAATCATGATACCCTCTATAATATTACTTTTTGGTCCCAATACTTTTCGTAGTGTTAATGCAGCAGTTCCCAACCGGTGCTCCCCGGAGCCCTTGGGGCTCCTTGTGCACTCTCCAGGGGCTCCGGGGAAGCTTGAGGAAAATTTAAAAAAACAGTAAAATTTAAAAAAACAATTATAAATATTTTTAAATAGTAAAAATAAATCACTAATTTTGGTGAATAATTGAAAAATTGTCCTACGGGGCTCCCCCATAGTATTTTTCTACTTGTAAGGGCTCCGCGAGCCAAAAAGGTTGAGAACCGCAGTGTTAGGCCTAATGTGTTTTACCTATAATGATATAGTTCTTTCATAATATGTTTCTCCGGTCCCTTGAGTATAGTTATAGGCCTTTCACTGCATATAATTTACAATAATATTTAGTAGTTTCAATTTTTATCATTGAAGATTCTTTTGATTGAGCACATTGATATACAATCATTAATTTGCCCAATATTCATATCAAAAATTAAATAAACTTGTATACATAAAAATTGTTTTAAAAATTTTTCAAAGATAACACAAATATGTTTGGAAGTAAAATCTGCCACAGCATCTCACACACACAAACAAGATAGACACAAGTAGTAGAAATGTAAAATTCTTAAGAATATTCTCTGGAAAGACTATTATAAATAACTTGAGAATATTCTTATTCTTGATGAGAGTATTTTCCTGATACATATATATATATATAATATCCTTGAAAATATTCTCTGGAAGGAGTACTTTTCCAGAGAATATTCTTATCGTAAAATAATAATTATTCTAAAGCTATAAATAATAGCCCTTCCACAGAATATTCGAGAATATTCTATTATTATATTCTCCTCGATGAGAATATTCTTCAGTTATTTATAATAGTATTCCTGCCAGAGATTATTCTCAAGAATATTTGTATAACATGCACTTATAATAAATAATCTCTACAAATAACTTATAGAATAATTATTATTTTATAAGAATATTCTCTGGCAATTTATAATGGTCCTTTGAGAGAATATTCCCAAGAATATTCTCTGTCCCCCATCTCTCTTCCTGCGAAGAAGACAGGGAATATTGAAGTTTGTAGCCCACAATATTAAAGTTCAAAAGCAAGAAAATTAAACCAAAATGGCTGAATTGCATAACTTGCAAAGAAATGTGAATGATACAGAATTTAAGTGTATGTACATTGAAGAAAACAACGTTCTGTATCTTAGAATGAAGGTGATTGTATAAGAATAGCTTCCTTTGTCAATCAACTTTTGCGCTTTGCTTTGAACTTATTTCTGAAAATTTATCTAATTTCAAAATAATTTTAAGGTTTTAATCTAAAGGTTTCTAAAATCTTTATAACCAAACATTTAAAACCAATTTTTTTCATCATGACCTTGAGAATATTCTCAGAATATCCTCGAACTAAAAAGTTGTCATTGGGGGTGATTATACCAAAAATTGTTTTGTTGTAAATGTTTCAGGCAATGAAAACTGATTTATATTTCATAATAAACAAAAAATTAGTAAAAAAAATTTAAATTATTTAAAAGAAAAATATTCTCGATTATTCTCCAATTTTTACATCCAGAATATTCTCACCTCACATCTCTAACAAGTAGAAATGTTTACAACTGTTAAGATCACTACTGATTGAGCCGAACTTAGTATGCCTATGAATACTACAGGTAGTTCATTTGCTCTGATATGAATAGGGTCAGGTGGGGTAAAATGGTCATACTGAACCCCCAAAGCAGAATGTGCCAAAATGTGCGACATACGTCGCAGAACAATCTGGAAGAATTTTAAGAATAGTGTAGAAAAACGCTATTATGTATATGCGAATTTTTACCGCAGAACATTTGCAGTCAGCTGAGGGCTCATTGCAGAACATCGCAAAACATTCTGCTTTGGGGTACTGAACATAAAATGGCATAACTTCAGAATTTCAATTGATATTGCTACCAAATTTCTGTTTTAACATTAACTTGCAAGTAGCAAAGTTTTTCACTTAAAATTTTATGCCAAGCAACATTTTAGTGGCAATAAACAGTTTTTTTATTGTTCAGGCTCCATTCTTTGAGTACACAAATAACTTCTCTCTAACATTTTAGTTGCTCAAACTTTTTATAGATTGGATGTGCAGGGCACTCAGGTGTCTCAAGAACATTATTTCATCCACTGGTAAGTTGTAATCATTATATTTCATATTTTATAGTAATTTAAACAATGTGGGGTAAAGTAGTCATAGCATTACGCTTAACTAAGACTTAGTTGTTAGGAGCTATTTTGCCTAACATATAAATGAACTTTTAAGAATTATTTTACTTAATTTACTTTTTATAGTTAATTTTTTTTCTTTTCCAGAGCAAACGTGCGCTTGGAAAATAGGTGTTTGAACCTATATGTGAAAAGAATATACAACAGTACTCTGACATCCTCCTAGTATTGCTAGCTGTTGGAAACAGCATTAGAGTATCATGTGAGCTGAAGATTCCATATCACTCTTAAAGATGGATCATTAACAAGTCAAGAAAATAAAAGATTGTAGAAGAAAATCATGGTTGACATGCAAAGGAAACTGAGAGCAAGTGATTTCAAGCCTTCAATACCAATGTGAACAACCCCCCCCCCCCTTTGTAGATGTTGAACTTTCACAATTCACGACCAAGTAAAATAAAGATACAGAATCAACTTCATGAATGGCTGACTTGAACTTAGAAGGTGAAGAAGTGTCAAGGTTAGCTAATATTAGTATTGTGTCTGATGAAAGACTTGAAATGAGCCATATACTGACTACGTTGCCCTTGTTAATCTCAGCTGTAAACAAAAGGGTAAGACAGAACTTAAAGGCAAAATGAAAACATGTTCAGGATGGCACAGGAGAAACCTTAATTAAGGAAATAGTTGAACTTTGACTGCCACAAAATAGAAATATACAAAAATTCCATAAAAAATTTCCTGAAGATCTGAGGCACATCTATAACTATTCAAACTTTATGAAAGATGTCAGAAGGATGCGAGTGGGTTGCTGGTTTATTATGAGGAGAACAAAAACCAATGATGCAAATTATCAAACAAGTGATTAATAAGGATTTATTATCTGTTGAGTATCTTGAAAAAGCCTAAACAATGAATTTTTATACCTTTCCAGAAAATGAGGACATAAATGAAATAAGGGATCAGTTGTATTTGAAGATCTTAATGAAGCCAAGTTTTAACCATAGAGTACATTGAAAGTTAGAAATTTAAAAGTAGAAAATGATTGTTTTATAAATGTGTTACATAAAATTTCAAATGCCCACTGATTATTTTCTTAAAATTTCATTATTATTTGGTATCACCATTTTACCCCATGGGGTAAAGTGGTCATAAAAGTGGTCTAAAAAGGTGCTGAGAAAAAAACTGCTACACTCAAAAAATATTTTTTAAAAATGTGCTAATCTTCTAAGAATGTAATGTAAAATATCAGCCAAAAGATATCCTATTTTTGAAAAATTCATATGGTTATACCTCTTCAAAGATGAAAACACCTTTTTACGACCATTTCACCCCACCTGACCCTAGTATAGATAGTTCATTTGCTGATATGAATAGTATAGGTAGTTTTCATTTGCTCTGATATGAACACGTGAATTTGAAAAGAGTTACACAACAAAATAAAATATGCTGGAGATGAAACAAATATGCTTGATTTTGACTATATTTCAGGTGTGTTCATTAATTACAAGTTTATTCGAAATCATAAATTTGAAAATGATTTCATTGCAAATTTATAACTATAAATTCGCAAATTATAAACTATGATATATACAAGTAAGGTCTATACGAGTCCTTTATATATAAAAAAGTATCTACATATATTTTTATAAAAGCAGCGATGATAACTGGTTTTGAATAAACCTCATTTAGGCTACTGACCGTGTTTAGAATTTAAATTGTTAATATAAATTTTTGAAATGGTTTTAACACTTTCTCAAACAGTAAACTTTTATTTTAAAGAAACAGTATAGGAGAAATATTTTAAAAAAGTGGGTTTCACTAATTACCAAAATTCTCTATAAGTAAAGGTGCCCCCCTCCCTTGTGAAAAATTATATTGAGAATTAAAACTAAGTTGTGTTAATTTATGTTATAGTTATGACCTCTGTAAGTAGATTTTAAATATGATAGCTGGTTGATTGAATAGTGGTTTTTTTTTTAAATCTTCATGGAGTTTCTATATAATAACAGTCAGATAAGAACCTGTTTTAATGGATAAACAAATGGCTTAACTCAGTGTTTCCCAAAATGGGCAATATCACCCCCTGGTGGAAGATGGGATGGTCCAGGGGGACGATAGAAGCTACAGATTTAACATAGAACCCTATGGGTTGCTTGAGTTGAGGGCTATAAAAGAATAAAATTTCTGATGAAAGGGGCAATGGAACAAAAAGTTTGGGAAACTATGGCTTAACTGAACACTTATATTGTCTCAATTTTGAATATTATAACACAATGCAAGTAGATACTAAATTTTTACTTGAATTTGCAAAACACAAGTGAGAAGCTTGTTCAATGTTGAAATTTACATGTAAAAAAACTACTTACATTTTATATAATTTTATATGACTATATACATAGGTAATAGTCTATACTTCATTTTATGACCAAATAGTAAATTAAATCATCTTGGCCTCTGGACTAGACATATAGGCCTAAAGGGTGCATAGCGAACAGCTGGTCACAATTTACTGGCGAACCGCTGATCCTAGAGCCATACTTCCAATTAAAGGAAGTATCAAAATAACGTGTGGACCTCATTTATATTGCAAGGGGCTTCGTAGTTATTAAAATAAATTTTATTTTAATAACTATGAAACCCCTTGCAATATGAATGACGTATCTGAGGTTGTAACAATAGTTGGGAACCCTTGGGGAATTTGCCAAACCTGCCTCTATCTCTTAAATTTGAAATATGTTTACATAGTTGTAATTGTATAATTTTTAATAGAATTTGCTATGTTTTCTTACCTTTTATAACCGTGCATGGTTGATTTAATTAGTCTGTAATATTTTCATTGCTCATAGTCCGGAAAAATGTGCGATCCTGATCACATCGCCATTTTAAATTATTGTTGTTGCCATTTTTATTTCGTAAAAGTTCTTATAAAAAAATCTATTGTCATTTATTTATGTAAATTAGATGTTGTATTTTCCTATTGGTTGTGCTCTGATGCATATTTTTCTGAGATGGTCGGTCCCAGGAGTTGGATCGTTCCATACTTCCTTTATAGGCATAAACACCCGGAGTCACGTCACATTAGCTCGCATTCATCCTCGCTTTCAACTCAGAATACATCAATTAAGGTGAAGGTAGCCGCCTTTGGGCGAGTCATCCGAAGTATGAAATAGTTCGTCTCACTGGTGCTTACACATCGCTGGCTGGTTCTGGATCCATCATGCCTCCCCTCTAGTCAATCGTTGTCGTCCCGGTTCCTGTCATCGTTCATCCGTTTGTCGCATGGTTCCGCATCGATCATTGCTTCCGATCGTCACCTCGGCCGTTGAGTTTGCAGCTCTTGCCGCCACGTGAGGCTTCGTCTCAGATCGTGACCTTCCGCCAAGGTCAATGATGTCACGGCTCGTGTGACTCGAGAAAGATCGTCAAACTCCTGTAGTTGGATTAGATTGATGAGACAACAGACTTGCATTGGGAACTGTTATGAATTTGAGAAATAATCTTGTGATAATTCTGTTAATTGTTAACCTACTTAATTGTTGAAAGTATTAATAAATTTACTTGTGTTAAAAATCTAGAAATTCTTTTGAAATCATTTGTCTCTCTCTTATTGTGTATCGATTGCACAGATTTCGCCAGATCAGAATCCTGGGTAATTATGCTGGGTTGTCGCAAGGTCCACTCGTCCTTTGGATACTTTTTCTAATTGGAAGTATATGGATTGGATCAACGGTTCAGCAGTAAATTGTGGTGCCAGCTGTATGAATAATGCTCAGAATAACTGGTTAAGTAAACAAATTATCAAAATCGAAATTGTGTTCAAGGTGTCAACGGAATCTATTTACAGGGCTCCCACTCAAAACATTTTAAAAAGTAGAGCTAAAAATAAGACAGGTGGGTGCCCCCTTAGATAACTACAGCATAAAAATAAATTCGTTGAGAGATTTTTTATTATCTCAAAAAAAAACTCTTCATACCACTATTTCAGTATCCTATAAGATTGGTATTCAAGCCAAAGCAAAATGACAGATATGGCTTGGTAATAAAAACCATTTTTAGCCAAACAGGTGTACTAGCAACCACAGATAATTTCTTTTCCATCTCTCCTCACAATATACAATATATTACATTCTTTTTTTAGAGTCTACCACGGTCCAGTTTGTCAACTCTCTGACGATGCACAGCAAATTATGAAGGTATCTAAGTTTTTAAATAATGACGCTATTTTACAGACCACTTTCAAAAGCACAGTGCAAAATATGTAAATTGCAGGGTCCAATGTAAATAAGTCGAAGCGAACTGAGTGGTTTTACTGCGTTGTCCATCCTTTTTTAAAAGATGAGACTGTCAAAAACTTGAATTGAAAATCAATGTTTTTCGTCCTGTATAGGCCTAGGTCGTGCACCTTAACTATAAAGTCAGCATTTCTATCTGGCTATCGAAAGGATCACGAGTGATCTTCAAGGCAATTATTTCATCATTCACAAATCTCATCCATGAAAAAATATAGCCCCCAACTTTAGCGAACAAGAATTATGGAAGTTTTCACCTGGATACAAAAATCTGTTCAAATTTAAATATAAAAGGGATTTTTCATTCATAAAAGTAAAATTGTAAGCGTTTCTCATTAAAGGAAATAAAATTGTAGGGATATTTCTCCAGGCCACAACTGAAGGGAGGGGTGGGAGCAGGTGAGCAAATTTCACTCTTTAACCTTTCTTTCAACACAAGGGGGATCCAAATTGCGTGCTTGCCCCGGTTGACCAAGCATCCAGTTGCGGTCCTAATATTTTCGTTAATGGAAGTAAAATTGTAGGGATTTTCATTTTCTAAAAGTAAAATTGTAGGGATTTTTCCCCTTTGCAAAAATGTGACATTGTGCAAGCCATTGTAGATTAGCGCCACATCACCAATCATCACCAGCCAGTAGGTAAAATTACCTACGGTAAAATCACATCGGGCCCGTAACGGAACACGCGGTCAAAATAGATACGTCATCTCAACTATTTGAGATGCCAAAAGGCTTCCGACGAAATTGATGCTAGCTGTTTGGCAAAAATTTTGTCTCCCCACCCAAAAATAAAATATTTTTGTGAATTGACACAATGGAGGCAATTTATGTTATGCTTGTGACGCTATTTCCCGTCATTAAAAACAAAAGCAACAATTTTTTTTCTGGATAAGTTTGAGAATAATTTTATTTCCCCAAAAGTAGGGATTTTTTTCAATCATAGTAGAAACTCAGGAGATACAAGAACTTTTCGGGAGTCCGGGAGATAGAGTAGAAATTTGGGAGTCTCCTGGAAAATTAGGGAGAGTTGGCAGCTATGAAAAAAAATTAAACATTCTTTGAGAAATTATTTCATCAATAAAACAAAAATTCACATAAAACTAAAACTGATGATTAGGCAGCAACATTTCTATTATGCCTATAGGGTGTGTGGTATCTATATATGTAATTTTTGCCATGAAAAATTCAGTCTATGAAAGCTGTAAGGACTCAACCAGATTATCCAATCACATGGCTATGTGGTTATAAATTTGTGATTATCAAGTTACAATAATCTTTTTCAGTATAATAACAATCATGCTAGACAAAAATTATAATCAAGTCAGTCATGAAGTGTTAAAAAAAGAATATAGAAAAGGCTACTCAAGTTTCAATAAAACATAGGGAAAATAACAGTTAAGAATATACTTCAATCAAATGATGACTCCAATGCACAAATGTTATAATACACAAAGCAATGTATTCAAAACTTCAAAATGACTCATAGGAGACTATAAGCATAAATATATTACCTGAATTTTCTCCATTATCTTCGTTTTGCCAAATATCTGTTGCCCTTCGAATGTCATAAGAGATTTTTCATCCTTTTAAAAATAAATAAAATGTTACTGAAATTGAAAAATACTTCTTAACAATATAATAGGACACCTCACCATATAAATACATCAAGATCCATCTACACCACTAGCATTCTGGTTATTCAGGGATCAAGACAAAATTCACCTGGCTTTTTCTTTTGCCCATGAGCAAACTGGTTGCAATCGCATTGCCCTAATCATTGTCACCTGTTAGCTCATTCACATTGTATGGGAACTCAACAAATTGTTCAAGAACTCGCAGCAAGCGCGGTGTAAATACATCTTAGATACAAAAATGATTTTTTTTAATGCACTAGCATAAAAAATTTTAATTTCATGGGTGGTTGAAAAATTGAGGAAAATACGATTTGAATTAATAACATCAATTTTCAATTACATTGGTTATTTTCTATATACATATGCACCAGGGCCATCTTAAGGGCATCATGGGCCCCCGTGCCAAGTGATTCTTCTGATGCCCTACCTGGGCAATTTTCGAAAATTTCATCCGGATCTTGTTTTTGTGAGGCCTCCAGGCCGTGCCCGGGTGGGCCCATGCGTTAAGACGGCACTGATATGCACTAGTTGGAGATCGATAACTAATGACTAATTCTAAAAAGCCAACTTATTTAGTTTCTTGTTTCTGTTCCCAATTTTTTCTGTTGAATAGACCATACCTAGTCACTTGAAAATTCCAGTCAAAGAAAAATTCCAATCATCTATCAGAAATATCCCGGCATAAAATCCACTATAAAATGATTTTAATAAATAAGAAACAAGATAGTTAGAATACTTTATCAGAATTAAATACACATAGCTGCAAAACTGGATTCCGAGGTTGTTATGTGCTTATGTACATTATTTTTGACGAGAAGTTACCAAGAGAGAAACAGAGTCCGGCTTTCGGACTCTTTCTTACCAGAGAGAAATAGTTAAAGAGCTAATACTATAGCTGTTGACATGTAAAAATGAGGAAACCAAACGACAAAACAAAAAAAAAAACATTCTTAGGCCGGTATTACACTGTAAAAGTTTGATAAATTTTTTTATAAAACTTGAAAAATGAAACAAATAAGCACATCTGTTACATTCGAGCGAACTTAACTGATCTGCCTATTGGTTGCATTTTTCAAGTTTTATAAACAAACTTTTATCAATGTTTTACAAAACTTGGAAAAAACTAATAAGCCTTATTGGTTATTACATTCGCGAATGTATATGATGAGATACATTTATTGGTTTCATTTTTGAAGTTTTATAAAAGAACTTTTCTAACACTTTTATACTGTAATGCCAGCCTTAGATTACATAAGGGATTAAAATTAAATCATTCTAGACTAAATAAAGGAATCAAGATTAAAAATATAACATCCTAGACCAGGTACAGGATTAAAAATAATAAAAACAGACTCTTTTGAATAATACAACCATTCCCCCGATATATACATATTCTCTGAAATATAAATATAAACCCAGACTCTCGTATTAAATAATACAACTCGGGACCACAAAAGCTCTCTGGGTTCAATAAAAACCTGATTATAGGATTAAAATTATAATGGATAGTTATGCAAAAAAAAAAGTTCTTATAGAGAGAACAACACATCCTAATATTTTACAACTACACTAAACACAGGTTGCATGATAAAATCTAGTAAAAAAGAACAGAACAGCCTCACCTAACAACAATGGAGAAGGGTACACCACAGCTACTTGTGTTAAAACAGAACTAAGACATGGAAAGCCAGTTCAAATGAGCCATGGGAAAAAAAGAGAGTCAAGGTTAATGCCCCCTAGTATACTTGACGACAAAGAAAAATCTGTTTGAAAACTCCAGTTATAGAAGGAGTATTCAAACTATAACAACGTCAAAAAGAGATTATACAATAGTTGTTCCACACATAAAACCGCAAATTCCCAATATACCATAAAGCAGAATATTTTACATTGTTCTACAACAAGCCCTCGGTTGACGGGAAATGTTCAGCAATAGAAATTATGATATAATAGTGTTTTCTACACCTTCTTAAAATCCTTCCAGATTGTTCTGCGATGTACATCACAGATTATGACATATTCTGCTTTGGGGCCAATATGCAGTATATTGCTGTTTGGCGTCAAATTTTTTTAATCAACAGGTGAATTTTGCTAGGGTTAGATGCAAGACAGAACCCATTATGACGGTCTTGGAGACTTATCGCGAGGAAAAAGTCGCCAAAGTCGTGGCGGACCATACTGCATCTGTTCCGGTAGGATAATCAAGGTCATACTACATACAGTGTGGAACCTTCCATAACACACCTGTTAACGGACACATTTTAACCCTCCATCAGTTGAGATGTGTCAGAAAAAAAAGTTTTATATTACAAATTTAATATTGCACCTGACTGAGGGTCGATTACATCAATAAACCTCAATGTATTTTACTATCAGTAAGAGGAAACTCCTCGTTAATGGGCAAAATCTTTAGTCTCACGGATGCCAATAATTGAGAGGTTCTACTGTACACAAAAAATCTCTCTCACTGAGGTAATATACTATTCCATGTTTTAAACTCAGTATTAATGTTTCAAAAACTTGTTGCATGGGACAGAAACCATTTTGCAACTGCTTATTCTATACCCCAGAGCAATGAAAAGCATATAAGTATCATAAAGCACTATATCACGGAAGTATTGGCTACATGTTCTAGAGTATAGGTAGATAAGTTATATGAGGAAGAGAAACAAGAGAGGGAAACCATGGAAACTGTATACACATAGGAAGACTAGGTCAGGTAAGGCGTGTTCCACATCAACAAACGTAAATTCGATAAACTAAGCACAAGAACAACTTATAGGAAATATTTCACTCGTTTTTTGAACATTCTTACGTTGTAGAAATTAGCTAAGCTCCCACGTTGAGCTGCATCATCGAAAAACGCATAGTACTGATGTACGAATGTCTTGCCAATAGTATCATACTGAGGATTCAAAGTCATGACTAGACTCTAATATCTAAAGTCTTTTTAAAAATACAAACAGCGACAAGAAACACCGACACACAAAACTTTATAACTTTCAAATGATAAAAAAACACACAAACGCTTTTATCGAACGCCGCACAATTCGGTCGGTAGTTTATTGCTTGTTGCCAAAGCATTTTGTGTAATATATATAAATATTTGACCTGCTGACCATATATTATCGAGAAGGAAAACGGTCATACAACCAGATACAGCCAATCGTCGAGTGGTAAGCTGGTAAGAGCAGATTAAATCGAGCTGACCATATTTTTTCGAGGAAAAATAGAAAAACGGGTGCACTATGAGGTTTTTTGGATCACGTGATATTTTGAGGGACATACAAGATAACCAATATGGCGACTTCCTGTGCGATTCATGAAAGAAACATAGAAATGAATCGTTTTTCTTCTTTTTAATGGGAGCTAGAAATTTTGAATTTTTTTTAACTTCAAGTTATCATTAAGAAGACACCAACGAATAAGGCCTTATTCGTCGTTGATGTCATCTTAATATTCATGGACAAAGTTGATCAACTCTTCTATGTTCAAGTTATCAATCTGCCTGTTTTTCCTACAAAAAATTCTTGATTAAAGCTGCGGTTCTTCGATGTAATTTATATGGGCCCATAATCAGGGCCTAACTAGATGCTTGGTCATCCGGGTCAAGCATGCATTTTGGCACCCCCTCGTAATGTTAAAGGAGAGATTAAAGAGTGAAATTTGCGCCCCCTCTAGTACGGCGCCCGGGGCACCAGACCCTCCTGTACCCCCCTAGTTGCGGCCCTGCCCATAATCAATTTAAAAACATCCCAAACTATATGGATTGATGCAATTGGATAATATAAGACAACACGGAGACATTAATTCTCATTTTCCCACTTGAGAAGATATAAATAAAAATTTGAAATCAATGTGATTGCATAAATATCCCCCTCAAAAGTGGGTCTGGCTCATTATTTTATATTTAATTTTCTAGGCTTCGTATCTCTAAGCCGGCTCGATATTTCGAAAACCAAAGATTCAATTCAATTTTTAAAATTATTGATGTGGCGGAAAACCCCACTAAATTTCCGCATTTCTACGCTAAAATCGGCAATTTTAACATTGATCTCTATGGGGATCATCCAGTGTATGTTCCTCAGGAGTGATGGTGATGAAAATTATGACGTCTATTCGGAAAGCCTCATTGTCGCCAAAAACGATGCCAAAAGTAAAGGCGCGTATACACTAGCGAGCCAATCTTGCAACGCACGACCCCCTGCAGCGGTTCTAATCCGCTCGTGGGTACACACACTCCCTTTGAGGTTCCTTTCTTTCCTTTGTGTTCGTTGAAAAAACCGATTCTAGGTGGGTCCAGTGAAAACGGCTCAAGAATCGTTCACAACACCGTACAAATTACTGAACAACCAATTGTGAATGCTTTCATTGCATGATCAGTGCGCTAGTGTATACGCGATTTAAGAAAAGTTGCAATTCGTACCAAAATCACAGAAAAGTCGTCAATAGAGGGAAATTAAGTGCTACTGCCATCCACTGAGCTATAAGGAAAGCTATAGCTCAGTGCTGCCATCGAGCTTATATGGCTACTGCAAATTGTAGTGAAATAAAAAAAACATGATAAATAAGTGAGACGAATATTCTTATTTGTAGTCGTTATTGTCGTAATGTAATTTCTGAGTTGGGAAGATAATTATTTTAATCGTTGTTTGGAAGAATAAAATGAAGAAAAGTCAAGTTGGCTTCGTTGAAAACAAGTGAAAAACAGGGAAATTTTTGCAAAAAAGTCAGGACAGTCAAAAGAATCGAGAAAACCATGATTGTCCAGGGAAAACGGTACGTATGGTCATCTTATGTTAATTTGTCTCTGACAAACCAGACACGACCCAGGCTCTGTCCCTCCCGGGATATAAGCCTTTTACCCATGCGGGTTGGGTCGCGCTGGGCGCATGTTAGTTTGTCTGTCAACCGAAACTAGAGATACCACACTTTGCACCATTTGACTACGTATTTTTATTTTTTGACCTCATTTGCTATAAAAATTGACAAAAAAAAAAAGGTCACAAATACAGCAATACCTCGGTTTTCGTCGTTGACTTCCGTTATCGTCGATTATTTCAGCGAAAAATTTGTCTCTGTTTTCGTCGGCGTGCCCACGTAATCTTGCTGCTAATTTTTGTTCTCCTGCACAGTAGGGCATTGCTTCTCATTCTGTGAGCATCAATCACCCCGCGCGTCTAGCTAAACAATTTCATGGGATCAAATAAAGGTTCCAGAGTCAGCAGCCCTTCGAAGAAGAAGGCCAGGAACACGATCGAGTTGAAGAAGGAAATTATTGAAAAATACGAGAGCGGCATTAAGATTTCTGAAATCGGCCTCATGTACAGAAAGTCGCCATCCACGAAAAGTTCTATTGTGGCGAAAAAGGAATAAATAAAGGAGGCTAATGTAGGCAAAGGAGTAAATTTGCTAACGAAACAGCGATCGCAAACAATTGAAGATGTCGAACAGTTATTATTAATTTGGATCAATCAAAAACCGTTAGAAGGCAATTCTTTTTCGGAAGCCATCATTTATGAAAAGGTCGGACTGTGGTATGCTGATCGCACCAAGAAAATGTCTGGGACGAGTGCTGCTGAACCACACATGGACCTCGTCCATATTCCTCATCGGTTCCTCTAACGAATTGTTACATGTTAGAATGTAGTGAACCTGACGTGAAATTTGTTTCTGTGTAATGCTTGTTGTGTGTAGTGCTTCCATCTGCCATCAATTTTTCAAACTATGAGTGACGTGTAATGATGGAATAATTGTATTGTTGTAGGCCTGTTGCTCTCCGTGGTGAGACTTTTTAACGGGGAGATCGGCTCGCATTCGCGCCTACAAGTTGGGAACCACAGAAAACAAACTTCAGCCGACCACCACTATGGCAACGGTGGGGTTCGAACCCGGATTCTTGCAATGCGAATCCATCACTATGACCACTCGACCACCATAGAGGCCTGGGACGCTTGCTAGTGTATTTAGTCATTTTAAGGCCAGCAGAAGCTGGTTCGAAAAATTCAAGAGAAGCACTGGCATACAAGGTGTTACTAGGAAGGGCATATCACAGATCATGTTTCCTCCTCCTCCCTGTTGGGGGGGGGGGGAAACATGATCTGTGAAATCAGTGAATGATTGAAAAAGATGCGCCGTATTCTTTCATATCCCTTATGAACTAAAAAATATGGATTTTAAAATTTAAAATCCCCCTTTTTTCTGCAAATTATAAATAACGCAAATGATTGCTTGCATTATTTTTATTTTTTAAGGAAAAAAAATAAAATGAAACCAAAATAACTACAATATTGGTATTATTCAACATGAACGAAATAAAGTTCATTATACATATGGTGACCACAAACGTCTGGATCTATTTAACCATGGAATCTCTTTTTACCCCACGTACAGAGGTGGATTTAACGGCAAGCGCAACGGGCGCGCCTGAGGCCCCGACTTCTGAAGGGCCCGGAAAAACCCAAACTTTACATATTTTTCTAATTTGAGAGGCCCAATATTTTCTTTTCCGCCAAGGGTCCTCAACCGACTTTAATCAGCCATTGCCCCCGTACCAAACTTTCCTGTACCCAGTTTAAAGGGGGGGGGGCTTAGGGCTTAGTGGGCTATAGCCCATGGTGGCAAATTTGACAAGTTCAGAAAGGCGGCAAATTTGACGAGTTCTGAAAGGCGGCAAATTTGGGGAATGAATGGCTAAGAGAATGGAGTAAGTCGAATGGGGAAAAGGCGGCGAAATTTTTATGACTCATTAAATCCGCCTCTGTCCTGAAAGCAATGGACTAGGAAGGAACAAAAGAGATAGTGAAGGAACAAAAGAGTGACATCCAGAGAGTTTGCATGTGCGTGAGCGAGCAAAAGTGACGTAGAGCGTGTGGAATTACGTGAGTGATGTTTGAAAACGAGTGACTTGGCGAATCAGGGAGCAGGTCAATGAGTGACCCGAAACAGTGTGCAAGCATGTGAGTGACCCGAAACAGTGTGCAAGCATGTGAGTGACTAAAACAGTGTACAAGCATGTGAGTGACTAAAACAGTGTACAAGCATGTGAGTGACTAAAACAGTGTACAAGCATGTGAGTGACTAAAACAGTGTACAAGCATTTGAGTGACTAAAACAGTGTGCAAGCATGTGAATGACTGAAAGAGTGACGTCAGAGACACAGATGTACTTGCAAGAATGGACGACGGTGGGGAGCAAGCGCTGGGCCCATAGGCGGAGATTGACTTGGAAGTATGGGGGGGCACGATAATGATGATGTCAATTCATCTATACATATATACATTAGATCAGTCGACTCCACGTTTGACTCTGGAGGGGGGGGGGCAATGCCCCCCACGCCCCCCCCCCGTATCTCCGCCCATGGCAGGGCCGTCTTAAGAGCATCATGGGTCCCCAGCCTAAGTGGTTTTTTCGAGGCCCTACCTTGTAAATTCTAGAAACTTTCAACCGGATCTCATTTTTTGGAGGCCCTTCTTCTCCTAAGGCTCCCGGGTGGGCCCACGCGTCAAGACGGCACTAAGCAAGCGGGTTATAGCACAAGGTGATGAATTTGAGGCAAGAGTAGAAAAGAAAATTACACGAATGGGAGAAGAGCGGCAAAATTCGTGTACCTCACAGGCGGAAAAACGATAAATACGCCTCTGCCTGCACCAACCCAGAGATGCGGCTTTTTTCAAAACTATTACTATACCGTGCAGCAGAGGTCTTCGACCTTTTGACTTTTTTCTAGACACGAGCACTGCCTGTACTCGATCATCATCAAAAGAAAAGCACCCCTTTTGGCAAATCTGGCATACGAATGCATGAAATCAAGATTGATTTCAATCTTGGAATGCAATTTGTAAAATATTTTTAATTGGAACATTGACCCAGTGCTCGTAAGCACGAGATCGGAAACGAGCATCTAGCATTCGGGATGCTTCAAGGAGCAAACAAAGTTTACTTGATTTTATTGCTTCCACCAAAAATGTTAACACAGGTAATTTTCATAACTTAATAACGATGAGTTGACGAATTGACATTATTTCCAGCGATATATATTTGTGTTTTCCACTGAGCTCAGTGGTATTTTTTCTGAATATTACGACACGTATTGGCAACACTTGAATTTTCAAAAGTGAGTTGAAGGATTTTGAAATATTCATAATAGTTAGGCAATATTTCTCAACATATATAAACCATTATTATGCTTATTTACATTTTCTTTTTCAGAAGCCTGCTGCTTTTCACACGCAGGTAGATGTGAACAAGTTAATTCATTTAATAGGTTTTATTCATTACCTTATGCGCTGAGAGCAACGTTGTTTTTTCAATTAAATCTTGAACATGCCGAAAATCTTTTTTTCACATTTCATATTTTACAGAGCAAATACACATTCAAAGCACAAAGTGAAACTATAAGCAGATATGTGAAAGTGTTTTGGTAGCAGTCTTTTTTCCTTCATTTGAGGGCAGGTGGGGATCTATGGGGGGTTGATCGGGTTGATAACCTCCTTGTCTAGATCCACCTATAGCCTTTAGAATATAGCCTTATACAGTCGCCTTAGATCCGTCCATGTTTGAGGGAAAAGGTGGGGCAGGGCAACACCACCTATAGAAGGCCTCCACACTAAGCTCGTGACGCCACTAAAAAAAGCGATCACACCTATGGCCATTTGAAATAGCATTATCCTTATCCAGTCGCCTTAATCCAACACCACCTATAAAACCAGTCTTCCTAACGAAGCTCGTGACGTCGCTGAAGAAGGCCATTTCACATACTGACATTGGATACAGCAGCAGACAGACGCAACAGATATCTTTACGTTTTTTGCAACATATCCAATAGCAATAGGAGAAATGGCCTTCTTCATTGACGTCGCAAGCTTCGTGCGGAGGCCTTGTTCTATAGGTGATGTTGCTTAATCTCACCTATAACCATTGGATGTAGCACGCCGATTGCATGCGCCATCTTTACCCTTTTTTGTAGTATATCCAATGACTATGTGTGAGATGATCTTCTTCAGTGACGTTATGAGCTTCGTGTGGAGGCCTTCTTCTATAGGTAGAGTTGGGCAGGGCCGCAAATATGATTTTTGCCGCCCAGCGCAAAAAAAAAAATTTCCGCCTCCTCAATATCTTCTTGCTCTAGAAGGTGTTGGCTATACTATACAACAACAATCCTTATCAAGTTACTTTACCCTATTGCAGTGAATTAAAAGAAAAACATGACAAATGTGAAAGAATATTCTTATTTGTAGTCGTAACTATCGTAATGTAATTTTTGAGTTGGGAAGATAATTTTAATAGTTGATTTGACGAATAAAAGCGAAGTTGGCTTTGAAAATACGTGAAAAACCAGGACATTTTTGCAAAAAAAGACAGGACAGCCAAAAAACAGAAAAAACCGGGACAGTCCCACAAATACGGGACGTATGGTCCTATCAGCTTGATGAAAGATGTTCACCAACTTACATATTATATGGATCAAACAATGATGAATTTAGCTCAAGAAAGCGGAAAAAATAGATATTTTCATTAGTACTGCCATTTCATGTAATGCTAGGGACAAAACAGGATGTATGGTTTTTTTTGATTGAATCCGAACAGATTTCAGATCAAGTTAGTCCTTTATTTCGGGGTGGTGGCAATGTATTTATTTAAATACACACTCGAGTTAAGGCGGGCGTGGTGTGGTGAGTGGCAAGTTATTTTTCCAGATTTTTGTGTTTACTATTAAGATGAATTATATGATTTAACCTTTCTGTTGTTGGCATTAACCAAATTTTCTTTTAAATTTTGTAAAATCTTTTAATAGCTTGTCCTTTTTACTATAGAATCACCAAGCGGCAAGCTGTCAAGGTTGTTGTCACACCTCCTGGAATAGATCAGTTTTGCATGCCCAATTTCCTAATTAACACGTTTAAAAATATTATTTAAAAAAAATTAAAGATGTCTTCGGATGTTCCAGAAATCCGCGTTAGAACTGCATTCAATGGGGAAATCATGATTACGTATATAGAACCAGGACTGTCATTAGAAAGTTTGTGCAAGGAAATGAGGGACATATGTAAGTTTGAAAACGATCAGCCATTCACAATGAAATGGATTGATGAAGAAGGCGATCCGTGTGTGATATCATCGCAAGCTGAACTAGATGAGGCGATTCGGTTGTATGAAGTGAACAAAGATTCTGAGTTAACTATTCACGTTTTTCCTAGCGTGCCAGTGTTTCCTGGAATGCCGTGCCCAGGTGAGGATAAAAGTATATACCGTAGAGGTGCTAGAAGATGGAGAAAACTGTATAGAGTAAATGGACACATATTCCAAGCGAAACGTTTTAATAGGCGAGCTTTTTGTGCTTTTTGTGCCGATAGAATATGGGGAATAGGACGATCAGGCTTCAAATGTGTTAATTGTAAGCTTATGATCCATAAGAAGTGTCACAAGCTTATAAGATTGGCTTGCTCAGGTGTTCTTGATCAGTCACTTCAAGGATTTTCCGATTCTTTCCCTAATACGCCCATTACTGCACGATCCGATACTTCAGTAACTACAAATGGTGAAGCAACGGATGCTCCTCATCTCTCAAGGTCTGGAACACCAGCTGCAAAAAAGAAGCAGCAGTCTATTATGAAAGAATGGACTGAAATGATTCTTCAGAATGATGTTGTATCAGTACAAGATGTTGATCAAGCATCAAAAGATGTTGATTCATCGTATCCTCGTCAATATACACTAGATGACTTTGAGCTTTTACGAGTTATTGGGCGGGGATCATATGCTAAGGTATTCATGGTTGAGCTGAAAACCACTAAACGTATATATGCGATGAAAGTTATTAAGAAATCATTGGTTCAAGATGATGATGATATTGACTGGGTCCAAACTGAAAAACATGTCTTTGAAACTGCATCTAATTATCCATTCCTTGTAGGATTGCATTCTTGTTTTCAAACTCCAAGTCGTCTGTTCTTTGTGATTGAATTCATCTCTGGTGGTGACTTAATGTTCCACATGCAGCGTCAGAGGCGTCTTCCAGAAGAACATGCTAGATTTTATGCAGCTGAGATATCTCTCGCATTAAATTTTTTGCATGAGCGTGGAATTATATATAGGGATCTGAAGTTAGACAATGTTTTGTTAGATCATGAAGGCCACATAAAATTAACAGATTATGGGATGTGCAAAGAAGGAATACAGGGAGGTGATACAACAAGTACATTCTGTGGAACTCCCAATTACATAGCACCTGAAATTCTGCGCGGCGAAGAGTACTCTTTTTCTGTCGATTGGTGGGCGCTTGGTGTGTTATTGTATGAAATGTTGGCTGGTCGCTCTCCATTTGATATAGTGGATGCTGCAGAAAATCCAGACCAGAATACTGAAGATTTTCTTTTCCAAGTCATCTTGGAGAAAACCATACGTATACCTCGTTCAATTTCAGTTAAAGCTCAATCTGTACTTAGAGGCTTTCTTTTCAAGAATCCAGCAGAGCGTTTAGGATGTCATCCTGAAACAGGCTTCACTGACATTACTTCACATTCCTTTTTTAAGTCCATTGATTGGCAGCTTTTGGAAAGCAAACAAATGTCACCACCGTATAAACCAAAACTGGAGACTGATCGTGATCTGGAGCATTTTGATTGTCAGTTCACTAGTGAACCTGTGCAACTAACTCCTGATGATGAGAAAGTAATAGAAAAAATTGACCAATCTGAGTTTGATGGATTTGAATACATAAATCCATTGCTGATGTCTTTAGAAGATTGTGTATGAAGTCTGGTTTCAAAATTCTGTGTATTTTATTTTAAGTTCTATCATTTTTCTTATTGAATGTTATAACATTATATATAATGTTGATGGCTGTGGTTTTGTTCATTTTTCTAAAACTAGGTGCAAGAATATATTATAAAATGCTTTATTTCATTGATATCATCTGTGCATGTTATGCAGCTGTATGTGTACAATCAATTTGCTAAGCTTTCATTTGTTTAGTCTTTCAGGGTGAAAGACAGTGTTGCAATAACATATTCAGTTTTTTTTTCCACTGTTAATTAGTAGTTAACTGGTTTATATGTATGTATTTCAATTTCTTATATTTAGCAATTTTCTTTTATATATATATATATATATATATATATATAGAAGTAATATATATATATATATTTTAGTCTTAGAAAATGAGTATGTAATTGTGATTCTTCAGGTTATTTTCTACTTTCAGCTGATTGTTGCTGTACCAAATTATTCACGTTCAGCATTAAGTTTTTCCCTCATCAAAGTATGTCTTTGATTTACTTCAATAATAAATGATATTCAGATACATAAAAACACATGCACATATGAAGAAGGTGAGGTTGAAGGGAAAAAATAAATATTTAAATTGAAAGACAAATATCAATAAATTTAACTATTTTTTTTTAATCCTATGTGATATGTCTGTAAACCTGTTTCATATAATGTTTTAATAAGATATGTTCATCTTTGAATAGTCGTTTTTAAATTGATATTTAAAGAAAATAATTGATAGGAATCTGTAAGGGAGACTGATCTGAGAAAGTTTGATTTTTATCATTAAGATCTTACTACTCAGGTGGAAAAATATTATCACCTTTATACAGTTATTTAAGAATTTGAAAGATTAATTTATGCTGGTATATTTTAACTTCCATTCAAGATTAAAAAAAATTCAGTTATAATGTATTTGTCTTTAAAGCCTTTCGCTTATATTCTGTATGTGCATGTAGTTTAAATCCGTGTTGATCATTAATTTTTTTGTTCACCAGGAAAGCTGTGGTTGAAACATTCAGAACAGTATGAAATAAGGTTGGTTTGATAATAAAGCTGATGCTTCTGTTCTAGGTATTTGTTGATAAATAGGTCCTATATTTAATTAATGCATGTAGTTTATACACTGTTTAACAACAAGTGCCAAAATCCTTATAAGGAATGACACTTTTCAATTATAGTTTTTCATGATTGAATTTTCAAGGAGTCTTGTAAGAAATTATTTCACCTGTGTATACTGAAAATTTTCTGGTTTTTCTATACATATTTTGCGATGCTATGCGATGGGGAAAAGGTAGAAAATATTATTATATTACCATATAGGGGTCTAAAGCTTAAAAATTCGGTGGATTAATTCATACGACATAAAAGTTTCTTGTTTTCGTCTTATAGAATTTTTTCTGTTGGGCAGAGTAGTATATTTTACTCAGACGGAAAGGGTCTCAAGTTGTCGTTTATAAAAAAATTATGAAAAAGTTTAGGTACATTTATCTTGCCATGTCAAAAAAAAATGAGCAGCAGTGTGTAATTATTAAAGCGACAAAAAATGATTAAAAATGACAACAGTCGCACTACTCATCACTTGTGTTCTTTTGGCGATATCTATAAAAAAACCTGTATATAATAATTACAAAATTTGTAGATTACAAAAATTTTTTTTTGCCTTTTTTGGGCTTTTAGTATTTTATTTATGTATGGTAAAATACACTGGTACATTTATCGGTAATTCTTGATACAAATACAAGGTTAACTCGAACACAGGGCCCAATTTTGACTTGGGGGGGGGGGGAGTCCTAGGCACGGCAAAGCAGACACTAGACAGCCTCAACTTAAAAAAAGTCTGGTTTTTTTAATTAATATATTTTGAATCCTTAAATCAGTGAAGCCCATGCAAAAAACAGGTTGAGCTTAGCTTGAACAGTCCTTAAAGATTCTAGTGGTTTTGTTTTTTTAGTCAGTAAATGAACACCTCACCATAACTTTCGTTGCTAGAGCTGTTTCATTTTGGTACATAAGGCTTTTATGGCCACTTTTGAACATATAGCAATGCTGTTATCAAACTTTCTCTGAAAGGAGCCATAAAAATCACCTTTTCCTTTCAAACTTTTCCATGGCGATAAGTTAACCAAAATTAGCAACAAGTAAAAGAGGGCTTAATAACATTTTTATCCATGAAAGCTAGACGGGACCGAAGAAAAATGACAACTTAACTGGAGTAACAACTTAAGGTTTTACTGTATTAATTTTTGTAATATTATATCTCTGGGATTTTTTTCCTGCATATTCAAATCAGTAGAATGAGTGGCAATTTTGACAAAACTTTTTGAAGATGTCGCCTTGGGACCCTTACCTAGTCAAAGCATTTGGAATTATTTTGGCAAAAATTTTAACACGCTGCTGGTGAATATAAACATGCATAAAAAAAATTAAATTTTATAAATTTTATTTATTTCAGTATTTCATTGTTAAAAAATATATTGTGTGTGTGCAAGGTTTCTTTTCATGTGTATTGTCACTTTTGGTTACCCTGATGTTTCAGTTTTGCATATCTTTATTTCAATAATTCTGTTGATTCGTCTTCATCTTATGTGATTAATCATTTAAATTAACTGAATTCATCTTCAGGCATTTATATGGATATAGGTGATACTGTTAAAAACACTTTGTAACACAAGCTGTCTGTAGTTGCAATTTCTTGCTTTAAACCCTTCACATGCAGGCCTTTGGCAACAAATTTGGATGATCTGTATTTGAAGTATCGGAAAAAATATAAAACTGCTTTCCTTGTTAGAAATAGAAGGGGGGAAAATGAGTGGCAGTAGATTTCTCTTTCGTGATTAACCACATGCTTCACCCTCCCCTATGTATTCTTTCTCTCTCTCATGTCGACAGAACTAATGTATATGTGTGTGTATGAGTTGACATCATCATCGTGTCCCACCCCAGACTTTCAAGTCTATCTCCACCTGTGCTCACGCATGTGTGTATAGTAGAAACATACATACTTACACAACAACATATTTCTGTTCATTGGGTTACAATGAAGCTCCGCGATGATGAGAAAAGAGGTAAAGAAAACGGAGCTGGAAAAATGTTTCTTCCATTTGCATTGGACGATTCTTGTCCCTGATCGTTAAGGGGTTTAAAATGTATTCCCCCTCAATAATTATAAGAAATTGATGCTTTTCTTTTACATCACCTTGAATGTTTATTTTTTAATTGGTGCTCTAAAACTGATTTTTATGGGACGTTTGATGTGCTTGTGCAAGACCGGCTATGTATAAATTATGATTTTGATGTATTAAGTTATATTAAGAAATCATAAGATAAATTTTCCCCAATTTCTTCACAATAACAACTTGTAATAAAAGTAACTTTACTGTTCAGGTATAACAAATTTCACATGCCAATGCATTTATGATTTTCATACATCTATATGGTTAACTTTTCATCAAAATGCTAACCATTCATCATAACATTTTAGTCACACCTCCAAATAACAAACTCAATTGAGGTTTACATGCAGATTAGTTCAATTCTTGCTCATTTAAAAAAAATAATTTTTTTAGTGATTAGTAAAAATCCTTAGAACCACATCTTTATTGTAGTAAAATTTATTAACAGCAGTAATGAAATGGTCTATGTAAGATATTCTGATTTATTAAAATTTGTGAACATTGTATTCCCATTGAATGTGCTATATAGTAGATGTTAACTATAGCAAACAGAATTCAAAAAATAATTTCCAACATTGGTAAAATTCTGAATCAAACATAGCTTTTAGTAAAAGAACACATTATTAACCACTTCACTTATAAGCTATTGGCAAGAAATTCAGATTAGCTCTGTTTGATGAATTGGCGATAAATATGATAACCTTGTTCTAACCTAACTGTACATTAAAAAGAGAAAGGGAAAAAGGAGAAATGGAAGAAAAACAAGTGAATGGTATAAGAGTAATCCAGTATAATAGATACGTTGATAAGTGAGTACGTACAAAGTAGATTTCTCTTTTCACCCTTACCCTATATATTATCTTTCACTCATATATATAGTAGAATGTTCACTAATAAGAGTATAGAAAAAATAGAGGTAAAAAGAAACTTTTTCACAGGGTTAAGTCTCTTTCAAAGCTTGGCGATGATGAGGGGAGAGGAAAGAAAACAGAACTTGGCTTGAATTTATTTCCCTGGCGTATTATTTCCCTGGATGCAATATTACATCCTTGATGGCAAAGTGGTTAAAAAAAGTCCTATGGTATAATTATGTCTTTTAGAGTGATTAAAGACTGAGGCTTTTTTGTTTATATAAAAATGAGAAAAATTCCTTCACACCATGTTTTTTTTTTTTTTGAGAAATTTAATATAACTAAATCAATTTAAAATTCATTAAAAAGCATTCTCAGAAACTTGCATAACTTTAATTTCTTTTTTTTTTCTATTCAATAATTTTATATACAAGTTTTTGAAAATATGAATAAGCTTTTATTGCATTATGTATTACAAGGACATAAGCACCTACATTCTTTATCTACAACTTGCACAATTTCGTTACCTTGCCAACTACTATCTGAAGCTTCCATCTTCTCAAAGTTTGCAATTTTGTTTATAATGTTAAATATACAGAAATGTGATGCACACACACAAAAAGTGAAATTTTATGAATGCTTTGTATGAACTGCATAAGCTCTATATTATTGTCAAGTTTTTTTTTTTGTTATATGAAAGTTTGAGCGGAATTGTAATTCTGTGGTTTATAAAAAAATTATATATTTGCAAGATAGTTTGATGATAAGCAGGGGACTTTTTTTTATTGTGTTCAGAATTGTAGGAATTCTGATTTATATTCTATTTGAGATCTGTGCATAGATCAGTCCTCAAAATTAAAATGTTTGTATTTGAAGTTTAAAATATCTTTATAAGGAAAATTTTTTATGAGAAAATTTTATACCTTGTGCCAAAAATATTATTTTTGGAGTAGTATATACTCACAGAAAATAACATGTTTTTGAAACAAATGAGTGGTTTTTTTTTCATAGAAATAGTTGATGGGGTTCATATTGATGAAATCCCAGGAGCCAATGTGTGGACAGAGAAAAAAGGCACACTTTCTGCTAAAAATATTATTAAAAAAATTTGCATTTGCCTTAAAAATGTGTTAATTATTTTCTGTGAATTAAAACTGGACAAAGTTTCTATTTTTTGGATAATAGTATATATACTCATTTAAATCTCAGTATAATGCTTCTAATTTCTTGATAATTGCATAATGGTTTATTTCTAGCATTTTGGTATATAATATTTGATAAGAGAATACAGAGTATAAAGTACACTTAGGCCGGTATTACTCTATAAAAGTTTTATAAAAATTATTTTGTAAAAATTGGCAAATGCAACTAATAAGCTGATGAGTTGCATTTGCTCGAATGTAACTGATCAAAGTTTATGGGTTGCATTTTTCAAGTTTTATGATAGAACTTTCATAAAACTTTTATGGTGTAATGCCAGCCTTATAAACATGTTCCAGCTTTCCAATTAATTATTAAACATTGTGTTTTTACTTGATAAAAGTAAACTTTATATATCATACCTTTTTTAAGCAATTAAACTTTATCTGTATGGCTCAACACTTCTAAATATTTACATCTTTTGAAAAGAAACATTTCAAAACGGAAGTTCTTTTCTTTTTTACCTTATACAATATTTTCAAAATCAAAAATTAAGGTTAGTATAATCAGTTTTGTCTGTCAACTATACATTTTTGCAAAATGTTTAAAAATTTTGCAATACAAAAAACAATAAAATTATAGCTATTTATAAATAGCAATTAGACTTCAGAAAGCTTTAAATTTATGTTTTAAAGTCGTTTCCTCTCAACTATTTATGCAGTTTTCCCCACTGCTGCTTTACTCAGCATTACCTAATGCTCGTCACATTTTCTCCTATGCATTTGGTACACTTTGCTTATGCTTTTAGTTACCACTCTTCACATCAAGAGTTTATCTAAAGTTAATGTAAAGGAAAATAATACCCATCTTTTAAACATTATGCATCAGCTATATATATATGTTATGATTTCTAACTTGCTAGAAATTCTTCTGTTGCTTAAAGGCTAATATTTTTCAATTTTTTTTTTTTCATACCTGTCATGTTGTTTGAATGGACATAGTGTATCAGATTCTGACTGATCTACACAATAGAAAAAGGGATTCGACATAGTATTAACACATTTGCAACTTCCCTCTGAATTCACTACCTGTCTTAATCAACATGCACTATTAAAAAGGGGGGGGGCCCTATTCCTTTTTTTGTGATAAGGTATGCTCACAATTTTGCAGAGCTACCATTTATAGACAAAAGGCAAGATCTTTTATTACTGTTAGACAGGTTCTTACAATCTTATTACTGTGAACAAAACAGAAAAGAAACAAAAAAATAGAGATGTAAAAAAATTTTTCTCCTATTTGATATTTTTCCTTTTAAAGGGTGAAAGATTAATAACTATATAACTTCTCTATGGCTAAGACATTAAGAAAGTGGGACACTTGCCACTCAGGCTGATAAGCAAGCTCAAATCTCATTGTCAGAAAGCCTTTAATCACCTGGGTATAATTAAAACCTTATATAATAGTTAGGTAATGATTTCTGGCTGGGTCTATTGTAAACCACATTGGCTTGTCATGTGTCATTGACGTAAAACCAAAGTAACTACAACTTTGTATCTAGCAAGAGTTTATCATTGTCTCTAACATTAAAAAGTTATGAAGAATTAAAATAAGTTCAATAAATTTGATTGTGTTACCATGTTTGTAAAATAAATACATATCTTGTATGTATCATCTTATGATCTAGTGATTTCTAAACTGTTTACCGCACCCCCTGAAGAATGAAAGAATTTCAAACATCTCGTGGTATATTTGCTCTGCACTAGCAGCATCTCAAAGATCTGCAACAGAGCAGTTTAAAATCTGTCCCAATTACACTTTCTATGTAATTTTATGGCCAAAATATCTTGGTATCCTTTGGTTTCTTTTGAAGAAAGTTCGTGTGGGACACATGCACCATTTCAGCATCACTGGTCTAATCTAAATTACTATTTTTGAAATACTCAGATGTCTATGTTTAATTATATTGTTTGTTACATACCTAATTGATTCCTTTGAGGATTTCACGTGTCTTATTTATTTAGTTTTTCTAATATTTAAAAGCTTCAAATTTGTTTTTCATTTAATTCATCAGAAAACTTAAATATAGTTTAATAGCTTGTTCTGATGTTTCGAATTCATTGCCGTCATTTCTAGCTTGATTTTCTGAAATCCTAAAAAAGAGCTAGTGTAAAAATTCATGGTCATGATTTAATGTTAAATTTTATTTTCTTAGTTGACTGTTCAAACTGAATGCTCGTGTGTGTATATATAAAGTATATTACATACTGTAACACACCAAAAAAAATTATCTTCTAAATTTTGTGTAATTCTCTTTGGAGTTACTATTTATTCATTTCATCTTGAACAAAACATGATTTTGCATGAAACATTCATACATTTTAATGAGAAAAGTATTTGCTCAATTTGTAAAATTTTCTATTTCATACATTTGGAATTATTTTGTATACAGGGAATTATTATTTACTAGCTTTATTATGTCAGTTATTTATCTAATTGTTATTGACTATAAATGATTATAAATTCAAAGAAAACTAACAAATTGATTCATAGTCGAATAAGAAATATATAAATATGTATTTATAAAGTTTCTTGGTATATTTTGTCTGAAACAAATATTCCACCAATGCTTTTATTAGTTTGAGCAGTTAATTTTGTATTTTTTTCTTTCAAGATGTATGTGTATATTTTTTTACATTTCACTTTGAATTTGGATATTTTTAATTTGTTAAAATGGTTGATATAATTTGCATTGATCAACACATTATGTCTATTGTGTTTTCTATGTAACTTTTTGTTTCAGATTTTCTGAAAAACTTTCATTATTTATTTATTTTTCTACATGTTATTTTGTCAAATTTTTTTATCATTTTCTTGCTGAAATTCATTTTTTGCCCCGAGCATTTTGCTGTAAATTTAATTCATTCACCCATTATTATACTGTGATGATTTCATATTAAGAGTCATGTCAGATCTTCGAAATTTTACTTACCCGCATTTATCATTGAATTAATTTTTTATTCCAGTAACCATTTTTTATTTTGTACAAATCCACTAAATGTAAGAGAGATTAATATTTTCAAGTGCATAATTTACAGGGCCTTGACTAGGATTTTCACCGCCCACACAACTTTAAAATTTTATAATTTTATAACAGTTATTTGTTCCCACCTAAAATTGCTGCCCAAGGCAGTTGCTCCCCCCCCCCCAGTTCAGGCCCTACATATCGCTCCCTACGTTTAGACAAAAGTCCAAAAATAGTGTTTTCAAGATAATTATCCTAGCATCATTTCCAATTAATGCTCAAAAGTCTGGTAAAGCTTGCTAACAAAATTCAAATTGAATTTTTATTGCTAGGTAACAGAGGTGTCTATATTTCACCAAGTCCTGTAGGCACTTTTATTGTCAAGCAGAAATCACTAAGTCCACCAAAAACCTTCTGCTTCAATTAACTAGAATTTCCAATTATTGGAATTATTGGTGGCGTTGTATTTGTATTTGTTATGAACCACAAAGCAGTTATCTTCTATAGGAGTTGGAAATCTTTAAAGTATTTTTTACTATTTTTCATAATGACTCAAGTTTAAATTGACAAGATCTCAAAACTAGACTTGGTGACTTTTGCTTGAATGCCAACGATTTATTGTCAATGTGCATTGGACTTAGTGCAAAAGGACTTGGTGATTTATATTATTAACTTTTAAGCCAAGCAGAGTTGGCTGTATTCAGTCAGTGAACTATACTTCCAGTAGAAAGCATTAGTTGCAGATCTTGCTCGCAAATTATACGTAAGGTTTATGCATTATCATATTGGTTGTTGGTTTCTTGTATTGATACTAACTTAATATTGTTCAGACATTCTACCAGTTTTATGTTTGTTTTTTGTTCACATTATGAATTGTTGCTGGTGCAGTGTCACTCAATAAAAACTCCATTGGAATGAAATGTTTATTTTTTTTATATCAAGCTTTATTAATCTTATGGAGCAAATGTTATCAATAAGCTTATTGGTGCAATATGCTCAAAAACAGCATGCTTTTATGCTTCTAAAATGTTGACAACTTTGGGGTATAACGGGGCTGTAGATTTGAAAACTTGTTGATTTTGTCAAATTTTTCTAGTTTTTGAAATAGTGCAGATACTCAATATTTCAATGCAGTCTGCAGCCATTACTTTTTGCGTGGAATTCTTTCATTTTTTTTAAATATTTTATTAGCTAATTATATTTACATCATCAGACATCAGTGTTCTAAATGCCGTAACCGTTACACTGGCGATTCCGAGATATCTCGTCAAACTTGATCTGCTTTATTTCGGTCACCGCGAAATATCTCACATTCTTAGCATGCTTTTATTTCCAATGTGGCAGTTATAATGTGGATCAGGAAAATTTTAAAAATTGCTTAAAGGGGGTTAAGTTTATTATTGATTTACATTGTGCACGGTTTCAGTGTGATTTGTATGCTACTAATGCATTTTTATTGAAGTTCAATTTTCACTTTATTTCAAAAACTAGAGCCAACCTGACTAAACCAATGTCAAATTTGGATTCAGTGCCCCAGAATCACCCTAAAATCAGTGAAATATTCTTGGGCAGTAAAATCAGTGTTGAGCCATGTTATTACTGATTCATAATAAGTTATAGAATCAAGATTATATACATTTTGGCATACAAAAGTCACCAAGTCCACAAATAAATGTTTTTGACGGACCACTGCTGTCGATTAGAACTTCCAATTATTTAATGGCAAACCAGGTATCTAAACATGTATAAACCTACTGTAGAAGTTAGAAATCTGTAACAGAATTTTTACTATTTTTCATAATGATGCAAAAGTTTAAATTTCCTGTGACTCAAAACTATATTTTTTAACTTAACGACTTCTGCCTGAACACTGATGATATTATTCTTAAGCTAATTATTCTCTCTAAAAATGTTTGTTTAAATCAAACTATTTGCATGCTTGTGATAATTTTTTAGTGTTATAAAGCAATCTTTTCTGCTATAGGTATCAAAATGATTAGAATTATTGCATTCCTGTGCCTTAAAAACATAGTAATGCTTTAAAATCTGTGATATTTCAGTGCTTTGAAATGTAAATTTTTGATGCTGATTGCTAGTCTTACTCATACATAAGGAAGTAAAAAAAATTGTTTGAATAGGTTTTTTTTCCTGACAATGTAATGATTTTCATCTATTTTTTGAATATAGTGAAACCTCGCTACAATGATATTTTTTCAAGTCTTTTGTTCAGAAATGCCTATAATCTAATATTAAACTGCTACTTCTCTCTCAATATAACAATAATTCTTCCACAAGAATACTTTTTGTGTGCGCTGAGTATTGTTATATCAGGATTTCACTGTATTTAAATAAAACTGTATTTCCACTCTAAATACTTTGTTTAAAATAAGTTATCACTAATGAAATTTTACTGTGTAGTTATGATGACACTTTGTATATTTCATATAACCTGAACAATACAGCATTTATATCATTGTATTTATGTTCACATTATATATTAAAAACTAGAAAATAATTCCATTTTTGATTTATGTATACACATACAACAAAACAAAATTTTTGCGTGTAAAATTTATTGAAATTTAATGTATTGATTGGTTACCCCTGAAATAGTCTTTATAGGCTATATGGAGTTTAAAGCTTTATATATACAGTATATATATATGTACACAAATAAAAATCAAAACTGAATATCTAGTGTATATATAGCTTATTGACTTTTGGAAATATTTAGTATTTCATTATCTCTCTTTCTCAACCTGTGTTCCTTTGAATCATAAAGACTCCCTGTGCACTTTCATTCCTGCTTCATTTCACTCCTGTGGCCCAGGATAAAATAAATCAATGTTTCATACATAAAAAAAAGGGCCTTTGGGTTCTCTGCTATAGAAATTATGTACTAAAAAGGACTCAGCGAGTCAAAGAAGGTTGAGAACCGCTGCTGTACTCTGAATGCAATTGAAAATTCTGTTTTGATTCACAGTCCCTGACTAAACCAAAAACATTCAAATACACTGTGAAATGGTGAATTTACAACATTAATGGTTCTTTCAGAGTGAGAAGCCTAACTCACCAAGAATATATTGTTTTTCAAAGAAAGTTTCAATGTTAAAGAACAGCCTATTTTTTTATATTCAATGACTATATAACATTGTTTTCTTTAACACAAATATAAAGCCATAACAGGCAAAATGCTCAACGAGGTGGCTGAGAAAATGATGCCTATAGCAAATATATGGATGTCATATATTTCTAAAATACAACACCCCCCTCCAATTAAAAATGCCTTTATAAAAACTATATATACATTTTATAATCTCTTGGGTCATGTATATGCACATTGATTTTCTCCCCTCCCATTGTGTTTGTTTTTCCCTTATTTGCTTTATTCTCTCCCCCCCCCCTGTTTTGTATGTTTTGTGTCAATAAATTCTAATTTAAAAAAACATGATAATATGTAATACAATGCATATAAAAAATACTTGCGGTTGTCTTATCGAAGTAGAAATAGCTTCTCGATTTATATCCCAACATGCCTATCGTAACTAATGCATGTCTATAACATGCCTATCGAAGTATTTTAAACATATCAATTTTGTTCACAATCCCTGGATTCAAAATTCCTATGAATTCACAATCCCCGGATGTAAGCTATTCCATTAATTGACAACCCTATTGGAGAAACGCTCCCTGAGAATTAACAAATTGGTGATTCTAGATGCATCCGGAATAGTAATAACTAGGGCTCGGATTTCTATGTCTGCATATTTTTATATTTTTTTGCATATTTTGCTATTTTTTTCATGATAGAGCATATTTTCAAAATTTTAAGGCATATTTCATAATTTTCAATAAAAAGTAAATTTTTTCCTCTGTATTCCAATCCTGCTTCAGGTTGGTTTTTTGCAGTTGCTCTCTAATGAGAGCTTCTAGGCTAGAATTTTTATGCAGTAAATATGAAACGTCATTGCTGATTGGTAAAAAATCCTGAAATTCAGGTTTTTCAACCAATCAGCAGTGACATTAAATTTTTGGAGCATAAAAATACTAGCCCTTCAAAGACACGGGTGTGTGGCTGATAATAGATTAATCATCTGAATCGGTGAGGGTGATGGTAACTCATGGGGAAAATTGGTAAATGGGGGAATTTTTTAGCGTTTGTGGGAAATTTTGAGTTTTATCAAATAGAATTATTTTTAATTTCGTACAATGCTTTTCTAAAGGTAAATACTGTACTTGGCTAGGTATTTCCACCTATAGATGGCATCACATTAATTCTGAATTTATAGGGAGAAACCACCTGTGAAAAGGGAAATTTTTGATGAAAATTTTGGCTGGATGAGATTAGTTAGTAAAACAGAATTTTTATTCATACAATAAGTAATGGTTCAAAATAATTTAGACTGCATCAACACTTCTCGTTATCACATTTTGCTAAAACCAATGTTATTTGAGATAGGAATGAAAAAATGTTTAGGAGACATTTTCCATTTTATAGGGCATATATATTTTTACTGTTTTTTTTAAGAGCATAAATGCCCTAGCAATAACATTCGTGGGTTAGTTGAATTAGGGAAAGAGCGGCGTTAAATGCGGAAGAACCGTTTTACCCTCATTTAACGCTGTTCGTTCCCAAATTTCCTCCGTTTTCGAATTCGAATGTGTGAATATTGCACTTAGAAACATGGAATTTTTTTTCTGTTGGCATCAGGAGAGAGACGGCAACAACTTTCTAATTGGAAATTATAGCACAGGGGAACTGTATGTATAAATTTATATTTTTTATTTTGTGACACTATTTTCACTCTCAAAACTGGTACAGGGTAATTTTTGAAAGCCTGTTGAGCATTTTTTAAATTGGAATCATACCTCTCTAACGGACAGCCTGTATAAACAATCAACACCCCTCTATTTAGTCTGTTAAAGTTGGTGTTGCACAACCACGTCGTGTTCACATCTGTCCCCATCCGTGTGATTGAGTGAGCTCATTTCTGTGTCTGATACAGTAAAACCTGTCATTTTTGACGCCTCTCTGCAGTGGACGGTTTTGAATGGAACCGAGAATAATCGATTCCATTAATCTTATGTGTGTCCACAATACAGAACCTTAATATCTTAGACACCTAACTTGGACAGATTGTGACCAAAATATAGATACATAACTTAGGTTTTACTGTGCATGCAGACGGAAAAAATAAGCTTCTAGAATATCCAGACTGTTCAGTTTGATGCGAAGAGTCGTGCACTGAAAAAGCACGTGCTCTGAAATCATGGGTAGGCCTACTTTTTTTTTGAAGCATTTTCTATTATTTTAATCGTTAATTTTACACGAAATTTTTCACTTTCACAAAAAGAAGTGGAGGTACATATAAAAAAAAGGTTTCGAGGAGGACACGAGTGTTAATTTACGAGGAGTAAAATAATATACGTAATAACTTGCTTTTTCCCGCAGGCCGGATTATGAGTGAGAATAAGGTAACTTGTCTGTAAAATTCAAACCATGAATGTATTGAATGGAATCGGGACCGTAGCCAGAAATTTCTTTCGGAGGATGGCAACTGATGTTTCGGGGGGGGGGGGGCAAAATTACCGTACCTTATCCATGTCATTCCATAAAAATTAGTCATTTTCCACCATTTCGGGGGGGGGGGCAGATCCCCTAGTCCTCTCTTGCTACGGCCTTGAATGGAATAATTTGTGGAGAAAACTGTGTAATTATACAGCATATCGTCGGCGTCCCAGCAGAAGTTACTAATGAGGAAAGGTTCCTAAGGCGTCCTCAAAAAAATTACGAGAAAAATCAAGTACATTCGTCTCACCCAGAAACACATAAAAATAAAAAAATAACGGCGGAGTACAATTATTAAAAATTACATCAGTCGGCTACTCATCGCCTCTCGCGCTTCTTGGTGACATCTATGAAAGAGATCTTTTCACTCTCTCCTGCAGATTTTCCCTTCTAGAAACGAGTTAGGGTGTATTCACACCAACAGACACGGCAAACATTCTTTAATATGGAACCAATGGACGTATTGATATCTATCGTATCGTGGCGTCGCAGGCCCAGACATTTTTATGTTAAAGAATGTTTGCTGTGTCTGACACGGCACGGTGAGTGCCTGTAGATGTGAATCCACCCTAATAGTATTTTTTTTTCTTTTTGTCTGTACTGCACTTTATCGTGTTGTTTGCATGACGGAACTCTAGGGGTTGCGAGAGTTTAAACTCATTCTTGCATCTATTGGCGTATATAATATTAATATTTACTTCTTTTTTTTAATTGACCCATAATAATTCCGGATTTTTTATTTTTGTGCATATTTAAATGAGTGGACG
Organism: Pholcus phalangioides; assembly: GCF_987345545.1. Taxonomy (NCBI): domain Eukaryota; kingdom Metazoa; phylum Arthropoda; class Arachnida; order Araneae; family Pholcidae; genus Pholcus; species Pholcus phalangioides. The sequence continues at coordinate 15,854,485 of NW_028301604.1, forward strand.
CGCGCGGTAGCCCTGGTCGATAAGATACTCACCTAAAGTACCAAAGGATGTTTAGAGGTGTCACGAGTTCAATACCCGGTTCGTCTTTGCCAAAAAACTTTCCTGACACAGGAATACAACAAAAACGGCGACATGACAGTAGAAAAAATTGCCACCGCACTAACCTCACGATGAGTATAAAAAATAAGCCTGCCGTTCGGAAACGGCAATAAATTGTAGGTCCCGGTCTAATTAGCCCTCGTGTGCAGAAAATTATCAAATGATCATTTAAATGAGTAGAATCAGTGGTAGACTGGGATTACACTATAAACGTTTGGTAAAGGATCTTTTACAAAAAACTTGAAAAAAACAACCAATAAGCCTTTATTCGTTACATTCGCTCAAATGTAACGATACGCTTATTGGTTGCATTTTTCAAGTTTTATGAAAGAACTTTTATCAAATCTTTATAGTGTAATCCCGGCCATAGTGACTTTTAAAAATTATCTAACCCTTGAGTTACTTATCTAAATGCGGTTTGCGAAAAAGTTATTCTCACAAAGTGGTATTTTTTTTGGTGCCGAAAAAGAAATTTAGTTCAAATTTTTGTCGATAGAAGTCCAGGTAAACCAGTCCTGCAGGAGTAATCTGACCTAAACCATCGTCCAATCTCTCCTGTGTCTGAAACGTTCGTAAAGCTTCAGCTGGCGATTAGTGGCTGAGATAAAACAACTTCAATAGTGCTTTAGTGTATGAACATAGTGCAGGCTGGTTTCCGATTCTGCAAGTTGGCACCGTTACGGATTGGTCAAAGATCTGAAATTTCAGAATTTTTTCAACAAATCCGTAATGGTGCCGAATTGCGGAATCCGAAGCCTAGTGTGCACACTATGATCGCACCCTTATCCACCAATGTCAACATCACGCAATGTAAATCGTATATAACAAGGGTTCTTAACCTATGGGTCACGACCAAAACGTGGGTCGCAGAGGCTTCTGAGATCGGGGTGTTCAAATCCTCTAACATCCAGGGGCTCTTGTGTCATGGACGCGACCTGTCTGACTCAAATTTGATTTGCAGGGGCTTCCGAAATTTTTTTTTGACTCAAACTTGATTCACGGGGGCCTTTGAGAGGGGTCGGGTCATGATCCGAACTGTATTCGCCGGGGCTTCCAAGTGGGGTCGTACAAATTCCATTACAGTCAGGGGTTCTTGAGCTACTACTACTACTAAACTACACATGCACTGCACCTCGTCTATATTCTTCATGGGGACTCTAACGAATCGGTACATGTTGGAATGTGCGTGTTGTGAACCTGACGTGAAGTTTGTTTCTGCGTAATTTTTGTTATGTGTAGTGCTGTTATCTGCTATCAATTTTGCTAACTATGAGTGAAGTGTAATGATTGACTAATTGTATCGTTGCAGGCCTGTTGCTCTCTGTGGTGAGACTGGGGTTGGGCGAGTTTGACGCTAAATGTTTTGCGGTTAAAGAACGCGAGCTCTGAAAACATTGACTCGCTTATGTTTTTTCAATGCATTTTCTGTTAGTTGAATCTTTTATTTTACATGGAATGGTTCAAAAATGTTTTTAGAAAGGGAAGTGGAGTTACATCTGTGGAAAAGATTCCGAAGAGCACACGATCCAATCAGGCTCGAGTGACAGTAATTCTGGTGCTTTCGTACTCTCTTCGGCTGTACATATACTAAAATTGGAACGTTACAGAGTACCGTATATACTCGTGTATAAACCGAGTTTTTTTGTGGAAAAATTCGTTCCTCAAGTGGGGGGGGGGGGGGGGGTCGGCTTATACTCGGGTCAGTTTTTGATGAGAAAATATCGACCCCCCCCCCCCCCCCGCAATCAGTAGTCATTTTTGTAGCAGTGTTCGAGAAACCGGCATTATTGGTATGGGATATGTTCAAACCCCGCAGAACTGATAATGTCATAAAGAAATCGAAAGCATCATTGGCTAGTGGTGGCTAACGCTGATTGTACAGCCTTTAGATGTAAGCATCAATAAGCCTCTCAAAGACTAATTGAGGAATTTGTGGATCGAATGGATAGAAGCGCTATTGGTGGCATTTTCCTCTCCTGACCAAAAATTTTGACCTACTTTCTTGACAAAATTTTCTCTTTTTCTCACTTACATGCACACATTTACTGACAAACACTTTTTTCTCTCCTTCATAGGCCCCTCTTGGGCCCGTTCGTAGTCCCACAATCAGCCTTTTTTGAGCTGGGCATGGGAGAAAAACTCTGATTCTGGTCTGGTCTGGTCGAATGGATGAGTTCCGATGTTAAAGGAACTACAAAAAGTGGTGCCTTGAAGAAACCTGACATTGGCTAAGTGTGCCAATGGGTACATGAAGCGTAGAATTCTGTTTCCGCCGAAATTATCATCCGATCGTTCAAAAAGTGTTGCATCAGCAATGCGATGGACGGAACTGAAGATATCTTTTTTGAAAGTGACAATTTCAATGACAGCCCAGATGAAGATGAAAACGAAGATGCTGCACCCCTATGATGATTTGATGGATTACCATGAGCTTGGAGACTTGAAAGAAACGAATTAAGAAGTTTGAATCATATTTTCTATTGTAAATTTCCGCAAGCTATTCATTTTTCATGTAAAACGTGGAAACATAATAATTTTTTTCTCTAAAATGCACGGATTGTTTTGGGATCGGCTTATACACGGGTTTTCAATTTATTGCTGTTTTGGTGGTCCTGAAGTGTGGGGGTCGGCTTATACACGAGTATATACGGTAATTCTGATGATGATTCGCGCTAAAATTCAGCTCACGACGAAGCTCTTTCATGCTAACGCGTGCATCCATATCAACAAAAATGTTCATCAGCCGAAAAATTCGTAAGTCGAGGCGTTCGCTAGAAGAGGTATCACTGTATATAGTTCCATTAATTTTTATTAATTTTTAAACTATTTACGAATTTATGGTACACTCTGTGTTATATGCATCAAAATCAGTGTTTCCCAAAGTAGGCAATAGCATGGTCAAAGGGCGATAGAAGTTGGAGGATGAAAGAATAAAATTTCCGATGAAAGGGGGCAATGGAACAAAAAGTTTGGGAAACTATGATCAAAATCTAAAACACAGTGAAACCTCGCTACAACGATACACGATATAACGATAAATTCCTCTATAAGGATATTTTTTCGTCTTGTTTAGAAATGCTCTATACTCTAATATTAAACTGCTACCTCTCGATATAACGATAATCCCTCTATTTCACTGTAGTAAAAAATTCCTTATATATGTCACTGAGAAAGACCGAATTTAGAGAACGTCAATATTCTCCGGTGAATGTCCACACATACCTAATACGGCGCTGAAAGACCGAATATTTAGTTATATTCTTATACATTCGGACTACTTCACCAAACACCAAATCTGGCCATATTGCTATAGTGCAATTTACTGGCATTAATGAGATGGTTTGGAAATGAAGGCGCTATCTATCGGTGGTCGCCTCAAGCTCGTTAGAGAAAATAGCTTATCTATATCCTCCTTCGGGTTTGAAGCCTGGGACTGTGATGGCAACCTTCACGGTGGTAGACGAGCATGTTACCACTACGCCACTCGGGTGTTTGTTATACATTCGGACTATCGCCGGTGTATGTCGACTAGAACAGATAATGGGGTCGAAACGAGGTCAGGTCACGTGGAGTGTGCAGAACATAATTGCCCTTACCACTGTTCAAATACAAATGGTTGATGGAAGTTACGTCTCTGAAGATAGGAAGAATATTAGATAAGAACTGGAAAAAGTTCTCATAAGAGGTTACTTTTTTTTCCCGTTGCGGTCTTATTCAAATTCGATCGATTAGATTAGATCGATTTAAAAAAAACGAATCTTCTCATATTGATGTTATAGACTATTGCATAAAACAAAGGAATAAACGGCGGTCTTTCTCATCCACTTCTGAATATATTCATACAAAATCAAGCGCAAAAGAGTGATATTGACGCAAAACAAACAATTTGACGGATTTCCAGGCACCAGCATCAAGCGGCTTTTTTAGATAGAGAAAATCGGATTTCCCAACTGTACTTTTTGGAATTCGATTCTTCACAGAATAGCCAATACGATGCTTTCATGACCTTTGAAATTTCGGAAAATGAAGAAGTAAAAGCGTTAGATTTTGCACAGTTCAGAGCAAGTTAAAAAGAAAAGCTCTAAGTTTAAAGGGAAAAATAAAAGCTCTTAAATTTGTAGATGATAACCACAATCAAAATACCAGTTGTAACGTTTGCAGATGCAATTAAAGGACCGGAAATTTTTCGATATTTTGTGGAAAGGCAAGAAAATGTGCCATATGTGTGATATCATCCAGATTTTACGGAAACTTGACTATTATAAAAGAAAACTGTTATAGTTTGACTCAGGGTCGCAACTAGGGGGTGCAAGCGGGTATGGTGCCCCGGGCGCAAATTTCACCATTTAACCTCTCCTTAACATTATGAGGGGGCGCCAAAATGCGTGCTTGAACGAACGAACGAACGATGGGAATTTATGGCAGTACCGGTTCTCTTGAACACTAGCTGCCCTCATAACAGGTCCGCGGGGGACCGGTGTGAAGAGAAAAAGACAAGGGAGTAATGTATGTGATTTTGTGAAGTGCTTGCCCCGGCTGACCAAACATCTAGTTGCGGCCCTGGTTTGACTGATTACAACAAATAATAGCTTCTTATTAAATCCCTATATGTACCTTAATGATTGTTAATAAATTAAAAATGACATAAAAAACAAGCTATGTCTTATAATTCTTATAAATATTTCCCGTTTATAACGTTTTTTAGTTGCGGTTTTTGAAAAACGCTGTAATCGGGATCGACTGTATATATAAATTATATTTTCGAAACTAAAGACAGAGATATGTTTTTCCTTTTAGAGAAGATAGATGGCGCACTATCCAGAGAAACTCATTAGAAATCTTTAACTACAGTTTATTGTCCCTAGTCTCCTAGGAGAAAAAATAATAACCAGTTTATTCATTTCACAGCTCAGTTATATCACATCTATTGACTATTATTATTTTTACCATTATTTATTAAAAATTTTGATTGCTTTTATTTTAATATTTTATACCCGAGTTTGGAACCGTCAAATTTTTCTTTGAATTATAAAAATACGAACGCGTGTTGATATAAATATTGATTTTATCATGATATATCGGGTATATCATGAATTAGTTAGAAACTCATTGTCCCACCTCATAAAATGATATCCATCTGTGAAAAACGATCAATCAGATCAATTTTATTGCTTTCAACGCATGTCATTCTTCTCTATAATCGATCACCGTTTCTCTATTGGGTAGTTCCGCTATGCGTGTAGTGTTTTTCTTTTATTTATTATGTGATATCCTGCTGCGTTTAAATGCATATTTTTACCGCTAATATAAGTTGGTGTCATATGTGCAATCGATAAAACCAACTCTTTTTTTGACAACTCCAAATTGTTTGTTGCGAAAATATACGTATAACGGGTTTTTTCCCCTCCCCAACGGTAAATAAAAATTTCCATAACTCATACTAATCAACTCTTGTGTTATTTACACTGGTGTAAGAAATTAAGAGAATTTGCAGACCTGGTCGATTATCTCTAGAACTACTGTACCGATTTTAATGAAATTTGATATGTACATACATTGATACAATACAAAACAAATAATCATTCAATAATTGTAATACACACGCATGATCGTGCGTAACACTCGTTGGAGTCGGAAGGTATGAAACAGCGGTTGCAGAATAAACAAAAAATGGGTTAATAGGGGGTATGGTCCCCTCTTATAAATATACAGGTCTCGCAGCGTGATTTCATACTTGAAATAAGGCAGTTTATCATTTCCTGTGGCAATTGGTCCCACAGCCATTGAACGCTGTTTTCATTCCCTGGATGGTTCCCGAAGGGGGGTTGCGAGTTGCAATTGCCCTCCCCAGTGCGTCCCAGACATGCTCTATAGGGTTAAGGTCTGGAGATCTGGCTGGCCAATCCATCCGGCGAATATCCTCACTCACTAGAAAATCGTCGAGCAGGAGAGCTATATGTGGCCTCGCGTTATCGTCCATTAAAATGAACTCAGGGCCAACTGCACCCCTGAAAAGGCGAACATAGGGCTCCAAGACCTCATCCCTATACCCCACACCAGTCACAGTGCCTCTTTCAAAGACATGGAGAGGTGTGCGGCCATCCAACATGATGCCTGCCCAGACCATTAAACCTCCTCCGCCATAATGGTCGATTTCGTGGACATTGGAGGATAGGTAGCGGGTCCCTGGTTCTCTCCATATGAACGTACGGCGAGAATCGGTTCTTAGGCTGAACCGGGACTCATCAGTGAAGAGAACGGTCGTCCATTGATCCATACCACAATCTCTATGCTCTCTGCACCATGATAAACGGATTCTCCTGTCCGTAGAAGTGAGCGGGACGCAAACAGCAGGTCTTCTTGCAAACAACCCTCTCTCATGAAGTCTTTTGGAAACAGTCACCCTTGATACACGGGTTCCTGTGGCTGCATACAAGTCACGAGAGAGCTGAGAAGCTGTAGCACTCCTGTTACGCCTCACTATAATCGACAAATGGCGATCTTCTCTGGCCGTCGTGGCTCTTGGACGACCTTGCCCAGGCTTTCCCTCGATGGATCCGGTATCCTGGAACTGTTTCCATAAGTTACACACGACGCTGGGCGTTAAATTGAACTCTCTACAAATCTGGACTTGAGATTGGACTGCTTCTAGCCTCCCCACAATTCGCCACCTCATTCCATCATCTAAACGTTGGTGGTTACTCATTTTTACTGTTACATTTTGAAATTAAAGAAATTCGCCGAGGTGTGCTAGCGAACGAAATGCGTCTTAACTTACGCGCGTTTATAAAGCCTGTTTCTCTACTGGCTCCGCCTACACACACGTGTACGCTTACGTATTTGACGTACAAGATTTGCATTTTTGTCTAGAAGCAGTGGTTTTACATTCAGTTCAGTTCTTTTCATGAAATTCGATAATATATGCAAATTCTCTTAATTTATTTCACCAGTGCACTTTACCATGTAAAAAGAATCCAACAAAGATTCGCTAAAAAAAATTAGCCATTTTTTATTATTTTTTTAAAACAACGATATAATATTGAAATTAGAAGTATCAAGTAATAAATAATGTATAAAATGATCATTAAAACTTCTCAATATACAGATCGTACTACGAAGTTTCATATTTTCTGATGCGTTTAAGGATGTGGGTAGCTGAGAACTGAGGAACTTTAACTATGCACACCCTGCATAGGCACTTCTCCCCCAATAAATTTTGTAAGGGAGCTGACCCCACCACAATAATTAATGAACATACAATGCGATGCACCACTGAACGCTCCCCTTCCTGCATAAGGGCTCGAGTCCCGTATATAAAAGGGACAACTGGCAACTTTCATCCCCCTCAATGTTTTTTTATCACTTCGGTGCCTCTGATACCCTGTACATTAAATTGAAAGCTCTTCTTCTGTCTCTGTAATTTACATTTTTCTTAACTGCTGTTATCGAAATACTACACAAGCGAGCAGAGCTGGACTTAGAGGATGCGAAAAGCACGGTCGCACCGGGCTGCAAAATTTCAGGGGCCGCAATCTTTCCAAAAGAAACACTTTCCTTTCTTAACAGATGTTTTAGAAATTTTTGATTACAATTTAATTTTTTCGCATTAAACTATTATCGATTGTGAATGAAAGCTTTCAGTTTAAAGCCCCTATAATAAAATTTTTAGTGTTGTTAGTTATGGCATTAACTTATTTCAAAGAGGAAAAGAGTGTATGCAAGTGGTCGCATTCTTTACCCTTGAAAAAAGTCTGGCCTTTCTTTCTGCCATTAAAGCACAACAGGGCTATATTAGCCAAGAAAAAAAAACATGCTTAGGCCATCAAACGAAAAGGGACAACACAAAAGAAATCTGGTGATTTTTCCCTTGAAAGCCTCTTCTCTCGTTGGAGTTACCATCTGGTCTGGAGGTACCAATAGTATGCACGAGGTGAATGTTTGTAGTTTCATCCGGCGGTGCTTCCACTATTGATGTTCCATAGTAACCTGTAGGACGGCCATCTCTAGATGATGACTGCCCTGGAACGAGGCAACTTCTACTGTCTTTTGGAGTGTTAATTGCATGCCTTCCTGGGAACCTCTGAACTGTCATGATGTTTCCTTAGGGAGGCTTGAGAACTTCTTCGAAATTTTCAGTCATAAACACCACCATCTGAATCATTCTCTCATTATATTCCGTAAGACGGACATACGATGTACAAATTCTAAATCGAAAATTTTTACTACTAAACTTCCGAGAAAAAAAAGGCAAGACTTCTCTCCCTGGTTCTTTTTTTTCTCAATCTAATTAGTCACCTAGTACAGTACCAACACATTACAGATATTTTGTTTCATGCATAGAAACATTTAAGAGCACAAAGGTCCGAAAATTTAGGATGTAGGCTACGTGGCTTGTAGCCCCGATAGTTCATTCTCTGATAAGACAATGTGTTTGCCTACCATTAAATAAATTATATCTGAGAGTCTGTCTGCAAATATATGTAGTGTTCGAAGGTTTTAACAACTGGCTGTTGCGAAGATGAATTTTTTGGGAAGAGAAAATTCAACTGCCTTCGCGGGGAATCGAACCAACGTGCTAGACCACAAAGGCAACGAATCTTTCAATCTTTCCTAGGATCTCGTGTGCACTGAATATATGGTGTTGTGTTAATATTCGAAAACCTATACCAGGGCGTATTTTTGAATTTCAAGTTTGAATATTCAAATATTGAGATTGCAATCTTGAATTTTATTTGAGGCAAGATACTCTTGGTTTTAAACAAGTAATAACATTGAAGAGCTAGATGTGAATCCCACTAATAGCGTTTTCCAAAAACTCGCCATAAAAAACGTTGCAGGCGGTAAACGGGAAATTTCGCATTTTCAAACACAGTCTTAATGTGTTTCAGCATGTTTTTCTTAATTTTTGTGAATCCCAGTACTTGATTCCATTAATTTACATTAATTAAACAGAAAAGCAATATAAAAGATTCGAAAATTGATCAAAGACATCAAATTGCAACATACAGTTGATAAAGATGATGAAACGCTTTAAAAATATGTCAGAAATGTATGTCTGTTCAATATGATTCGAGCCACGATGAAGTGTAACAGATTAATTACGCTAATTATTATTAACCATTTATAAATTTTGCCAAAATTAATTAAAATGCAATTCTCTCTCAATATATCATGTTTGATTACTAGAGCCCGGAAGTTCAGGCAAAATGCCTTAAATGTGTGTGTTGTTTTTTTGCCTATTTTAACATAGTTTTAAGTTCACTAATGCATTTCAGAGGCAATACTCTGCAAAACATGGGTATTTTGGGCATTGGGAACAAAATAATTTTTTTTTTAAAATTTCCAACTCTCAGTATTAATTTTCATCAGAATCTTCCAGAACGCTGTTTGGAATTTCATTCACCTGGGATGTGAGATCCGCATTACAGTTCGTGGAACGACACTTTGAACACCTCTTTGACTTCTGGTATTTGTTGAAATGCATATTTACTTAAGTGGCGTGTTTTCTGTGTATGCTACCGTTTCAGAGAAGCATTTCCAGCCCAGCATTGCTGTCATCCCGAGTCATTTGGGCGTGCCCCATCCTTCCTAGAACTTTTTAAACCTGGTACTGAGACACCCTGTATAAATTCAGCATCTTGTGAAAAAAATTGTGGTCAGGCATACTGTACTGACTGCTTACTTCTAAACTGCCAGGTTGTGAGAGTGAGTTTTTATATATTTGGACAGACGTATTAAAAATGAAATTTCAATACACAAACTATCTAATTAATTATAATTAATAACTTTAAAAAATCATATTTGTGTGAAAATTAACTACTGATATCTTAAAACGGAATTTTGTTTTGGCGCCCAACTAGAACATTAGACCACTAGCCGCCACTGTTTTAAATTGTAATTTTTTTGTTAAATATTTCCTTCACACACACAGTATCTTTTTTATACAAACCATGGCTTCAATGCACTGCTACACTTAATTGGCAGAACGATGATGGAGTGAGTATGAGCTGCTATAGTCTCATCTGATGCACCTTAATATTACGAATGAAGGTTCGAGGTCATTTTGACCCACCCTGTATTTATTTATCATTTCTTTCTTTTCTTAATGGGCTTTCGCATACTAGAAATATGTAATCAGTCATGCAAACGATTCAGTTTAGAGAGAACCAAATATTTCATAGACATTTCAAACCTCATCCCAGTCTGTGTTCGCGTTGGCACGTGGCTCATAACTCATAATAACTTAGTATCATAACCCACGCGACAGGAAACCAATTTTCTCCCTTTACATCTTTGTATTTGGCGTTGATGAGGTTGAGGAGTGACGATACCATGCTATGGCGTATAATATAAGTTTACCAGAAATTTTAATATCTGTGAAACATTTTAATATATTTAATAGTCAGTAGACATATAGGAATTCACTGCCTTTCAACAAGTACAATGTCAATAAATTTTTTATTTCCGAAAATGTAATTTTCAATCCAAAAAATTTTCACTTCCATACATTACTTTTAAAATGGTTTCTAGCGAACAAATGGATTTCGTTATCATCCCGAACGGGAATTTCTCGACACCAATTTCAAACGGGCTTGGTATACACATTTTGCAGCCCTCTATATCTGTATGCATGACCTCAAAAAAGAAATGACTGACAGGGCCCTAGAATAGAGACCCGTCGGTGGACTTCCTTAAAGTTTAATCATCAAAAATTTACTTGAAAATCAATGTAGGGTTCCCTTAGTAGGAGTTCTGTCTCGGGGGGTGGGGTGGCGAAAATTCTCCTAGCGGGACAGTGACTTTTTGTTTGGCATTATAATATATTAATATAATGAAATAATGTATCTAAATTATGATATATATAAAAAATTGTAGAATTTAAGCTGTCTTTTTTTAAATAATTAAAGTCAAAACGAAATATGCAATTAAATGTATTTCAATCTCGTTTTACGCCTTTCAATATTTTGCGGCCGGGCATGCCTTCATCATTAGCACCTGCCTTAATCCGGCAGCCCTGGTTTTACAGAAACTGTTCATGTAACTGGGGGAAATGATATTGACATTCATATTCTTTGATGAAAATACCTATTATAAATTGTCATAGATGCCTTAATCATTCAAAGAATCATTCTATTAAAAATTGAAAAAGTCATGCTATAAAAGAAACCATATCAGATGTTCAGGGCCGGATTTTGAATTTTAGGGACCGTGAAATATGACTAAAATACTTTGAACACGTATTTCGTTGTGACTATCTGCTTAACAGATCCATAGCTAAAATTTCGTCAATTTGGGGATACATAATATGATAAATATTTAAAAAAAATCCTAAGACTTTACCCCCCCCCCCCCAGACAATTTTGACGTAACTCCAAGCCAAGCCAATAGCGGCCCTCCTACATTTATTTTCTAATATATTTATATAACAAAACAAATTGAAAAAAAATGTCGATTTTGCCACAAGCGTGGATCCAGGTTGGGGGCGGGGCCGAATAATATAGAAAAAAAAATTGGTTTGTCCCGTTAAATGCGGGACGGTACAATGAGCATAAACAACTAAGCACCCCTCCCATCGTGTTCGATGTGCGACTGGATCCCCCAGACCGGACCCCTTTCAGCCTCTTTCTTGTGGGAACCCTCCACTTATCCCTTGAATAAAAGTTTCGAGGGGTGGTAGTTCATGTGAGCATAGATGAAAAAACAATTAGCTCATTGTTTTTATATTGCTATTGCTGAATATTATTTTGTAAAGGTCTCCGTGATCTTCATTTTAATAGCATAGGGAACCCGTGGAATATAGAAGGTTATGAACCGCAGGTAAAATCCCTGGTCACAAAGCAATTTTTCACTGCAGGCAGCAAAATGAATAAGCTCGATCCTGGCAATACTGAAATTGACTGTTAAACATAAAAAATCAGATTTTACGAAAAGGTTTTTCCTTCTGAAAACAGAAAAATTGCGAAATTATCCCCGTTTATTTGACGAAGTTTATTCATTTTATTAGCACAAAGGGTCCGTTGAAATACAGAAGGTTATGAAAGGTTATGAACCTCTCGTATATTATTTCATTATCACACAGTTAACGGGATAATAAAACCCAGGCTATTATTTTGTTCGAGTCAAAATTCAGCAGGTATAAAAGGTCGTAACAGGTCAACGACCCAACTTATAATCATAACAGATAATTCACGTTATGCAAAATAAGGCCTCAAATCCCAGTGAATAAACACGATCTTTAGAACATGAACATGACCGAACACGTAGAAAAATTAACTACGGTATATTTACGTAATTTAGTTTCGAAGTTAGTGGTTATATATATTTCATTGAATAAAAGTAAAATTTTTTTGCATATTTATCGAGATTTCGGGCCGATGAGAAGATTGCCTGTGGAGCAACTGTGCTTCTTCTGAATGAGAGAGAGACCTCAGTGGCACAGGAAGTCCGTTTACTTCATCTTGTTTGCGCAAAAGGTCTATTGAAATACAGAAGTTTATGAACCTCTCGCATATGGTTGCGAAATAATTTTTCACTCCAGGCCACAAAGTGCATAAACCCGAAACCGAATTACATTAAAAATGCAAAAAAATCAGATTTTACGAAAATATACATTTTTTTTCTGAAAAAAAAATTGTCCAGTTATCTCCGTTTATTTGATGAAGATAATTTCATTATCAGTTAACGGGATAAAATAAACCCAGGCTATTATTTTGTTCAAGTCAAAATTCAGCAGGTATAACAGAAGGTCATAACGGGTCAACGACCCAACGTATAATCATCACAGATAATTCGCTTTATAGAAAATAAAACCTCAAATCCCAGTTTGGATATACAAAATCTTTAGAACATAAACATGACTGAAACGCAAAAACATTAGCCACGGTATATTTAGGATATTTTGGTCCCGAATTTAGTGGTCATTTCCTTGAATAAAAGTAAAATTTCTGGCATATTTATCGAGATTTCGGGCGATGAGAAGATGTGCTTCTTCGGAATGAGAGAGAAAGAGACCTCCGCAGTGATGCCCTCCCTTGATGCTTTTCTATTTCTCTCTCGTGCAACCTCCCCCTCGCACTTGACGTCATGTGATGACATCACAGCTCCCCTACCACACCAATGCCAGGGCGATCTTGGTGCTCCGGGAAACAAGTCGGGAAATCCGCAGCTGCTTTCTCCCGTGCAAGGCACGCATTTTCTCTCCGAATATTCATTCAAAACAACATTTCCAAGAGACCACAAAAACCAACGCAATCCGTTATTTTGCAACGAGTCCTAACCATTTACATTCCTCAAGAATTTCTCAACAACTGAGAGAAATTTTACAGGTAAGAGTTTTTTTTTGGGAAAAACGCTTTCATATTCTTTATAATACTTTTCATCCAATATCATTAATGAGTTTCTTCTCTTCTCTGGTATCCAACGACGGGGGGCAATAATCGGGGTTGGGGGGAAGGATAGTATTATTATTATATTATTATACTTTTTTTTCAGCGGGAAGGTCAAAACACGGACTAGTTTCTTCATTTCCTTTGGGATTCTGTTTCAATCAATTCTCACGATTCTCATTACTGTGAATACTTTTCTCTTACAATATGTTTTGTTACGTTGAGCAATTTTCGATTCCGTTCAGAAACGAGTACAGTAATACTTCGACTTCCTGCTACCCCGAGTTACGTGAATTCGGAGTTACACGATTTTTTCGTGAAAAATGCACATTTCCGAAATTCAAGCATAATCACGAGATTAATGCTAGTAGATTTGATAGAGATTATTAAGTGATAAGTTAACTAAATAATAATTGTTTTATACTATTGAAATACCATATGTAATGAAAATACACTGATGTTTTAGAGGCTACAGTGTATATAAACATGAAACTTTGTCGTTATTTAGAAAGGGAATTCCAAGGCCTGTATTGTATCTGCCATTTTTGCAGAGAAAGTCGCAATTTCAAACTTGAAGCCAAATTTTTATTGCAGGATCTTAAAATTTTTTTTGTTCGATGTGAACAAAAACTTTGATGGCAATTCACCCCCTGTCTGCAACTCTCACTAAATTTCAACCCAAGGGTGAAGGTTTATTGCCTTCAAACACAAGCAGCCTATCTTTTTCCAAAGACCTAGTTTGAATGTGAGAAAATTCAAAGTGTTTAACTTTTATATTTGTGTAAACTTTAGGGAATACGGTTTTTTTAAGGACCTTATTGAAGTCACAACACAGGTTAAATTTTATGAAGTCATAGGACAGTATCATAGTGATGCACTCACAGTAAGAAGAAAAAGGACACGTTTTCCCAAATTCTAGTCCCAATCAACCGATATTTATTTGCATTTGTATGCGAAATCATACTCCGACGTACGCGGTTGTTGTCGGTCCCACCTATCGCGTAACTTGGAGTATTACTGTATTATCACAAGTATAAGAGTTATGATTTATACTTGCCATTGTGAGTTTTATTTTTCTTTTATAATAATTCATATTAATTAAAATTTATATTATCCTTGAAATGTAGGAATATAAGTATGTATCTTTGTATGTTTTGTTTTCATAAGGGGTCGCATTCTTATTTAGTATCAGCTGGAGTGCCTAATCATGAATACTGGCTTACTCTTATCAATTTTGTCATTGATGTAAACACATCATTTGCAAATTAATTTAGATATTGGAGAGATTCTTTATTTTACAAACATTTTTTTTCTCTTTTGGATACAATACTGAACAAGAACTGTGTTTCGTGATGCTTGTGCAGGTGATTCGCGACGGTCGTTAATATTTTAGTGAATTATTTTATTCAATCACTTATTTTAGAGTTCAAAACAAAAAAAAATCATTAAATAAACATCTTATAATTGTCTAACATTGCATTATTTATGCCAAGGTTTCATAAAAAACCAGTATATGGATTGCTAATTGCGACTGTGATTCCGTATCCTATATTGTTTTTAAGAAAAGTGTTTCGCTTCTGAAAAATTTTGAGAAACATTGGACAAAAAAGGATCGAGTGAATTTCAGTCGATAATATCGATAGCGATGACATTTTCATGTTTTCATAGTTTGTTTATATTACTGATGTTTGTTATCGACTGTGTTTCCCACAATTGCAAATGGGGAAGATGTTAAAAAGTTGTTGAAAGTTAAGAAAACAATTACAAGTTAAAAGCTGTGGGACACGTATTAAGCGAAAAACAACATTTATGTAGTAGTTTTACATTGATGCTTTTTATATACGACTTCAGTCATACTTTTTATGATACTTCAGTCACGGAATTTTAGAATTTCATGGAAATATATTCGGCTGTGAAATTAAAATAATCATACCTTCTTCATATATGTATCTATCATTTTGGAAAAAAAATAATGAGAGAGAGAGAGATGTGTTGATAATATATAAAAAACATTTGATAATTTTTGATAATGTAAATAATCTTTTTATAGTTAAAAAAAATTTTACAGAAATTTTTCGTGAAAAAATAATAAATGCTATACTGATATACTGATGATAATTATAAATTGATTTCGCTCAGATTTAAAAATTTTGTCTCTCATTAAATCTTTATTTACAATAAATTATTAATAAATTATAAATTATTTGTAGTATCGATTGCCTATAAATAATAAAGAAATACCTGAAACAAACCGTAAATCGTTATTTAAATTTAATAATGTAATAATTGAACGAAACGCTACATCAAGAGCAAATAGCATGTTTATAACACAAAAGCAATGTTATTCGATATCAAGTTGTATAATTTTGGTACATTATTTTGCAAATGTCAGATATATAAGGTTTTGTTCTTCAATGTGTTATATGTTTTCTTGCTTTTTATGTTGGTTTGAATTATAATTACAAAATTTGCCGGATCGAAGGGAGAAAATGCGTATTTTTATATCTCCATTGTAATTAAAAAAAATAAAGTAGAAGTAGTAATCAATAAATAAATCACACTTAAAAAGAATACATTGGGTTTCTTTTTTACAGTGAACTTTTTTTGATGTATAACATTAGCTTGAATAATAAGTACCATAAATAAATTCAGTAATGGAAATACATATATATATATATATGGACATATCTCAAAGGATTAAGATAAAATGCTGTAATTTTAATTAATCTTTTAGACGCATTAAGCTCATAAGAAACTGTTGTTTATTATTAGAAAACTTTTTTCTTTGAGTAGCATCTAAGGCCGGGATTACACTATAGAAGTTTGATAAAAGTCATTTTATAAAACTTGAAAAATGCTACCAATAGATCATCGGTTGCATTTTCTAGAATGTAACCAATAATCTTATTGGTAGCACATTTCAAGTTTTACAAAATGACTTTTATCAAACTTTTACAGTGTAATCCTGGCCCTAACACAGTAATTTCATAAGTATCAATGCAGGCTTTTTCAAACGTGTTTACTGGCTGGCTTTTTCGGTCAGAACGTTTTTCTGTTTATTTTGACTCCCGCGACATTACATACGGTTTTACAAGTCATTTCAATCACCTTTGAACCCTCCGAGAAAAGCGGGTTTCTTTACCTTTAAGTGTTTAAGGTAATTTTTACGACTAATTCCGAATTTTCTTAATTTTTCAGTGCAAAAGTCCTTAGAATAATAGTCATTAATAAATGCCAAAAAAAATTTATACCAAATATTCATTTTAATCATTTAAAATTTTACAAATAATCTGGGCTCGATTTCTCTTCATTGTCTTTATTTTTCAAGTTTCTCTTCCCATCTTGAATGTCTTATAAAGTAACCTGATATTGGGCTTAAATTAATTTTAGTTAAATTTAGTAAATTCATAATATGATGTTAAATTACGTGTTATGTACCTCTTATACATTAGCCAGTCGCTTCGAGAAACCCACAGAATCAGTTAAACCCACATTAGCAGTTAATGCTGTTAAAATATGATCATTTCATCAACTTTAGTCTCACCACAGCCATTCTATGCAAACGATGGCAAATTTCACTTGAACCCACATTTTTTAACGTGTATCCCCTAATTCAAGGGTGCTCAACCTTCAGAAGAGTGCGGGCCACTTCAGTGATTTCAAAACCTGTCGCGGGCCACTTAATTAAATAATATGGAACAGCGCCGCAGGTTTATTAAGTGAGTAAATATGCCGCGATCCACTTGAGTGATCTGGAACTGTGTCGCGATTCATTCAAGTGATCTGGGAACGTGCTGCATGCACTTAAGTGCTCTAGGACTGTGCCACGCGTCACTCAAGTGATCTGTAAATATGCCGTAGGTCATTCAAGTGATCTGTAAATATGCCGTAGGTCATTCAAGTGATCTGTAAATATGCCGTAGGTCATTCAAGTGATCTGTAAATATGCTGTAGATCACTCAAGTCATCTGTAACAGTGCCGAAGGTTACTTAAGTGAACTGAAAATTCATCGCAGACCCCTTAATTGCTTTGGAACTATGCTGCACGTTACTCAAGTGCTATGTAAATGCACCACGGATCATTTCAAAGATTTTGGAAAGTGCCGCGGGAGACTCAAGTGATGTGGGAACTGCACAGCGGGTCACTTTTGCGATCTATCTATGTGCCACTTGGTTCATTTTTACAACGTTGAGTTTGAGGTCGCGGGCAACATCAGATGACTCCGAGGGCCACATTTGAAACGCGAGCCATAGGTTGAGCACATATGCCCCAATAGCTATGCTTCCATTCCGCACCTGGTATTAGAACCCATACCTCTCTAATTGGTACGGGACTCACTCGGCTGGTAGTCTATCTTTTCCATAATCATAATGTTTGTGCACAAGATATATGACAATTTTTTTGTTTATTATCCAAATTGATTCACTGACAAAATAAAATAATCACTCACATATTGAGTGAAAATTCTTAATTCAATTTTAAATACTTGAGTTAAAAAAAATAAATTATGTGAGTTTATATATAAATTGGAGAATTTGCAATTCACCCAGCTATATCAACACCACCTATAAAACAAGGCCTCCGCACGAAGCTCGTTACGTCACTGAAGAAGTCCATTTCACCTATTGCAATTGGATATAGCAGGCCGACGCATGCGATATCTTTACCCTTTTTTGCAGTATATCCAACGGCAATAGGAGAAATGGCCTTCTTCATTGACGTCACAAGTTTCTTGCGGAGGCCTTGCCCTATAGGTGTGGTGTTGGCTATATACCGATTTTACTACGGTAAAAATGCATATTATACAAGTTTTTTGATTGCTCACTGGTTTAGCTACTAAACATCGTTTGATTATTCAAGATCATCTCGCATGTTATTCGTGGTGTGTGTGGAACATTTGAAGAATAAGTGAAATAAATTACTTACATGACCAGTTGACTTACTGATATCTAATAACCTATTACAGTTTGAGAATCAGGCATTTGAAATTTTACTGTTGTGTGGTGTGTGTTGTGAATGTCATTTTACACAATATTGAATTTCCTACTTGTTTTTCCTTTAATTTTTTAAACAAAAAAATGTCAATATAGTAGGATAAAATCGTTAATATGTCTGACATTAATACGTCTTTTACGTTCGATCCTGATTCATTTACGTGCATTTTAATGATAATATATAAATTTACTCATATGCGTCACTTCGACAAAATTTAAAGGGGTCTCATACCTTTTAACGTGGTCAAAAAGCCTAAAAAAATATGCTCTAATAAAAATATCATTGAAAATAGTATTTAATTATGGATTTATTTCAAATTTAGTGCATGTACAGTTGAATCCCGTTATAACCAACGCCAAGAGACCGGAGGTATCACTTCGTTAAAACGAAATTTCGTTAGGAAGGAGAGTTCCAGGTTACCTAGCATTGTTCCTATGAAAACTTATTTGGGGGATTAGAAAAGTGTTTGTTAAAACGAGATTGTCGCTATAACGGTATTGGTTAAAACGGGATTCGACTGTATTTTCAATTGTATATGCTATGCCACTGAAGCACAATGTATTTCATATCTTCAACACTTGTTTTTTTCGCAAATTTTCAACAAGTTTTAGAAATAAATAAAAATATGAATATAAATAATGTAACAAATCAAAAAAATATATTGCGTGCATGATAAAATAGCATGACATCGATGTAATTGAATAAAAATTAATTGGAAATAAAAGAAAACTGTGTTCAGTTCACCAAATGATCAACTTTTATTTGATTACATTGATGTCAGGCTATTTATTTTATCAACCGTGCAAGGTGTTAACAATGCATTTTTTTTCTTATTGTTTGAAAATTTACAAAAAATAAGTATTGTGGAGATATAGATAATCTTGTGGTGCCATAGCCCATAGCATATACAGGGAGATTCCGTAATTCGCCTTGCCGCATTTTACTGGCGAACCGTTGATCCTAGAGGCATACTTGCAATTAGAAAAATTTACCAAATAACGTGTAAACTTCTGATACGCAATTCATGTTGCAAGGGGTTGTATATAATTATTAAAATATAAAAATTTACTGTTCGATATGGACATAACTGTTTTCAAAAACCCAATTAGAAAGTTGTTGCCCTGTCTCTAGACCTCATAGACACGGCCGCAAGTTTTGACATGAATACGTTCTTTGTGCCATGAATCGTGTGGTAGGTAATTACATAATTTAATTGGTATCATCATATTTTTCTTTGGAATAGCTAACACATGATACCAATGTCGTCATATGCGTTGCGAACCTCTCGAGATAAAAACAATTTCGTTACGAAAGCGGGCCGCAAGGCTGGTGTCCAGACAGAAGTGATATTAAAACAGAAATGGCATCATTAGATTTGTCTCAAAAATGCCTATCAGATGACATCATTGACTTTTATTTACGTTGTGAACCTCTCTCGAGATATAGCGCAAAACAATTTCGTTATGAAAGCTGGTCGCGAGCCTGGACCAAACGAGGTATCAGACATCAAAAGCATTGATATATACTGAATAATTCTTGAGATATGCGCGTTTAACTTATTTCGTTAGACAATTTTTTGCGAATGCCCCCAATATCGTCAGATAATTCAAAAGACCTATTCGCGTCAAAAAACTTCACGTTTCCAAGTGCAATGTTCACTGAAATATTTGAATTCAAAAATCGGTGAAAAGTTGGAAACGAACAGAATAAGCTAACGGACTTTGCTTCTTTCCTTCATTTATGGCGTTTCTTCCACAACGTTTCTCCGATTTTTGGATTCAAATATCTCCGCAAATATTGCACTTTGAAACATGGAATTTTTTTGATACCCAACAAGGTTTGTTGACATTCAACAAATTTCTAATTGGGATTTGGGATAGGACAGTGTGTCCATATAACATTTCGAGTTCAATGGTGTTATTATTCCGGATGCAACTAGGATCAGCGATCTAGGTATTCTTGATGACGAGCGGCTTAGGTTTTCTGAACATTAGTCAGCGATGGTCAAAAAACGAATAGAATGCTCTGTTTCATTCTTACAGAAGCACCCCTAAAAAATAATCCGATCATCTCGAAATTTTGCATGGGCACATAAGATTCGTGCACCCTAAAATGTGCAAATCTGGAGCAACAATTGATGAATGCCTGGCAGAAAGTATCTCAAGATGAGATTAGGAATCTTTATCACTCCTTACACCGACGTATACAAGCATGCATCGCCGACAGTGGGGGGGGGGGGGGTCCCCCACCAATCACTGATTTTAACATTCAATGTGCAATTGCTAGCCATTAATGGATTTTACGACTTTGAATTTTTACTCATTTCATCATCTGTGTGTATGAGCTTTACACATATTTAATTTCAATAAAAACAGTCACTTTCTTCATGGTGCTTCGTTTTTTTTTTTTTTGCAAAAGAGTATTTTTAATGAGTTACTTAGTCGCATAGTTTTGGTTCTTGTTTATAGAAAGTCATTTTATTGGTTTTTGAAATGCAAACTATTTATCAAATTTAATTAATGGAAATGTTTGAGGATTACAAGTTTTCAGCCTATCAATAAATTAATTTCTGTACAAATGGAATTGGCTTAAAAGAAAATTACTCTAAATCATATAGTTCCAACAGGTTTGCCACGAGACCTTTTTTTAGGGTTCCGTGGAATCAACTGTCACGGTACCCTCAAAAATCCTGGAACCCGGAAAGCTTCAAAAGAAGATAACATTTTTTGTTACTGATACTCATCAAGCTGTTCTTTATTTTGAATTTTAACGACATACTGTGTCGTTTAAAAAAAATTCAGGTGATTTAGGTAATCAAACAACTAAAAAACAGTACTAATGGGTTTTATCTCCCAACCTCGTCGGTCACGGACTGTGGACACTATAACCATGGGAAGAATTAAGATTATCATTTCAGTGCAATTTTTTTCTTCAAACCATTCTTCTGTTCAATGTTTAAAGCAATGGCATCATTGTAAGTAATTGATCGCACAGAAAATTGTGATTCCCCGCACCCCGGATAATAGTAATTCAAGTAGTTTTATCTCCCGACCTTGTCATTTGGGAATGCGGAACATTTGAACCATGCAAAGGATTTTTTTTCTTCGGAATAATTTGAAGAAAACACATTGTAAACCAGTTTGTTGTTAAAACCTGGTTTGTTACCTCACATTGTAGAAGTTTAACAAATTGTGTAGACCGGTTTTTTAAGGGAAAACTCACTCATCATACACACACACCGGCTATGTATGAGTATACAAACGAGTTAACTCGTGACCGGTGAACAATGTGTTAATGCTTAAAGCAAAACGCATAGAAAATGTTTCATTAGTGACCATGACTAATGGATGTGAGTGAGCGTACTGAAAATTGTGGGACCTCACATCACAGATAACGCGCAGGTGCTTTCACTATTCAATCAGCAATTGTCGTGTAACACCATGCGCTAAGTAAAAATAGTATGGCAGCCTCCAAAGAATTATGCGCTTTCTAGCTTTCAATTGACCATGTTTCCACTCTGTGCCACTTTATTGCGTTTGTGTAATTTGTTGGAGTTTTTTTTTACATTGAATTTTTAAACCAGAAGCTCATTCCAACTTCTTGGGACGAATATGACGTCATAAATGTTATTTTCCGTTTTATCTGTGAATTATGTACATGTATTTGTAAATAAAAACGATGGTTTTTTAGAAAATTTTATCTGTTAGGAGTGAGTACTTTAACCGTGAAACTTATGTGAACTTTAACCCTGTACATTATAAAAAATATTTACAATTCTTTGAGGTTCCGGGGAATAGCTTCATAACCATTATGGGTTCCGCAAGAACTTTTACATTGAAAACCTAAATCATCTTCATCAATTACTTAAGGGGTCTCATACCTTTTTACATGATGAAAAACTATATATATCATATTCCCCACCGTTCGAAGAGCATGTAACCGCTTATGAGCGGGAGTCTGGCAAATCACTCAAGGACAGTGCATGTGACGCACTAGGTGGCAAAAACAGTTTAGCCGACCTTCCTTCCCCTATAAGGGAGACAGGACGTGCGGGGGCGGTCTGTAGAGGTCTATTAGAGAAGGAGATTAGAGGACTTATCAATTGGGGGATGTTATTTCAGGTGCCCACTAACTAGGAAAAGGTTTTTCTCATTTTGACATCCTCAGTAAAGATGGCATTAAGAATATTTCATATTTTTATAAAGGGTGGTTGATGACGTAAGCCCCTCCCCCCCCCTTGTCATCAAAAGTCAAAAAATCCGAAACCCCCTCCCCCCATCGATGTTGACGTAATACTTGAATGGCCCTTTTCTAAAATACCAAAAAATTTGAGAAAAGAAAATTGGTATAGTATATTTTCTTTTGACCAGTGTTTGCCATGTATATTCAAATATACGCGGGACCAGAGAGGCCCAAGGAATTATCTAGGGCAACTATAAGAGGGGGGACATATATTGCACGTTGTAATATATGGACGTGTCGGAAAGTTAAGGCGAAGTTGATGATTCAATACAGTGTTAAAATATAGTCTTTTCTTACTAAAAATATCGTTCAGTTTGATTGCGTTATAATATGTTAGACATACGTTACATGGTTCCATAATATTCACGAAGAATGTTAGTCTTTTAATTCTTCGAAATTACTCTCAAAAGTGATAAGAAACTTCAAATATTCTCAAAAATTCTGTGTACCTGTCGAGAGTACAGTCTTTTGACACGTTTACGTAGTTTTCCAGTATTATCGAAAAAGACCCACGCCACTAGCTGTGAATCACCCATCGTCCTGGCTTTCATAAATCGATTTATCAACTTGACTTACCTGGACAGTTTTTTCAAATACTTTTTATGGATAATACGCAAAAATATGGGGGGGGGGGATTATTGAGAAAACCTGAATTATTTTAAAAAGTGAAACGCAAAAGCAGTCTTTTTAGGAAAAACAAAAAGTCTCGACTGTGTAATAGCAATGAAAAAAAAAAAAAGAATGCATTCTCAAGTAAAATATTATCCTCTCTAGAAATATTTCATCATCTACACAAAAGTTTAAGGCATCCATCATAAGTATAATGACGTGTCAGACTCGTAAGGGAATACAACAACGTCACGGCAACAACGAATTTCGCTAACTTCTTTATTTCTTGTCGTACAACAGAAAACGATGCAGCGCTTTTGCAAGAAAGAAGCTTGTAGGACAAAAAATGTGTAATACTCTCCAGAGACTTCTTTCATTTTTCCCTCATCTTCTGAGATAGTGCGACTGATATTTCTCTCGTGACCGCTACACGGTCATCAAAATGTCTCTGAGAGCCAGCTTAATGCAAGATTAAGCAGATCGATCGACAAAAGATAACTGAATAGTTTCCTACGGCGAGAGTGCAAAACAAACACTATAAAGTATATAACCGTTATGTATTTTCTCCTCAGCGTGAGTATAATACTAAAATTCTGTCGATATATATATATATATATATATATATATATATATATATATATATATATATATATATATATATTGGTATGTAGACCTGTAACTTATATCCAACATTATACACCGTGTTCACATACCCCAAACAAATGCACTTCCACAAATTGAAGAAATGGCTTCGTGCTGCGAGGAGATAGCAATGTTTTTTCTTTCACTGAAGAATTGGAATTTGTTCGCGAGTTTACCTATGTCTTTAACCAGACGTTTTTCTGTTCCCCAACCTAGATCTTAAATTACCAGGCTTAAGTGTTCGCCACCGTGGGAGCTTCGACTATTGTTATAAGTAGATGTTATTTATTTCTTACTTTCTTACTGTTATTATAGTTATTTTCCCCAATTTCTTTTGAAACAAACGCGAATATGCCGCGCTGTTCGGCTCCGAAATGTTAAAATTCGGATTTGAAGGGGAATATTATAACCATGGGAAGAATTAAGATTATCATTTCAGTGCAATTTTTTTCTTCAAACCATTCTTCTGTTCAATGTTTAAAGCAATGGCATCATTGTAAGTAATTGATCGCACTGAAAATTGTGTTATCAACTTGACAGGGGGGGGGGGATTTGAATAATGCTTACGTCATCAACCACCCTTTATAAAAATATGAAATATTCTTAATGCCATCTTTACTGAGGATGTCAAAATGAGAAAAACCTTTTCCTAGTTAGTGGGCACCTGAAATAACATCCCCCAATTGATAAGTCCTCTAATCTCCTTCTGTAATAGCCCTCTACAGACCGCCCCCGCACGTCCTGTCTCCCTTATAGGGGAAGGAAGGTCGGCTAAACTGTTTTTGCCACCTAGTGCGTCACATGCACTGTCCTTGGGTGATTTGCCAGACTCCCGCTCATAAGCGGTTACATGCTCTTCGAACGGTGGGGAATATGATATATATAGTTTTTCATCATGTAAAAAGGTATGAGACCCCTTAAGTAATTGATGAAGATGATTTAGGTTTTCAATGTAAAAGTTCTTGCGGAACCCATAATGGTTATGAAGCTATTCCCCGGAACCTCAAAGAATTGTAAATATTTTTTATAATGTACAGGGTGTCTCTTAAAGTTCACATAAGTTTCACGGTTAAAGTACTCACTCCGAATACCAGGATTTCATACCGATGTAAACCATTGCAAGAAATTGAGGGCCAACATGGCGGATTCGCCAAGTGCCTTATACCAACCTACCATAGAAAGGTTCTCAACCGCAAGCGGAACGCTATCCGAAAGGGTTACTAGATTCCGAAACCTCAAGAGGAGGAAGCGCAGGTGTGACCTCGTGGTTAAGTTGCTTGCCTACGTTGACAACAGGGGGTGCCACCATAGGCTTACGCAGAATTTTCTCAAGGGAGGGGGGTTCCAATTTTGTTCTTCTCAAGGGGGGGTTTACGTTTTTTCGTGCAAAATAACAAAAACAAAAAAAATAACTGCTATAATCTCGGCTTGAGGTGGGGGGGGGGGTTTAGAACCTCAACCCTCCCCCCCCCGCTACGCCAATGGGTGACACTATACCTAACGGCAAAATTTTATTATTTCACCTGGAGCATGGTGAAAGGTTGTGTTTCGCCAAATATTTTGTTATATTTATTACCGTTTGTTAGAGATTCTGGATCCTTAATCGTTAAGCGCTGTAATCGCCGGGGTCTTCTAAAGCAGCGGTCACCAACCGGTGGTTCACAAGAAAAATTTTGTGATCATGGGGAGAGAGAAATTCGGACATTTTATTCGCGGTTTTTATATTGATTTTTATCTTTTATTATATTCTTTTTCGTACATGAGTCACCAATACACGGTAAAGGAAAAATTTACGAGAAAGTAAACTAAAGAGCCAAAAAAACTTGTACAGGCATGCGTATGCAAATAAAGAGATATGGAACCAATCAGAGTACGGCGCTGCGCTCGGCAACGCCCATATAACACAACAAGTGTCTGGCATAGTTGTTAGATCGGTTACTGCTGCTACAATGGCAGGTTATCGAGATTTAAGTGAGTTTAAACGTGGTGTTATAGTCGGCGCACGAGAGATGGGACATAGCATCTCCGGGGTAGCGATGAAATTTGGATTTTCACGTACGACCATTTCACGAGTTTACCGTGAATATCGGGAATCCGGTAGAAAATTAAATCTACCACATCGCTGCGGCCGGAAAAAGATCATGCAAGAACGGGACCAACGACGACTGACGAGAATCATTAAACGTGGCAGACGTGCAACCCTTCCGCAAATTGCTGCAGATTTCAATGCTGGGCCATCAACAAGTGTCAGCGTGCGAACCATTCAACGAAACATCATCGATATGGGGTTTCGGAGCCGAAGTCCCACTCGTGGTGTACCCTTGATGACTGCACGACACAAAGCTTTACGCCTCGCCTGGCCCCGACAACACCGACATTGGACTGTTGAGGACTGGAGACACGTTGGCTGGTCTGACGAGTCTCGGTTCCAATTGCTTCGAGCTGTTGGACGTGTACGGGTATGGAGACAACCTCATGAATCCATGGACCCTACATGTCAACAGGGGACTGTTCAAGCTGGTGGAGGCTCTGTGATGGTATGGGACGTGTGCAGTTGGCGTGATATGGGACCCCTGATACGTCTAGATACGACTCTGACAGGTGACAGGTACGTAAGCATCCTGTCTGATCACCTGCACCCATTCATGTCCATTGTGCATTCCGACGGAGTTGGACAATTTCAGCAGGACAATGCGACACCCCACACGTCCAGAATTGCTACAAAGTGGCTCCAGGAACACTCTTCTGACTTTAGACACTTCCGCTGGCCACCTAAATCCCCAGACATGAACATTATTGAACATATCTGGGATGCCTTGCAACGTGCTGTTCAGAAGAGATCTCCACCCCCTCTTACTCCTACGGATTTATGGACAGCCCTGCAGGATTCATGGTGTTAATTACCTCCAGCACTACTTCAGACATTAGTCGAGTCCATGCCACGTCGTGTTGCGTCACTTCTGCGGGCTCGCGGGGGCCCTACACGATATTAGGCAGGTGCACCAGTTTTTTTGGCTCTTCAGTGTATTTCATAATGTACTTGCGCGCCTCATTTTGAAATGGATCTTTTCATGTCATCCTTTTTTTGTGCTTTTATATAACAAAATCACGTTAGTGTATTCCAAATTATGAGTTTAGTGGTCCGTGAGGTCCGGTGATTACTGTTTTAAAGAATGTTTTTCAAATGAACAAATTGTTTAATGAAACGGTGCAGTAGTTCTCAAAGTGTGCTTACCGGCTCCTAGGGGCGTCGTGGTGAGCTGGTGGTATTGATGTAAGTCGTTTCGCGATTGAGGAGGTTCTTTGTTAGATCATTCTGGGGGAGCGGCGGATGAACGTCGAGAAAAGCAAGTGAGCCGTAGAATACAAAAGTTTGAGAACCACTGATTGAAATGGGGCCACCAACGGTTCATTGTAACTTTTTTCGATCCTATATTTTCTATTTATTTTTCCTTTTACCCCTCTCCCGTGCATTGCAGGTCGTCTTAACAGTAAAGTGATGTTCTGGGGCCCCGTAACTATCTCGAAGTACGTGCATACCAGATTCTATACTTACTCTCACAAATCATAATACAGTATACAAGGTGATTCAGAAAAAATGGGAAAATTTTAAGAGGTGATAGTACACAGCAATACAAACAATCGTCATGAAAAAGAGCATGGTTTAACATGAAACGCAAACGCGCTAGCACGTTTCGAAACGGCCGCTCCGCAAACATTAAAACGGCATTCCTGTTGAAATTTATCGGGAGAACACCGTGCATGCAAATGTTACCTGGAGAAGAAGAAACCGTATGAAAATCTGCGTCAAAGTGAATAAAAGGCGTGGACGCCAGCCCTGTGAAGTTATTCCAGCTCTCATTATATTGAATGATTGATCTTCTACTTGAGACCCCGGAAATAAAGTGGGCTTTTATCTTTTTTTAGAAAACCTAGAAATTTGGACAAATTGAAAGAATTGAAACCATAATGTGCTAAAATAGCCAAGTATCAAAAATTTTCAAGTCTGCAAAAATGGTCAAATATCAAGGTTTTGAATTCCCTATATATCGATGGATTTTCACCCAAAAATCGAGGAGTAAATTTCTTTCAGCATAATAAATTAAGACGCAAATTTTACTAATAATTTTAATAAATATTTTAAATTTTTTCTGTTTCTGTCAATTATTATTTCATGGGAATACCACAATCACCAGTTAATTTCCCTTGCTTTGCTGATATTTTTTTCATATTTTAGTTTAATTTTAGAATCAATCTTGAATTTTTTTTTTCGGATAAGTTCCTCGTGAAATACCACGTATATTTTTACTATCGAAAACATGAATCCAAGAAAAGTGAGCGAACGCAATAACTTGACATATCGAGCTCAAGTTACAATAAAACTTGTTCTCAAAGAATTAATACGAAAACATACTCATTTTTACAATTTCAAAGAATTGAGATCGTCTCAATTCTTTGCAATTATTGATTACTGAGGCACGGTTTAGGTACGGAAATAAAAATTTTCTATCGAATTCTGAAAAGTCTGCAAACAATGGTGAAATAAAAATAAAGCTTCTTTGACTCATTTATGCATTTTTAAATAATATGAAAAACAATCAGCATAGAATGGCTCTACGATGAAAATTTCGAAATTCAAAAGAATATATCGCCATTTTTATGAGATCTTATGGTTTCTTTCAAAGAGAAAATATATATTAAAAAACATTTCTTATCTCTCAATAAAAATTGCAAAAACAAAACATTAAAAATTATTTCAATCCAAAATTGTTATATTTCTCAAAATATCGTAATTCCTTTTGTGATGAACATAAACTTTGTTTTCTTCTCATTATAGCAAATGATTTTTCTTTCAGAATATCTGCAAACAATTATTAAATTCCATGAATTCGGAAACTTCTCTTTCATCATTTAATCTCTCTCTTTTCGTTTTTAATTCGATTTCTAATTTTCTTGGAATTTCCTTTCTTGTTGTTTTCGAGTAATTCCATTGTTTCCGTCGAAAAGAATATTTTTTTTGGTTAAATATATTATTTTTAAATCCTTTTATGAGATACCTGTTTACATTAGATTCAAAATCATTTTCTTTTTTTTAAAAAACCGGTAAATAATTTTTCCCGATTTTATTCTTCTAGATTATTTTAAAAAACCAAAAGAAGACTCGCTTTAATAGAATTTTTTTATTTTAATCCTTTTGTAAACATTAATGTACCGGCGAAAAGCATCGAAGTCCATTATGAATCTCACCAAAGTGCACGGCAGACACAAAATCTCTCACAAAAACACATTTATTCATTCTGCCAAGCAGTACCGTCTTAATGCATGGGCTCATCCGGGTATGGCCCGAGAGGCCTCAAGTGCAAAGAAGCCTCATAACGAAATCCGGATAAAAATTTTCAGAGTAAGTACATAAACAAGGAGTTATAGATGCTTTCCAGTGGGTTAGGGGTCTCACAAAAATCATTTTGCACGGGGACCTCTTAAGACGGCCTTGCTGCCAAGTTGGGTAATATATGGCAGCGCCAAATGAACACTTACCACACGCACACTGTTAGGTTTGTTTAAAAATTACACGCCTAATTCGGCTCTTCCAAAGATCCTAGGTAGCGCTAGGAGTATCTAGTAGTATTTAAGAGGCTTTGGCTCTTCCAAGGAAAAATGGTAGTTAATTATATCAATGACTATATAAACCAGATAGGGCCGGACTTGGTCATTTAGCGGCACGGTGCGATCGCACCCTTCGCACCTGCCAAAGTCCGGCCCTGAAACCAGATTCGTAGAGAGTAAAGAAAAACCAAGTGCTATACTAGTTGACACACCAACCTCCAGTTCTACAGGCTTTGGTTCGAATTCCGGTAAGTTTCATGAAAATGTAGTTGTTCAAAATCAGCTTCAAGTTGTAAGTTTGGTCTAATTAGCTCTTGCGTGCATGAAATGACGATGACCTCGGTGCGGCAAAAGTGATCCAGTGATTCGATGTAATATGAAAGACGAGAAAATTACATTTTTGGCAAGCTTGGATTCTTCTCGAAAATTGGTTCACCGTGATCATAGGACAATTTTGGTTCACCGAAACAATTATCTTGTCACGACCAGAATATTAAGCAGCGATGCCTGTCGGTTGTGGTTATTTATCACCGAGACAAATATTTGGCGATATATTCGACGGCACATGGGAAATATGACTTCTAGACATCGCTACAGTTATGGGAATATCGCTTTGGGGAGTAAGTAACGAAAGTGCGCGAATGGCATCAAGTTCTTTCAGTCACCACATCAAATGTTATATAAAGATAACGTTTAATGAAGGAAGTTAAGCTACTTTTCTGGATTATTTCGGTAACGTGACAAACATATGGATATCTCCTCTCATTAAAAAAAATACACTACACAATAATTCTCGTTGGGATTGCCGCAAAATATATGTATAACTGCATTCACGAAAAAGTTTGTAGAAAATCTTTCATGTCTTATTATTTTCTTTAGGAACAGGAATAAAATCCAATAAAAAAAAGACGGCTACAACGCACATCATCATTGCATTGAGTGTCGTGATATTTTGTATTATCCAAATATTTTCTGAGGGCACCATAATATCGGCCATGTTTGCCTTAAAATATTTTGGAGATAAAACTATATATATATCGTTTCATCAATATATATATATATATATATATATATATATATAACTATATATATAGTTTTATATATATATTGATGATAGTAATCAAATCCGCGATTACTAGCTGCTGTCACGGAACTTTATAGTGCCAGTAACGTGTCTAGAAATTAGTAGAGATTCTCCTCAGGATATATTTGAAATACCAATCTCGTTCCAAAGGGTGCGTATACACGTTTGTTTGAAAATATTAGAAAATCTCATACATTTGCCGGCGGAGTTCATGGAATTCTCAAATTGGAAAGTCGCAATTTACAACATGGCTTTAATTTGTTTAATTTGCCTTTTCATCTTCTGAGAGGTTTTTTGTCATAAAAAATCTGCATAAAGTGAATTGAATGTGTATAATCAATGTCTTTGTCTTGAAAAATGTCAAACTACATTTCCTCCTTTGTTTTAAAAAAATTGGAACATCTGATGTGAAACGGATTATTACATGAATATTTTCATGCAAATGAAAATCAAATTGTTTGAATAGGTGATGTACGTCTTCCCTGATTAATGTATGCGAACCTGGAGCAGTTAAATCTTAACATTACAAATAAGAATAAAAAATACAAAGGCCACAACAGGCCTAATTAACCAACGATGTGGCCGAAAAATTATGCCCATAAAAATATGGATGTCATATATAACCAAAATACAGCAACCCAATATAAAAGCATATATCACCAAAAAACATAATAATATATAATACACTGCCCATACAAAAAATTATGGTTGTCATATCTAACTATATGTAACTTTTCGATCTATCCCACTACGTCTATCGTACTTCTTTTGTATCAATTGTTTTAAAATTCATGACCCCTAGAGATAAGCTATTCTATTTATTAACTACCCTATTAGAGAAAAACTCCCTGCGACAACACAACCTGGAGACCTGGAGTCAGTGCCATCTTAAGGCATGGGCCAACCCGGGCAAGGCCCGGGGGCCTCAAGAGAAGAGTGAACCACAGAAAAACGAGAAGTAGTTAAATTTTTCGAGAATTTACCAGGTATGGTCTCAGAAAAATCACTTGGTCCAGGGGTCCATGCCATGATGCTCTTAAGACGGCCCTGCCTGGAGTTGCCTCTTTTTAAAAGATACTGGTGAACCCTTGTTGAAGCAGTTGATTGTCGGTGTATTAATGCCTCATGGTCTATCCTATCGATACCGTAGAAAATTTTAAACACTTCGATCATATCCCCGACACCTGCGTTCTTCCAATGTAAACATATTCAAGAAACCAAGTCTTTCTTCATAGCTCAAGTCTTGCGTGCCAACAAGAACACGCGTAGCTCCAACCAAGTCTATGTCCGATATGGTCTAAAAAACCTTACGGCATACTCCAGTGCCGGACGAACTAAGCTCCGGAAAACGGGAAGAAAGACTTTAGGAGAATGCGAAGAGACCATTTTAAGAATGAAACCGAGCATTCTATTCACTTTTTCGATCACCGCTGAACAATGGTCAGAAAACGCAAGTCGCTCGTCAATGACTATACCCAGATCGGTGATCCTAGATGCATCCGGAATAATAACACCATTCAACTCGTAAGTTCAACCAAAATTTGTTCGAACCAAAATGAGCGACCATGCACTTATCAACACCAAAGGTCATGCTTCATTCATCAGCCCAAGCTGCAATCATATCCAAGTTCACCTAGAGCAGTGGTTCTCAACCTTTTTTTGCCCATGGCCCCCTTTCAACTATTTCTCATTCATGTGGCCCCCCTTGCCACCATGATTAATTTCCTACCTCCAGTTTTCCCGTAAATACGAATACAACGCCACAACAGGCAAAATGTCCAATGAGTTGGCTGTTAAAAGACAATTATTAAAATATTGTTTGAAGTATAAATATGTGTTTGAATTTAATTAATTTTTAATTTATGAAAATAACGAAAAAGCAAAATAACCATAATACAGCACAGTAAAAAATATATAATAAATTATTTTCAATCAATGTAATCTTTGGAGTCATTCATGTATTATGTCAGCATTGGGGGGGGGGGGGTTTCTGATTTGCTGACTTTTGATGGCAAGGGGGAAAGGGTTTGAAGGCTGCTTATGTCATAAACCACCTTTTTTTGAAGATGTGAAATATTCTAAGCTGCTGACAAAATTTTTCTGACAAGGGGGTCAGTGTTTTGTTGACAAAGGGGTCAAAAATGGCTAAAAATTTGCTGACATAATACTTGAACGACCACTTTGTGGTACTTCAAGTACTAAATTTTATCTTTAGACTACTCAGATCCTTATGTTTGGTGTTGAAAAATCAATCAAATCAACAGTAACATGTTAATGTTACTTAAATAGGGGAAAAATTGTGAAAAAATATTCCATGCATTTTGTTTGAAATAAAATTTTTTTAGTCACTCTTTTAATAAATTTCTTCGTGGCCCCACTATCAGCAGCCATGGCCCCCCTTTTGCGATATTTTCCTCCATGGGGCCCCCTGGAATATCCTGGGGCCCCCGGTTGAGAACCACTGGTCTAGACCAGTGTTTCTTAACCTTTTTTTGCCCGTGGCCCCTTTGAGCCATATTTTTTCTCGTGGCTCCCCTGTCTAACCCAGAGTTGTCAACTCTCATCTAGAAGCAAAACACTTTATACGCATTGAAATGATTTTTTTCAGTGAATTTATACTGAACGAAAATTTTGCAAAGAAAATTGGCCTCCAGACCAGTAGCCTAGAATTTATTGATCTCCCCGCTAGTCCGAGTTCTATCAGGACCGTCTCAATATCATGGGGCCCCCTCCTTAGGCAAAGTGATGCTATGGTAGTCCCATACTTTAGCTGGAAATAAACAGCTTACATATTTCCTATTTATTTTTAAAATTAATTGTACTATAAAAAATATCATAAGGTAGGGTCACTTATGGGCATGAGGCCCCTCACAAGAGTGGGACTGACAGAGCTACAGCCCGGGGCTTAATATGGTTTTCATCCTTTTTTTTTTCATACAATAAATTTCATATAGAGAAGGGGGTCTGAAAAATTTAGAAGGGGATTTGAGAAAAACCCCATCCTAGGGAACTTGTTGCAAAATGTAGGCGGTGAGACCTGGGTGGGTCCATGCCCTAAAGAAGGCCCTGGTTTTATGGGTGGTTTTGTTGGATTCTCTCTCTCACTGTAAGTGTTAGTCACTAATATAAAAACTTTATTTCTTCACACCTTAATTTTTCTTCTCAGCTCTCCAAACCACCTGTCATGGCCCCCGGTTGAGAACCACTGACCTACAGCATCTCCCTATCGTTCGGAATCCCGACTACCCCCCTTTAGCTTCACGTCATCTGCGAATTTGAAAATAATCCCATCCACATACCTTGACTGAGTTTATCGATAAAAGTTAAAAAAGTATGGGCTCAAGGACATTTCCTTAAGGGACTCCATTTTTGACACCTGGCTAATCAGAAAATTACCCGTTCATCATATAGCCTTTTGTGATCTCTCTCTCAACCACGATTCTATCAAATTCAACAAGTTGCCTACAATCTCATATAAACACACACACACGCTTCAAGAGTTTACCATGTTGGACTAGATCGAATGCCTTCTGGAAATCAATATAAACAAAATCGACGTTTTTGTCATTTCCCACAACCTTAGTCACGTGATCATAGAATACAAATACAAAGGCCACAACAGACAATATGCCCAACGAGGTGGCTGAGAAAAGATGCCCATAAAATATGAATGTCGAATACATATTTAAACTATATCAAAAATACAGCAACCGAATAAGAGCAATAAAAAACGAATAATTAGGATAAAATATAAATATACTGCCCATGAAAAATTAAGGTTGTCTCAAAAGATTGTTGTGAAGGAAGTTGGTTACACATGACTTCATCTTCTTGTACTCATGCTGTTTTTCTGACAATACGTTATTCTCGTCTATCCACTTCACTAACTGCCTTTTGTGATAATAATTTCCGAAATTTTCGAGAAGGACTTGGTCAAACTCACTGGACGATAATTCGACACAGTTTCTTTACTACCTTTTTAAGTACCGGAACCATATTAGCAAACTTGCAATTTCCTCGGAACGATACCCCCAGCAACACTACTTCTGCAAATCTGTGCAATTGGCCCCAACAGTTCATTTGCACATTCCCTAAGTACCCTAAGATAGATATCATTTGATCCTGGTGCTCTATTTGCACATTAATTTTTTAAAAGTTTTAGGACTTCCACATCCTCCACCTAAATATGGTTGAGGGCTTGCCCCCATGACGCATCTGTACTTTGGATATCACCTTCTCTATTAAAAACTGATGCACGAAAATGTTATTGAAAGCAGTATACATACATTGCTCTGTACTCTAGATCCTTCTATTGGGGGGGGGGGCAACTGCCCCTTACATCCATGGTTGACATACTTGAAAAATGATTGGCGTTCATTAGCACACATTTTAATTTGCCCTGTGATTTAGTGTCAATCGAGAAGCCATCCAAGTCAGAGGTGGGTAGTTCCCCGTCAATACTGTTATTATTATCATTAACTAACCCCCATTCTCGTCTACTTGGTCTGGAAGCTCCAAATTCGTGACCCCAAGAGAGGAGCAAATGTCCTTCAGGACTCAGTTGAAATGTTGGATCGTATTCCGAAATGCCTTACTACCCCTTAGCAGTACGGGAATCACTGCCACATCTGAACCTCCTCTCCCGAGCGGATAATAGTAAGTCCTGGTACTCTGACAGATACTTACTAATATTTTCTCTTGATTTGTTCCCGCCCATAAGATTTTCTTCCCAAGGACCTTTCACTTATTAAAAACGTTTTGAACGTTGCTTATCTTCCCCCCGGAAAACAGCAGCGCTCGAAACCAGGGAAGTCCCAATACACCTTGTTCCCCAGTTCTCTAATCATAGAATCCCCGATAATTACACCACTATCGCTTATCACCCTCTACATTACGTGCACAAAAACACATTTATGCGAACGCAAAATTACGTGTTTATTGGCTTGGGCTGTATGAGAAAACGCGCGCTAATATAATAAGAATACATTGTATTGTAACCATGTTTGACCTTGTTAATGAATTTTATGCATCAAGGCTTTGAATCGATGAGTTGCCTCCAAGCATGTGGATTGAGCCTAAACCATGACTCCCATTGTCGCGATTGTCAAATGAAAATAGTTAACTGGCATTTGGATAACTTCTTTTTTTTTAGTATGACAATCTTTGGATGGGATCAGCATCCAGGTACCATCATCAAATACATACCACGAAACCACCAAAGCATCGATCAAGTTTGATAGGCATGGCCAAATTCTTGGTGGAAACTTCATTTTTCATCTTCAGAAAATCTTTCAACTCGATGGAACCAGAAAATAGAGACCAGCGCACCAAAGGTCCAAAAGACTTCTCTGGATACAGGTGTACGTTGCTCTCTAAATTTTGATTGCAGAGGTAGAATACTTGCATGTAGGTGGAAATTTTATTTTCCGTCATCAACAATGAAGTTTTAAAGTATTTGCTGAGTAAATGAGAGACTTCAGTGTTAAAAGACTTCATTTAAAAAATGAAATAATTAGCAGAGTATAAGTGAACTGCAATTTATAACCAGAGTGTCACAACTTATTTCATTGCAATGTATTAAGTAACATTTTTATTGACTATTATAATGTATTTTGATGAGAATAAAATATGATGAAAATTAAAATGAAGATTGATTTTCTTTCGTTTTTGAAATATCTAGAATCAGCCTAAAACGGTGAATTTCTGTTAAATTGGCTGCAACATATAATAACGGTTAACTCGTTGCTATCAGCAAAAAAAACGTAAACCTGAATCTGCTGGTTCATCATCAATTTGGAATTTCGGTAAATGGTCTTCCGTGAGCTGATATTTTATTTAAAAGAAAAAAGAGAGAGAAAGTCGGAATATAAAAAATGTATAACTTTAAAACCGCGAAAATCTCTTTTATGGTTACCTGTAAGACTTCCTTCCGACTGATAGATTTCTGAAATTTCTGCAGAAATAGTAGTGTCTTGTTCTTGGAAGCAAATCTTCAGGAGAATATTTCTATATTGTAGATCCTTTTATTCGGATTTCAAATCCTCTCAAAGAATTTCACACAATCCTAGAGATGTTGTGAAAGAAATTTTCAAAAACCTCAAAAACATTTTTTCTTTTCTTTTTTAACGGAAATGACATCGGAACTACAAGAAGCTGCATTCGGTGATCGATTTTCTCCTTTTATATCACATTTTCTTTCGCTTTTGAACGAGAAAAGCAGCTATGGCATAATGCCAGTTTGATGCCGAAGTGAAGATTTTTCTGATGGCAAATCGCTGTTGAAAAAAGAGAGAGAGAGAGAAGTTCCTTTCACTATGTGAGAACCATCTTGAATATATTTCCTTGTAACTGACTATCCACTTTTAACATGTTCAAAACAATATATTGAATGTGACATTTTTCTCGAAAATACCACGGCAAGCTTCAGTTTCAAGGGAAGTAAATACTGTATTAGCATATTTCACTTTCCAGCGTCTTCTCACCACCTTTTCTGTGCAGCGATACATCAAAAATTACATTTTTAAAAATGATTGGATCATTTTTCATTTCCAATTTACCAAAATTATATCTGAAAGCACTTCCAGTAATTTCTCTTCGGTTGGATGTTATCTACGGTTTTTGCATGATGATTGTAACTGAAAACTAGAAAGTTATATCTCAAAATATTAGAAATGAAATTCTGAATCATGAAATTTAGTCGGACAGGAGGCAAAGTAGTTTTCAAATTATATATTAAAATTCAATTTAATGACGAAAACTGTTTCCTTGAACGTATGAATTTCGCAAAAGATAAAAAACTTCGCATCAATCTAGTTTTATAAAAGTGCATCTGAAACATTTTGTCTTTTATGTGTTGAAGTTCTAATAATTAATGCTAATTTTTTCAAGGGAGTTAAACAAAATTTCTCATAATGTTTATAAAATCAGAATTTTTCTTGAGTAAGAAATTATTTGAATATATATAAAATGAAGTTAGGAGAATGTTTTGAAAACGTTCAAGAGAAAGGCAACTCTCATAGAGTATAAAAAAACAGGGTGGTTATAATTAAACCAACACTACTCAGACCTATGTAAAGCCCATTCTGGTGGACATATTTTCTTTGAAACTTGATATATAGGTAATATGAACTATGGGGAAAGATACAAAACTGCAATTTATATACATATATATATACATGTATATATGTATGTATATGTGTGTGCATATATATATATATATATACACACACATGTGTACATATGTATGTGTGTGTATATATATACACTCATTGAAAGAAACAAAAACACAAGATGGAATTTATGCAAGAGTGAAATAGAACCTATGCAGTGGGTCGTCATCGAGCGAACTCCCATGCATGGTTCAAAAAAGCAGGCATTTCTGAAGGGTGGCTGTGCCTAATTGCACTCAAAATGCCAACCCTTGTTCCCCGACGCGCCTGCCTTCTCAATAAACATGTTGGATGAAAAAAGTGAGGAAAAAATGTATGTATTGAAGAAATATTTTTGAAAATATACAGAGCTTTTCAGGTTGTGGGTAAAATAAAGCATGAGAAAAAATAAAGATAAATCAAAAATCTATGAAAGATATGTACAAAATTACAGAAATTAAAGGAAATTTACAATAAATTACAGTAAAACAAATTAATTTATCAAAAAGTCTAAAGAATAGTGAAAAAAAAATCAGCGGGCATGCCAAGAAGGGGGGTACAGTTGTGTTATTTTGAATTTTGCGGAGATGACGTTGAAGAAGGCGGTGGGTATGATGTTGCCAGATGCAGCTTTGGAAAAATTGAGGAGTGCTATATGTATCGTATGGGATGGAGGAGTGCCTACGACTCCCCTCTCGCAGCGGGGTCGATTCTCGGGTTCGTCCGCTACTTAGGCATCCTGGTCCCGCGGAGCTCGGCTTG
This sequence comes from Pholcus phalangioides, assembly GCF_987345545.1. Classification (NCBI taxonomy): domain Eukaryota; kingdom Metazoa; phylum Arthropoda; class Arachnida; order Araneae; family Pholcidae; genus Pholcus; species Pholcus phalangioides. The sequence continues at coordinate 15,893,059 of NW_028301604.1, forward strand.
GGTAACCGAGGTGCCGAAGGCGGATGCGGACCAAAGTGACGGGTTGCGTGGCCGTACGGTGGGGATTCCATCCCCGCCGAACTAGCCTGGGGTTCCTAGGAGCCCCGGTGAGAATGAGGGGTGCTGAAGTGCATTCCTGCTTATTATTACATGTGTGGCCGAATCTATATATACTGTATATATATATATATACAGTCAGCCCCCCTCCCCCCGTATTCGCGGGGATTACGTTCCGGGAGTGACCGCGAATACGGAAATCCGCGAATAACAGAAACCATAGGTTTTTTTTATTGTATATCTCGTTTATTGAACACCATGAGAAAGAGCTGGGTGACGCAGAGGTAGAAGGGAAAGTAAAAGAGGGTGCAGCGGTTGTTGGCGATGTTTTCTGAAAGAATGTTGTGATTTTTATGTTTGCCGCGTCTTCTTCTTCATATCATCAAATATGTTGGAGTATGTTGACAAGGCTTCCTCTACCAATTTTTCTACATGTGAAGAACGTAAAATAGAGGGATCTATGTTATGAAAATAGTCTATTGCTGATTTGAGCTTGCGATTCCCTTCCTCTATGTTACTTGTGATGAACTTCTACTTCTTTATCTCGATCTTCTTCATCTGGTGCTGATTCAGTTTCAGGACCAGTCAACTGCATTAACTCTTCCTCGGTCAACTCAATATTAAAAGAACTTTGAGTTCTTTTATAATAGCATGTATTCACTATCAAGTTACTGTACTACCTGACTTCCGGAACGAAAAACCGTTTAAACCAATCGAGGAAAAGTGTTTTCATAATCCATTGTTCGTCCAAAATACTGGGAGCTTTGGCTTATCCTTCCCTTCAATGCTCACGGATTCGAAGATTTGAAAATAATGGTGGGCTTTATCATGTACCCATTCGCATTTGCGCAAAACAACATAGTAAGTCTATCTCTACTTGCCTTAAAATCAAGAGCTCGCTTTTTTTCTCTTGCTTAACTTCTTCGCTGCGTTTTCTTCCAAAATAGTGTAGTTTCGTCAGCGTTAAACACCTGCTGATGTGCATAACCTCTCTCTTCAATAATTTTCTACAAAGTCTTTGGAAATTTTCTAGCTGCCTCCTGATCGGTAGAGGCTTGATCGCCAGTGCTTTTTACATTGCGCAATCCGAATCGTCTCTTAAACCGATGAAACAACTTTTACTTGCATAAAATTCTAATGAAATAGACTTTTCACCAGCCCATTCCTTATGGAAAAATAAAATGTTTCCCCTTTTCTGTTATAATATTACAATCAATTGGAATACATTTTTGTGTCAGTCTTGTACCCAAAAAAAAAAACATTTTCTGTACGTAAAACACATGGATCCCATAGGCGCTGCAAAGTTTTGACTGCCACGGGTGCAGCTACGGCTACGAATTTCAGATTCATTTTTCCTGATATATCTCACCGTAGATTCGTTAATTCCGTAATGGCGGACCACAGCAGGTATTGACTTCGCCAAGCATAGTCAATATATCCAATTTTTCTTGTCAGGTTTTCACTTTTATTTACCTCTTCAAAGCATTATCAGTAGCATTTAGAAGAATGAGCCATCCTAAACAAACACAACTCAAATTTTGTAAACAAAACACGTGAACAACGATTGCTGAGTGTTGTCAAAAAAATTTTCCAATAAAGGAAAAAAAACCGCGAATACGGGGGGGCCGACTGTAAATATATATATATCATAATTAGCAATAAATTGTATAAGTCGCGGTCTAATTAGCCCTCGTGCGCAGAAAATGATCGTGGTGTGACAAAAATTATCAATGATCGGAATCATTAATCTAGCATGAAGAAGTCTATAACGTCATTATATGACAGTCCGGGATGGATTCCCGTAGATCAGCGGTTCGAAACCTCGCGGAGCCCTTTCTAATATATAATTTTTATTGCGGAGCCCCGTGGGCCTATTTTTTATTTATCCATCAAAGTTAATGATTTATTTTTGTTATTTAAAAGTATTTAATTTTGTTTTCAAATTTACTGTTTTTTTAAAATTTTTCTCGAGTGGCCGCGGAACCCCTGGGGAGTGCACACTGAGCTCCAAGGGCTCCGCGGAGCACCGGTTGAGAACCGCTCCCGTAGAGAATAATGTTAATGCACCTTGCTTATAGTGTCGATAAAAATGCTACTTGGATATAATGACGCATTTTTTGGGGCTTTTGCTTCCGTTTTGATGGAGTTTTCCCGCGAAATTCCTAGAATTGGGGCTCATCACATTGAGGCAATGTCTCTATCTGTTCTATTGATATTAAAAAAAAAGATTTATTACATGTTTGACACCCCTACTTGTGCATTCACATAATCTCGTATACATTCCCGTATTGTTCCGTAATACAATGGTACCTCTACTAACGAAGATGTTTCGTTCTGGGATGCGTACAGTCCCTAAATTCTAAGTAACACAAGTGACATTAGCACGCCGGTGATTGGTTACTACGAGCAAGAAAGCTAGCAAGACGTCACGAGGGGCGGAGTTTTTGGTGAAACTGAATTTCAAAAGTTTATTAACGAAAAATGAAAGCAATTTTTTAGTGAATCAGTAATTGATAGCTGGGCGCTCGCTTCGCGAGCCGTTATTATTGTCATCTTGATGTACCTGAACCGCATTTCATTAAATCAGAATAAAAATGAAAGAATTTTTTAGTAAATCAAATAAATGACAGCAAAGATGGAAGAAAATAATTCTCGGACGGGTTTATGAGGGAAACGAACACACAACCTTCAGCAGGTGTGCCCACTGCTCCAACTGCGGATACCGATTCGAGTATAATTAAGTATATCTATCGTTAAACGTCACCAGCAAAAATTTCACTGAGTGAAGTAATGGTTTCTCACTCATTTCGACCAATCACGATGCGCTAAATTTCTATAATGTAGCTAGGAATGTAGGATTTGTTTATAAGCTTCCGGGGATCACGTTCGTTAGCCGAAACGTCATTTCCTATACGTTTCTATGGAAAATCGTTTGATTCATTCCAGATTCTCCCAAAATTTAAAGGTAAGTTTTTTTAAAACACCAAGGAGCACTATAAAAAAAACACAAAAACTGATTGAAGGCTAAAATGAACAGCTTCAAAATTTGATAAATAATAATGTACGGGAAGATGAGAGATACTGAAGATCTGTTTATTTTACACTAATGTCCACAACCAACACCAGCTTTAGTCGATTAAAGCTGTTGCCACGACCCAGTTGAGTACGTAGGTGTCTCCAGCCATTTGTGATTTAGTCAGCTCATTTCTGTGTCTGGTACATACAGATAGAAAAAATAAGCTCCTAGAATGTTCAGCCCTTTCAGTTTGATGCTATGAGTTTTGCACGGAACGAACGCGTGCTCTGAAAACATTTTCCCTACTTTATTTTTTAAAGGCAATTTCCATAATTTATAAATTGTGTTATGATGAACACGACTATAAATATAGCTTTTGCTTTTACAAATGGAATAAATAAGTAAATAAGCCTCGGCATCATTGCATTTTCTCTTCCATTAATTATGTATTATGCTAAATAATGCATACCTGAAAATTTTTATAAATTCAAAATAATGTTTCTAGACAAATGAATTTTTTGCTCATATCCACTCGGAATTTATACTTCTCCTTTAATGAGTTATAAAATGATCAAAAACTAATTAAATGAATATTTGGAATATAGTAATTGTTTTCTTTACTTCAATGATTCAAATTCAAAGAATTGGCTTTGCTTGTCACATTATACGGTGGCTGGTTTTTTTTTCTTTTTTTTGTGTGTTTGTACTTGGTATATCTCGAGGCGAGTTAAACGCTGTGGCGTAACCAGGTTTCGGTCCGTGGAGGTGCGAAATTGTGAAAGGCGCCATTTTTTTGTTCGTGCTTAAGGCGCAAACTTAAAATTATGCATTAGTGGAAATAACTAAATTTCCCAATTTTAAAAAATCAAATTTATTTTTTTTTCAGTTGATGTTATTTTTCAAATTAAATTAATTACCTTTCAATTGATTAATGTACTTTAATTTTTTAATTAATTTTAAATTCCATTTTATATTTTGTGTACTTATACAATAGAGAAACAAAAAAAACTTCACGTCAGGTTTCACTACACGTACACGCACATTCCCGCATGTACCGATTCGTTGGGGGTTCCGCGGGGGGTTGTGGGCGGGGTGCATGTGTGGTGTAGCAGTAGTAGGTAGGGTTCGTAGGTAGGGTAAAAAAGGGCTCGGGGATCCATGATGCTCTTAAGTCAGCCACCTCGTTGGGCAATTTGCCTGTTGTGGCGTTGTATTTGTATTTGTATTTGCATAAATGCAAACACCAAAAACAACTAACAAATTCCCTGGACGGATCATGTCGATCCCTTGGGAATACGTGAAGATCACGTTATTTAAAATTTATTAAACTTAAAAGTCACCCTAAAAGGTAGTTGGAAAAAAATTTGGATTAAAATATAAAAAATGATAGGAGAGAATATATATATATAAAATAAAACGAAAAAATATATATTTTTCTCTCTCTCTAAAATTATTCCAAGATATGAAAGTACAGAAAAATTTTCATGCTTCCATTTAATCGCTTTTAACATGTTACAATCTTATCGTAAGCACGTATCGCATGTACACTACTTCTATTCAATCGTGCATGTACTTCCAAGACATTTCTCTTATGGAATTTCTAACAAATTAATGCATGCCGGGAAGTTCTTTCTTATATTATGCGTGACCATAACGTACATATGATGTCGTAGTTATGCATGGTTTCAGTTCGAGAAGTTTTGCCATCTGTCTTCCATATTAGAATTAAAACTGGCAGATGCCTGAAGTTTCGTGTTATGCAAATACCACGGTGAAAGCCTGCCTTCTCTCTGCGGGAAGGCTTTTCAAACGAAAGATCGGTTAGCATTCGTACCTAGAAATTGAGAAAAAAAAGTCTCCCTCCAGTCAACTGTGCCACTAGTGGGGTTCAAACCGTGATGAATCCATCATGATGCCCACACAATCAGTGGTTATCACATACTACTGGATTGCAGACGCACAATCAGAGGGTAGCCTGAATCCATAAAGATTTAGGAACCACTGCTTCAAACGAATTAGTGTGCGCCAGAAATTGTCGTATGTGTCCGTAATCTATTTAAGTATCTCTGAGGCGTGTTTGTAATGCCTCTGCTCATCTTCCGAATCGAAGTGTAGTTTTTCTAAAGATCAAAAGCCATTCAGAAAAATAGGCGCCAATGTAGGCAAAATTTCGATTGGGGGAGCAATCGCTCCCTCTGCCCGCCCCCCCCCCCCCGGCTATGTCACTGCTTAAATGAATTAGTTAATGAAATTTTCCGAACACCATCCGTTGCTTAGCAACTATGCCCAAGGAAAAAACCTCCTCATAACAGTACAATACCTTGGAAAGTTTTCCCGGCGTTAATGAAATAAGACACTTGTTGACTGCTTTCATGTCTACATGAAAGGATTTCTCTTATTTTTACATTCTGTTTCGTGTGTCATCCTTATATTTATCACCTTGTCAATAAAAAATGATTCAGGCAAACAAACATAATTGAGTCTCAGCGCTGCATCATCGCAGTTTCCTGTGTAATTGTTGGAATTGCGAAAATTATTTAAATAATATGAATTATTCATATATTATGGTACTTTTTTACGTAAGCAAATTAATTTTTGAAAAAAAAAATGCAAAATTTAACTTTTCATATTTTCTTTAGGGTCCTATAGTCGTAATTATAAAAAAGACAGTTCTTGCAGTAATATGACAAGCAAAACAAATTTCATCACCGCACGACAAAATTAACCCTCTACGGTTACCCCCTCTAAGAACGCATTAATTTGTTTTTTTTTGCAAAAAGGGATGTAAATTGTGGCTGTTAGTACATTTTTAATTGAAAAAAATTCATCATAACAGTAATTTAATTAATTAGATTGGATTTTTTAATTAACTTATATGATTAATCAAGGACAAAATACACTGTTTGCCTTTGCTTTACTGTTTTCTACAACACAGATAAAATCTTGCTCAGAAAAGTTGAATAATTGTTTCCTTGAATTTAGTTTCCGAATCCCTCGATTTGGTGTAATTTTATAAATCTCTGAACACGTAAAATTTCAGCAGTTCTACAAAAAGAAACCGACAAGAAATCGAATCTTTCTAGTGAAAAAAGTTTTGCATTTATGTAACAGTATTTTGTGATGAAATGTAATACCAAAAAATGTACTTTCTAAAATATCAAAAAAATTGAGAAAAATAAACTGAAGACGTGGGTGCAAGAACCATACAGTTGGATGGACGAAAAAAGAACTTCAAAAAATACTTAATGTGTTTTAAAAATTAGGGTAAAACATTGGTGATACTTTCTTCTATCACAGACCCCAGACTGGTTTGACTTTTAACCGTTTGCTTAGTTTTTTTTTTTTTTTATGGAAAAAGAAAGAATGAAGTTGCCTGGTTTTTTCCACCTATCACTGATATTCAGTGGCCAGGCTCACTGATAAAATCCTGGTAGATACTCAAACACTCTTTATTCACGCATTAAAACAGTATAGTTACAAGAAGTAACTTGTAATATGTTTATAGAAAAAAGTCTGGAGAAAGATTAAAAAATAATCATGGAATTTCGTCCATTCTTTAAAAAGGACTACCAAAATCTCGCAAAAAACAACAGTTATTATTTACACTGTTCACTCACTTTAAAAGCTGCTCAGAAATCATCATTATGAACATCACCATCACTGTACGCCAACGACTGGCTGATGCAACGCGGAAAGCGCTGCCACCAAGCGACTACACGTTGAACCAATTCGGTGCAAAAAAAACAAGACAGCTCCTAGGGCGTCTTGTTACTTGCACCGTATGAGACACGAGTACGTCTCCTTTTCTTTTGTATCTCTATAGCAGTGTTTCTCAACCTGTGGTCAGCGGACCAATGGTATAGGTGATCCGCTAGCAGACTTGATAAAATTAATTCTTATTAAGCTTAATTCTAACACTGAATTAAAAATTATTCAACCTTTGTAATTAATTTTAGTTTTTTTCCATATGGGTTCAAATAAAAATTATACCTTCTTACTTGGATTCAACATACATCTTCATGGAAAATGTCGGGAATCGTGATCCTGCAGGATGCGATAAATACAGCAGGATTTCACTAAATTTAGTCGAAAAATGCAATTTATTGCCTTAAATGGAATTTGCTAATTACTGATGGAATTGCTGAAGGGTGGGAAGAAAATGAAGGAGTGCTACAAATCACAGTAAACAAAAATGTATTTCAGTTGCTTGTTATCAGTTGATTGTTATCTCGTTAAGATATCACGATGGTAGTGGGAGAACAGAGGGGGGAAAACACTCTCACAAACAACCTTGTTTCGTAGGGTTACAATAAAACTTCGCGATCAGGAAAAAAGAAACAGTCAGCTTAATTGAATTTATTCCACTGGCGTTTGGACGCAATATTACGTCCTTGATCGTAAAGGGTTTAAAGCGTTATAACTCATTAATTATGGGTCAAATCAAAGAAACTGAAAGCACTTCTCCATATTAGTTTTTTTTTACAGGAAATCACGTATGTAATTATTGGGTGGACGATAGTTATAACTCTGTATACAACACATTCGGGTAATATGGAATATCACTTTTATTTTTTCGATAATTCCAATTTGAAACAAGGTAGAGAAACCTGAAACCTGTAAATATAATCTATAAAGTTTCTTGTCTTTGTATTTACAAGTGTGCCGTATTTAAAAATAAATATTATAACTAAGAAAAAGGAATTTAAAAAAATCGTTTCCGTCGGGAAATATGGAACAGGGGGGTTCAAAATAAAGAAAACTAATTGGAATTGATGAAAAACAAGATTTAACGCGTCTATGACAATGAAAAATAAAAATTTCATCGTTTGATTTTGTAGTTGATGATGCAGTGGTGTCATAGTCTGTTTACAAAAAATTACAAATGCAATCTTCCTATTCTGCCCCAAAAAAATGCAATCTTCCTATTCTGCCCCAAAATAGTCAAGGTGGGTCCACAGAGAACAGGATAGACATTATTTCTAGACCTCTTTCTTCTTCTACCTTATATACTAAACTTTCTATCTTGAAGAGATACTCTAGCCCAACTCAGATGGTTTCTATGATATTTCATATTTCCAGACACACCATTCGTAAAAAAACAGCGTTCCATCTAACCGGAGAGAATCGCCAGCTAAAAATGACAGATTGCAGTAATATACAACACTTGTGTGATGCACATTGAGTATGGTTTCAAATCATTGGGCACATTTCCAATGATTAATAAACACTTTTGAAAACTTGCCTAAAGCCGGGATTACACTATAAAATTTTGAAAAAAGTTCTTTTGTAAAACTTTAAAAATGCAACCAGTAAGCGCATCGGTTGCATTCGAGCGAATGTAACGAATGGCACGCTTATTAGTTGTTTTTTGATTGGATTTATATATATATTTTTTTCCATACCTGTACTTTCATTAAATTCTGTGTGGTCCAAAAGCCTGGACCTGCTTTAAAAAATATATTTAAAAAAGCTGTTGAAGCTAGAGACAAAAGGTTAAAGCGTTTGAAAGAAAAGGTTTCAAAGTTGTTTTTTACTTCCATCCGTTTTGGTTCCATTCTTTGTGACATCTATGTTACAAATAACTGGCAAGAAATGCTACATATAATTGACATCCTCCGCGTCACTGAAGGTGATTATACGGAAATTTCGTAATAAGTAAAAAAAAGTTTGAAACCTTTTCCCTCAGATTCTTTAAGCCATTTGTCTCTATCCTTAAGTTTTTTTAATTCTTTTTTTTCAGAACATGTAAAGACTTCAGGATCAGCCTATATAAAATTACTGTAAAAAGGAATTTCTCAAGTTATCGTTTCTCTGCTCTGATTTACCGATGTGCCTAACACCTTTACTTTTAATTGTTGTGCATCGAATAATGTGACGATATATTTCAGACTTGCTTCAGTTTTTTTTTTCTCTATTTTACAGATAATAAAGTATATTTCATTTGGCTCGATGGTTCCGATGAGAACTCCGAATTTCATGATTTCATTATGATTTACCTCAGTAGAAGTGAGAGATATGGCACATTCTTCAGTAGAGTGGTGCTTTCTGGAAAGGATTATTGAGATTGCAACGCTTCTCAGGTGAAATCCAAACGCAATAAATGGCGTCAGTGCTTAAAAAGTTGTTCAAGTCATGCGACCGTCACCATTCGGGGGAAGCTGGTGGTGGTGCTCGACGAAGGAAAAAACCGACCGATTCTCCTGTCCATAATCGACATCGACATCAGTCAGCTGCCATGCGGTTCTTTGGTCATTGCAGCAGCCCACGAAGAGAGAAAGTATGTCCAGAAGATGGTGCTATAGCTCACACGGTTAACTCGACTGAAGGTCATCACGATGCTTCCACCCTGTCATCTTCCAGTAAAGGATCATCCAACAATAACCATAGTAACTCCCCTAGTCTCAGCGTCCGCTTCAAGTCGTCCAAACTCTCAAAGCATTCTGGGGCAACGAAAAGCAGTGAAAACTCGTCCTCCGTTCATGGGCAAACGGTTCGTGCACGGCGACTCATGAAAGAATACCAGGAGATCATCAAACGTTCCAAAAATCTTGAAAAACCCCCATTCGTAGTTGATCTCGTCGATGAAAATTTATTCGAGTGGAATGTGAAGCTGTATCAAATCGATCCAGAGTCAGAGTTTTACAACGACATGCAAGAGGCTGAAATCGATCACGTACTTCTCAATATCGTTTTTCCTGACAATTTTCCGTTTTCTCCCCCTTTCATGAGAGTCATTTCACCTCATGTCGAGAAAGGTTTCGTAATGGAAGGTGGAGCGATATGCATGGAGCTCTTGACACCAAGAGGGTGGGCCAGCGCTTATACAGTCGAGGCAGTGGTTATGCAATTCGCTGCCAGTCTGGTCAAAGGTCAAGGTAGAATAGCGCGAAAATGTAAAAGTGGTAAAGAGTTCAGCAGGAAATCGGCTGAAGCATCGTTTCGCAGTTTAGTCAAGACCCATGAGAAGTACGGATGGGTGACCCCACCTCTTGCTGATGGTTAGTGTCGGTTTAAGAACGAACTGTTTCTTCGTGTTATTTCGATTTCTGTAGGAAAGCTACTCTTTTTGCGTTGTGTGGAATTACGTTTCGCTCTTCTGTGTCTTAAATGTTTGCAATAACCCGAACTGAGGACGACTGCCAAAAATGTGTTTTAAGTAAATACATACAAAAATTCATCAGAACATATTTCTATTCGTTCTCGTTGTGTGCTGTACATTATTTAGAATGCCAATAATTGTTACTAAATAAAGTTGAACTTAATTCTCTCATCTTATATTCTGAGTGCCGTGTTTTTATTATTATTTTTTTAAGGTAAATAATTTTTTATTATTTTATAACCGGTTAGAGTAAATTTTGCCTAATTTAGTTTTACTTTTTTTGACGATATGAATACTGTAAAATAAACGTACATATGTTAAGTGATATCTTTATACACCCTTTATTTTTTTTGAACCCTTTTTTGGTGATAGAACATACTTTCAATTAGAAAAGTATTCAAATAATGTGTCCATCTTAGATGTGTCATTTATTATGCTAAGGGCCGTATATGTACAGAGATATATAAAATTTAATTTTTTTATACGTTCCCTCCGTCCTCTAACTTCCAATTAAAAAAGTGTTGTCCTGTCTCTCCTGAGCTTAAGGGAAAGTTAAGGGGGCATCTCAGTATTTAAAAAAAGTTTTACTTATAACTGCAACTGCGAAAGAATCTTTCTAATTTCCCCCAAGTTTGATCCCGTAATAAATATCGTTCTTTCCCTCACTTTCAGTAATTTTGAATACAAATGTCTCGGTTGATACGCACTCGAAAAAATGAGTTTTTTTTGTTGTCGTTGGGCTCAGTAAAGATAAAGCAACAACTTTCTAATTGGGAGTCATAGGACAAGAGAACCGTATAAAAAACTAAATTTTGTATCCAGGTACATATACGGTAATAGAATAGTAAAAGAAATGACATATCTAAAATGGGCACGTTACTTGGATACTTTTTTTGATTGAAAGTATGTTTCTATCCCCAACAATTCAAAAGAAATATGACTTAACACCCTGTATATTCAATGCAAATTCATTCAAAGCGAATGAATCAACACAACTTTATTACTTTTCAATTTTCCTCCTTAAAAGTCTAACATTATCTTTTGGAAAAACTGAATATCTTCTCTATTCATCAATAATATATCATTACAGCACCTTGTATTTATCACACAATTATCTCTAAAATATTTCTTTGTCATTGAATAATTAGCCTTAAAACGCTGAAACCGATAAAACTAAGTTCTATATATTTATAAATTAAACTAAGTTCTATATATTTATATATTTATATGTAAGTTCTATATATTTATAAAAATTATCAATAATAGGAACCATTATCATGGAAATCTTAAAATGTTTTCTTAATAGTATGTAAAAAAATTAAATGCCTCTTGCTTAAGAAGTATCGTGAGTTTCTGAATAAAATTGCAACATATTGCATCATCCAATACTAATAATGCATGAAAATGCAGGGGATGAAAATCAGTTTCTCTTTAAAGGAGATTCGAGTTTATAAAATTTTTAATAAAATGGGATTTGCATGGATTTTCCAGTTATAGTCCCCTATTCAGTCTAAAAATTTCGTGATGGAAACCGTTAAACCAATTTATCACGCACTTATCTTTTGATCATCGGTTTCTTACGTCGTTAACGTTTCCATATCCCATAAAAAGCCGTTAAAATATTGTTTCGATGGGTCACGAAACTTTGCCGAGGATGTGAAACGTCAAAGGTAGTGGCAGTCATCAACGTTCTCTCTTGAATTATTTCCTCAAAAAAACTAAAATTTTTATTCTTCGTTTAAAACCGATTCTGCCCCAATTAAGGTAGATACGGTTTAAAACTCTTAAAAGCACACACACCAATATTACTACCACTCTTTTAGGCCGCTTTGATGATTAAGTGCTCATTCAACTAATTATCTGCGCATATATTTTAGCGGCTCTAAATTCTAAATGTCGTCTCTATTCAATAGATCGTTCTAAACGCAGTAGTGGGTTTTTATGTTGATTTCAGTCTTAACAGTCGCAAAACTTTCCTGGTGCCCTATGCAGGCTGTCAAACTCTTTTGCACAACAGATATGTCTGCAACCGTTGACTTTAGAAACATACTTTCAATTACAAAAATATTTAAAAAGACGTGCAGGTACGTAAAATCTCAAAATTGGTTTGAGGGGTCGTATACATAAGAAAATAAAGAAATCAGCTTTTTATACAGTCCAAGTGGGCTAAAATTTCCAATTATTCAAATGTAGATCCTGCTCTGAAAATTTATTTGCAAAACATTTATATTTTTAAATGCAATATTTATCGTGCGCGAGAGAGATGTTAAATATGTAAAATCACAATGTTTTGGGAACTTATCACCGTGTTTGCAAGTTTTCGTTACCTCAAAAATTGCCATCTTTAGGGACAGTACACAATTAGAATGAACTCAACCATTTTATTTTTCTTTACTCACTATAAATAAGAATTACATTTTTGGCTATTATTTTGAAAATTACAGAACTTTTACACTTTTGAATTCAATTGACGTTTTTCAATTTGTGAACCACACCTATAGGCGATAAATGCTGAAAACTTCAAAGTCAAATATCTCCGTTAATATTACATCTAAAAATATGCAAAATTTTTTGTAAATAACTTCATACAGGCACATTTACATTTCACTATTGAAAGTTTAGCACAAAGGATCTATATAAAAAGTTAATTTTTTCTGTATTTTTTTTTTCATTTTTTACTTTTTTTCATTTTCTTATGTATACTATCCCTTGGGAAATTTAAAACATTTTGCATAACTGCAGCTTTTTACAGCTTCTGCAGCTTTTTGCAATTAAAAGTATGTTTATTCGCTGTGCAAACAATTCGGGACAGCCTGTATGTGTCCTGTAATATGAAATACACATGTACGTGCAACCAAGTAATGTTACAGTATTACCCCGAACTTACTCGATAGGTGGCGTTATACAACCGTCTAAGTCAGAGTTTGATTTGGCATACAAATATATGTAAATATTAGTTAATTGGGACCGAAACTCAGGATTTTTACTATAAGGACAGTATAGAAGTCATCAGTATAAAAGCATATATTACTTCATAAAATTTAATTTTACCTCTTACAGCGATTCGGTTTTCAAAAAATGTTGCATTATCTAAATTCCGTGCTAATGAAAATCACGTGTTAAGTGTCACTCTTTGATCTTTCTTTTTTGTTCCTTTTTTTCTTTTTCAACCTTTTTCGTCGGGCCCCCTTTGGGGGGGGGGTTCGAGTCTCCCTGGTTCATTGGGGTTGAAGTCAGATTTCGCTTGAACATAAGCGCTCTCTTATGGCAGCATGACTTAATGTCCATAAGATCAAGAAGATCTCTCGCATCACAGAAAAATTCTTCCAATCCCTTAAGGGCCACTTTATTTTTTCCCTTTTCTTCTTATTGATAGTAATCAATCACTAAGCATTCTAGCTTCTTCTCAAATTTGCACCCATTGTGGGCTACATTTTCCCCCAAAACAACATTTTTAATTTTCTCAATCCACGCCAGAAAGGCTTTACCAAATTCCGCTCTGGGGCCGGATTCGTCCAGGTCCCCCGCAAGGTTTCTTAATTTAACTACGGCTTCGGCGTCGTCGGCATCGGCAAAGGGGCAGATTATGCGTATTACGCAACAGAGCACGTGCAGAGAATTTTCACTCACCTGTTGTTACTTACCCGGTGGAGTCATGTCAGTTGAAACCTTGTGTGGAGCGAAGAGCATGGGGGGGGGGGAACTTTTTTGGGGGGTTTTGTGGAATCTGTATCTAGCACGCCGCTATCTAGCTGGCCATGCCAGCCTTACTCGCTTCTGGAGTTCAGCAATATGGGCTATGTCTAAAAAGACCTTTTGAGAGCGAAGAGCCCTGACTCGTCCAGCCTGTGCCTAGGGTCCGTATTTACTTCCCTTGGTGGGGCGGTATTCCGCCTGCCCTCACCACCTACAGGAGAACTGCACACACACTTCGCTGAGCTGAAGGAGGGTGGGAAAAAGCGACCGTTCGTGACGGCGTCTCAATCAAAAGTGAATGTCTTGTTCCATCGAAAGAAATGGGCTACTACTTCACCACGGTTCCAGGTTCAAAACCGAGGGAGGATATAGATAAGATATTTTCCCTAACGAGAGCTTGAGACGACCACCGATAGATAGCGCGTTCATTTCCAACCCATCTCATTAATGACAGTAAATTGCAATATAGCGATATGGCCAGAGTTGGTGTTTGGTGAAGTAGAAAGAAATGGGCTGCTTGTGTGTTTGTAGACAAAGAAAACAATGAGTTAAAATCAATAGAGTTGCAGAGCAGGTACGTTGTAAATAATGACTATCACATTTAACGGGGTTATTTTATTTATTTTTTTTTTTTGAAGACTGGCAATGACATTGAGCTTCGGATATGAAATGATACGAAATTTTGACCTTCTTCGTAAGAATGGCAGACAAAATAAGTCTTCTGATTCCAATCCAAAGAAGTCGTGGCAAGTTTTCATTTTTATATACTGTAGTCACTAAAAATCATTAGTCTCATTATATTTATGGTGTTCTGATCGGATAAAACAAGTCTACTTGATTTTTTTTAATTAATTATCACTTGATAATCTATTCTATATATATATCTCGGCACAATCTCTCTCTCTCTCTCTCTCTCTATTCTCAGACACCTCATTGGGCATTTTGCCTGTTGTGGCCTTGTATTTGTATTTATAATTATCCTGTGATTTGCTTGAATTTCAGAAATTTTCATTATTCACAGAAAATTGTGTAACACCGAAATTATGAAACTCACGGTAGCGTAAGTCGGAGGTGTTCCGTATTCGTTTTTTTTCCTTCAAGCTTTCAACATAACAACAATAAAACTCAAAAAAAAAAATTCATCACTTGTCAAGAAAAGAAATGCATGGTAGCTTATATCTGCTCATCAGAAACGACTGCTCAAAATAATATCCATGGAAATAGTTCCTCACGTGTCTTGTTTGTGTTTCGTCATAAAACGCCAAGTATTAATTTAAAATTTTGCTTGACAGACATTCTTTCGTTTATGCGAAGTAATTATTTCGTATATTCTTATTACGTTCACGTATGATATAACATCCGCGTGTAAATAGACCGAAATAATATACGCTTGTATCGAGTTGTCAGAATATCATTTTACTACATTCAATAACGTGTTTCATGTCAGAGTAAAAGTTACGACACACGTTTCCATTGAAATTTTTTTATGGGATATATATATATATATATATATATATGTGTGTGTGTGTGTGTGTTAATACCACAAAGCCCGAAATTGGCCAATTCGCGACGGGGCCGGAAACTTTGTGAATTGGTGAATTTCGTTAAATAATGGCCCGTCCAATGTCCGAAATTCTGACATAGACCGGCCAGTTCTCAAAGTGACCGGTGATCCTTGGCCAAAGTCCGATAACAAAAGACATGATTCGGGATCACCGTCAAATTAGTGTATTTTTTTGTGATAATTACGTCCACGTTAGTTATATCAACCTATCAAACCACAGACACGATGCTGTAATCGTTTTTCCCCCTCCAAAATTTGACAGAAAACTATATGTTTATATAATTATTTTTTCAGTTTATAATTAGTTTTTTTTCTCTCGTCACATGGAGCTAACTCAATACAGCTGCTGTATATGGACATGCATCACACTTTGGCGATTAAAAATGGATTAGGCTCCTATCGGGCCGCCTTACATTAGCACATCAAGCTTTGGCCAGAGATTTCCGCCACTTTGTGAAATGGCCGTCCAAAGACCGAATCATTCCTGCGATTCGGACTTTGACCAAAAATTTGGCCAAACTCCGTATTTTCAGAAATTATTTGGGCTTTAGCCGGCCAATTCGTGAAGTGGCTACTACTACTACTAAACCAGACATGTACCTCGTCCATATTCCTCTGCGGAACTTCTAACGAATTGGTACATGTTGGAATGTGTGTGTACGTATAGTGAACCTTCCGTGAAGTTTGTTTCTGTGTACTGCTTGTTATGTGTAGTGCTGCCATCTGCAATCAATTGTTTTAAACTGTGAGACTTTTTTCAACTCATAGTGAGTGAAGTGTAATGAATGAATAATTAATTATATCGTTGTAGGCCTGTTGCTCTCTCTGCGGCAAGACTTTCTAATGGGGATATTGGCTCGCATTCCCGCCTCGAAGTTGGGAACAGCAGAAAACCAACTTCAGCCGACTCGTGACTTCATATTTAGCATGTTTAATCAGTAAAAATGATTTTAACACTAAATGTTCAACGCCCACAACCATATCAAAAAAAAAACAGGCAGCGATTAACATTTTCGTTCAGGTATTCAATCAATTATGTAAGATTTCAATCAAATTTTAAACTTTTTTTAAAAAATTATAGTATTAATTTAATTTAATATCATAACCTGTTTATTTCCAAAATGCTTATATTATTGGAAAATGCGTATGTTCTTGTGAATTGTGGTTATATAAACGCATCATTTTCCAAGCCGGTACGGATATAACGAAAAAATTCGCTGTTTTTTCCGACTTCGTTATAAGCTCATCCGACTGTATGTATATACATACACTGATGCATCCATGCTTTTCATGGGCATCTTTTTTTTAGTCACTTCGTTGGGTATTTTGCTGTTGTGGCCTTTGTATTTGTATCTGCATTGTACATGTTACTGCCAAAGTCCGCAGTGCAGCCAGTTCACACATTGGCCGAGAGTTTTGGCCAAAGTCCGATTTTCAGAAATGATTCGGGTATTGGCCGATCAATTCGCGAAGTGGCCGGGGATCCCTGGCCAAAGTTCGATGTGCTGATGCAATTTCAATCTAACGGCACCCTTGACTGATCTCACGACACACCCTATTACTGCTTTAGACCAGTGGTTCTCAACCGGGGGTCATATGGTCTTCTTTCAGCCCTGGGATGTTCTGAGATCCCATGGGTGAAAATCAAGTTAAAGGGGAATCATAACAGGCGATTATAGGGAAGACACACAGAGACTGGTGGAAAAAGAAACATACATGTGAAGCATTTAAATGAAATAGGCCGTCAAAAGTGACTAATTTTAGAAAATCCAGAAGAACTACGTACCCCTAAAAGAGGAAGGGTGATGGGTATCTAGTCCAGAGTACAGAGACCCCACCTTATTTTTTCCAATTTTTGTGAGCTACAACTTTACTCAGAAATCAGTTTAATAAGTAGAAAGAGTTTCAATCCCGGATTTTGGTGTCCCTGACTACGAAAAGGGGCTACAAGAAGAAAATAAGGTCCAAAGGAGGCTGAATGGAGAAAAGGTTAAGAAACACTCTGATAGACTATAAAGTTCCATTTAATCATCACGACTGCATTTTTTCCATCCCATTCGCAAGGTAAGATATACAGGGTGATTCAGAAAAGATGGGGATAAACTTTAAGAGGTGATAGTACACACCAATACAAACAATTGCCATCAAAGTATGCATGGTCTAACATGAAACACAAACGCGCTAGCACATTTCGAAACCGCCTCTCCGCAAACGATAAAACGGCATTCCTGTTGAAATATATCGGGAGAAAAAAAACACCATGAAAATGCAAATGTAACTTGGAGAAGAAGAAACCGAATGCAAATCTACGTCACAGTGAACAAAAGGCGCGGAAGCCAGCCCCGTGAAGTTATTCCAGCGTGCAACCGTTCTAATCGTTTTAACGTTCGGGATAATGGCACACTTTAGTAATACCAAGTCCGCGCCTTTTATTCACTGTGACGCAGATATGCATACGGTTTCTTCTTCTTTCCCAGGTAACATTTGCAAGCATAGTGTTCTTTTTCTCCCGATAAATTTCAACAGGAATGCCGTTTTATCGTTTGCGGGGCGGCCGTTTCGAAACGCGCTAGAACGTTCGCGTTTCATGTTAAACCATGCATTCTTTGATGAAAATTGTTTGTATTCTTATGTACTATCACCTCTTAAAGTTTTTCCCCATCTTTTCTGAATCACCCTGTAGTGAAAATATACGTACCTCTGCCTTTCTATCGCAAATCCGATGAGATATGAATAATTATAGATGCGTCATTCGAGAGATGGTTAATAAACAAGAATAAATACTTGATGTTTTCACTGGTCATATTAAACAAGTTCAACTCTGTTCGATTAGAAGTCCATGATGAAAATTTTCAACTTTGAATTAAATACCTTCTAGATAGCTTATGCAATATCTAGGTCTAGGAGGTATCGTTGAATTTTGTATGAGGTCGCAGACAGAATCGAAACTAAAGGAATGATCATTCGCAGCTCCATTGATTTCTTGGGACGCGGTACCTGTTTTTGGATTCCAAATACTTGCTGAAAAGTGATTTATACTCACATACTCGCCAAAAGAGCATTCCAAAATTATAGATATTGTATCAAGAACTATATAATATGAAATACAGTATCTGTTTTTTTTTTAATGTTTTCCCACAAAAACCGTCTATCCCGAAAATAATGTAAAACTAAATTTTAAAAGTGATCATAAAATTTATATATGTGATCATGAAGTTCTTTTTCCATATATCACGTTACAATGCATCTTCATTTCTAATATAATACAAGAGAATTTATCAATGAAAACGAGACAGCGTTTTTTTGGTCATCGTATATTTTAGGTCGCAAAATCGACATAGTGTCATGTAAAATAACACGATGTACACATATTTTTGAAAAAATCACCCATGTTATTCCAATCCTGATATTTTTAGTACATGCACAAGAGCATAAGTAGATTTAAAAAAATCAAAATGTTTAAAATTCAACACTTTTTAGAACCAAGACTTCGTAGCTGTTGTGAGGGTGCTCGCCACCTCCGTAGGGGATGTAAAGGCAACCATGGCTTGGATGGACCTTCCCACTGCACATAGCACCCTCGTGATTTGCTCTTCCAACGTACAATTTCTCACCATCAGATGTGATACCTCCTTGGACAGCACCAGTGGGAATGCTTCCTCCATCATGATATTGCCATTCGAGCCTTGTTCCAAATGGATTGACCAAAACCTACAAATGAATAAAAAATGGCGCTTTGAAATATGACCACAAATGCAATTATGTTTCCGCTATAATATGAAATTTTCTATTGAAAGCCTTATGAACGGACATCATATACAAATTTTTACTATTTTTACTTTTTATATAACACGATGTGATTTCCTATAAATAAAATAATATATTTTAATGGAAAGAATAACGTTGATGCACTTTTTCCAAAGTCTCAAAGATGCCAATTGATTTATGCATCGGCTTTAAGTTGTGTTAAAGAACTAAACATATTGGAAAATTATACTCGAATGATTCAAATACAAATACAACGCCACAACAGGCAAATTGGCCAACGAGGTGGCTTACTTAAGAACATCATGGATCCCCGAGCCATTTTTTGGAGGTTCTACCTACTACTACTACACCACACATGCACCCCGCCCACACCCCCCCCCGTGGAACCCCCCAACGAATCGGTACATGCGGGTGCGGGAATGTGCGTGTACGTGTAGTGAAACCTGACGTGAAGTTTTGTTGTTTCTCTGTAATGTTTGTTATGTATAGTGCTGCCATCTGCCACCAGTTTTTCTAACTATGAGTGAAGTGTTATGATTGAATGATTTATCGTTGTAGGACTGTTGCTCTCTGTGGCGAGACTTTTTAACGGGGAGATCGGCTCGCATTTGCGCCTTGAAGTTGGGAACCACAGAAAACCAACTTCAGCCGACCACCACTGTGGGGTTCGAACCCGGATCCTCGCATCGCGAGTCCGTCACTATAACCACTAAGTTCATCACACATTTATGCAAATTAACCCTTGATGATCAGATAACAAGAAAATCTAATCGAGCATTCCAACTAGAAGAACGGTTTGAGAGTTATTGGCGAACATTTCATGGTTGTTATGTTACAGAGCGGAAGCTTTAACGTTATTAACTTGTCCGCTTTGTTGCATACGGTACTTTGTTGTTTGAAAGCGAAAACACGTTTCCTAAACACTTCATCCATCAGTTGATTTATGTCTCTCCATTCCCCGTAGCCGTCAATAATTCTTCTAATCAGAATCAGTCACGAGCAATTCATTTCAGTAGCCAACGCAGTGAGCCAATTTCAAGACACGTCTGCTATATTTTAACTAGCCGCTCTTCACTAATCCAATCATAATTTTATGTACAACAAGCTAATACGAGAGGAACTCGATGTCGTTGAAAGAAGCCCTATTATCCTCCCTGATATTTCGTTGTTCTCATCCCATGTTGTATGCATTCGAAAAACGATAATAGATTTGCAAAATCAAAAGCATAAATAACGTCATTTATGACAAAAATAGAGACATATTTGATAACGAACCTCATACTGGTGGTGCGTATGCTCTTCACCACCCCAAGCAACATAGCAAGCTCCATGACCTGGGACGAGCTTACCAGGAATGGTGTCTCCGTTATGATGAGCACGACCTACGTATACCAAGTGTTCCCCATCGTACCCAACTTCAATGGCGCTTGGTGGGACATAGCCGCTCGATGCCGCAACCCATTCGGCAATTGGGCGGTAGTGAGTAGCTGAAACAGGCAAAAAAAAACAACTTTACAATATTAATACAATGAATACCCTTTATAACGATTTTTTTTACTCTTTTTTAAAGTATGCACCCCATTTAAAGTATGCATTTCGATCTCCCCCACTTACGGTCACTGGCACTTTTCATCAATAGACACACGCAAACATTTTTTATTCGAATATTACTCCTTCTGTAATTCTTTCTACGAATTTCCCATAATATGAGCACGTCTTACATAGTTTCAAAAATTAATTATTAGCTCTTGGAACTAATTCAAAGCCACGGCCTATTTATTCAAAAACCATTCTTTCTGAATTCGAGGGATTGTAAAATGAATTTTTATGAAAAATTTTGTCTTCTTATTTTTATTACGGTAAATATATATATATATATATATTCTAAGGATAATGAAAGTTTAAATAAGTTGAAGGTACAAATTAAGCCTTTTTTAAATGTTCATGTTCTATTAGTTCTTCAATAAAAAATAGCACGACTTATACGCCACTACGAAGCCGTGGCAGTGGCTTATTTACCTACCGCAATTTTTGAATGTTTCGTTTTGTAAATTAAATTACTTATTTATACAATAGTATGTACTAGTTTCACACAATCTCTAATTTATATTATTAAAAAATTGCGTTTATTTCATAACGGAAAATTATTTTAAAGGCTTCAATAAGAGACCGTTTTTTTACGGTACTTTCACTTACAGGTGAATATTTTCGTCCTACCAGTGCCCGCGAAAGAGAGGTTCCATTATAAATCTAGATACCCTATAGTAGATACCCCTATTCCTTAACCGAGACCATTAAGATTTTTTATACGACCCGAAACTTTTTAGGGCAATTTTTGAAATATCAAATTAAGTGACATCATTCATAAATAAGGTTGGATGTCAATATTTACTCAGAGGGGAAAAAATAATGAATATATATAAAATACTGAAAATTTTGTTTTAAGTGCTTATTGGGTTAGAAACAAATAAAACTATTGACTTTAGTTCATAAACCCTGTTGACTTTCGAGAAACATGTTTTGTTCATTTATACAGTAGCCTATAGTCTGTGTAACGAAATATCATTCGGCATGAGGACATTGCATGAACTACAATCTTTTCTGTACCACGTCTCATTTATTACATGATATTAGTTTCGGCGAAATAAATGCAATGTCCTTGAACGTCCAAAAGGCAACTGAAATAAAAATACATATTTTTATTCTTATTAACGGTAAGTGAATATTTTCTTGGATTAATAAGACAAAGCTCAGGTATAATTTTATTTCGAGTCTATTCATCGTAAGCTTTACTTTTCCTCGGTTTTGTGCCAACAAAGCTTGATTCTAATTTCATATAAGAGGATTCACCTTGAATATTAGAGTAGGGAGAGAACGAAAAATTGCCGATTTATTCAATGTTCGTCGTACATGTAAATTTTGTCAAAAACTACCGTGAACTGTGCTCGAAAAAATACTTATAAATACTAAATAAGAAACAGACACAAAAATAGATGTAATTAATTTGCATTTATACAGGATGTTTCATAAAAAATGTGAGAAAAAATAAAAATTCTACGATTCATTTCAAAATTCAAGTAAAAAATAAAGAACTGTTAGCACAAAAAGAATTTTTTTTCTGTGGTGATTGAAACTCGCAAAAATGATTATAAAGTGAAATTTAAACATTTTTAAACTGCCCCTAATCAAAAAAATTTTTAATTAGTAAAATTTACACCTCTCCCTATTTTGCAATAGAATCCTTGAAATTCCGGGATGACTCATCCGCTATCTTTGAGCAAAATGGTGACGTCAGTATTATCGCTATAGCCAATCGCTCTCCCCTACCCTGCTATTTTTTAATGGAATGTCACTTACAGTGGCAAACGAGTTTTTTATTTCAAAGATGGTAGACAAGGATTTCGCATTCCTTTAAAGGCGCCTTATTCAAAAAAAAACTTTGCTTCATAACAATTCGATTAAAAATTACTGAGATATCGGTGTGATTTAGATTCTTAATTTTTACTGCTTTCGCGTCTTATAGAAGTCCCCAAATTTTTTGAAACTTGGTGATTATGCAATGGAAAGGGGCAAAAATCAAGAATTTTAATCAACGATATCTCAGCGAATTGTTACGGAGGAAATTTCTTTTGTTAAAATAGAGAGAGGTCTCCAAATTTTTAAATAGCTGAAAAATGTTTGACTGGGGGCCAAATTGCAGGCAAACTTTGAAATTGAATTCAATAAAATAACAAGACGAGTAAAACTTTTATATAGCACGAGAATATATTTATATAAAATTATAATTGTATACGAAAATTGTTGACTATAATTCGTTTTGAATTTTTGTAATAACTCTCAGAATTTTTGTAATAACTCTCAGAATTTTTGTAATAACTCTCAGAATTTTTGTAATAACTCTCAGAATTTTTGTAATAACTCTTAAAGAACTAGCCGAAATGATATTATAATCTACGCAAAATATTACTCACACCCAAGTTGAATCAGAGTTTAAAATTTTCAGGATAATTACAAGATAGGATATC
Organism: Pholcus phalangioides; assembly: GCF_987345545.1. Taxonomy (NCBI): domain Eukaryota; kingdom Metazoa; phylum Arthropoda; class Arachnida; order Araneae; family Pholcidae; genus Pholcus; species Pholcus phalangioides. The sequence continues at coordinate 15,916,284 of NW_028301604.1, forward strand.
AGATGCTTATATGTATATGCACGCAATCACATATTTCTGAGTTCGACAGAGTTAATGAATGTATAAAATATTTCTAAGGGGAAAAAAATATTTTTTGCTCCACAATGATCACTTTTGCTGTAAAAACGAGCCTGATTCAAGCCAATTCCAAACGAACAGCTTGAACATTTGCTTAGTAGCTAGGTATCAAACCCAGAACCTAATTAAACGTAGACCGGTTTGTTAACCGTCCGTCCATCAGATGACACAGTGAATTTTATTTCACAGGTAAGTTATATTGTTATAGGAAAGTTTTAAACATTTAAATAAAAAACAAAAAATTTACTTACGACCACACTGAGACATGTTTTCCTTAGCTTTTGGCGTATGAAGGTTTTCACACAAGAAGCAAAATTTAGAAAATCTCCCTAAGTAGCCAAAACCCCTGGTTGTTAGGTCGATATAAAGCCACTGAGTTATCAGATAAGAAAAGTAAAGTCGGTGGTTATCTTTACCGTACGTGTTTGCGAAAGGAGTAGGTGTGTGAGTGTGTTGCTTAGAAAAGAGGCGGATCACACGAAATGAATGCAATAGAAAATATAGACCTGAACTGTGAACTCATCTGAAAGCTGCGCGCACACGGAGCTTTTAGCAGGCACACACTAAGAACAAATATTACTACTCTTTTCCAGCTGCTGGTGAAATAACTTGTTGACTAGGTTAGTTTGATATTTTCCCCCGTGATTGTTACGCGTGTTTTTCAAACCACGCGTTCCGTTGAGCAACATCTCTTCGCATTTCAATAACCTTCCCTACATTCAACAAATATTTCACATTTAGACGCTATTCCACGAATGTTTTTTTTTTCTACGACTACATTATTCAGCCTGATTCTTTCGATTGTCTTTTTTTCCCATGTCATTGCTATTTCCTCTGTTGCTACTGTTTTATCAGTTTCATTTTTTTTTTTATTTTCATGTGTCCGTGGAGATTTCCCGCAATTCTTTTTTCACGTCGCCCTGACTTTCGAAACCATTTCCTCTGTGGTAGAATCACCCCCGTGTTTTGCTCAAAATCAACGAGAACTCGTGAAAAATCAATGTAGACCTATTTTACTGGCATGTTTCATGGTGAAATTCATGGAGTAAAATGCACATATTAATTAGAAACAGAATGTACTATTTGTCTGCCGACTAAGCATGAGCTGCTAAATCTCTGCCTCGTGACAATCATGTAGTTAGCGCATTAACTTTCGACAAGTCTGGCTTGATCATGGAAGTATTTGAGCAGTTATTCAGAACTCGCTTCAAAATCTCTCTCGATAAAATGATTTTTAACTACAGTCGGACCCCGATATAGCGAACTCAAACTCAAAAAATTCCTTGATTTAACGATATTTCACGTGAATGCGTCTTTTAAATTACTTGACACTGGAAGCTTTCGCAAAAGTTGAGTGACGAAATTCCTTAAACGCTGATATCTCAGAAAGTAGCCAACGCAAGTCAAAAGTAATGGTATCATCAGATGCACATTGCAAAGGTTGCATTCAATGGTATCACTCCGGTTTTAATATCTATTTTCATCCGGGAAAGCTGCCCTGATTCGTAACAAATTGTTTTCCGCTAAATCGGAAAACGTAAGCAACGCAAGTCGAAATGGGAATACGTGAATTCCAAAGAAATGTATATTCTGTGAAACAAGAAGACTATATTTTTTTGACGTGAATACGTCTTTTAAATCATATGACGATACTGGGTGCATTTACGAAAAGTTACGTGACGAAATGCTTTAAACGCTTATATTGAAGAAGTATTAAAAATATATCTCAGTATTTTTGACGTCTGCGAGTAGATCTCCGTAACACAAAGCAAATGATATCTGGCTAATTTTTAACACATCTTTCGGTCTGGGCAGCAGGCTTATGATCCACTTTCTTTACGAAAGTGGATCATAAGCTTTCTTTACTAAATTGTTTTACACTATATCTCGAGAGGTTCGGAACGCGAGTAAGATAATGGTGTCCTCTGATAGGCATTTTTAAGACAAATCCGATGATATCCTACGGATGTTAATACGTCTTCCGGTCTGGGCACCAGGCTCGTGGCCCGCATTTTTTAAGAAATTGTTTTGTTATCATTATGAACAAAGCCGATGATAATGATATAATTTCATTGTGTCTTGACATGATTTTGGATTGCTATCGTATGCCTGAATTGCTCTTTCATTTCGGCGATGTTTTTTTTTTTTTTGAAACCCCCTGTATATGAAATGGTCGGGTAAAATGTTATATCGGATTTACTCCGCCTTCGAATATGACTGTCAAGTATGGAACAGTAATAAACTACTTCAAAATGCTCCCACGATGCTCTAGTCTACAGTGAGTGTGACGCTCTGTCACTATCATTACATCTGTTATGAGACAAGATTTGTTTTTGAATTTCCAGAAATTCACTCAGATAAATTTTCAAAGGTTGTCGTTAATTACTGGAATAGTTTCAAATAATGTAAAGCTGAAGGTATTATACATCACCCGAGTTGTGTTTCATTATATTGTGTCCGTTTTTTTTAGCAGGCGATTCTTTCCGGTTAGATGGAACACAATTTTTTCAAAGATGGTATGTCAAATTATATGGAGTAGTACGAATGTCATCTTAGTTGGGCTTTGTATCATCTATTTTAGATGGGAAGTTTTCTGAAGATATGAAAGGAGATGTCTGGGAATATGTGTTCTGTTCCCTGTGGAGCCCACCTTTACTGTTATGGAGCAAAGAAGGAGGATTTTCTTTTCATCTGTGACTTTTGTAAATGAACTACCACCACCAACATCTACAGAATTTTTTTTATTTTTTATTGTTATAGCAGTGTTTCCCAAAGTGAGCAATATCGCCCCCTGGTGGGCGATGGAATGGTCCAAGGGGGCGATAGAACCTACTGATTTAACATAGGATCCTATGGGTTTACTTGAGTTGGGGGGGGGGCGATGAGAGGAAAAAATTTCTGATGAAGGGGGCGATGGAACAAAAAGTTTGGGAGACTATGTGTTATAGTTTATTGTTCTTTTTTTGATAAGTTTTTGTGGTTTTTTTCCTTCATTTTGAACTCTGTATTCCATATTACCCGACTATTTCATACTACCCTTCTGATAACATTTTTTTCAGAGATATGGTATTTATTTTTAAAATACCAAATATTTGCCAATGCAATAACAAAAATCGAAATTTTATGAAATTTCAGTTTCAGGTACCTATTATCTTTTTGAATTGGTACAATCAAAAAATAAAAATGGTATTTCATAAAAAAAATCCCCGCTCTTCCTATATTTATATTTATACACGGTGACCTGAAAATCCTAATTTGGGGCTTTTATTTCATCAACCATTCGTCGCAATGTGCGGTTCTAATTTAAAAAATGTTCAAAGTGTGTTCAGAAATCACTCTGCACCAGTTCCGAGAGTGAAAATACAGTGTGTCATAAAATAAAAATCTAAATTTTTATACAGCCCCGTTCTTCCAACTTTCAATTGGAAAGTTCTTGCTCTGTTTCTATTGAGTCTAACAAAAAAATCCATGTTTATAAGTGAAATATTCTCTGTGATATTTGAATTCAAAAAACGAAGAAAAGTTGGGAAAGAACAGCATAACTGAGGGAAAGGAGCGTCTTCGTTAGTTTATATTGTTCTTTCCCAACCTGTTTTTAATTCAAATATCTCATCGAATATTGCAGTTTGAAACATGAAATTTATTTTGTTGGCCTCAGGAGAGACAGGGCAAAAACTTCCTAACTGGAAGTTAGGGGATTGTATAAAAATTCAGATTTTATTTTATTTTATGTGACACACTGTATTTTCACTCCCGAAACTGGTACAGAGTGATTTGCGAACACATTTTGAGAATTATTTTAGCCATAACCATACCTCTACGAAGACAGGTTGATGAGATAAAGGCCGAATTAGGACTTACAGGACACCCTGTATATTCACTTTTATAAATTCAGTATTCTCTGTCGAATATTACGAATAATCACTTTTTAACCAGTCTCACGTGTGTTTATTTCATATTGAAGGTTATTTGCTTTCAATCAGGTCATTTCTGATTTGCTTACAACTGATAGAAGAATGCCAGTGTCTGACGTTTTGGATACCACTAATTCAATTTTACTGGCGCGACTACGAATTAGTGCAATTGTGCAAATGCATCTACAGCTTTTTTCCTGAAAGAGTGATATTTGCCGCTGGAAACTCGTATTTAACTTAATATATTTCCCGATATCCTGTATGAAAACGCAATTCCCGTACAGTATTTCAGTTACTGGCGCTCTTTGCGCTACGCATACACATTTCAAATCAAATATTGTCTGTCATATCAATTATTAGGTTGGTATTCATCATGTCTAATGACTATTTGACTTTAATTAGGTCATTCTTTGACAATTAATTATCGTATAACGTAGATGGCATCATTCATTCACGAAGAATGTTTGAAGTGTTTTCCCCCTTTCTATATATCTCAACTAAATTACATGTCACATGGATATTACGCAAGAAAATATATAATTGAAATTTCTCTTAGTGAAGCAATAATTCAGACCTATCTCCACAACAGACACTCACTATACTCGCATGTCATGACTAATGGCTGAAATTTACCATAAATTTGGTTGTCCATCTGTGTGTGTACACATTTTAACGAATTTTCAGCAAATTCACTATGTGTAGCAAAAAATACTTGAATTAAACGATGTTACTTTGTATAGGGTGATTCTAAATTCATGAGGCAAACTTTTAGAGGTGATGTAAGACACCTAAACAAACATCTTTGATCATAGAATGTGTGGTCGAATTGCAATAGCAACGGTGATAGAAGATGTTTTTAGAGAGTGCTCAACAGCATTTCACCAAAAACAAATATATTTTTCCGAAGGATTTGCTGCGATATGTGCTATCAACCATTCAAGGGTGTATATGTACTTTCGAATTTGATTTTGTTTTTATTGGTGCAAGGACCATCAAGGTTATGCTGCGTCAAACAATGATCAAGAGGTAAAATGACTTGCGGAAGAATTTGCATTACTGCATTATCTACCCAGGTTGCACCATGTGTGAGAAAGCCAACCACGTTACAACCTTCTACACCCTCGAATGGTTGATTGTACGTATATTGCAGCAAATCCGTCAGAAATATCTGACATTTACTTTTGGGTGAAGTGCTGTTGTGCACTCTCTCCCACCTTTGCTATTGCGATTCGACCATACATTCTATGACCAAAACTGCTTGTTTAGGAGTCTTATATCATTTTTTAAAGTTTGTCCCATGAATTTAGAATCACCTTGTAGAATTTTAACTGAACTCACGAAATATCAAAATTCGTCAAAAAAAAATGTCTGACTTCTTACACGAAAGAGTTGGAATTCAGACATTGTCTTTGTTATAGTTTGGGTATAAACAAGTTTTAGAACATGTCAAAATATCTATCCATAGTCAAAGAATATCTCTAAAGACCACTCTGGCAGTAATTTCTTTGAAAAATAATGACGTCCTAGATTAAATTGGGATGCAAACTTACTGGCGTAAAACATCGTCCATCGGATGATTTTGTAACTATTACAGAATCGTTGAGTGAATCCATACGTGTACAAATTTCAGTATCGATCCTACTATTTGTTAAAGCTGAAGATAAGTCAAACTTAATTTATGCTCACCCTGTACGTACTGCCGTTATGTGAATAACATCTGAACTTTAATAAAATCGCTACAAAAATTATGGTTCATTTCACTATACCATGGTCATTTCATCAGACTAGGCCTGGGATTAAATTCGATTTCGAACGAAGAATTTAAACCCACAGTGGAGATTTGATGAGCGAAACTCACTGGGCAACCGGAAAATGGTCATGAAGGGCTTAATCACGACGATACAAACACTTGTCTGCATTATTTAGTTTCGCTTGTGCAAAGCTCATTCTCCTCTCGATAAATCATGGTGGCCAGCATTTTATTGTTTCGGCTGAGCTTTGGTAGTGTATTTTGCTCTCGGACATTCTCTTCCAGTAAGTTATTTACTCGTATATCAACATGTCAACCCCACCGGAGTGGAACAATTTACAGTACTACTTTTTCTCTCTAGGAAATGAAGAAAAAAGGAACATCATTATTTAGATTCCCGTACCGTTTAGTTTTTTTTTTTCTTATACGTGAAACTTAATTTAAATGCATTCTTCGATTGAAGTAAATTTTAGTACGTATATCTTTAAATAAAACCACGAACCAATTTGCAAATTTAATTTTTTTTTACGAATAATAATATCGATTTTTCCATCATTGAAGCAATAAATACCAAAATATATTGCTGTAGATCAGTGTTTCTCAATCTTCTTGAGCCCATGGCCCCCTTAGGACCATATTTTCTTCTCGTGACTTTTGTCTTATCTTAGGCCCTTTTACCCTCATCCTTGAGTGAGACCATTTCTACTTTTTTGAATTATATTTAATCAAAACTAAATTTATAATGAACAAAAATTTTATGTATGATATCGATCTCTGGAACCCATGAGCCATGCACTGATTCAGAATGGGGGTTTTCATCTCTTCCAAGAGTTTGGGATATTATTATATGGGAAAAATAGGTCTTTATTGAGATGATCTCCAACGAACCTACACAATAAATCTCGCCCCTCCCTATACATGACCATGGGTTCGTGCCAACCCTGCGCTAGAATTCATTGAGCTTCCCTCTTGTGGCTGTTCTATGCATAGTCGTCCCAACATCATGGGTCCCTGAGCGAAGCGATGTTCTGGGGCCCAGTATTAAGCTTCAAGTAACAGCTTACATATTTACATATGTACTTACAATCGAAAATCATAGTCTTACATCTCATCATGTAGGCCCCCCCATGGATGAGACCCAAGGCCAGGAGTTTTCAATCTGTTACCCGCGAGCACCATGGTGCTCCCTGCAACACCAAGAGTGCTCAAAGCTCGTGTCTGATTTCATGCTCGCGAGCACTTGATCAACGTCTCAATTAAACACCCTATAAAAATTGCATTCAAGGATTACAATTATGCTGATTTCAGGCATACGTTTGCCATACTTACCGAAAGGGTGCTCTTATTTTAATGATGGGCATAGGCAGTGCTCGAAAAGGTTGAAGACCCCCCTGACCCAGCCCATGCCTACATAGGCCCATGGATTAAGTTGGCCCTGGTTTTATGGACAGCTCTGCTGGATACTGAAAATAATCACATTTTTTCCAACCATATTTCACTTGAAAGTTTTTTTTCACAGCTCTTTGGCCTTTCACCACATTTTTTGGGGCTCTCCTCTCATCTGATTTTTACCCGTGATCCCCTAATAACCCAGGATCACAAGGGGGTCATATGACACCAGGTTAAGAACTACTGCCTTTTGGATCATTAGTGCGATTTTTTCTGTAGCTGTCGATCTGAATCTAGAAATCTTTTGGATGAATCAAAAATCTCAAGATGTGTTATTTTTGTTAATTGTATTAAATGACGAAAGCCATTTTTATAATGATATAACCAGTTACATTTTCTGAATCGAAGAGTGTACAGGATATTGATAGGAAACACCTTTGAGCCGGAAAAACGATAAGAAAAGTGTGTTTCAGTTGAACCAAAAAAAAGTTCGATTTGTTTCACGGAAGTAAACGATACTCCATATCTCAGTGTCAGACTTTGTTCTTGTCAGTTTATTTCAAACTATCTCACCATTTGTAATACAATAAATGGAAGGCGAAAAGAATAAAATGATTGATCGAGATCAATGAAGCGGGGATCCTGATAAGCCTTGGAAAACCACGGGTATGTGTCATATGACGGAAGGTTACGCCCACAGCCAAAATATGATAAGATCCGGCGAAATCGATCTATAATAAATTAGATAAATTATACTGCGATTATAAAAATTTGTACTTCTTAAGGTATCTGACTACCTTTCTGAGCAGTTTTCTATAAAATGGTACTGGAGCTAATTCTAATAACATTTTTCGATAAAAGTATCTCAAAACGGGGAAAACAATAATAAATTTTGGTACTGCCTATGTCATTTTCTATGAAAAACAGTCATTTTTATGTCAAATTTTAAGCAAAATTCATGTAAAGCCGGGATTATACTATAAAAGTTTTGTAAACGTGCTTTTATAAAACACAACCAATAAACTTATCGGTTGCATTTGCTCGAATGTAATCGATCAGCTAATTAGTTGTATTTTTCAAGTTTTATAAAAGCACTTTTACAAAACTTTTACAGTGTAATCCCGGCCTTATATTCGGAACACGAATGCGAAAGAAAAAAACCTATGTGAATGAAATGTTTAGTTATTTTCATAGTACATTTAACTAGTGATGATGCAGGTTATGAACACCAAAATTTAAAGGTATGGCAAAATTTATGGTATGCTTGCTCATAAGTTATACTCAAATCTGTTAATGTAAAGGAAAGTACCAGAAATCTGTTGTTAATCTAAGTACCAAAAAGCAGTTGTTCCCTGTAGAAAATTCGTCCCCCTCTCTAATTTGCAAACACATAGCTGCTATCTTGCGAGAGTACCAGAAAACTTTTCAGAACCATTCAGTTAACTACTTGCAGTGACGAAGTAGCTTTGCTCTCTTCATTTACGCTTTAATTTTTCAAAAATGTTTTTGTTATTACTTGTTACAGTGCGAAGTCGTCAGTTATATTTACGCCTTACGGTACGTTTTTCATCAGTTAGTGATTGATAATCACAGATCACTACTTAATTATTGTGTTGCAATCGTCATAGTCGTGTAGCTGTAGTCGTTTAGTCAGGAAAAATCACAATTTTTGCTATAACTGAATTCTTAAACCCTCTTCCCTCCAGGGGACGGATTTAGAACATTCATAATGTACTTTTCTTGTAATATTTCTTTTTCCTGACTACTTAGACTCATTTCGATTGATGTATGATACAAGAGACATCAAGAAAGTTCCAGTCATCTAGTCTTAACATCTTTCAGAGCCGAGTCCTCGTTCTTGGTGACAAGAAGTCCCCGTATAAAAGATCTCTAAAATCCTCTGTGGAAAAGAAAAAATGGCGGAAGAGCGTAAAAGGAGAGAGAAACTATTCTAATCAATGGCCAAGAAAAGCCTCATCACATCGCAGATAAATATTAGCCTGGAATTTATCTCACACACACACACACACACATCACAACCAATCACCTTCTAAAAATGAAACAAAGAAATATGAGTATAGATATATATTAAAACTGGTAAAGTGTTCGAAATGCTTCAAGTGGTGCCACAAGATGTGTTCTCATCGTCAACAAAACTCAAAAACTTTGTGATTTCTGTTTTGATGACTTGATAATTTACATGTAACTTATTTACTCATAAACTTATAATAGACTTAACTTATGTATAAAAATATATAAACATGTTTTCATTCTTAACAGAGATCTTAACACTGTTTTAATCAAGTTTCCAATAAAAATAAATGTGTAGATAATAACTGGATGGGGGACGGAGTTGGAACACCTTTGATGAAAATCCAAAAAAATATATTTATTTTTATTTTTATATTTATTTTTATTTTTATATTTATTTTTATTTTATTTATTTTTATTTTATTTATTTTTATTTTATTTATTTTTTATTTATTTATTTTTTGGTTAGAAAAACATTGTTTGGTACAATCACCCTTGCAGCACTATTAGGTAAGGAGTTGAGTTACTTAAATCAGTTTTTAAATTATTTTTAATTCTAAACAAATTTTCAGAATTAACGATTTTGCTTCGGGGAAGACGGTATTTGGTGGCCACTTTTCCTTACATGTGAATATTTTGAGATTTCATTCCGCATATCGTCTATAAAACACTGTAATTAGACTAATACTGTATATGCGATAGACCTTAGGTTTTGGTTCACAACCTCAACAATATGTAGCAAAATTTTAAATTAAAATTTCCTAATGATACGATGAATATATATTTTTAGAAATCATGTTTAAAACTCTAAAATGTCAAAAAAATAGCATTTTTCGTGAAACGCATTCAAAGTTTTTATTCCCAGATTACTTGTATGTAAAAAACGCAACACTAAAATCGACGTAACTTCGATTTTAAGTCATATTAACAAAACAAGGCCTGTTTTGGAATCACAGGAAAAATGGGGCTTTCATAAAAAATCTATATTTATTTCCAAAATGACGTTTTTTCAACGTAGTCGGATACCTTAAAGGATTGTATGTTATTCTCATAAGTTGCACTCAAATCTGTTGATGTACGTGTGCATTTTTTGAAACTTCATTTAACATATCATGCATAAAACACTAATTACACAAACACATGTGATAGACCCCAGATTTTCGTTCATAACCTCAAAAATATATGGCAGAATATTATATTAAAATTTTGTAATGGTTCTTCCAATAAATTTTTAGAAACCATATTTTAATATCTCATTTTACATGAGTTTATCATGTAAAATGTCCAAATAGCATTCTTCGTAAAATGCGTTTAAAGTTTTTATTCTCCGATTGCTCGTACGTAAAAACGCAACACTAAAGTGGGCGTAACTTCGGTTCTAAGCGTTATATAAATAGAACAATGCCTGTTTATAAGAATTACAAAAAATGAAAATAAAAAAAATCGATATTTTCTTCTAAAATGACGTTTTAAACGTAGTCGGATACCTTAAAAAAATTATAGCATAGATTCTTGATAAAAATCAAAATTATGATGCACACTATAAGCCATGAAAAAGATGTTAGTTCTATTTTCTTTTTTTACATCTCTTGTAAAACTAATGAACACCGTAATTTCCCATAATAATGCCTAGGATTTTATAGCTTTAAAAGTTAATTTCTAGCTGTTGTGGCCGATTCAAAGCCGCGGCCAGCACAATAACTTTTTTTTCTACTTTATGATTTTAAGAAATTCTCCTGTGAAAATTATTTTTCATATAAATCCTCTCAATCCAGTTAAAGCATTTTTACTCATTAGTAATGTCTAATGTTGAGTAACACTGAAAATTTCTTAAAGAAAACTTTAAGCGCGGTAAGTTAATTGCACAACATTTAATTTTATTTCAATTAGTGTACGTTTTTAGTTGTTGAATAAAAATTACGAGTGGCTTATACAAAGCTGCGGCTTTTAAAAAGCCGTGGCGTTTCTAAGTCGTGATATCGGATCACAAACATACATAAATTAAATCAAAATCAAATATTACACTGAAAAATATCTGACACATTAAACGCTGTGAACCGCAAAATTTCATTTTAATCAAGTAATTTAATATAGACAATTTAAATCAAGAGAAGTAGAACATAAATTTCTCCATATCAAAATAAAAAAAACGAATTTTTAACCATAATTACGAAAATAACAATAGATATCGACATATTTTACAACATTTTTTGGTCTTGTAACATTAAAATGGAAAAAAATTGGGCTACAAATGAATGTCGATTACGCTGTTACCATTTCAAGACGAAAAACATTCATCATGTTAAAGACCTTCTTATTAAAAGTATTGTCCAATATTTATCATCAGAGCCCGGATTATATACAAATGCATAGTATGCGCATATTCATCTGCATATTCTAGCCTTTTTAGGATTAATGCATATAAATGCATAAAATCAAAGCATTTTCAGAATAAGTTCATATTTTTGAAGGTTTATTTAAGCTCAATCACTTCTTGTTTGTAAATTTTTTCAAATAAATACTGCTCATAATAGTTTCCTAACATCGGTTTGTTTTCCGCAGGTGAGATTCAGTGATATGATAGAGATGTTTGCAATACTGTATTTTCCAAATATTAACCGTTTTATTGTAACGCTATTTCTAAAGATATGTCAAAAGTGTTAAATTTTTTTATAGGAAATGGTGCTATTCTTTTATTACTGGTATTTCGTTACTGAGCAGCTACAACGAACTGGAAATTTAAAATGCCTAAATAAAAAATATGTTGAAGTTATTTGCATGCTCAATTTATCCAACTCTGTGAAAAAATGTTGTTGATTTTTTTTTCCAATTTATATTGCGTAATTTTCATTGATTTCAAAATTTCGGAATAGAAGTTACTCCACGACGACTTAGTGACACCATCCTCCTCCTGCTCAGGGGTTCCGATAAGGCAAAACAATGAGTGGTTACTCGGAATGGCCATTAAGGGACTTAATAAAGCACGCGGTGAAGGATACGTGCACTGCTTTGTATGTTTATGAATTATTGAGAGCACTCTTCATAGAAATTCTTGAGGACTCAAGTGACCTGAATCTTTAGGGTTCCTCTACCTATGCCCCCCCCCCCCCCACTCTGCTCCCATCTCAGCTTGAGCAGTCAAGAAACTTTTACGTTTGAAGCTAATACTCAATTTACTAGCAGAAAGAACATGAGGTATTGTCATCACAATTTTGTCATTTTTGTTTTTAAGTAGTTACAAGAAACAAACATTTTGTTGCTTATCATGCAATTGTATAATGAGCTAAAATAATATGGGAAACGATAAAATACTGGATCTAAGGTCACTTTTTCTCCCACACGGTCGACCCTTTGACACATCGACGTGGGTTTGGGGCCGCAAAATATATTGTCCAAAATAAAATAAGATGCACCTCCTTGGCTTTACCCTCAAGGGCATTCTGGCTCCTTTACGCCCAATTTTGCACCAAGTATTTGTAAGACAAAAAATAGATTATTTCAATGCATTTTACCAACTTTTAGAAATTAACCCTTTTTTTTAAACACCCTATATGTTTGCTTACGTCTGAAATATAACGAAACGTAAACGATTCTGTAGGGTTGACTGGGGCTGGTTGGCGTAAGGACTACGTTGGCAATCAGCTTCTTGTTTCCGTCAGGAACCTCTGATTGATGCTAGAGTCGACTCACGTGACCTTCACTACCAGCCCAACCCTAGACAATTGTTTTTAATGCGATCCCAGCTGTGATGGTGAAACTGTACCAGAAGTTTTGTTTTTCGATTCGGAAAGTAAATTTTTCGCATTTCAATTTTTCTTTTCTGTGGTAAACACATAGGGAGATATTGTTATTCCCGTTATCACAGCTGAAATGTGTAACCAAGCGTTTGATTTTCGTGTATAAGGTTTTACAATTTGAGATGCCTGGTCAACTGCCGCCACATTTATTTGAAAATCCTGTTTGGGGTTGGTCGGCTAACTCATAGGAGGGCAGGTTGGTCATGTGCCAATCAACCCCAACTGATGAAGGCTTTGCTCCAGATGAAATAATAACAGCGAGAGTCGGCTTTTTTTTTTGGAGAGGTGAGAGAGAAATGCTATGATTAACAGTAGGTAGTTGTAATTGTTACATTGCTGAAAGTTGCTTAGTTACCTCATTCAACACTATTTTTTCATAACCTACCTACTAATGACTATGTCCAGCTAAGATTTTTTTTTTGTTTAAGTTTTAAATACCTACGTTTGTGATATTACATTAGCAGGTGTAAGTTGTAAAAACATTTTAAAACAGAACAAACGATTTAGTTTAAAGAGAAAATACCAAGACTATTTTAAAGACCAAATTTACAACACTGAGACTGCTTTAATGGCCGGTTTGATGACTAATTCGTTCTACTATGTTTGAAAATATTTTTCTAAGTAAAACATTAAAAAATATGTCGTTTGGCATTGGTTTATTACCTCTCTCTCGTGACGGAAGTAGTGTGCCAACCTACCCCACTAGTAGGGATGGTTGGCCAAACTTGACTTTTAAGCATTCTCAACTTCTGAGTGTTAGGTATTCAGGAATCAAAAGAATACTGTAATGTAGCCGAGTAGATATATATAATTTCCATAGACACAATCAAAATTGTCATAACTAAGCCTTAAATAACTTGTCTTCAAAAATAATAAACTGCAAACTGTTGCCAACCAGCCCCGGTCTCCCTCACCCTATTTTTGGAAGAGAAAATGAATAATTTTATTTCTCCTAAAAAAACGTAAAGCATATTTAAAATTTGGTTACTTAAGCAACGAAATTTTCAACACCGGTCAAAATGACCACTCGATAGTTATAGGTATAAAGTAGTTTTTAAAAATTGACGGAATGACTTAAAACTTTTGTTTTTGATCCAAAAGATTCCTTTCGACGAATTTGGAAAAGAAACGGAGGGAAATTCTCAAAAATAGAGTTGCAAATGGTCATTTGAGTCGCACCACGGTCATTTTCTGCACACGACGGCTAATTAGACCGGGACCTACAATTTATTGTGATTCCGAACGGCAGGCTCATTTTTTATACTCATCGAGAGGTTAGTGCGCTAACCCTTCGATGGGAACTCCCTGAGGTAGCAATTTTTTCCGCGGGAATGTCACCGTTTTTTGTTGTACCTCTGTGTCAGGAAAGTTTTCTGACAAGGACGAACCGGGTATCGAACTCGCGACACCTCTAAACATCCTTTGGTACTTTAGGCGAGTATCTTATCGACCTGGGCTACCGCGCCCGAATTGCAAATGGCGATCAAAGTTTGAAAATCGGTCGGAATGGCCGCGTGGTGGTTCTAGTGTTAAACAATTATTCGACGAACCGACTCGTTTTAGTATATCGGATCTGACCCCGTGGTTAATCATCAATCGCTTTCCGGCTCAATCATGTACGGTACGGAAAAAACAACTTAACGCCCCCATGGTGTATGCGTTGCCGTCAGTACAAAAATTAACCAACTAGAAATTTTTATAAGAACAACTAAAATCGTGAGTTAAGTAGACAAAGAATTTTAGATATCACAGTTTTGAAACTTGCTTTCTTTTACAACCATATGGGTATTTTTTCCAACTAGACGACCCATAAAACGATTTACGGAAAATTCAGCCAACACATTTCACCGCTGGGAAAATTCACCGACAAACAATTTACCAACAACAGTTTATCACCAGTGAGTAAGTAATTGAGAAAGTGAGTGAATGATTGAGCATGTGAGTGAATGTGTGAACGAGTAACGGCCGTATTTTTTCACCGACAGAGTTTAACTGCTATCGAAGGTTAAAGGATTTAAAATCCCGAATTTAACAAATCGTTTCGATCTCTAATCCTTTAACCTGTGATTGCAGTTAAAATCTGTCGGGGAATACGGCCGCGAGTTACTGAGTGATTGAGTGAGTGACCGTATGAGTGATTCACTCACACATTCGATCATTTTCTCACCTGCTCATTCACTCACTCATTTGCTCATCTGCTCTCGCTCACACACTCTGGCTCATTACTCTCTTACTAGCTCACTCACTCTGGCTCATTACTCTCTTACTAGCTCACTCACTCTGGCTCATTACTCTCTTACTAGCTCACTCACTCTGGCTCATTACTCTCTTACTAGCTCACTCACTCTGGCTCATTACTCTCTTACTAGCTCACTCACTCTGGCTCATTACTCTCTTACTAGCTCACTCACCTGCTCATGCACTCACTCGCTATGCCACTTTGTCGATTAATTTTCCAAACGGTGAATTGCAAGGTGAATTTTTCTTTCGGTGAATTGTTGGCGATGAATTTTCCGCACAGGTAAAAGAAGGTTAAATTTAGTTGGAAAATAACTAAGCTCGCAACTCTCTGATGGTTATACTAAAAACATCTAAATACTTATATTTGATATAATTTTTTGATGATAACAAAAAGAAAACAGGGCAGAGAAAATAAAAATGCTGTAAAATATTTGTATATAAAACTAATTATTTATGATGCCCAAAGTCTCGAAAAACATGGAGAAAGATGATTGAGATTTTAATGGCACACAGACCTGTATGGTCATACGGATAATTTCGAATGAAATTTCATCTCTCCAATAATTAATACAATTAGTTAAATTATTAGCTAAGCAATTCAAATGTTTAAAAACGCAATAAATCAGCATCAGGTTTAGAAACACCCATCAATCGAAAGATTAATTGAAAACTTTCACACAGACCTATAAAAATCACCAGTTTTTTTTATATATATAAAACGAGTAGATTTCCCCTTACTCTTCATCATAATAACCGATACTTCGGAATGAAAAAAATAATAAAAATCTCTTATCTATTCTCGGGTTTTTTTTCCCATTTACACTATAATAAAAAAAATTCGAGGAAGTAAAGGTGACACGTACGTGAGTCTGACAACGTTTTCTTGACATTGTGTAAGTGTGTCTTCGGACGGATAAAGGTTAAAAAATTCCAGATAAAAGTTATCGTATGAAAGCTATTGACTGAAATAGAAGGCGGAACGAATTGGAAGGACACTTTCATGTACAAAAAAAAAAAAAAACGATAAAAAAAGTAATACGGCCTCGACATGTCAAATTTAGCGTTTTTTTCAAACGTATCATATACGCATGCTGCCCGATATTAAAAAAAACCAGATACAATTTCAAGATCAATGTACGAAATATAATTTTTTCTATACGGTACTGATTTTTAAAAGGTGTCACGACCCCTAAAGTCGGCTTTTAAAAAATGACTTTAACCACTTCCTTGACTTGCCCGTGTCTGACACGGGCATAAGCTTCTTCCCGAAATTGACTTGCCCGTGCCTAGCCAACATCATCTATAGCAGAAGGCCGGAACGCGAAGCTCGTGACGCCACTGAAGTAGGCCATTTCACCTGTGTAGCCATTGGATATAGCAGGCCGACGCATGCGATATCTTTACCTCTTTTTGCAGTATATCCAATAACTATACGTGAAATGGCCTACTTCAGTGACGTCACGAACTTTGCGTGGAGGCCTTCTGCTATAGATGGCCTAGCATGGGCATCGTAATCTTTGCCCCTAGAGGGCGCTGACGGAAAGTGAACATTGCTGGCTTCATGCAACAGCAATGTAATGATATTAATTAATTTTTTTATTTTTAACAACGTGATCTTCACGTATTCCCAATAATACATAATCTTGTAATCTAATTACATAAGCACATAATCTAGTTCAGTGTTACATAATTTATCTAAAAACTAGATTATTTATATTCCATACCAAAAAAATCAAATAAGAGCTTTTGAAAAAAAAATTAATTAAAAAAAAAGTTAATAAGTGAATAGTGAATAAGTGATTTTATATAAAATTTTTGAGTTAAAAAACTCAAGTACGATTTTTTGTACTTGTCTGCTATTCCTAGTCATATACTACATATGAATAGAATGAAAAATAAAAAAACCTGACATTTTTTGTGCAGAAAAAAATTTAAAACCCCCATCACAGGAGAGTGGTTAAAAAACATTTCATCTAATTGCATAATACAGGGTGTTTCAAAAAGAATCACCCGATTTGAAATGCGTATGTTACGAAAAATATTGGACACACACATAGACACTTAAGATTAATTTTATATTACATTTCTAATCAAAGGGTTTTTTTTTTACAAATCAAATTAAAGGTGCTCAATATGCACGGCATATGTCTATACCGTAGTCAAATTCGTCCCAAACTTTTGCAAATATATTTGCATCCACTGCGAGTGGATTTCTGTGGATTGCACATGCGAAACTGTCGGATGCGCTCCACATTTTCGTCTGACATGCGGAGACGGCCAGGGAATTTCCCTTTACACAGACAACCAGTATCTCGGAATTGTTTAAACCATCGCCTAATGCTCTGAGCGGTAGGAAGTTCAACACCAGGGTATTGCACGATGAACAGTTGTTACGGACTCGCACACTTCTTCGACAGAACACAAAACGATTTCTGTTGTGCAGTCGCCATCATGACAAACACTGAAGTGGCGGCCGAAGGAAGAGCGTTACCTATCGGCAATTGCGTGAAACTCGATATTTCCCGATTAAAAAAATTTAATCGGCTAATCGAATTTTAATAAAATATTTTTCGTAACTATATAATGTAAATTGATGCTACAAAAATATATATTGTTCATTTCATTCACCTATTCGCTAGCTGTAAACAAATATAGGAATAGATTAAGAAAGTAAAAAAAGCTGCCTGTTTGGAGTAATTCAATAAGCTGATCATATTTGTCAAACCCCGGAATTTCTCCACTTGGATATTGTCGTGTTTTGTTTGTTTTTGTTTAGAAAATCGGTTATTTTAGGGAAGTCACTGATTTCGAAACTATTTTCGATCATGCTGTTGCTTGTTTTTCTAGAAACTTCCTCAGATGGTACTTGGGAAAGAGAAGTTGATGCATCTCCGAATATACGAAAACTGCTGTTTACAGTGGAGACAATAAATTTTGCCTTATTTTCTGAAATTATCATCAAACTCCTTTTAAAACTAAAATCATCAGTTTTTGTTAAATCGACTTATAGTTTTGCCGAAAAATTTGATCAAAATATTGATTAAAATATTTTCAAATATGTGGTCACTTATCCAAAATGTTATTTTAACCCCTTATATCCCGGAGATCATGGCCCCCCCACAAGGGCGGGGCAGACAGGGCTCTAGCCAATTCTCATCATTTTTTGCTTTTTCACGCTATAAATTAACTATAGAAGGGCTCGTGAAAAGTTTGACCGGAGGACCCGCAGAAGATCCCAGCCTAGAGACCCTTCTTCAGGATGTAGGGACCATGCTGACGGTACTTTAAAAAGTACCAGGTTAGATAATTTGTTTTGAACTAACTAATTGTTTCAAAAACATTGCTTTTGTTTGTCCTTGTATTTAATTAGAACTAAAATGACCTACAAAATAATTTACATGATAACTATTTATTATTATCATTACATTTATACTTCTATTTTAATTTATTATAAAATTTTCTTCTTATTCTACTTTTCATAATGTCGTATATAAAGGGTTAAAGAACATAATTAGTAAAATATCTAATTGGTTTTGTCAAACAAATCAAGTTGATTTACAAACTTTTAATAAAAATTTTAATCGAATTTTAATCGGATTGATCGAGTCGACTAACTCAACTAAAATTTTTACTTGGATTAACAATATTGATTAACCAGTCCCGATGAATCGACTAATCAGACCAGCCCTAATAAAAAGTAATTAGATTGATCAGGGAGAGAGATCTTTCAGCCTGCTTTTGTGGATGTCCATAAATGTTTTTTTTTTAAAGATTATAATGTGGGAGGATATTTGGGACCATGAACTAAAAGATAGAACAATTCTCTTCGTATATCTCTTTGCTGTGAAAACGATGTTATATTTTGTATTTGCTTTTATGTTTCGATGATGCATAAATTTCAAAATCCATAATAAAACTTTCAAAATGTGAAGTGATTGATTATGAAAATCACGATTCGATTCCATAAAACTGAAAATGGGATATGAAATGACTGTTTCAATAATGGAATATACGTCAACCGTTTCATACATATAGGTTACGAGATTCCGAACTGAAAAGATTTTGGCCCATTCTCAATGTATTATATCAAATTTCCCATGATTTTATATTTATCATGTATTATCATTGCGTGTTTGTCAGCAGATTTAGAAAAAATTTTCATTGCTATCTCGTTGGAAAACCGGCAAAATCGTTGTTACTTTTTTTATACGATGCAAACAACGACGAAATTTTTACTTTGCTTAAGCGATAATGATTTAAGTGATTTTTAGCAATTAGCGTAGAATTAGTTAACTATAGATGCACAAGTTTCACGTAATATATTCTAATTGAATGCTTATCAACATCATAAATACTATCGCAACGATGCGTGCTTACTTTTATTAGTATATATCACTCTATTCAAACTAAACCACAAAAAGAAACATCATAGAATTTAATTCCACTAACTCAAATATAACGCCGTATATAAGAAATAGGTTGAAAGTACATAATGTCGTTTATCAGTACCCTATGTATTAATACATATTGGCATTTTCTAAGGATAATTATAACTGCAATTTCGATGACATGTGCAGTATATATACATATACTGTACCTCGAATATCGATTTTCTGGTTTGTGTCTGGAAAGTTTATGGTCATCATAAATGTCATATACTATGATCTTTTAGTCATGGAATGTAGCAGATACAAATTCATTACCAATTTCATTTTCGTGTTCACTGTAATCTGTGTGTATGTATGGTTGATTATAAGTTCCTCCTATATCAAGTCATTTTATGGTATTTTACAACGAAAAATGTAGAAAATTATTCACATGAATGGATGAACGTAAAATTCAATGGAGCCATGATCCGGTGGCATTTTAAACAGTCTGATTCCGTTCGAACACTTTATTATTTGACTTCTCTAAAATTTTGCAGGATGTTCATTTTGAAGTGAAACATGTCTCAGACTTTGCCTCATCAATGAAATTTATTTATACTAATTAAACTTCAAATTTTTTAAATAAATTTTTTTCTCCTATATATTTCCTAGATACGACGTTACTTCGCTTATTCTTGCATTAGCATAACGTTTTCCCAATAACTTACCCAGATACATTTGATCAACGAGTGATGAATCAATTAGTGCAATAGCTCAAATTTTATCAGCTAGGTATTGTCCAAATAGAGCCCATTCTACTGGTCCATTTTACCAGTCACTGATGCTTGACCGTTTACGCAACAGTATAATACTGCAGAAAATATATATACTCTGTATTTTAACCCTCTATGCTTCACCCCCCCCCCCCCATTAAAAAAGTGTTGAAAAAAAATCGGTTTTTTTTACAAAAACGGGTGTAAATTGGTGCTGTTAACATATTTTTAATTGAAACAAAAAACATCCATACAGCAATTTAATTTATTAGCGTGGATTTTTTAGTTAGCAAAAAAATGGTTGGGTAATATATAGTTTGCGCGCATTTTATTGTCATCAATAAACAGATAATATTTCATTTAACAAAGTTCAATAGCTGTTATCTTGAATTTCATTTTAATTTTCTCAATTTAATGCGATTTCATAAATCTCTGAATCCGTAAAATTTCAGCAGCTCTCAAAAAATAACACCGACAAGGAATCAACTCTTTCTAGATGAAAAAGTATTGCACTCTTATGCCTATATGACCGTTATTATGCCTATTGCCGCTGTGGTGGTCGAGTGGTTATAGTGCCGGACTCGTGATGCGAGAATCCGGGTTCGAACCCCACAGTGGTGGTCGGCTGAAGTTGGTTTTCTGTGGTTCCCAACTTCAAGGCGCAAATGTGAGCCGATCTCCCCGTTAAAAAGTCTCGCCACAGAGAGCAACAGTCCTACAACGGTAAATCATTCAATCATAACACTTCACTCATAGTTAGTAAAACTGGGGGCAGATAACAGCTCTACACATAACAAGCATTACACAGAAACAAACTTTACGTCAGGTTGCACTACACGTACACGCACATTCCCGCATGTACCGATTCGTTGGGGGGTTTCGCGGGGGGGGGGTGCATGTGTGGTGTAGCAGTAGTAGGTAGGGGCTCGGGGATCCATGATGTTCTTAAGTCAGCCACCTCGTTGGGCAATTTGCCTGTTGTGGCGTTGTATTTGTATTTCGGATAGAAATGACAATAAAAGATGTATTTTTTAAAATACCAAAAAAATTGAGAGAAGAAATTGGTATAAAATGGGTTTGTTGACCATGTATTTACCGTGTATACTCAAATATACACGAAACCAGATGGTTAATTCATCACACTTCGGTGAACCTGATTCAATTAATTAAATTTTTCAAATCGAAACAGATTTTATTTTCTTGTATGCTTATGTGACCATTAACTTTTATTCAGACCTCATCTTGATTTAAAATTACATGCATGCATTTTTTTACATATTAGAAAAGAGCATGTGAACTGTCTTTTATTTCAATTGTCTAAAGCTTTTTCCTCGTTTTTCACAAATCAAAAAATACTCAAGATCTATTTTTCCTGAGTTTTAATGTTTTATTAATCTTTAAAATGTATCGATTTGAAAACATTGAAAAGAATTTCATTGAAATCCTTAATGAAAGAAAGTGAAAACCTTTTTCGTAGAAAACTAACAAAACTTTATTAATTTCAAAAATATCTTATTAATTTCAAAAATATCTTATTAATTTTAAAAATATCGTATTAATATTTATTGATTAGATATATTTGATATAAAATGTAGAAATTATTATCTTTCCGAATGTTTTCAATGCACTTCACATTAAATGGATCACAGAATGCTCGTTAATACATCGTTTTTATGGTCACCACGGCGGGCAAGTGCCTGGGTTGCCTGGATAGCCTGGATAACTTGGATATGATGGCGGCTGCGGGTAATATCCGGGATATTGTGGAAACCCTGGCTGATTGGGAGGAGGCATATATGGCCTTGAAATCAGGACTTCGTAATCTCTATACATATGCTCTTTTCCAGCGTATGCAATGTAAAGACAGGAATGGCTTCTTTGTACTTTTCCTGGTACCATGCATCCTTGATGTGTATGACGACCAACGTACAGGGGCTCTCCGTCTTCTGTTGCTCCACCTTGCATTGCTGAAGGAGGTATATTATCACCATAACATGTTTGCCAAGTTGGCGGAGTTCCTCTGACTGAACACAAGACCTAAAAAATCAAAGTATACGCACACATTTCAGTAAATGCATTTATTTTTAAAATAAATAATTTCATGTGATCACAAACCAAGAGAATCCGTGGAATCCCAATAGAGAACAACTGGAATTATGAATCATTGGATCGTGGCCATAAACAAGAGGGGGAACTAGAGGGTCTGCTCTCCCCGCTCCCGAAATTTTAGAAAATGGCTGATTTTTTTTATGGGATAACATGGTCAAATCTGTTGTTCAGCCACTTTGGTCCCTCCGAAAGAAATTTCTGGCTACGGACCTGCATTGGATGACGTTATATTGTAAATGTTTCACGTCAACAGCCACAAAAAATCTTTTGAGCTATTTTTCTATTTCTTACAGAAAAACTTAAGTTTTCTTTTTTTCCGAGTAAAGATATTTTTTTAAATCTAATTTTCCATCTTTCGGTAAACTGTGGTCACAACACAGTTATCTTACATCAATTCCAAAGTAACAAGATACACATGTATCGATAACACGAATATTTCTGAGATAATAATCAAGGTTTTTCTGTGATCATTCCACCTGTTTTATCACCTTCGAAATGTGAGTAATATTGCGAATTTTCCTCGTGTTATCATTTCGCTATCATACGCTTCGCGTTTCATTGTTCTTCCATGAAACGCCCTTTTTTTTAACCAATGAATTGCTACGGGAATAAATGAACTATTATTTATTAATTCAAAAATTATAATCGAAACTTTTTCAGTTCATCTTTTGAAAAACTGTTAAACGTTCGTACGTTTAAAAAAGTACAAAAATAATTTTTTTAGTTTCACTAGAAACTAACTATAAAAGCCAGTAACAAAGACACTCAAATATCTCGGAGAGGTTGATACCATCCATATCTTTTATTAAAGCTATACCATCTGGCTCTTGAACGTTGGAAAGAAGTGTATTTGCTTTATTTTATCACTCAACAACTGCCTAATAAACCGCCATTCTACAGTTACCGTCTCAGTAAGATAAGCTCAACCATTTATAAAACGTATGCACGATGTTAGTTGAGGTATGAGATTGCTAAATTTAGATTTTATCCTGCCGAGTTCCTTTTTTTTCAGTTTCAAATCGAAAAAAAAAATCTAAATTTAAGGCTAGAGTATAGCAATTAAATTTGTTTTTATCATGTAACAATTGAATTAATGGGAAAGATTTTCTTCTGCATCTACATGAAAATGAATGATTCACCCGTTAAACAGTCCGAACAGAAACACCTGCCAGTGTTAATAACAGGTGTTAAATGCAACTGGAAAAAATGAACTTTTTTTATATTCATATAAAAGAATGCATGTCGATTCGAAGAATTCCAGTCATGAAAATAATTCGTGATACACAATAATCGAATACAATGTAGTACTTGCTCATTCCATGGGTATACCTGTGTGTCATGCAAATTTAATCAATAAAAATTACTATAAAAATTGGAAAGCATCCATTGTTTCCACAATAAATTCAATAAATGCAAACGCATTCGTCTCTGTTTTTTCTTAATTACGAGTTTTTTTTAAATAAATTTTCATCATAGATACAGAATTTGCATTGAAAATTTTATGACGTAATATTTTTATTGGGTGATTCAAATCTCTTAGTATAAATTTTACAAGGTAATATAGGACACATTAAAAAAAAAATTTTTTTTTGGTTTTTTCGTCTGAATTCTATAGTCGAATCTTAATCGCAAAGGCGGTAGCGGGTGCTTTTCCAGAGTCTATAACAGCACTTCAACAAAACAAAGTACTGTACTATATATACCAGTGGTTCTCAACATCTTTGAGGTAAATTAAAATTAAAGCCATAAATAATCGGTAAAAATTAATTGCAGTATCAATTGCACACTATTTTTAAAATTATTAACTATCATCACATTAATTAGCTAATTGAAACTGCTAACTAATTATTGCAGACACCTTAGTCTATAATACAATATTTGTTATCGTATGAACGATTTTCTTACGGTATGATTGATGTTACTGCCGTCCACTGCCCAGTGCCTGACAGTTGAGGAATACTGCCAATACCATTATTTTTCGAGATGGATTCGCTGCAATATCTGCCTTTAACCGTCCGAGGGCATACGTGGTTCCAGCATGATGAGGCAGGCCCGTTTTCACCGAGAAAAATGTGGAATTACTTAAAATCGACTTCTTTTTGTGAAGCCATCTCTCGTGCATTATGTACTCGACTCCCATTGAAACCCACGACGACCCATCAACAAAATTAATGTGTCTTATTATAATGCTTGTACTTCAACGCTTCGTATTCGACAACTAAGTCCATGGCGAAAGACGCTTGTTTATGCGTGTTCTATCACCAATTGAAGTTTGTACAAGAATTTCGAATCATCCTGTATAAACGTATTAGAGTCGGTTGGAGAAAGAGAACGTATCAAAATTCTAGAATTCGGAAATGAAAACCGAAAAAACGGGGGGAATATTTCTTGCGTTCATATTTTATTTCGAAACAAGCGTCGACTTCGTGACATGGAATAATTCGGTGTAGCTACACCATCATCCGTGAAAGAAGTAGAAAATACAGGAAGGACAGTGATGGCGAGAACTGAAACGTTGGGAAAAAAAGATTACTTGAATTCACAGAACGTTGATTCAGAAAATAAAATCGCTGTCACTGGAACTTCTGTGTTTGTAAACAGAATCGTTCATCACAGTGACTCGACTGTAGGAAGCTGAAGTTTCGCTTCAGTAAAATCGCTACTACAAAATTTATAGATTTTTTTTTGTTTCTTTCTGTCGGAAACAGTTTTGTTTTTTATGACTTCCATTTTCTTACGAATTCCTGTTTTATGGATTAAAATAGAATATAAGTTCAATGTTGGATAATTTGCAAAGATAATCATGAACTTGGAATATACTTACTAATTACAGTAAAACTTGGTTAATTCGAATTTCGAATAATTTGAACTTTTACGAACTCGCCTTGAGTTTTCTATATAATCTAATAATGAAAATTCTTTTCCTTTTTTTTGTTAATTTGTTTAATTCGAATTTTTTGGATAATTCCAAGTTTGAGGAGAAAAATCATGATTTTTGTATAAGCAAAGTTAATTTGAAAAATTTCTACAAGATGTCATTTCTCGATCAAGTTGTTAAACAACAAATCTTTAAAGACAAATAAAAAGTTTGAAAATTCTGTTTGCTCTTTCGATTCTCTCTACTCTTTTTTTTGTAATTCAAATCTATTTTAACATTGTTAAGCAGGAGTGCATCGAGAATGTGTATCGCTTAATGCTGATCGTGTTTTTTTTTCAATCTATAGATCAATGTGTACCATTCAAAATCTAAATCTTTTTGTCGTCATTAAGCGTATGGAAAGTATCGCAAAGCTCTGATCGTAATACGTTAATGAAAGTATATTTCCTTGATAGCATTAGAAAATGATAAGCGAAATTTAGGAAACAGTTTCGTAACGGATGATCATGAACTGTTTCCGTAAATGAGGCTTTGAACATAGTCAAGAAATTCTGCAGTGATGCTGATTCCATAACAATGGAATAATGTAGCAGCTAAGATCAATTATAAATTGTTAAAATTTGGGAAACAGTTTTGTAAAACTGATGATACAATTTTATTATTGATAATTATTATCCTATGTGAATTTTGATGATTAAGTTGTAATTCGTAGTCATTTTACTGATCCAGAATATATTAATTGAATTATTCGAACTTTTTTCAGTGACTCTTTTGACTTCGAATCAACCAAGTTCGACTGTAATATAGTAATCGAGTAATTAATCTTCAATGCAACATTCTTTTAAAGTGACTTTTTATCACACCTTCATTGCGATCCTCTGTATTGATAATGACTTCGTTAGTGATATATATATATATATATATATATCACACCCCCGTTTCGTCAAAAAAAAACTTTGTGACTGAAAGTTATGTCCAGAGTGATAGTTTGGCGAAGAAAACTTTGTTCTCTGTTTTTCTGTAGGACTATCTGGGTGTATGTATACAGTTTCAATAAAAACAGAAAAGAAACCTACCTCGTAATTTCCTACGGAGTGTTCCGTGCCACCCCATGGCACGTAACAACATCCATGAGATGGATGAACTTTACCGGGAATAAGGGCACCAGAATAAAAAGCCCTTCCAACGTATATTGGCTGTCCGTTGTCATAGCCACTCAATATAGCATTCGATGGAACTCCTCCACCAGCACCAGATACCCATTGGAAATCTGGATATGAAGGAACACCTAAAAATTAAGAGAGAAAATCAATGCAGTATACTTCAATTTATGCGCAACTGTGAATATTTTCGAGTGTGAACATGTACATGCGCGAACTCTCTTTACTTTCGCCGGCAAATATTCCCTATGATTCTAACGGAATATTTTACTGTTTGAATGTTTGACTAAAAAAACGGTTGCACTATACGAATGGCATAACTGCAGCCATAAACAGAAAAGATGAAATTTTCCCCAGCAATATTTATTACAATCAGTTTTTCTCTCCATACTGCATCAAGAACTACTTATTTTTTCAGTTGATGAATGGATTAGCGAAGGCCTCCATGTTATGTTTGGTTATTAGAATAGTGATTCGTTAGAAAAAGTCAGCTCAGCACGATTCAAACAACCCCCGTATATTTGTTCTTTAGCTTTTTTGTGATTATGATGATTCAACACTCATTCGTGGCTACAGTACATTGCCTGAGACAGCTACATAATTTCTGCTGACGTGTCTTTTTTCGAGTCAGATCTTGCAATGGTAATATCAAACGTGTCCGACTACCAGCAACTCTTATCATCTGTTATGTTATGAATTGTAATGAATTATGCATCACGACTGAGTGGGAATCCGACTTGACTGCTTCGTGTTAGTGTCACCCACCTATCTACAAATATTAGGATCATTCAGTCAAATGAAACATTAGTGTACAGTGTCATCAAATCAAACCAATATTAAACTCATCTTTTTCGCAATTCCTAATATTCCAACTAGAGACAGTGTCCATTTACGGGTTACTCTTGTACAATTTGTTTGTTCATGTTCGAAGCGAATACGTAATTTTATCAAAGTGTCGCACAACATCACTTCCACTCATAGTCATAACCTTATTGTCTGTACACATTGTGGCAATTTGTGAATTCCAGAGATTATTTTTTAATTTCAGAATTGGTAAATTCAATGAAATTTTGATTGTATTACTCAGACATCAGAGTCGAAAGTTAGAAAATTTAATTTTTTTACACTTCGTCAAAAGGTGGCAGCACAGGTCTACGTGGCACCGTCTTAAGAGTATCGAAGCTCCAGGCCGCGTAGTTACAATCCATACTCTTAGTAACACAGGAAGCGTTAGCACGCAGGTGATTGGTTATACGAGCAAGAAAGATGGGTACCAAGACGTCACGAGGGGCGGAGCTTTTGGCGAAATCGAATTTCGCCAAATAACTGGCTAAGCGGTTTTTAGTTGACGCTACAAAAATTAGTTATGAAAATAATAATATAATTAGGGATACGTAAATTTCGTATCTACCAAGTGACCGTTATAAATGCGAAATTTGCCAATTTTGACGAATAAATGCTAAAATTTCATTTTTTCAACTTTTTCACGAAGTCTTGGCAATTTGCACTTTTTGCAGTGGAAAGTCGTCATTTTGTTCAGTGCTTATAAGCGTGCTTAAAAGGGGGAACCACAAGCATCACTTCTTTCCACTCTGACATTGTGTTTAGATGTAAATACAGTCGGGTTCGGTTATAACATAGCACCCAGGTCAGGGGTCGGCAACCTTTTGAGTCGGAAGAGTCAAAAATTACAATTTACAAAATTTCAAAGTTTTTAAAGAGCCACAAAATTTTTAGAGCCACATACGAGAAGCTGGGCATAATGAAATATAATTTATCAAAAAACATTTTATCAAAAAATATGTATAATATGTATTTTAAAAATATAATACTTATTATGTTACCTACCTTTACTTCGGTTTTTTTATTATTATTATATATATATATATATGTACATACATAACTTTGAGAAGATAATTCGCTTCTAACTCTTTTACTTGAAACAACAAACTATACGTCACAGCCAAAGCACTGGTGAAGACGCCAAATTGTCTTGCGTCGAAAGCGAATTAAAACCTACATAGAAACATCCGACGACGGCGTCATCCGAGAGCTTCCGATGGACTGACGACAGTGACGACGCGTGTCACGGGGAAGGGGTGCGGTGAAAAGCGAGTACAAGTGGCTGAGAGATAGAATCGGTGCCTAATCCTCGTTAATCGATTCAGAACGATTTTTAAATGTTTTTTTTTGGATAAAATAAATAATATATGCGTATGGAATTAAAGAGCCGCAGCTTCACATCCAAAGAGCCGCATGTGGCTCGCGAGACGCAGGTTGCCGACCCCTGCCCTAGGTGATTCGAGAAGTGTATGTAACAACCGACGTGTATGTTATAAGCGAGGAGTTGAAATTAGCTTACATAGCAATAGCATATATGCATTATATTGTTATAGTCGTGGGCAAAATAAGCTTATGCAGCAATTGAAATATAATATACATTAGTATGAATAGAGTTTTTGATTGATATTCATTCTTGAAAAGTTTGGGAAATGTGCTAGAAAACGAGATATATAGAATAACTTGCAGACATTTTTGCAAATGTTAATGATTTTTTTGAGTTTTATGCTAACGGTTTTTCCCCTTTGAAGTTGACAGCAGTGTACAATTTAAAAATTCAGGAAAAAAACCCCAGTGATGTTTATGAATTTTAATTTGATCATTTTTGTCGCACCACGGTCATTTTCTGCACACGAGGGCTAATTAGACCGGGACCTATTATTTATTGCCGATTCCGAACTGCAGGCTTGTTTTTTATACTCATCGAGAGGTTGGTGCGCTAACCCCTCGATGGGGGATTCCCTGCGGTAGCAATTCTTTGCTGCGGTCAAGTCGCCGTTTTTGTTGTACCCCTGTGTCAGGAAAGTTTTCTGACAAGAACGAACCGGGTATCGAACTCGCTTAACCTTGAATTTTATATACACGTCATTGCATTAACATAGCTTTTCAAGTGACCGAGTTGATTTGCAACAATTGTTCTTTCATCATCGTCACCAATAAAAAGATCACAAAGTAATAAAAACAAGTGAAAATTCAATAATTCGAAAAGCATAGACGAGGTAGTTTTACACAGAAAGACAGGATTATATTAATTGTCAAAAATTTTATTGCTAAAAGAGTTACATTTTTCCTCGAAAGATGGCGTTAAAGTTAAAAAGTTATTTATTGCCATTTGTTGATCAGAACTATAACTGGCAATGTATTCTGTTACATTTCTGTCAGAAATGTATTCTGGCAATGTGTTAAATTATTGAAAAAAAAATTAGGTCTTTTTGTGAGAAAACAGTCAAAACATCACCCAAATAAATGTACAAAAGTGTCTGTTTTTTGACAATTTTTCTAGGGTTTTTTTGCAGTATGTCATACAGTCGAATCCCGTTATGACGAACACCAAGAGACCGGAGGAATCACTCCGTTAAAACGAAATTTCGTTTTAAAGGAATTCTAGGTTACCTAGCGTTGGTCCTATGTAAACTTATTTGGGGGATTAGGAAAGTGTTCCTTATATATAAAACGGGATTCGACTGTATCCGGATTATTTTCTTGGTTAAGACCATTCTTTTGGTTTATTATATCCACAGTGTATTTTTAAGCAGGGTATGCTATAACAGAGGTAAAAATATATAGAATATGAATGAGCCATTGAGTTCCCACAATGCATCCCAGACCTATGGATACGTTAGATGTCACCTGGACAATGAACTAGCTTTGAACTTTAAAAAAAAAAAACAACCTGCGTTATATATTTACCATCTCAGTACTCTGGTGAAATACGGTAACCCGTATTTATTTGAACTGTAATCGCATTTATTCCCATGTATACTCATGTTAAACTCATATACAGTGGCGGATTACCGCACAGGCGCATGAGGCGCGCGCCTGGGGCCTCGGCAGAGCGGGGGGCCTCCAAATAGTTGTGTGCTTCATCCTACATATGAATTTACATGCGCATCAACAAATCTCTTGAACTAAGTACAGTATCTGCTCTCCCTTTTTTTTTTAACCGCAATTTTTTTTTTTTTTTATATATACTGTACGTATTACAAGTAAGAGTTATGGAAGAAAAACGGGAACTTAAAGAAAAGAACAATTTACAACTTACAATTTATATTCTAGAAACCTTGAATTTACAAGACGCAGCTCTCAAGGGCCAGTTCTTCCCCGACAAAGAAAGAAGAGACATTTCAAAGCGATCATTCAGGGAGGGTCATTTTCAAACAGTATTTCCCTAAGGGCACAAGCAGGAGGAGGGGTGAGAACAGCAGGTCCTAATGTCTGTCCGAAATGAAAATTGGAGTGAAGGCATAAACAGATGTCTCATTATTCCACAGTATTAAATGCTTTTATGGGCGCCGATAATACGACAGCTTTGGTGTAAGCTTTTGTATACAGTATAATGGATGGCAAGATGGCTATCGGCAAGCGGCGACATCGACAGGAAGAGACACTCGTACTAATTAAAATGAATGTAGTAGAACTCTTATTGTGATTTTGTCTCCCACTTGTTTGAATGAAATACTATAAGCTGGTTCAAACAACATATTCATTTGCAATCTATGACTGGAACCATACGACCATATGACAAAAAAAAAGTTGGGTTTGAAATGAATGCTGAATGACATAAATATCATTTAGAATATTAAATTACTAAAACTATGACGGATCTCCATTTTTGCCGTGTGGCTGAAGGCACCAGGACGGACATTTTAGATTACTAAAAATATGATGCAGAATTTTACTGTGATTTTTTTTTTTTTAATGGGAGTGTGATTATTTTTCATCTAGTACCAGAGAATATCATTATATTTCCTTATCTTATTTTTGTGTTTATGGTTTTGGTGATGCAAAAATAAAAAAAAAGTTATGATTTTCATAGTATTGTTCATTTTAGTGAACCATCTCGTTCTTATTAGGGCCAAAAGGGTGCTGTGGTGGATAAACGCAAATTTGTGGGTGGGGGCGGTGGTTGTGACCATGTGTTCAATTTTTCAGGACGATTTTTTTTGGAAGAAATTCTGAATTTTCCCCCTTTTTTAAGCAAATTTATTTTCTTGGTTTGTTATTCAGTCAAAAACGTAGAAAACATTTTTTTCCCATTTAATTTTTCTGCTCTCGGGGGGGGGG
Source organism: Pholcus phalangioides (assembly GCF_987345545.1). Lineage (NCBI taxonomy): Eukaryota > Metazoa > Arthropoda > Arachnida > Araneae > Pholcidae > Pholcus > Pholcus phalangioides. The sequence goes on from NW_028301604.1 coordinate 15,947,895, forward strand.
GGGGGTGACAGCCCCTACCTTTAATCCGCCCCTGATAGGGGGGCCTCCAGATCAGGTTGCGCCTGGGGCCTCCCAAAATCATGATCCGCCACTGCTCATATATTCTCATTTGTTCCTTTTCGCAAACTTAAAAAGACAACACTTATTTTTATTTTGTGGACATTTGTGAATTGTGGTCAAAGTTTTACATTGCAATTATTATAATTTTGTTATTTTTGGAAATTACACTCAGTTTTTGATAATTATTATGTTAACGGCATTAGTCTTGAGTCTTGCTCACTCAAACAAATTTGAATTTCGCCAAGCCTCACTAGCGTGCTGGTTACCTACTTAATCACTAGTGTGACGTAATGGTTCATCAATAACTTCGACCAATCACGATACGCAAAATTTCTATAATGTTACTAGCAGAGTAGGATTTGTTTATTCGCCTCCTAAGGCCCTAGGGGCCGTTCAAGTATTACGTAAACAAATTTTTAGCCATTTTCGACCCCCTCCCCCTCTTATCAGCAAAATTTCGTCATCAGTTCTGCCCCTCTGAATCCTAACGCATATTGGTGGGATCAGAGACGTACACGGGGGGGGGGGGGAATACAGGGGCTCGTGCCCCCCCCCCGACGATCAAAAATTTATTTTTTTAATTAAAATTTCAGAAAAAATCCCCTGGGGGTTATCTGATGCTGCCTGCCCTCCTCAAACCTAATTTTGTAAAAATGAACTAAGCGGCACATTTACAGATCGCTTAAGTGCCTCGTGGTACAATTCTAGAACATTTAAGCGGCCCGCGGCACATTTTCAGATCACTTAAATGACCCGGGATATAGTTCCAGAACACTTAAGCGATCCGTGACCCATTTAGAGATCCCGTGAGTGACATATGACGTAGTTTTTAGAGCACTTAAGTGGCCCCCCAGTGCGGTTCTACATCACTCAAGCTACCCGCGGCACATTCTCAGATTATTTAAGTGATCCGTGGCATATAATTACGAATCGATCACTTGAGTGATGCGTGGCACAGTTTCAGAGCACTTAAGCAGCCCGGACGCATTTCCAGATCACTTCGATCCGCGAAACATTTGGAGATCACTAAAGTGGCTCTGTAGGGCACTTATCAATAGGGAGGGATGTTACTTCAAGAGTGCCCGCAAACTATCGAAAGGTTTTTCTCGTTTTTGGCACACTGAGTAAGATGCCATTAAAAATATTTCATATTTTTATAAAGGGTGGTTGATGACGTAAGCATTATCCAACACTCCCCCCCCCTTTCCCCCTTGTCATCAAAAGTCAGAAAATCGGAAACCCCCTCCCCTCATCGATGCTGACGTAATACTTGAACGGCCCCCTACCTGAAAAATTTACATGCTTTCTTTTGAAAATTCCAATTAGATCGCATTTCCTTACTTTCCCCCCCCCCCCCTGGGCCGTGCCCGAGTGGACCCATGCGTTAAGCCAGCACTGGGTCTACGCTGAATTTTGTTAAAAGAATGTTGTGTTTTATTTACAGGTTGTCCCACAAAAGACTCCCTGATTTAAAAAATAAATAACTCGGAAACTGCGATCGATAGAAGAATAAAACAAGTGATATGTTTATTTTGAAAGCCGTAAAAATCCGATGCACAAGTTTCAAAATTTCTTAGAAATGCTTCCGTCAAATAACGCTGTACGCTGTAGTCGCAGACGGATCTCTGAAGGACAGAGCTATCAGTCATCAAGATGCACATTTTCAATCGATGGGATTGCAACGACTGCTTGCAAAGGGCAGTTAAAACCTATTTCTCGGACTCTGCACTACGACTACAACGTACAGTCCCCTGTCGGCAACATTTGTAACTAATTTTGAAACTTCTTTATTAGATTTTTACTGCTTTCAAACTAAACATATCACTTGTAGCCTATTATCTTCTGTCGATCACCGTTTCCGAGCTATTTTTTTTAATCAGAGAGTTCTTTGTGGAACACTCTGTATATTTCCTTTTGATTTAACAGCGTGGATACAATTTGGGCAGGTGCAAATTCAGAGCAACACCAGCGCTGTACCAGCGTAAATCACAAGCTGAATGAGCACAAAACGATAAGACACGTCCGTCATTTCATTTTATTCACGGGCACGATAAGCACAAGTAAAAAAGCAGTTTTATCACTGTCCTTATTAATTCTACAAATACTTCTTCAGCGCTATTTTTTATTGCGCTTCTGTAGAAAACACAAAACTACTTTCGTGTTGCTTGATATCATAACTCTTATTTAAAGTAAATTTTTACACCTTCCCTAATTTCATTTTCAATGGCTTGTAGAGAAACGCTATCCATTAAATGAAATTTCTGGCGTTATTTGGTAGTTTGTAACCTTAAATGTGATTGATTATTTTTTATTGATCGTGCTGGAGAATCAATCTTTTAAGAGTCTTTGTCAACGCCTTAAAATTATTCTGCACACGGCCTCCACAATAGCTATAACGAAAATAAAAATGGTGGTCGGAAGGAGAGGTGAAATCAGTTATGTGTGGAATTTGTATTTTTCTTTGACGGTAGAAATAATTTTTGGGGTATCTACTGGTCTCCACTAGAAAATTTCAGAGTTTCCAGAAAAAGCATCGGCACACCTCTTTCAGCTCGATACTCAGGAATATCAAGAGTGCATTACTGTAACTAAACGAACGTATGTAACTCTCATGGCCTCTCACAAGAAGGGGGCTAACAGGGTTCCAGCCCTGGGGCCCGGGACGATTCTCATTATTTTTTTGTTTTTCACTCTATAAATTAACTATAGAGGGACCCTGTGAAAAGTTTCTCCCATTGGCCTGCTAAAGATCCCGGCTTAGGGGCCTACTCCAAGATTAGTATTTTCCTCAAACTAATACTACTCTGAGTATCGCTCTATAATTCTCACAATCTCGCGATCATAAAGACTGAAAGCGCACACGTATGCATATTCAAATATTCACTAATAGAAATTAAATAACTGCTTCTGTGTACAGATTTTTGTTATTCAAATACCTTATCTTAATTCCGAAACTCAATGATGGAGAATATTCCACGTGTTTTTTAATCCTTTATACGTCATGAGAAATGTGAATGTCTGAAGTTGACAACTTTTGAAAACAAATAGTTTTCGATTAAAAATTTATTTAAATAAATAAATAAATAATAATAATTAAAAAAATATGTATCACAATTATGATTACATTCATATTAAGGTAAATATAGAAAGTAAAACTGGAATTAAAACACCCCACAGCATTGGTTTTAGGCACATTAAACATTAATTTAAAATATAATATTCTAACATTAATTTAAAAAAAACGTAATTTTAAAAATATATATATTACCCACTGCCGTAGTAAGGATTTTAAAAACTAAAGAAGCTCTTATAAATCCAAAGTTTCTTTTACAAATTCCATGTAACTCTACAAGTTGACTAAATGTTCACTCCACAAGTTCCCATTTTGAATGAAATATTCTAATATTTCAAAACATCGCAAAAGTTAAAATAACTAATACGAGCATACCGTTTTACTGTAATTGTCCAAACTTTATTTAAAAAAAAAAAACTTGTACAGTATAAACTTTAGTTCCAATTTAAAGTGTCTTGATTTATGACTGTTATTTCAAAAAATGTTTCTGAGCAGTATTCCCTTTCAAAAATTTATTTCTGATATCATTTTTCTGAATGTTAAGCTTCAAAAACAATCGCATCATTTCAAATTATTGAATACGTATGAAAAACAGGCACTTTTTTCCATATCAGAATAGAAGTTCTGGTGCCTTTTAGAGTCAGATCAAGTGCTACAGTCAAATCCGTGAAATAATAATTATTAAAATAATTATTTGCGCTATTCTAATTATTTGACATCAGTTATTTAAATTAGACACAGATATATATATTTTTATCCAATTAAAAACAAAAATAGAAATGATAAAGTTTGGAATAAAGAATAGAGAAGGCTATTTTATTTATCTGATTTAGAGCAGAATCTTCCAAACTTGGTTGCCTCATCGCCCCATTGCTGATCCAACCCATAAGATTCTATGCTATATCTGCAGCTTCTACCGAACCCCTGGTCTGCTGCACCCCACTCCCTCAAATGGGCGATATCGCCCACATTGGAAAACATTGATTTAGAGCAGTGGCTCTTAACATTTTTTCCAACCCCCACTCCTTGGATGTGTTTTATAATGTGTTTAATTGTAATTTTAAATGTGTTTTTGTAATTAATTATATTAATTTGTCATTAATAATTTTTATATATTCTTTTTACATATTCTTAAAATCTTTTTTTGGCTATGGTTGATATATATTTTCGGCTCTTCTTTTTTTTTTAATTAATTTAAAAATAGAAAAAAATAAAAATATATATTATTTTCTAAGATTTTCGAAATTTGAGAGAAAAAGATTCAATTTTTCACTTATTAATTCCTGCCGAAAAACAATATTATGTTGTTTGTTAATTGATTAAATTCGTTAACGTTTTTCCCAAGGCCTACTCACGACAGAATCAAATCCTAATATAGGGCCGTAACTAGAATTTTTGTTGGATGGGGAAGCAAACATGATTTTGCTGCCTCTACCATTCCAAAATTCGATTATTTTATAACAGTACTTTTGTTCTTTCCTAAAACTTACCGGCCGGGGCTGTTGCCCCCTTTGCCCCTTCTTTAGTTTCAGCCGTGTGCTAATAACATGAGCTACGACTGTAAAACAAACTGCACAATATTTTGGGTATTAATGGTATTTTTCCTCAATGGGAATGAAAAAAAAATACTATCGCTAACCGAAAAAGAAACTTTTGTGGTATGATTCATATTTTTTTAAAAAATTGAAAAATTCAATTTTCCCCCATCATCTCAATTTTTCTGAATAATTAATCAACATGTTATCATTTTTTTTCCATCTCGCTCCCCCAAAAATGCTTTGCCGTACCCCCGATTAAGAAACACTGCTTTAGATAAGCAGATTAATTACCATTGCGTAAGGACAACTGTATCAGAGAATAATACTGAAGTTACGCGGTTACGAAAATCGTGAATCTTGTGCTTGAAAAAACATAGAAAAGTTATACTCTTTTTCATGGTCTTTGATCGAAGGCTTGAATTGAGTTGTCAGGAAACCAAAGAAACAAAATAATTTAATGGAGATAGATTTTTTTACATATGTATGTATTATGAGAAAGAAGTAAGAAAAAAATTATGAATTCTTCTCGATGGGCAAGTTTTACACAAGTTTCCTTACGTTTCATGCCCAAAATTTATGCGTTTTAATTTCACGACGATTTTGTGACTTTGATCGTTAGGATTGTCAAAAAGCCGTCTTTGTTATATGTAGTTTCGGGTTAAAATCCCAAACGAGAAAACAATTATTTTTTTTCGTCAACATTGTTATTTTATTTCTCAAAGATTTTCTTCAAGATTTAAGAATGTGATAGATCAACCGAGCATAATGAAGTTGGATAAAAAATTTAGTGAAACAACAAATAATTAAATTTATTTATTGATTTTTACGCTCATAATTATCGAAACTGGAAATATAACTTACCTATACCGTATGCTGCCATACTTCTCCTATAAAAGTTCAGAATGTGAAAAGGCCAGATTACCGGGATTTTTTCTTTTTCTTCAAAAAGTCGTAATGATAACGAATACGAACGTAAAGTACAACTATTGTTAGTTTTTTTTCTTTTTATCTCATTGGTGGAGGAAGCGAGATAAAACAATTTTTCGTCATCAAGTGATGCCACATGAAAAAGTATTTCTGCTTCCTGTGCAAACGGTAGCTGTTGCGAATAACCGGCATTCCATTCGCCATTGTAATTTCATTACTCATAACAACTTTGAGCCAATTTTATCGAATTGACTAACATAATTAGATTATATTTATTATCAATCAATTGCAAAATTTCTTCAGATAGAAATTGAGTGTAAAATATAAAACTTGATTTAAATTTGTTGTTGATCTCTTCACAATTTCAGGTGTCATTGCGTTGAATTGGCAGCACTTTGGTATTGTCATTGTTGAGTCGTTGTCATAGCAATACTCAAAGCTTCATTCCTGTTGATCATGGCTGACGCTGAAGAAGTAGAGGGTATGATTTGGAATAAATATCAAATTTACTTCATATTTCTTTGATTGTATCGATTTCATATCAATCTTATTTAGGTATCTCATATTGTAGATGCCGATTTTTTTTCTACCTTGATGCATAAAAGTTATAATTTTTTTTATCAAAGTATAACTGTTGAGCATTTTTAAATGAATTTTAATTTCTTTGTTGCAAAAGAATTTTCGGTTTTATTCATCATATTAACAAAGCGTGCATTACACAAAACAAAGAAAATCCATCCAAGGGATTGTTATCAATCTATACTGGTGGACACAATTATTGTTGAATTAATTTAATAGAGTTTCGATTATTTTCATTTCCATATTATAATGCTTTTCACTTATATCAGTGATAGGCAAACTATGACCAACAGACCAGATCCTGCCCACTTAAAGAGGTTCTATTCGGCCCACCACAGATTTTAAAATAATATGTAGCATAGAAATTTTCAATTTTAGTGTTTCACAAAAATTTATTTAAAGAGGGGGGGGGGTCCATTTTTTGCATGTGTAAAATATAGTTGTGAGATTAAATGGAAATTGATTAAAAAGCTTTACCATATGGCAAAAAATAGAACACGCGCTAATAAATATGCATAAAGTTATCAAAATATACTTATTGGTGTTAATTTCCTCATTGCTGTACACATATTATTATTATATTTCCCATGCACTACTTTTGTCTTGTTACTAGCCATCAGTTTCCACCCTGCCAATTTTATTTTTTTTTTATTGTCTGCTCCTATAAAAGTTTGCCTATCACTGACTTATATGCATCATATAAATACAAATATAGGGCCACAACAGGCAAAATGCCCAATGAGGAGGCTGAGAAAAGATGCCCATAACAAATATGGATGTCATACAAATGTATCCATATTTGTTACATAAATACAGCAACCCATAATTAAAAATGTAATTATAAATATTCAAAACTATATATATGCATGATAAAATACAATACAATGCCCACATAAGAAGTATTTATAGTTATACTCATCTAAGTTTGGATAGCTTCTCGATTTGCCCCAACATGTTTGTCATATTTCTTTTTAAACAATATTAATTTTTTATATTTTTTTTCAATACTTCATTTTTAAATGCAGTTTAAAATTATTTTTTTTCTCTTTGAAAGTTATAACGAAACAATATACACAACCAAATATATTAAATTACCAAAAATAAGTCACCAGGAAAAAATTGGATTATACTATAGCTGTTCCAGTCTAAGTAATTGTTGAGTGATTATTTAAATATTAATTTGAATTTATGCTGAATATATTTGAAAAATGTGTATATATACAGTGGCAGATGAAAGTCTGTCGAGGCCCTGGGTGCAAAAGAAAATATTGGGCCCCTTAAATTGGAAAAAAGTGTGAAGTTTGGGATTTTAATGGCCCTTTAGAAGTTGGGGCTCTTGGCATGCAACTGGTGTGCCGGCCGTTAAATCTGCCTCTGTATATATCGGGGTTGGCAGGTTTTTGACACATGCCAGTTTTTGACGGTTTAAACTGTCACGTCAAAAACCTCAAATATTTCTTTTCAATATAAAAATTCCCATTGGAAATACACACATTAATTGCATGTAATGTTGAAAGTGACTATGTTATACAAAGAATAAATGTTTAATATAATTGTGAAATAATTTTCTACTCTCTACAGAATTATTTTGCACAAAAATATATATGGTTTTTTCTTATAAAATATACAATTTGAATAAAGCATAGCATAAACACTGAAGGGAAAACTATGGAATAATTTAACATTCTCTGATTCAAGATTATTCTTGACCTTCCAAAATTTCTACAATTGCTTATATGTGTGTGCATTGGTATAAACCATCTGCTGTACTCTTTTTACAACAAATAAGTGTTTAAATGTTAAATGTTAAAGTGTTAAATGTTTATTACATCATATATGTAATGGTGATATCTGTTATTAAATTATCTGGATAACCACTGATACTTAAAATGATACTCTTATTGTGCATAACATTAAAATATATCTAGAGATCAAAATACTAAATTGTAGGACTAAAATGTCATTTAATTTGACAATGCTAGCTTGTATATAATGCTTAAGAAACTCCTGTAACTTATCCTTAGTCAAACTTAGTTATTCTTACTTTTGCACTATGAATGTTATATTTACTAGCATTTATAATGCAATGGTTTTCCAATTGAAGCTGTATTCAAACATGCAAAAAAAATGCTTTGGGTATCAAGTCCTATCACCTCTGCTTTGGTTGAAAATACACTTTAAAACTCTGTGAATTTATACACACTGAGCAAAGAAATTTTTAGGGAGAAATAAATGAGTTTAATTAGTGTATTAACAGATGCTGTGTGAGAATTTTTATATGGAATAAAATTTTGAGCGGATCAAAAAATTTAAAATATCAAAATATGTATTTTTTCTCAATAATTATAATTCTGAATATAAAACCCTTTAATCTACATAAAAGTAAGTGTTTTGTTATTCAACATATCTATCAGGTTAAAATAAACTGTTTGACATCATTGACAGTAAGTTTTTGAGCGCCCGAGTGGCGCAGTGGTAAAGATGCTCGTCTTCCACTATGAAGGTTACCATCAAGGTCCATGGGTTCGAATCCGGGCATAGAACATCAGAAGCAAGTTCTTTACCTACCGAACCTAGGGCGACCACCGATGGATGGAGCCTTCATTTCCCACCCAACTCCACTGGTTGTAAATTGCTGTATGGCGATATATGACCGGAGTTGGTGTGCGGTGAAGTAGTAAGTTTTTGACAGTTTTAATACCAAGTTAGGGTATCAGGGTTAGGTTTTTGACCCCAGAAACTATCATAAATATTTTGAATAAACAGCTCTATTCTGCTTAGCAAATTGAACACAAGATAAGCTTAGATAAATAAACCATAAAATTATATTTTATATGTTCTAGACTCTTATATTGAAAAATTCAAAATTGCAAATTATAATTGACATTTTGTTTTAATTATTGTAATAAATTAATGTTTGAAAATAAAAGATTGTAATATGCAAAAAGTAAGTGTTTCATCATGTTATATACCTATAGCGTTCAAAACATTATCAAAAGGCATTCATTTAGGTTTTTGACAGTTTGAACCAGTTTTTGATGTCAAAAACCCAACCCTGTTATATATATAGCCATTGAAGTCACTGTAATGAAGTGTGTTGAATACCAGAAAGTTCAGAAGGACGTATAATAATTTAATTCATGCTTCGAACCAAACACTTTTACTCTGTAAAGCAGGCATCTTCAACCCGTTGCTTGCAAGCACCACAGTGCTCCCTGAAGTACCCAGAATGCTTGATGCTTGTGTCCGATTTCGTGCTTGCGAACACTTGATCAACTTCAGGGTACACCAATTTAAATCAGCTCTTAAATCAGCTTGATTTAAATCATGATTTAAATCACTTGATTTTTTTACAAATCATTGATTTAAATCACAGTAAATATAGACTTGAACTTAATCCCTAGATACAGTGCAGAAAGAAAACTGCTCTGTTTCTAGATTTTGTGCATGTAAAACATTTAAGAAAAATATAGGGAGATAAACTTGGAGCTAAACTGCATTATATTCAATGCCATGTGACACTAGGGTTTCAATGATTAAAAACAGAGGAGTTATTTTTTGTATAAAGCCTTGAATTCTATGCCCTAACTGCTGATTCAAATAATAATAGATGCTATACCAACATAAATATCATTGGGCTTTCAACTTTACTTTTTGTATTAAATTTTTGTGTTGCTCTTTCTTTTACCAAAACTCATTAAATCTGTGAAAGAATGAAAATGTGTACACATCATGCTAGTTGGAAACACATCCATTCATTGTGCAAGAAACAATCTTGCCAATATAATTTGCTTTATTTAATGGATGCTGAATGGCATTTTCGTTGTACATCGAGTGAATTGATGTGTCTGTGCACCAGATGTGTGATACTGCCACCACTCATTCACTTGGATGGGGGTGGGGGTTCATGAATAAAAACACTTTTCTCTACAAAAAAAACTTTAATCCATGAAGTTAATTTGTTCTCAATAACCTTTCATGTTACATAAACATAGATTTTTGATGTTTGTATTTTTTCCTTATAGTTGGTTTGTTGTTTATTCATTATTAAATTTGAGCGATTAGGAGAAAAAAGCAGTTAGGTGATATGAAAATATGCGTTATTAATAATTAACAAGACTTGTTTTAATTAATAAGCAGTCAGTTAATTTTAATCAAAAAAATCTAATTTTAATCAAAAAATCTAATTTAAATAAAAAAAATTCTAATTTAAGTCAAAAAAATCTAATTTAAATAAAAAAAATTCTAATTTAAGTCAAAAAAATCTAATTTTTTTTTAAATCATGATTTTTTTCATACCCTGATCAAAGTTCCAATTAAACACCTTGGGGCCGTATTCACCGACATGGTTTAAACTGTAGTCACAATTTTTGGATAAGAGATCAACATAGATTGGTTAAATTTAGGTTTTTAATCAATCTGTGTGAATCTCTTATCAAAAAATTGTGACTACAGTTTAAACCATGTTGGTGAATACCGCACTAAGAGGAATTGCATTCAAAGATTGAAATCATCATCATTTCATGCATGCGTATGTTAAACTTGCCATAAGGTTGCTCTTCTTTTGCAGGGTGGCTTAAGAGAGGGTGCAAGGGGTGCACCTGGCTGGCAGGTTGTAAGGGGGTAGCAGCGTAGACTTTAGTTAAGACCCCAAAATTTAACACAATAAAAATTCACATGAAATCATGCTTTTGAGTCATACCTCGACGATGCTGTGGTGGTCAAGTAGTCATAGTGACAGACTTGCATCGCAAGAATCCGGGTTCAAACCCTACCATTGCCACAGTGGTGGTCGACTGAAGTTGGTTTTCTGCTGTTCCCAACTTCGAGGCATGAATGCGAGCTGATCACCCTGTTGAAAAGTCTCGCTGCAAACAACAACAGGCCTACAACAGTATAGTTATTCATTCATTACACTTCCCTCACTATGAGTTGAGAAAAAACTCATAGCTTAAAAAACTGATTGCAGATGGCAGCACTACACATAACAGGCATTAAACAGAAACAAACGTCACAGAAGGTTCACTATACATACACACACATTCCAACATGTACCAATTTGTTAGAAGTTCCGCAGAGGAATATGGACAAGGTGCATGTCTGGTTTAGTAGTAGTCATACGTCGACAACAGAAATGTTGAGAAAATAAACAGGGCCTCTGACTGTAATACCAGAAACAAGAATGTAAGCTATCAGGCCAACTTGAGACAAAATTTGTACCCGTGCTGGACCTATTTTTTGTGCCTCCTGCCTATTGTTCCCTCATAGCCCCTACACAGGGCCGCAACTAGATGTTTGGTCACCCGGGGTAAGCATGCATTTTGATGCCCCCCTTGTAATGTGGAAGGACACTTTTCAGAATAAAATTTGCTCCTCATTGGGGCCCCAATGCTGGAATCTTTCATGGCACCCCCTTCTACAGTTAATTTATGATGTGAAAAAAAGAAAAATTATAAGGATTTAATCCTGGGCCCCCAAGCTGGATCCCTGTCAGCTCTACCCTTGGGTTCATGTCCTCCCTCACAACTTATCCATACAATTCCTAACAAAAAAAAAATTCCACCCTCTCATCTTGGATTTTCCTCTCCCTATTGTTGAACAGGCAGAAAACATTGTCTTTGATTTCTTTCAGCCAATGAAACTTTTTTTGACCCATTCACATCAGATTTAGCAACCCTCTTGAATGCCGCACTGTGTGGCATGACCAAGCACCACCCCTATATTCTGTCACAAGTGCAAGTGTGCATTTTGGTTTTCTCACCCATGGCCCCCACAAGGGCAGGGCTGACAGGGCTCTAGCCCTGGGGTCTGAGACAATTCTCATAATTTTTTGGCCTTTTCACGCTATAAATTAACTATAGAAGGGCCCGTAAGAAGTCTGACTGGTGGGCCCTGCTCTAGGATGGGAGGGACATGCCCTCACCCAGAATTTGTTCCATAATAATCAAATGAAAGCAAAGGAAAAATTTGGCTTTGCACTTGTCCGGTTCCTGAAGTACCAGAAACACCTTTGAAAGAAAATTTATTAATAAAAAATAACCTAGTTATATATCATCTTTACAGGATAAGTGATGATGGTTCACAAAAATGAGTGCTGTTTCAAGGATTAAGTTATCTTTCATTATTAAGAATGGTAAAATAATTCTGGAACAAAAAAAACAGAAAAATCTACTTCAAAAGCGGGACGTATTATCATGCTCATTTTGCATGGTAAACAATGATGTGCAGAACAAAAAAAACCAGAAAAACAAATCAGGTTTGTCTCGAGGTCCCCTTCACCAAAGCTCTGTCAGCTTTACCAGGGTCACCATTAGGGGCAGTATATGAGGCTTTGCACCCAGGCAGCAGGTAAGCTTGAGCCGCCCTTGTTCTTTTGATGATAGGTACAGGCAATGCGCTCGCGACTGGAAAAAGGTTGAAGACCTCTGCTGTAAAGGAACAGGATTTTACAATAACTGAGCCACAGCAAAGAGGTCTGAGGGCCAAATTTGGCCTGCGGGCTATGCATTGAAGACCCCCTGCTCTAAGAGAAGAAAATACCAGTCCTCTATAGCCTAATGAGCACTCACACAGATTGAGAAGAGGTTGGTGGTTCTATTCCCTGCGAAGGCACATGAATTTTCTTTCCAAACTTTATTTCCACTTGGTATCTAGTCTTTCATACTTTTAGGAACAGCAGAGAAAGACATCATTTCTCTCTATACATCATTCATGTGTAGAATTTTCTAATTACAATCAACACATAAAAAATTGAATTCCCTTATTTATGTTCCCAATTTTTTTTAGCCCCTTTAGGATCACCTGATGTTCAGTGGGATACACACACTAGTGACTTGCCAGATGGTGCAATAAAATGTGGTGAGTTTGGAGGGAAGTTTGTTTATGCTGGAAGAACACGGTTTCAAAATCAGATTCTTATTGGCACAGTACATGAGGACAAAAGAATCTGTGTTTTTACTGCTAATGGATCGGTGCATGAAAGTGAAGACTACGAGGTAAATATATAGTTTCCCTTCTATATGGAAAGTATTACTTAATAACAGTAAACATGGATAGTAAACAGGATACATTAATCCTGTCGTATGATTGATTTCATGAAATTTTTCTGGTAAGTTTAGAAAAATGTTCAAACGTAGTATCTTGTGTTGAATACAATCTCAAAACCCACAACAGGCCAATCGCTCAATGAAGTAGCTAAAAAATTGAAAATATTTAAATAATTTCCATAACTGGTGTAGGCTATCTTATTTCATTATTATATGGAAGTTTGACTCGATTTGCTGAAAACATGCCCTTAAAAAAGAGTATAATGTGATTTAAAGAAAATTCCTTGATCTTTTAACTGCATTGTATACAAATATTAATAATCATCAAAACTCACACTTGGTCAAAATTCATTTTGATTAAAGGAAAAACTGAATTTTGAAAAGGAGCTAGTATACAAGCATATTGCATCGTATTGTACCAAGCTAGCTGATTTTCATGAGAGTATTTATGGGGATGTTTAACAAAATATAAGAGGTCTCTGTTATTTTAAAGTTTTAAGTTTCACTTTAAGATATCAGTTTTCATAATATGAACAATTTTCAATAATTAATCAAACTTGTAACTCAAGATACCACTGTATAAAAAAAGACGCACATCCATGTGTTCATTCCTAATAAAATAGAATTGTAGATTCCTTCAAGTAAAGTGAATGTATGAAGGTTTTTAACAGCTGGCTGATGCAAAAATACATTTAGGAAAGAGAGAAAATTCTACTGCCCTTGCGGAGAATCGAACTGACATCCTTTCTTGCCGGGAGACAACAAATATCTCAATCTTTCCTTGGAGCTCCTGTGCACTGAGCAGGACCGTACATGGACAGTCAGACCTAATTCCGGCCAAAGCTCAAAATTGCTGACACTTCCACCAGATGGCGACTTATTCCATGATTATGTCACTCTCTGCTATCCATACGAAGGTTTTTAACAGCTGGCTGATGCAAAGATATGTCCCACGTCCTCTCTCTTGTTAGGGCACTTTCCTGGCAAGAGAGAGGACGCGAGTTCGATTCCCTGCAAGGGCAGTAGAATTTTCTTTCCTAAATATATCTTTGCATCAGCCAGCTGTTAAACACCTTTGTATGGATAGCAGAGAGTGGCATCACTCTTAAATAAAGTGAATATATTTACTGGAATTTTAGTCATTTCATTTTTCAAAAAAAAATGTGTTACATTTTTAACATTTTGGTAATGCTTTTGTGTAATCAAAAATTCATGATTAACATTTTCATTTGTTATATGAAAAAACTAATCTTTTTCTAATGTAAAATCTTTTAAAATAATCATTAACTTCTGATTTCTCTATAACAAATTCTCTATTAAAGAAATTTTCAATGTAATAAAGCGACTTCATTGTGTGAGGACTCTGCAATGTTTTGTTTATGATACATTATATCAACTTCAAATCAAATACTGGTTATGAGCAACAACCCCTCTAACTATCTTTTACCTTTTTTCTCTGTGCAGTATGACAATATAGTGAGCTGCCATTATGTAAGCCACTGTTTCCCAAGTGAGCAATATCACCACTATGGGAAACACAGACTATCATGGATATCGTCCAGTGAGGGGTGATAACAGTTACAATACAAGAATCCCATGAGATAGCTTGGGAAGAGGAGCAATAAGAAAAAAAAATTCGGAGAAGGGTGGATTATGAACAAAAAAGTTTGGGAAACAATTATGTAAACCTACACTAATGTTATGATTTCATATACACTCACATGTGCAGCTTAGAGGGAACATGAGCTGCGAGGCTTATTTTAAATATATTACATATCAGGGCTGGACAAAAAAATCTGTTGCCCGACATGTAAAAATTCCAATCGAGTATGTTTTTTTCCGACCACATGCCGGACACGGGCATGTAAAACTAAAAAATAGGGGAATGTTTTTCCCCTAAAAATAAGTGGCAATTTTTCTGAAAGGTTTAGTGATTTCCACTGTGGCAGCTATAATGTGGATTGGAGAATTTTTAAAAACCACTCAAAGGGTTTTAAAAAATGTACTATTTTATCCTTTTTTGTGGTGCTCTAAGCACGTCCTTATATTGCTTGATGGTTAATCCCCGGCCCTGCATTTCTCATACAAAATACTGGGAGATGTGACTTATTCTTTTAACCAATACCTCACAGATTTGCACATTAAATAATGACATGTATTGCACAACTTGCACACTATAGCTTACTTGCATACTTTTTTTATCGCTCCCACAGAAAAACAGCACTTTCTACATGGGATATAGGGTAGCAGGTATAGCTACAGCAGATCAAATTTTACGTTCTTATTTCTTGACTAGATTCATTGATTCTATAACAACGGGAGACAACACCAATGAAACTTGTCTTAGAATTCTGAATTTTCCTTGTTTTTCAGGGAGTGTCACAGAATTACACTCTTCTACAGACTTACAAAATCCTTATTTCTCCTCTGATTTCTACGGTTTTTCGTTCCATTGCAAAATTCACAGATCAGTATTTACGATGTTACTAGATTGCAATTTACATTCGCAATTTTTTTTCAAGGAAAAAAAAAATTTTTCTGCTTTTGATCAGACAAGCGTGATGATTTTTCAGGTCCGTTGTCAAAAATTTCCAGGTTTTAGAACAAAAATGAGCTATTTTCGATTTGTTTTTTTTAAAAAATAATTTCACTGACAATTCCAAGTTTTTCCTGACCCATACAAACCCTGTAGGGTTTGTTGCTAAGGGATCATAGGTTATATAATGCACAATAAATTTTTGAAACAGAAAAACTCTTCAGGATATTTACCATGATGGAACTATCAGAAGAGGAAAAAATAATATGCATAGACATAAATGTGTATCCAGACCATGGGCCCACACAAGAACTCCCTACCCCCCACTAATATTTGCCAAGATCTCCATAACTGTACAAATTTTGGATTCAAGACTGCTTCCCCAAGTACCAAATATATTTTTGAGCCCTCCCAATTTTTCCAATAATTTTAAGCCTATGATGCAAAATCATTCATTCAGTTGCGTATATAGTATTTTGTTTTTTTTCAGATTATGAATGTTCCTGTTGGGGAACCTCTCAAATGGGAGAACATCAAAGCAGATTCATCTGAAGAGAGAAACTTTCTTGCTTCTGGTGTTGATAAAAGCGGTGATGCTCTTTATGTTGGTCGGGTTGTTGTCAATAAGACAACATATATTGGCTGGGTTAACCTTGAAAAACAAGAACTGCATGTGGCTAAAGATGGGCAGGAACAGATATATACAGATTTTGAAATCCTGATTCACAAATACCTTCACCGCATTTGCATCTGCCCTCCCGCTCCTCCTGGTTATCGCTCTCGTTATGAATAAATGTGTATATCTGCTATAATTGATGGGTCAGAAGCAAAATGATTCAAGTGATAAAATTTGAAAAATTGAGTTAAATGAGCTGGGTAAAGGAATCTTAAAAAAAGGTTATTTTACTCAGCATCACTATTGGCATATTTCCCCCCCCCCCCCAATTGGCACAATTTGGATTTTTTTTATTACACCAATAACCCAGGGCTCTTATGGTGATGATCATGACTCTTTTAACATAATTTAAAAAAAAAAAAATTTTTTTTACTGTTTTCCCTTTGTTATAAATAGTTTAGTTAAAAAACAGACAGAGATGATATATCAGCAATACCAAGAGGAACCATTGATTCTAAACTCTACAAGCAGGCCGCTATTTCTGTCAACATCAATGTCTGGATAGCTTTCATCAAAGCACTCCCACATAACATTTGATTGGTGTTTTTTTATTGCCAATTAGCAGTCATCTTGATGACAACCAGTACCATGTTTTGTATAGATTATTCCATAAATGCAGATCAGTATTAAGTTTTCAACTATTTTAATTTTTTCTTATCAAATTAGCTTTCAGTCCAACCCTGTGTTGTATATAGGGTGTTACACTCTGTATAACTATAGCAGTCGGCATTGTTAAATTAGTATTTTGCCATGCAAACAGTGTATGATTCTCAGGCTCTGGTAATACACTATAAACGTTTAATAAAAGATCTTTTACAAAACTTGAAGAAAAAAAAACACCAATGAGCTTATTGGTTGCATTTTTCAAGTTTTATAAAAAAAAAAGTTTTAATAAAAAGAAAGTAAAATAAATAAAAATAGAAAGTTTTTATATAAAAAATTTATAGTGTAATATCAGCCTTATAGAGTTATTTAGAGAGCACTTGTTAAAAAGAAGGGTTATAAGCACACTTTTACATGATGTATGTAAAATTTATTGTTTATGCATGTTTGGGGAACACACTGTTATGTATCTATCATGCTTTTTGTTTCGTTACTGAAAAATATCTTTATCAAATATTGTACTAGTCAGCATTATGCACTTTGATTGCTTAATCAATAAAAAGAGCTTGTAATTATTTTTTAGTGTGTTACTCATTATGTATTAGAATTTTTTTATACAGTAGAACTTCCATCTAAGGAATACTATCTATAGTAGTATAATGTAGTGATGTACTATCTACAATGTTCTTTGATCTTGAAAATGTTTGTATAGTGATAATGCACAGGCTCAATTCAACTCTTTCCTTTTTTTATATACTGAAAGTTTTGTTCCCTTTCTGATAATCGTTACACACAGAAATGTCATTGCATCATATATTAGTAGAATCCTCAACTTTATTCGTCAATGGCGACTTCACCATTAAAAAAAATAATTCAGAAAGAGGTGAAGCTTTGTTAATTTTCATTCCTAATTAATTTTTATTAACAAAATTATTTTCATGCTCAAGGTAAAATATTTATACTATTTTGCTTCTTGAGAAAGTTGAAAGCAGTTTGGGTGCAGTTCTGAAAAATTCAGGTTAAGTGGAAATGAATTTTTTGAAATTACAGATATAAAAAGCTTCACTGACTCCAGTTTTTTACATCAGATGATAAATAATCATACCTAAACCTACAGCTTAACATCTGCTCTTTGCATATACAGTGAAACCTCACTACAATGATAAATCTCAGTGTAACAATGTTTTTCCGAGTCTTGTTTGGAAATGTCTATAATCTAATATTAAACTGCTACCCCTCGATGTAACAATGGACCCTCTACAACAACATTCTTTTCGTATTTCACAGAGTATTGCTCCATCGAGATTTCGCTGTAAATCATAGCTGTGGCAATGGTCATTCAAAATTAGCTCTAATTTGGGTGTTTCAGTCTAATTAAATCCTTGAACAATTAAATAATTGAATCCCAAATTTTCAAAGTAAAATTATTTATATAATATTGACAAATCTGCCATTTTTTAAATTTGAATTATTCTGTTAAGAAACTCTTATTTCGAAATTATAAATACTAAAACATGATACTTTTCAGTAAAAAAAAGATGAAGTATAAAAAAAATTAAAAGCAATAAAATTAAATGAATCACTCCAAAAATCTTGTTTTTTTTAATTCAAAAAGCTGGTATCTTCTGAAAATAGAGTATCATAAAAAAAAAAGGCACACATAAAAGATAACTACAAAAACTGGCTTGATACATTGTGTGACATCTATTATTGCAACAGTACATTCATAATATTCAAATGAAAAAAAAGCTCTAAATTTGTTTCCTGCGATCACCTTATGTTAAGAAAAATAGTTACTGATAATATACATGGATTCAGAATTACGATGTGTATTTTGTCTGAAGTATCAATGAGAAAATGAGTGGTTTGATTGAAAGGATGAGGCATGAAAAAGACAATAAAATTTTGACTAGAAATTCCATGATTCATCTATGGATAAATTCTCAAGGTAGAGTTGGTCTGGACTAGTAGTTTGCTTTTCGTCTTCAACTAAGAGGAGGAAAAAGAACATAAATTAACCTTTGCTTAATCTTAAACTTTTCAATTAAACATTTTTATGAAAAATATATTATATTTTACTTCACTATGCCCTCAGCTGGTGGTAAGTCATCTAGTCCAGCTGGTTGGGACTTAAGGGTGTGAGTTGTGACACACCCGCTTTCTCAGGTAATATAAGCAGAATATAGCCAAGTTAATGTGGGGGGGGGGGGGATAATCAGGAGTATTATTTGGTTCTGTTTGTAGTTTGAGTGAGCCACCATATCTGATCCAGGTGACATAATCTGTGGTCTCTGTCCATGACCCAACTCATTTGTTTTATTCAATGTTAACCTCAGTATTTGCTGCTTATCAGTTTTGTGCACCCATGCTATGATCTAATATGGGCTCTTCAAGCAGAAGGGGTGGGGCGATAGTTCACATCTAACCTCTCGCCTATACCACTACACTTTATAAAGTGGACTGCCCTTCTCCCCATCAATCACAGCATCTGCCTATGATCCTATCCATCATTACAATGGGTTATAATAGAGGGTGGGCAAAAAGTCAGTAGAAAGTTTGAAAATTCATAAAATCCAGAAAAATTACAGAAATAAAAAACGGTTTGCGGGGTAAGCATCGCTAGGTCACAGGAATTTTTTAAGACAGGAAAAAAATGACAAAAACAGCCAATAGGTGGCGCTGACATACACAATTCAAAGAAAATATACACAAACAACAAACAGAATGCCTCCAAATCGTATATTACAGCAGTATGTGTTCCACATGACCACTACCACATGGGAGAACACATTGCAGGCGAGTCATATCCAGCAGAGTGCAGCAGGTCCAGATGTATACATGACACCTCTCGGCAAATCGCATCTTTCAGTTCTGACAGATCGGATTGATACACTTTTCTTTGACTTGTGTACATTAGCGCCACCTATCGGCTGTTTTTTCCCGTCTTAAAATACTTTTACGAAACTCAATCACGTTTTTAAAATTTTTCAAATGAATATTGCTCATAATATATGCATAACATTGCCGCCGCACATGAACAATGATTGGTATTAAAGTGTTTGTATGTGTATATATATCCTGCCTACATGAAAAATAAACAACATTCAGAGAGAGAGAGATGAATGTAGTGAAGATTTCTGCATACCCTTTAATGTTATCCATTACTCAAGCTGGCAAACTGGAGGCCGGGATCAAAATTATCATATCACTGGATATTTTTATTTTTCACTTAATTTAAGACGAATCAATTACTGTATAGTCAGTATAATGCCGCCTCTGGGAAACCAAATAAAAATTACTTCATAAGCGGGGGTCAGCTTAATGAGTAATCCCAATTTACCAAATATGCTTGCAGGGACCTATAAAAAGTGATGTAATACCCCTTATGACATAAAAGCGATGATGTTATAACGAGGTCTTACTGTATAAGGAAATAATAAATTGTAGTGAACACCTCATCCTTATTTCTTTGGAAATTTTGCATTTTAGCAAATTTTAACTCTAGCATAGCACTAATGGTATCAAAATTAAAATATTAAAATTACGAGGTCAAATTATTTATGTATGTATGAAAAATTAATCATTTTAAATAATAGATTGATAAATGTGGTGAGCTGAAATATGGCCGACTGAACTCTCAGCAACTTTTTGCTATAATAGGATATAGCTGATACATGTTTATACATGGCCTTAAGTTATTTTGCATGAAAAAAAATTTTGTCAGTAAATATACGCTAAAAAATATACATTTTAAAAACCTATTTGTCCTTTTTTTTGTGGGTTATTCAATTTTTAATGCAAATGTTCTCAGTTTTAATACATATTTTGGAGTTTTTTGGAACCTATTTGCATATTTTTAAAGCACATTGTCTGTTTTTTAGTGCGAATAATGTGAGCTCTAGTTATTACTTTCTCAAAGTATGGAATGGACATATATCATAAAATGGGAAAACATTCTTTAAAGTTATCAGGATTTTGGTTTATATTATTAACTTTTCCTTAGCTCAAAGTTTTATTTGCACATTTTGAAGCTAAGGTTGAACCAGACTTCTTATGAGTTATGGCTATCAGCCTGCAAACTACGTAAGAGGCGAGGAGGTGTACCTCCCCCCTTGTTAACAAGCATTTCTGTACTAAGTTCACAATGTCCTAATCAGGTAGTAATGGCAGCTATGGTTCATTTATGAGAGCTCTGCTTTTGCAACAGGTTTCCTGTAGCAGAGGCAAATATAAAGTGAAGAGAAAAGTCCTTTCTTAAGTTCTTGGTTAGTTTCTTTTATCAATCTGAACTTTAGTCTTCAAACTACATAAATATAATTTTGTAACTATAATTTGAAACTTTAGTCTTGAGATGATGTTCACATATTGATTATTTAGAATTAGCATAGAGAAAATCTCACAAAAAAAACAAGACAAAAACCTGAGAGATCGAAAAACCTTTATACATAGAAATCATATGAATTTACCTTGATTAGATGATAGTAAGTCTTGAAGAGGTGTAATCACTGCTAAAATATCTTGCAAAGTGAAATTAGTCTTTTTTGTGAGCTTAATAAATGGATGAGTCAAAAGCTGAGAAGAAGATGGCCTGTGGGAATGAACCATTATAAATAATAAATACTTGCAAATAACCATTTAAGAGATTTATAAAATGATAAATCAATAATTACCATATGTATTTTTGTATTTTTAAGAAAATTGTTGACAACTGGATTTTAAAACTGAAAAAAAAATTATTCAATGCATAGATCATTATTTCTTATGCTTATAATACTGCTGTAGCTAATGTGTCAAAAAAATTATATACAAAACTGTTCAAGCATAAACATTTCTGTAGAACACTTATACTTTTATTATTGACTAGAACAATGTTTTTGGTTGATTATGGATTTGTAAAAATATTTAAAAAAAAGTTATGGAAAAGACAACAAAAAAAATATTTATCACATTTCATGATGATGCTATTACCATACAAAAATGATGATATAAACCAATAATTTCTTCTCCTTTTCATCATTTATATAAAAACTATAATGAGCCACCATGCAAGAACTAACCTTTTGTTTGGATCTTTTAGCAAGCATACCTCAGTAAAATCATGAAAAGCCCGAGAGAAACATTTTGCTCTATAACACTGATCATAATGGTCTTCATTTGATATATCTATAATTTAAAAATATGAAAGATTACAATAGAAGAATTTATCATCAAAAAGCTTGCACAACTTTATACATAGAAAAATCACCTCCATATTTCACTTTTTGTGATCAAAATGTAAATCATTGTGCATTATCAATTGTACATTTTGTTTTACCAATTTTATGTGGATCAAAGGCCCTATATATAACTGCATACTCCAAAATCTAGTACAATACACAAAATCAAGCCAAGTCAATAATAGTACACAGCACTTCAATAGCAGTTCGCTATCAACAGGTAAAAAAGTTTTGCAAAAAAACCTGAAAACATGTGTCTGGAAATTTAAATCTAAAAAGAAAATTTGAATGTAGGCATAATATTGAATAAACAGTTTAACCTGGCAATATAGAGAATGACAATGATAAATGAAAACAAATAAATTTACTGAAAATTCACAAAGGTTAAGATAAACAACTGAAAACATAATATATACTGAAGAAATATAGTTACAGAAAAACTTTTGTGAAAGAAAAAATACATTCTACCTGGAATAGGTTGACATTCAAGCGAATCAGTAACAAGCAGTATTCATTTATAGCATCTTATGTTCTGATTAATCTAATTTTTTCATGCTATGTTATATAAAATGTATGAATTATAACGAAAAGGATTTATGCCAGTGGTACAAAAATTTGTCAGTCAAGGTAGTTCCATGTGCATGAAGATTCCCAATAGGGTTCAACATAGATACAATTTCATTGGAAATATTGGGAAGGCTCAAAATGTTTGTGGGGGGGGGGGGGGAGAGAACTTAAACCAAATAATTTTATAATGATTATGAAGATGGTGGGGAAACTTTGTATTAACCAGTCAAGTGGCAATGGCGAATATATGGATCATAATGTTTCCAATCCTTGAGCGGTGGTGACGAATATATGGGTCATGGAAGACCTGTTCCTTCCCCCTTGACCTATTGTACCTTGACTGACACCTTCAACGCCTCCTAATCCTTCAAATTAATGAAGCGCTCCGCTGAACAGTACAATGAATTGGTTATAGACCATCACAATAAATACCGTCTGTACAGAATAAGGTGTGGCTTTTTTACTGGTATCTTGAAAGTAAGAATGCTAGATTGTTAAAATGGAATTTGGAGGCGTGGTACAGCGAAAAAGAGAGAAAAACTGTTTATCTTTTCAAGGAGGGGAGGACTGTTTTTTTTACGCTTATATTCACAACATGTGAAGCTGTACGTCAAAATTTTTCTCAAAAATATTGGTTTTTTTTTTATTTTAATTTTTTAGTGAAATCTCAATATAACGATATTCTCGGACCATGAAAAATATCGTTGTAGAAGGACTATTGCTATATCGAGAGGCAGCACTTTGATATTAGGCTATAGACATTGCTAAATAAGATGAAAAAATATTGTCGTAGTAGGATTTATCGTTGTATCCAGTGTCATTGTAACAAGATTTCACTGTATATAAACACATAAATAAACATATGCAATCCACTAAAATCCAACAAAAAGTTTATTGACTGGAAGATGAAATTGAAATTAAATTTTTTTCCAGAATTTATTTTTTTTTAGAATTTATTCTAAGTTATATGTATATAGATTTAACTTGAGGCTTGCATAATATTTCGTGCTATTTGTTAATACACAATGGCTGTATTTTTTTTGCATGTTTTATTTAATTATATTTTACAAATTTTTTAAATTCAGTGAAACCCCGCTACAACGATACGCGATAAATCCTTCAACAATGATATTTTTTCAAGTTTTGTGCGGAAATGTCACTACTCTAATGTTAAATTGCTACCTCTCGATATAACGATAACCAATATACAACGATATTTCTTTCTTGGTCTGCATAAATAAATAAATAAATATATATATATATATATATATATATGTATACATATAATGGCAGGGCCCCAACTAGGGGGGGGAGCAGGGGTGTAGGTCGATTGCGCCGAAGATAAACCGTTTATAAGTCGATTGCGCTCACCCAGATTTCCAGACTCGGCGCAATTGACCTGTTGGGGGAATACAAACACTCCCATTTTTGGCGCAATCGACCGAGCCCCGGGAGCAGGAGGGTCTCGTGCCCTGGGCGCTGGACCAGAGGGGGGCGCAAATTTCATTCTCAAACCTTACCTTCAACATTACAAGGGGGCGCCAAATTGCGCACTTGCTCCGGGTGACCAAGCATCTAGTTGCGACCCTGCATAATAGTGGTGAAGCCCGAAATTGGAGAGTTTGCCCAGCCAATGTCCAAATTTTGTGCTTTGACCGGCCCCATGTATCGATTCCTACGATTTAGGGTCATCGCCACGTTGGCATAGTGTTTGGTGATAATTGTGACCATTTATAATTATGGCTAGCGACAGCAACTCTAACGATCAAAGAAATCGATATATCGATATCTTAGAGATCAATATACCGATCAATATACCGATATTTCTCTTTTGAAAGCAATAATAGTCTATGTGAATTGCACCCTACCAAGGAAACTAAATTTTATAAAGAAATAGCTCGTACGCGGTATACGTCAAAACCAAGACTTTCTTTATTTTAAAACATATGTGATGTGGCCTTTTTGAAACATTGTGCTGCATGTTTAATTTGTCTTCGAAAGCAAAATCTGTTTTATCCGACATCTAAATTTCCTAAAATTACACAAGAATTTTTTCTTTTTTATGTGAAATTTGAAAGAAAAAAAATCATAGATGTCGGTTTGTCAAAAATAATATTGAAATTGACATGTTTTCTGCACAGCGTCAAGGCATAAAACGATCCCCCCCCCAAATATAGAATGTTTCGTTGGCGTATGAAAAGGGGAGGAGGAGGTTTGGGGTTCAAGCCTTGGCCGAGATTATAGCGTTATTTTTCAATAAAAACTTCACTCCCCCCCCTTCAGAAAAAAAAGATTTTGACCCCCCTCCCCCATTCTTGAGAAAATCCTGAGAACGCCTATGCTGTATTTAGTATACTTTTGATACACAAAGCTACTCGATATATGTAGTAGTTTTCGTAATACCTACCATGCACGCAAAAAAAAATGGGACGATTGTGGTCAGGATTTGATAATATAATTCCTTTTGTATAATTCTTTCGTTCTCTTTGAATGATTCAAAAAAAAAAAAGAGACCGAAAATTGTTTGGTGTTTATGCACTTACTAAAATAAAAGACATATTTTGTGCATGCTTATTGGCAAAAATGATTTAAACGCAATACGGTTGACATTTACAATCATATCAAGAAAAATAATAATCGGCACATATTTATTCATTTGGAATGCTATTATACCATCAATTAAATTTTTAATCTGTATTACAATACATTATTTTAATCTATTCATTTTAAGTATGTTCAGATTACTGAAAAATGCGTATCGCTCGTGCAAAATGTGTTATTCGCTTAATCGTATCATTTTCCAAGCTGGTACGGATATAATGAAATTCGCATATATTGAATATATTCGCTGTTTTTTCTAACTTCGTTATAAGCGGGTACAACTGTGTGTATGTATGCAGGTTTTTTTTTTTTAATGTGTTTATAGAATCCTATGACAACACATGTAATTTATGCGAAGCGTAAAAATTCAATTATATGTGACCAACTGAATGTGACATTACATTGAGATAAACCCTGAAAAGCAGTTGTTATCAGTGATTCAATTAAAATTTTGACAAATATTCCATTTCTTTTGTTACCTTTTATTTTTGTTTGGTCAGTATATCATCAAAGAAAGTAAATTTCATCAAAAGAAAAAAAAATTCTGTGACATACATCGAGTTGCTGAACATGCCACCTTGCGAAACGAGGCTCAAATAGGCTTTTAAAACGTTTGCATTTATAACGTATCTTAAATTATTAATGGCATGTATTAAATACATCAAAATATTACTTCCTCCCATATACACATAAAATCGATATATTTTATAATCAGTTAGTTTTTTATGTGAAGTATAAATCATTTCGTGTTGTATAAATAGATTAAATAAAAACGAAGGTATTTTCCAATTCATTGCATATTTCAAATTTACTCATAAGATATAATATAGATATTTATGTAATTAAAATCATCGACTACTGTTATTTTTAACTTTCTAGAAAATTCAAGGTACACCATATATGTATATTTTTGTGCCTTATCACACATAATGTGTGTTGCTTTCATAAATTTCCTATACTGTTCAAAACTGTGCAGCTTTTTCCCTTGCGAAAAAGCTATTCGATTAAACTGAAAAGTATGCATTGGAAAAGTGCATCACACTGCTCGGATAAAATGTGCTAAGACACTTTAGTGATACCACAAAATGATAAGTCGCATGCAACGTCAGCGAAAGAGGAACGAAAAAATTACAAGGAAGTGCGATTATAAAGTATTGTAACGCCGTGAAACTCTACGTAGACTCAAAACGGGCTTAAATATTTTTAATTAAAAAAGTAAAAGAAAAACTTTGTTGCGTAATCCCTAATACCCCGTTATAGTGTTGCTGTGCATTTAGAGAATATAAACGCTTCTTTTTGCCAATAAATTAGTGAGAAAAGTACAATATATATATGCAGTGAAACATCGATATAACGATAGTCTGCGGACTAAGAAAAAATATCGCTGTAGAGGGATTATCGCTATATCGAGAGGCAGCCGATTAACATTAGAGTATAGACATTTCCAAACAATACTTGAAAAATATCGTTGTATCAAGTGTCATTTTAGCGAGGTTCCACAGCAATAGGAAAAATGAACTTCTAAATATATCTGTGACCACGACAGGGAGAAAAAAAATAGCCTGTAACAAAAGAACAAGTACTGAAGTTGAGTGTGTATTAGTAAAAAATAGGATCACTTAGGAATAGGTGTAGCCAACCTGTCACTTGGATGCCTACCAACCACGCCTTCACTGTTGTCCTGCATGTTTGATGGGGGGGATAGCACTACTTGAGATAAAAAAGCTTCGCCACTTTACAAGTATTTTTCCGTATAACCTCACACCATTTTTCAAATAGAAATCGAAAAACCTTTCACCGCTCAACCGGTTAAGGGGACAAAGGGCCCATGGGCCGGATGAAAGTTTATGCCTTTGGGGTTCAACTTTGTACAACTGGCAAGTCTGTTTCTGTCGATAATACTTTAATTTAGAAATGGTCAGAATAAACAATTGATGAAAAGGCATAATTATTTGTACCAAAGGTTTCAGAGAGTTGTAAAGACAGAAGTAGAGTGGCACTTAAGGAGCTAAAGAGTGAACATCGCTTGCTGTTGTACACATAACATACACAGAGATGGACTTGAACATTTGTGGGGGCATGATAATGAATTCAATTCATATATATGCATATACATTAGATCAGTCGGCTCCACCATTGACGTTGGGGGCGGGGGGGGGGCAATGTCCCCCATGCTCACTGTATCTCTGCCCATGGCACATAATCACAATATTGGCCAGATCTTTAATACATATTGGAAGTTTCAATATGTTGACATAAGTGTGATACAATTCCAGGACAAATATTCAAAATAATCCAAAGTTTAAAAATATTCAACGACCATAAGAAACAGAAGTAGAGTGGTCTGTCTGCTCTCCCAGCGAATTGAACTTGAAACAGATACATGTTAGAAGCGAAGTATGATTAAAAACTACAAACATCACATTTACTAATGACTGACTAGTTTTAGCTACTCAATTTGCATATCCTCCAGTTTTTAAACTTCCAATGCACAAATTCTCTTTCACCTAATATTTCTAATTAATGAATTATATAATCATACATAGATTATATATTATAATTTTCATATCATTTATAAATTAGTTGGGTATTAATGAAGTAGCGAAACATATAATTTGAACTACATTTTGGACAAGTATAAAAGTCTATTTAAAACTAGAAGTACAATATTCACATAATAAAACTTGTACTTCAGTGGATATAAAAATTAAAAATGACTTTGATAATGACATTACTTTTTCTTCAGAATTTTTTTAGTAGCCAAGTGGGAGCTTGTACAGAGCGTAGTAAAAATGTACAAATATTTTGGTTAATAAACTCTACTGTGAAATCCTAGATGAGGTATCAACTAAAACTAACTACTCACAAATTGCCTGGGTTTTTGTCACACAGTCACAGAAAAAAAAAAATAATAATTTAATGAAAATGAACACATGGTCCCCATAGTGAAATATCTCTGGGGTGAGCACTGAATACAGTAAAGTAGTAGATATAATTGAGAAATGAACAATAGATACAAGTTTATGCACATTTTACTGATAATTGTTTTTCACAGCCACTTTGCTAGGTCAATGGTCTGTTGTCACTATATTTTATTGCATTATTGAAGACTATTTATCCAATATTTTTGGTTTGACATGAAATTCTTCCAGGAGTTTCCCTATGTGTGAGGCCAAAATGTTAAGGTCCTGACTCAACCAAAAGTTTCCTCACCATTCCTCCCTGTAATCTACACCAGTCATCCTCAACCTGGGGCTATATGACCCCCTTGTGGTTCTGATATACTCAAAGGGGGCTACAGGTGAAAATCAAGTTAAAGGGCAACCACAACAGGCTGCTAAAGGGGCCTCGAAGTGCTGTGAAAAGAGAAAATATTCAGATATAAAAAAAGTGAGTAGTAGTACTACAAGTGAAATATTGTGAGAAAATAGTGTGACTACTTTCAAAATGAAGCAGAACTTCCCGTAGTCAGGGTCATCCGAACACATGTGCCCACCCAGACACAGCTCATGGCCTTGAGTGCGTAGGAGGGCCCCATGATGAGATTTTATACTATTTTTATCAAGAATAAGTATGTAAATTTGCATACAGGTGTTCGAAGCCGGGGGGGGGGGGGGGGGGGCTGATGTGGCTAAAATGGCCCTGCATAGAACCAGGGCTATCTTAACACATGGGCCCATCCAGATATGGCCCTGAGCCTGATGTCATACAAATTTACATATTTATCCTCAATAAAATTGTATAAAATCTCATTATTGGAGCCCTCCTACGCACTCAAGGCCCTGGGCGGTGTCTGGGTGGGCACGTGTTCGGACGACCCTGACTATTTTGTTTCATTTTGAAAGTAGTCACACTATTTTCTTACCATGTTTCACTTGTAGCTTCATCTTTTTACATCTGAATTTTCTTTTTCACAGTGCTTTGAGGTCCCTTTAGCAGCCTGTCATGGCTCCCCTTTGACTTGATGTTCACCTGTGGCCCCCTTTGAGTATACGGTGCCCACTATGAAGATTGTCATCACTGTTCCAGGTTCAAACCCGAGGGAGGATATAGATAAGATATTTTCCCTAACAAGCTTGAGGCAACCACCGATAGATAGCACCTTCATTTCCAACTCATCTCATCAATGGCAGTAAATTTCAATATAACGATATGGTCTGAGTCTGTGTTTGGTGAAGTAGTAGTGGGTCCTACATGATGAGATATAGTACCATGATTTGTGAGAGTAAGTAAATATGTAAGCTGTTGTTTCCAGCTGAAGTAAGGGTGTGCAGAAAAACACTGATCTACATCAGTCTCTTTAGACCCCCCCCCCCCCCATAAATGTTGACGTTGTACTTAAAGTTCTCTCCCCATTTTCAGTTTGGCCTTCCCTCTTATGTTCCTTTTAGACATCAGTTCATCAACATTTTAGGAAAATATTTTCTTCTTTCACTCTCCTTACATTTCTATCCAACAATCATTCTTGAGGTCCTTGGTCAGGGGCTGTTCGTGTATTACGTCAGCAAATTTTTAGCCATTTTTGATCCCCTCCCCCTTGTCAGCAAAGCTCTGCCCCTCCCCTTGTCAGCAAAATTTTACATCTCTACCCCCACCTCCAAACACATATTGGTAGGATCAGAGATGAACGCGGGGGAAGGACACAAGCTTCCCTATGCCCCCACAGACAATCAAAAATTTATTTTTCTTCAAAATGCAAAAAATATTTTTTTTAAAGTTAAAATTTTAAAAGAAAATACCTTTACATGTTATTATAATCAATTTCTGTTAATTTCAATGCTATTTGAAGGCTAAGAACTCAAAATTTCTTATTAAGAAATTCATTGCTACCCGCCCTTTAAGCCATATATGGAAAACCCTTGGCCCACAGACCAAACGTGGCCCTGCGGGTTATCTGATGTGGCCTGCCCACCTCAAACCTAATTTTGTAATTCAGGGGCAATGCCCCCGTATCTCCGCCCATGTTTCAGAGCATTTAAGCCGCCTGTGGCACATTTTCAAATCACTCATGTAGGCCCGTTACACATTCACAGATCACTCAAGTGAACTGCGACACAGTTCCAGAACCTTAAGTGATCCATGGCATAGAGGTCCCTTGAGTGACATGTGGCACAGATTTAGAGCTCTTAAGTGCACCCCCAGTGCAGTTATCACTCAAATTTCATGCAAAACATTCCCAGATTACTTAAGTGATTTGCGGCACAGTTCCAGAGCAGTCAAGTGGCCTGTGATGTACAGGTCGTCTATAATTAAAAGAACCCTATTTTAAAGTAGCTTTCAGGCAAAACCAGTCATCAGAAAATTGTGAAATTTTGTGGAGGACTTCATTAAATGACGGGAATTTGTTTCAAGGGAAAAAATTAGTTGCACATGTCACCACTAGAGGGCGTTTCACTTTGAATATCTGAAGTAAACATTTAAATTTATGCGATGTCACACAGCAGCTGTTATAAAACCTAGAAACATGAACTAAGCTATAAATACAAACATAAATTACACAAATACAAAACTCAGAAATAATTTTTTTAATTGATAATATTAGATTCATTTGACTAGGGTAAAAAGACAATTTTTATCCTTGGTTGAAATGCTTACCCTCGTCTTCACTAGGAAAATGGGTATTTACATCCAGTGGCCTGGGTGAATAACCTTGTAATTTCTCAAGCAATATTTGTGTAGGAAGCATATCAGCAAAAGGTACTATACCATTAGCCAGCTCACATGCAGTTATTCCTAAGCTATATACATCAGATTTTGCATTGTATCCCCGAAGATTCTGAGAAGAAAATGTACATAAATTATTTCTTGCTACCAATGTACTAGACTAAACTATTATTTGATAATCCAAATTATTGCAGAAGATTTGACATATCTTCATAGGGAAAAATTGCTCAACAGTTTTTACAGATAAAACACACAAAGTGAAAGATTTGTATACAAAAAATGCCAAAGACCTATTAGAATAGTTATTGTAAATTTTCTACTATTTCTTTCAAATTGATACTCATTTTTGAAATTCCCTCAATGTTGTCTCCAGTTCTATCAAATGTCGGAAGCATAGTTGCTAACTGGGATTCCGCAAGAGCTATTCAGGGTTTCTGCAATATCAAAAGCTATAAACGTTTCATTAATGTAACAATAAAAACATATATATTGAAGATTTTTTTTTTTTTCAGAAATGTATATATAAATATGATGTTGAGAGTTTATAACAATTTGCTCTGTTGGCTAACTCTTCTTATAAAAACTGATTCTGTACCAAAAGCTCCACAGAGATTTTTTTGTTTTTGAAAATTCTCACTATTATGGTTTTCTGTAAGTTTCATAGCTTTTGATGAATATATTGTTCCATAACTAGGAGATGCTCTACTGGGGTTGAGATTGAGAGTAGTTAGGAGAATAATTCATGCAATCCTTGGCATGTCCCTTGAACCAATCAAACACGATCACCCTTCAGAATATAACAGCATTATCAAGGTACATCAAGCATTAAGGTGTCATTCTCATATGCAAAGAAAAGGTGAACAATGGGTCTTTTTGGCTATAGCATATAGCATCTACTAAGGTCATGATGCACTGTAGATATCTGCAGCCTTCATAGACCACTAACAATAACAAAAAATCCTATTTCATACCAACAGAAGCATCAACACACATATGCAGCCTTTGATATTACCTTAGAATGTAGTTGTAATACCACAAGGATTAATATCAGTGTTTCTCAAAGTGGGCAATGGAATAGTCCAAGGGGATGATAGAAGCTGTGGGTATAACAGGATCCCATGGGTTCACTTGAGTTGGGGGGGGGGCAATGAGAAAAAAAATTCTGAAGGGAGCGATGGAACAAAACGTTTGGGAAACTGAGATTTATATGATCATGTTGTTGATGCCACATATACATGTCAGCAAAAACCCTGATTAATTTAACACCTTCTTCACCACCACCACCATTACTTGGTCACAGATGCAATTTGTCAGGGATTTCAAATGGACTTGGTGCTTGTTGGAAAGTGTTGTGAGTATGTTTGCACCCTTAATGCATTCATTAGTATGTTATGTTTAATGTGCTGCCATCTATCATCTAAATTGGAAGTAAAGATAACATATGTATGAAGTATAATGATTGAAATAATTCTTATGTTTGTGGACTTGCTTCCTCTGTGGAGAAATTTTTAAAAAAGAGGCCAACACTCACATTTGCAGATCAAACACCACAGAGCTGCTCATAGGGAATCAAACTGATTCATAACATTACTTACATGACCGTGCAACTGCAACCTTCTTCTACGATTTAACATTCTAGTCGGCATGATCCACTGGCTCAAGCAACAGAGTTGAAGCAGTCATTAAAAATAGGTGGCACATGGGTAACCAGTTGTAGAACTGCACATGCACCAGTAATCTCTGCACCATTCAATTAGATATGGATGATGTTCTACTGTTGTATTACTGTCTGTATATTCTTCCAGTTTTTTCTTATTAGAAGCAAGTAGTATATACATGATCATGTAGCAGGTGGGGGTCTCCCAGATATGATCATGTCTCCTCGTTTTATTAATGATAATAAACAAACTTCAAGTTTATAATACGGACTCCATGTATCATTCTTTCAGTACATCTAAAAGGGATAATAATGAACAAATGAAGGTCCAGATAAGATAATTAATGAAGCGAGAGCATAAATATGATCATTATCATATCTGAAACCCCTCTATTACATGATCATATCTGCCCCCCCCCCCCCCCCGGGCCCAGATATGATCATGTATATATTACTGAAGCAATTAAGCAATTTTCCTGACACTTTTTTTACACACGTCACTACATTAGAATGATTATTGACATACCCAATACTTGGCCACCCATGATCATGCATGCTCCTTTCAAAAAACCATTAAATCTTACTGCTTCTCATCTTCATGTGCGCTACTAGATTAAAATATAGCCAAGTCATTAATGCTCACAAAACTGCTTGCAGTTGGAGTTGTAAGGAGCAACAGAGGCAATTTAGAGGGGTAGTCGTGATTCAGTTCAGTATACACTGAAGAGCCGAAAAAATTGGTAAACCTGCCTAATATCATGTAGGGCCCCCGCGAGCATGCAGAAGTGCCGCAACACGACGTGGCATGGACTCGACTAATGTCTGAAGTAGTGCTGGAGGTAATTGACACCATGAATCCTGCAGGGCTGTCCATAAATCCGTAGGAGTAAGAGGGGGTGGAGATCTCTTCTGAACAGCACGTTGCAAGGCATCCCAGATATGTTCAATAATGTTCATGTCTGGGGATTTTGGTGGCCAGTGTCTAAAGTCAGAAGAGTGTTCCTGGAGCCACTTTGTAGCAATTCTGGACGTGTGGAGTGTCGCATTGTCCTGCTGAAATTGTCCAAGTCCGTCGGAATGCACAATGGACATGAATGGGTGCAGGTGATCAGACAGGATGCTTACGTACCTGTCACCTGTCAGAGTCGTATCTAGACATATCAGGGGTCCCATATCACGCCAACTGCACACACCCCATACCATCATAGAGCCTCCACCAGCTTGAACAGTCCCCTGTTGACATGTAGGGTCCATGGATTCATGAGGTTGTCTCCATACCCGTACACGTCCATCAGCTCGAAGCAATTGGAACCGAGACTCGTCAGACCAGGCAACATGTTTCCAGTCCTCAACAGTCCAATGTCAGTGTTGTCAGACCCAGACAAGGCGTAAAGCTTTGTGTCATGCAGTCATCAAGGATACACGAGTGGGCCTTCGGCTCTGAAAGCTCATATCGATGTTTCATTGAATGGTTCACACGCTGACATTTGTTGATCGCCCAGCATTGAAATCTGCAGCAATTTGCGGAAGGGTTGCACGTCTGTCACGTTTAATGATTCCCGTCAGTCATTGTTGGACCCGTTCTTGCATGATCTTTTTCCGGCCGCAGCGATGTCGTACACTCGTGAAATGGTCGTACGTGAAAATCCAAATTTCATCGCTACCTCAGTGATGCTATGTCCCATCTCTCGTGCACAGACTATAACACCACGTTCAAACTCACTTAAATCTCGATAACCTGCCATTGTAGCAGCAGTAACCGATCTAACAACTATGCCAGACAATTGTTGTGTTATATAGGCGTTGCCGACCGCAGCGCCGTACTCTGATTGGTTCCATATCTCTTTATTTGCATACGCATGCCCTCACCAGTTTTTTTGGCTCTTCAGTTTACAATACATACATGTTAAATAATAAACATAAATAAGAGGTTATAGTTTGTGATACTTTCTTGTATTCTTTGAATGTTTTTTCTTACCAAAGTCAACCAAATTTTCATACCTGTTCCAAAAATTCTGGACTCAACCAATTCAAATTCACTATAGAATCGTGTGGAAAGACATGAATTGTATTCTGCCATTTGCCATCGTGAATGACATTACATGAATATCTAAAGCCAGTAAGAACAGCACGTCCAGATGATGATATAAGGATGTGACTAGCTTTTACACTCCTATTTAAAAAAAACATGGCAAGAAAAAAAAAAGTTGTATAAATAACATTTTAAAAAATATTCTTTACAAAAAAATTATGTAGTAAAATAAAAAAATGTGATAACTTGACCCCAACTGTAGAATATCTCAGCTAAAATGGATTTTTTTTTTCCTGTTTAATTTTGTGTGTTATATAAAGATAAACTCATCTTGGCTTTCATAGAAGAGGAACATTTTTTTTCTTGTTGCAAAAGTAATTTTCTAATCACAATTATTGCACTTTTTGGTTGCCCGAACAGGGGTTAATAATCTTAATAGCAATATGAAGAATAACTTCTTGCATAACTTAAGAATGTAAAATACTGGACTTGAAATAAGTACATATGAGCAAAAGAATGTTTTTGAAAAATTTCTTAGAGTATTTTTAGGAGCTAAATACTAAATTGGTTTTGAGACATTAATGAAACATAACAGTCACCAAAAATACACAACTCATTTTCTACCCTTGACTTTGACAAAAGCAGCAAATCAAATTAACTCAGCTAAATTAATGATTTCAAGGATATGCAAAAAATATGTTTATAAAATTATAAAAACTTTCTACCCTTAATACAACCAAAGTTCATAAATGTAAGAGCAAAAATACTTTAAAAATAAAAATCACATTTAAATATTATATGATTCCGAGCATTATCACTATTGGTAGTTTCTAAAGGACCAATAATGATTTGGTATAAATCAAATACATGGTATACATCAAAATCCTGCAATACATGCACACATATATGGAATATCAGATTTTATTAGTTTTTCAAAGGTGACTGATTTCTCTCCTGTCTCACTGTACTGCAGTATGATAGCAAAACTTACGGCAATGAATCAAAGAAGCAAATAAGAGGGTCCTGCGATTTCAAATCTTTGAATATACTGTGAATTACACAGTGTGCCTTGAATGTGAATTAACAGATTCAAGTATGTTCTCTGTTTCTGTACAATAAGTTTTTAATGGTAACTGAAACTGTTTGTATCCCATTGTCATAAACAGTTCATTTGTTTTTCAAAAATTATGAAAATGAAATTCTTATTCATAGATGTTTTTCTATACAATCCATTATTTTGAATTACAGTAAAACCTTGTTAAGTCGTCACCCTAATAAGTCGTCACTCCAGTTAAGTCGTCATTTTTCTTCAGGCCCTTCTAGCTCTCATAGACAACAATGTTATTAACACTAGAACCGCAGCACTTTCGGTATACCTAGAACCGCGGACTGGGTCAAATTGACCCAAACTGTGAAAAAACGGTATTTCACAGCGAAAAAACAGGAATTTATTTTTGGTTCCTGGGGTTTTTCTTATTCAATGTTTTTTAATTGCGTATTCATAATGGAAAATTATATTTTTTTATGAATATATAATGAGCTTCAAAATTAGCTAAAAAATTATATAATTCAGTAAAAATAAGACTTAGTATACATTATTTACTATATTCAGTCCAAAAACATTTTTCAGTAATCTTATAATAGGACAAAGATGTAAAATAAGCGTGTCAAATTGAATATGACAAAGTCCATAATATGATTCTGTCAAATAAGTATTGATTTCTTACTGATAAGTGGAATTTATGATGAGCAGTTGAGCAATTTTTTTTTATGTTATTCTTGCACATTCATCGCATGTTGAAGTTGCACATCCCATGCAAAAATTAACAGTTTTGTTTCTAAATATTTATGTTACCTGACACATCAGATCGTTTATTTTTATTTATTACTATTAATAATTAATTTATTTATTTATACTTTTGCGCAAGGGCAACACATATGATGAACGCAGTTCTTCAATAAGATTTTAGAGGAACTGCTTTCCAAAAACTAATTCTGGCCTTCTGTACTGCTCTATACAAAATACAGGAATATGTTTATAGTGAGGTCCAGGATGTTGTAGAAAACGTCTGTGATGCCACCTTCACCGAATATTTTCTGGGCATTTGTTCGCTACAACTATGATCGTTACACTTTGCTGAATTGTAGTGTGAAATAGTTTCTGTGTGTGTGGAAGCTTTTTGGGGCTACTACTGCCAATATCGACTGCCAGATGAAGCGTGCTGAGTAACGAAAAACTTATATTGTTCTTTCCTTAATAAATTGTAATTGTGGCATCATTGTTCTATACAACTGTAGTTTCACTATCTTTATTGCATCAGATAATATTGCTCTTCGATTTCGTCTCACCGTCTCTAATAAGCTCGTATTTTTTGGTTTTTAGCATTTGAGTCAGCTTCAGTGTAGTGAAAAAAAGTGTCGGTTGAGGCATTTCTGCCCTTGTTCTCCAATGACTTGATCAGTTGCATCACTATGTGCTCTGAGAGAGAGAGATTCGTTGGACGCTGATACTTCTCAAGATTTGGAAATCCATTCAAAACGTATTTGGTGCAGGCCAGAATTTTATTCTTTTTCTGTGACATCGTTTGCCTACAGAAATTTCAACTACACGTTTCTTCTAGAGTTTACTCCTCCTCTAAATCTTTACTGAGTCTCGTCAGAATTTCAGGTATTCAAGTTTACAAAGGAAAAAATATATATATTTAGCTCTACTTGCCATTCCTCCATTGAAAAAAGATAATCTGCTCTGACAATGAATTGACCTTGAAAGACATTTATTCTTAACTATCTTCATTTACAAATACTTTTTAGAAAGGATAACCACTTCCAAGAAAATTATATACCCCTTTTTTCCTATCGAATAGTACGTTGGGTCAAAATGACCCAAACCGCGGTTCTAGGTATAAGTGCTTATAGCTCTAGAACACGAAATGGGAATATGATGAAATTTTCGTGAATTACTATTCATATGATATCATGAAAAGTCACGAAATTTGTCTAACATCTGTCCGTAAGTTTTTGAGATATGTGAAAACAAAGTTTGATTTGGGTCAAATTGACCCACTCCGTGGTTCTAGTGTTAAACCCTCATTCACTCGTCGCTAATTTCGGTTAACTCATCATCATGAAAAAGTTTGAGAAAGAGGAACAGACTATTTTTATGGCTCCCATTAAAAAAAGAGCTTATAACCAACATTGCCATATGCTTAAAAGTCACCATAAAATCCTATATACCCAAACGGAACAGTTTAAGTAATGAAAGTTACACTGGGGAAGTTCATTTGCAGACTAAGGTTTTTGGAATGTTGGGGACTGTTCAAGCTAGATCTCATTTCTGCATGGGCTCTACTGGAGAAACTGCAAGACACCCAGGCTCTGTCGCAAGAAGCAACATAAGCACTTCGCCCCCCAAGGGGGGGGGGACCAGGGCATCTCCGGCAAAACCAAAATTTATTGATACGTCAAAGATTAAATATAGTGCAAGGAAATAAAAAATTATGTAAATCGAAGAATCAAATTAATCAAGTTAAAGTCAACGTGCAATGGCTACCGATAATAAATTATCATAGAAAGCATGGACTCTACTAATTTAGGGCTTGAAATTTAAACAAAATATCTGTTGAAAAAAATCAGACATTCTTTCTCAAATTGAGGTCTTCTGTTTACTTTTAACCGCCCAGGGCCCTCCACCAAGTCAAAAGTGTTCGAGATTACTTTGTAGTTGTATCATAAACTACTGATGAAGAATTAAAACACTAAAATTAAATTTGATGTATATGTAAAATTAATGTGCAATAGAGAATTCTGTTATGAGGAAAAGCTACCTATTCTAACAGTTGCTCTGTTAGTCTAAATTAAAAATTACTGGCATAAATCAAAGTGTACAGTACATTTTACCACAATAATTTAAGTAATAAGAGATAAAAAAGATAGAAAATTGCTATTATTTTTCTTTCGCAATCTATAAATTTTATTAATATTGTTATTTTGATTCATACTTTAATAAATGTCATATTACTTTAAATTCATACAATTTTCAAACTATTGCACATTAAAACTGACAGCATTCCGCTTAAGCCATCATAATTTTTTAATAACTTGAGGTGACGACTTATCGAGGTTTTACTGTATATTTAAATGAAATTAATTAAATGAGATTCAAAAGACTAAACTATAATTAAAAACTTACCTGTGAATGAAACCCCTCTTATGTACATATTCTAAAGCAAGCAACACATCTCTCATTATTAATGCAATTGCCATTTCAGGAAGCCCAGTAGGAAAATGGGAATACATTATATCTTTAGCAGAACCTAGAAAAAATGTAAGATGTACACTTAACCAAAATTTTATACTAAAGGGTACATCTTTTGTTACATCAATTAAATTATGATAATATGTACAAACTAGTGGTAAGTTTACCTTGATATTAATGAAAAGTAAACCCATAAAACATAGTGCAAATCTAAAATTTTGTTTTCTTTAGTGTGCAACTGAGCACACTTTTGTCATGATAACTTGGGATATTTTATGGAGTTGTGATAGTCAGAAAGAACAGTAATCAGCAGGTCACAATAAGGAAAGAATGATGATTGAGTGTAAAATCTTTTACCAATAAATGGGTATAATTATGCTTCATAATGCAACTCAAACAAACACAGCTCACCATATGTCATTAATGGCATAATGACCCAAACTTCATTTCCATGAACAAATGCATAATAATATGGAAGAAGATTTGTATGCCTAAGTTGCCGTGTCACCAGAATTTCTTTCTAGAAAGAGTAAAAGTCATATGAATATTTAATTTTAAAAAAATTTGAAACAAGGTCAAATGAGCAATTTTTTTCTACACTAATAAATTTATTGTTTCTATCTAACATTTTTTTTTACATTTAATGTGTGAGACTACATATTGGCAGCTGAAATTTTGGTGTTTTTTCATTGACAAAAAATTATCTCTTCCCCCCCCCCATAAGAAAATCTTGCCTATGCCACTAAGACCTTGGAATATGTCTTTAACAAAGAAAAAACAATAATCACCTGTACATATGTTATATCTTCATTACAGTCTTCTAAACTGATTTTCCGGACAGAAACATGCATATTTGTAGGAATGTGTCTAGCCATGAATATTGTTGCTGCATTATTTAATCCTTTGCCTAAAATAGAATGAATATATGATGTAAAAAAATAAAATGTGAAATAGTTGATTTTTTTTCCATCTTGTATTGTAGATTTCACTTTGCTGTATTTTATAAGAAATATTTATAAAAATAAACATTTCTTCAACAGGCTAAAATTGAAATGCATATTTAAAAATTGCTGTTTGATGATAAAAATCCTATTCTTTAACATATAATGGGATGGAATTATGAAAAATTATCAAAGTAATTTAACACATATTGCTAAAGTAACTATTGTTGTGTCCTATGCAAATGAGAATCATGGCATGCAACTAACAAGGTTTTCACAAAAATGTGCAGAAAGAAATGAAAATTGGATATGTTTCATCTTTAAGTTCTTGCACAGGATTCTTTTCATTTTTCTCAGAAAACAAGTTGAAACATTGCAAAAATGTGAATTTTCCCCATATTTCAGACATTTTCATTTTTTTGTGCCTCATCAAAATTTCATTGACTTCTTTCATTTTTTTCACTTTATTTTATTAACTTCACACATAATCATTCATTAGTTTTAAAGTAAAAAATTTAAACATAGAAATTTAAAATTTGAATTTCCAAACATACATAAACATACTAACATACAGCTTTACATAAAATTAAAAACTCTTAAATTTCCCATAAAAACACTCTCATAACGGTTGAAAATACTAATTTAAGTGAAAGTTCTTTTCAAATTTCAATTTACATGAAAAAAATTATATTACCAATGACTGCCAAGAGAGCATAGTGAGATGAATCTGCTTCATATGTTCTCATGGCGGAATCTTTTGGCAAAAGAGGTATAGCTTCTGAAGCATAAGATGCCTCTGACTGAAAAAGAGGAATCAGATTTCCAGTTGTGAGTACCAAATAGTCCTACCAAAAATTTATTAATCAAAAATTTTCCAAATTTTCATTTTCATAGATGTTTAAGAATAAAAAATATAAACTGAATTTTTATTGTTGACTTGCAAAAAAAAAGAAAAAGAAAATTTTAACAAAGGTATAAGAAAATAAGAAAACTAGGAGGACAAAGTAACATAGTTGAAAATTTAAAAAATTCGAGAGACTGGAAAAAATTTGATACAAATGAAAATTTTTTTTATCTGAACTTTATATCAGCAAGTTTTACCATGTAATAATGAAGAACAATGAAAAATAAATAATAGAAAAAATGATATATACAAAAATAACTCCAGCAAAATACCAGTTCCAAGCTCAAATACAAAATATGATGCTAAATATGGGGGGAAATTTAACAAAAAAATAAAAACTTTATTTGTGGCACTATCCAAGCTTCAAGACATTCTTGCACACAGCCAAAGGAGTTATATGACAAATAGCATTTATGCAATATAGGGCATAACGTGGAAAATATAATACTTAAAAATGGACTTAGAAAATAAATGTACACTAGACACTATAACATCATGGCACAGATATATATTAAAGTACAATCTACAGAAAGTTTTAAGGGACCAAACAAGCCCATCACGGTTTTATACTCTTCTCAGCCACATGTACTGATAGCCAATCAGACAACGAGCTAGAAAATCACAAGATTGCAAACCAGCACTCACTCTCATTGTAACCCAATGTCTGGCTTGAACAGACAACAGACATGCTATCATTCTGTCTACTGAGCAAACTGTGAATAAGTGTCAGTCTAGTCCTGTGGCTAGTTAAAGTGGACCCTAGGTTAGAAAAATATGGTTGATTTTTAACCCTATAAGCAGTTTTATAAATTTCACTGATCCACATTAGAACTGGCACAGTGGGAATTAACAAACCCTACATAAAAATTCAACATTTTTTTCGAGAAAACTTTTTACAGATTTTGTGCAGGTGATATAGTGCCCTCCCCCCCAACTCTGAGAATAATTATACAAAAAAACCAAGTAAGAGAAATAGTCTAGCCTTTTCTATTATTTATACTATATGCATATTCCTATACTATCCCAAACGGAAAAAGTTATACAGTAGAATATTGATTACTGGGACCGAAGGGTGTTCGGAAAACAGATTTCGAAACTAATTTGATAATGCAAAGGAATAATTTGAAATTCAGCAACAGAACCTTAAAATAATAAAATTTAACCGACTTATTCTGAAAAGTAAATGAAAAAAAGTAGTGTATCCGAAAGAAAAATAAAATGGTAAAACAAATACATATATGCATGATAAATAACACCATAACGGCGTCAAACCATTCAAAAATGAATCTATCTTTAATTGCTTCAACTTGCTTATATGACATTTTGCAGGCTCATCCCGCAATAGTTTCAACATTAACAATTGAAGCGGGTCAGCGTTAGGCAGTGGTTCTAACCATGCGAGCCATTTTGTGAAACACAGTTCTGCCTCACTGTGCATTATTACATCTGCCATTAGTTCATCTTCATCACTTTTACAGTCGTCCTGATCAACTTGATCGTTCACTTTCGTAACTATTTCTCCATAATCCAAAAGATTATATCCCAGATCGTTGCTATCAATTTTCAACCACTGAGACACATCCTCTTCATTACAGGACTAGAACACAGAGAGTTTCTGAAGCATATCTAAGCATTCTTTTGAATCTGGAAGATTTTCATCGTCTTCAGTGGTTGCATTAAAACAATGAAAATACGGGCATAACTTCCTAAAACTTCGCGAGATAGTGACTCGAGGAAGAGAATTCCAAGCTTCTGCTTCCATGTAACAGCAGTCTTTCACATTAAGTGTTTTTGCAAAAGACAAGATATCCTGCGAGGAATTCTCTTCCTCAATCAGCAATTTTTTAGCAACTGCTTTCTGTACTGCCGTTTCACACTCTCCAGTACACCCTGATCAAGTCGTTGAATAAGGGGACTAGTGTTTGGAGGCAAAAACAAGCAAACTATCCCCTCATTCTTGAGCATCGAACAGCCTGGGTGTGCCAGTGAGTTAACCATTAACAGAACTGCTTTGTCTAAACCTTTTTCTTTTAATCTTGTTTAGACTTCTGGGACAAATATGCATTGAAACCATTCAGAAAACAACTTAGAATCCATCCATGAATTTTTCTGCGACAAATATTTTACTGGTAATGAGCGAACATTAATATTTTTGAAACATCTGGAATTGAGGCTTTTCCCTACTACAGTTAGGGGCAAGCGATGAGTCCCAGATGCATTTGCACATGCAAGGATTGTAACATGTACAATCTTTTATTTTCTTCCTTCCAGGAGCTGTAGATTCAGTTCCACCAGCAAAGGTTTTTGATGGGAAAGCTTTCCAGTAGAGTCCGGTCTCATCGCAGTTGTAAACTTGATCAGCTGTTAAACCTTCATCTTCAACAATTTTTTCGAATTCCTTAACAAATTTGGCTGCATCTTCTGAATTCACAAAGAGTTTTTCTCCTTCAATTCTGAGTTGATGAATTCCATGTCTTGACTTGAAACGCTGAAACCAACACACGCTCGCTTGAAAATGTTTATCACCTTCTAGCATTTCATTAAAGAATTTAGCTTTCTCCTGAAGCATTGGTCCACTTATCGGAACACCATCAGTTTTGTTTTTTTTTTTGTACGAACCATGTGTAAACAGCTTTGTCCAGCTTTTCATTCTCTGCCGATTTCATTGTGAATTTTTTCTTTAGTCCATCTGCTGTTTCCAAACTGGCTGCAAAATTTTCTAATTTATTGCAATTTTTTTTAAATCACTGATAGTTGCCACACCTAATCCATATTCAGCTGCAAGTTTCCTCACACCATCACCCGCTTTCATTCCTTTCACAATTTCCACTTTTTTTTATGTTTAAAACAATGCATTTTCATTTCGTCACCATTCTGCACTTGAGAAAGACGAAAAGTGTTGACACTACTAAAGCTAAAGAAAGAATGAAAAATATCTGTTTTTAAGCAAACTAGAAAAGATACCCCCTGACAAAACTGTGATAAGAATTGTTTCTTATCACAGTTTTCGTTGTCAAGAAGACCCTTGCCTCCCTTTCATGAAGAATTAAGATGAATTCGTAGACAAAAGAAAACGATGACAGCTAAATCTGCTCCTATTCAC
This sequence comes from Pholcus phalangioides, assembly GCF_987345545.1. Classification (NCBI taxonomy): domain Eukaryota; kingdom Metazoa; phylum Arthropoda; class Arachnida; order Araneae; family Pholcidae; genus Pholcus; species Pholcus phalangioides. The sequence continues at coordinate 15,991,873 of NW_028301604.1, forward strand.
GTGTTTGTTTGCTTGTCAATCTCTCATAAATACATACAGTGTACCTGGATTCACCATTGTTTACATTTATAGCTCACAGGTACAGTATGTACAATTGTTTGGAAGTGGATTATCGTACAATAGAATGAAGCTATCGAGTTGGGAGATAAGAGGATTCAAGTTCCAAGAAAATACCAACTGTTGAGCATCACTGACTATAGAAAACTGAAAATGAGATAGGTTGAAAAAAGGTGTTCGGTTGACCGAGTTGTTTGTAAAATTGATGTTTGGATAATCTATATTCTACTGTACTTCGAACACGTCTCTCTTCATCTGTTATCAAAACATGAGCAATAGCTGACTCTGCTCACTGGCTGTTGATCGACAGGTTGAGGAGGGGAATAGAAACCATGTTACTTAGAAAAAGAAAAATTGCAAAGTTCTTTGAGCTCGTCATTGCTCAAATAAGAGTGCTTCAAGGAGGCGAGATATCTTGTACCTACAGAGCTGATAGTTAATCAACTTCTGCTTCCTTTGGTACTTATGTGCCAAATAAGTTATGTCATTCTCTGAATATGGAACTAATACAAGTTAATGTCTATGTTTGATGGCCTACTGTTTTCTGAAAAGATTTTAAGTAACATTTCTGCATGTGAGCTCACTGCTAAATATCTTTGGGGTCATAGTTTTTGAAGAAAAAACAACCAAATATTAAATATTTGGAGAAATAGATGTACATATCAAAGTTAACCACATAGGTATGTTGCCTGCAACCAGTTCGGGAAACTGAAAAGTGCCAGAATATTTACAATTAGATGATTTTTTTTTGTGATGAGAAAATTTGTTTCTTTTCCGTGAAGGCCAAAATGAGTTTATCTTTTTTACTGATATAATGCACAAAATTAAACACGGAAAAAAATTTCCAATTTTAAACATTTTTCTGAAATATTAGCCACAGTTAAGAGGTTAAACTAATAAATGAAATTCCAGGAAAAACTAAATAATTAAACATGTGAAAATTGTCAACTTGCTAATGGCTGATAAGATGTTTCGTCATGAGCAACTTCAGCAACAGTGGAGTCAGTCTCCTGAGGAGTTCTGGAGCATCCACAGTCAGGCTGACACATTGAGAAACAAACAAAAAATATACCATTAGAAAAAAAAAATCATATCATTTATTCATTCGCCTTCTAGAGAACATGTTATTCTATTTTAAAAATGAATAATATAAGACGGATAAGGATAACTTACCAAACATGACATTGAATTTCCCCTGTGGGCCCACTTGCTCTTCACAATTCGATATGGGAAGGTTTTCACTTTCCAAGAAGAATTAAAATCGAAGTATCTAAACAATAAAAGAAAAATATATCACAGTTTTACCAATGACAGCAATGTGAATCAATATTTTCATGATGAAAAAATATTTCCACACTATAGCAGTCAAAATTGCAGCTTTCTGTCATTCCAATGTTAATGAATGTCTCTTTGCACTCTTTGAAACAAACTTTCGAGTTTTCATGCTTCTTTTTCGGGAATGAATCAACTCTTTTTTTATTACAATTATTGCAACAAAAGTTTAAAATTCCAGTAGACATTGTTTTTTTAGCCCGGAATTATATACCAATCAAGACACTGGTCAGGAAAGCATTTGTTATTCTATGAATGGAAACTTCTGACAATAACCGACCTCAAAATACAGCCCCACACAATCCTTAACCAACGAATGCTCACATCTAATCATGAATCAAAATTTGGGATATCACCTCTCAATATGCTTATAATATTAGAGGGTGAAAAGTTAGAGAATTATGCAAGATGACCAAAGCCAAACATTCCAAAAATGCCTGAATATTCATCGGATGGGGTTTGGGATAAAAATAATATAAATATAGTGGTACATAGAGTATGACTGTCTTGACTTGCAAGTAATACAAATTAAAAGGCAAAGGTATTGGTTGAAAATATTCCACATACAAGCTTGGAAATGTGCGTGGAAAATTGCATCTTTTACAAGAATGATCCGATGCTTTGAAAAAGTCAAAGCTGGCCGTAATTGCAGTACTGTGTTTGTCTTGCAAGTAAAACTACCTTTATATTCTACATAGAATACACTGTACTATACCATAATTGATTTGAATAAGAGTAATAATATTGTGGGAATTGGGAAATAAACAGAGATATCAATTATTTTATATAGAGGTTATGAAATACAAGTTTTCATGATACAAGTTGTTTAATGAATGACTTAGACTGATCATCCACTGGAAGCTACTGTCAGCAATAACAAGTCATGTGTGTGCCCAAGATTACTATTGCAATCTTAAGCACACTAGTAGCTTCCAGTCAACAACTAGCCTTAAACTAGAGGCACCAGTATAATTGGTGAATAAGAAGCTATCATATAATGAAAATCTTGTATCCTGAATCGAGTTTTTCCACATAAAATAATTGAAATTTATTCAACTCATTCCAGATTCTCAAAATATTAGGCTTAATTCTTGTATAAAAATCATTTGATCATTTTTATCACAACGCCATCATTTTATTAACGCACAAGTTGGAACCTATATTTATGGCCAATTCCAAATAGCAATTCACGAATTTCTTTTTCCATGTCTCTTGCTGCGAGGTTGGTGCACTAACCCCTTGATGGGTAACTTCATACAGCAGCGATGTATTCTGCAGTAATTTTGTCACTGTTTTACTTCAGTGTTAGGAAAGACTCTAACAAAGACTGGACAGGTATTGAACTCATGACACCTCTGAACATCCTTTGGTACAATAGGAGAGTGCCTTATTCGCCTAAGTTGCTGCACCCCTCTATTAAATTATAAAAATAAACATGATACAGTATATTCTATGTGGAATAAAAATAGTTTCGCTTACTGGATACATACAATACAAAATACAGTCTATCTACGTTGGTGGCTCCGATTTGTACAATGCGCCCGAGCTTTTGTGTGTTTAATGAGTTTTTTTTGTATTTTCCAGTTGAATATTCATTCACTAGCCAGTGCAATTTTAAGAAACCATTTTTCTTTTGCAACTAGAATTGTTCACTAGAGGAGACACTCGTGGGTCGGTCGAGGTACCATTGCACAACTGGAAGTCTGAAACATTCCTGTCATAACGATTATATACCTATTAATATTCGCCCATTTATCTTCATCGCTATCAGTTTAGAATACAAGTAACAGATTCGTGAATAGGAATCATCCACATTGTACCATCCGAGTTGAGATTTGGGTATTAAAGGCATGTTTACCGAAAAAAGTTCTCTGACATGAAATCCGGTAACACGAACACCGGCAAACCCGAACAAACCTCAAACTCAGGTTCTTCACTATTTCACACAAACTGTAAACAAATGTTTCGTAACCAAGAGCTAATGAGGTACACAGTTTTGCTCTTCGTTGTACGTTTACTATGCCTTTTTAACGTCTTCTCACGACAGTACTTTGGAATCGATGCTATGATGAGACCATATGTTCCATATACTTTTAAAATCACAGTACAATTGCTCCTTGGTTTATGAAGTTAACCCGTCATGTGCAGGCTTTTTGCAACAAATTTGAGCGATCTCTATTTGAAGAATCGGCGAATATTATCAAAAAACTGGTTTCCTTGTTAGAAATAAGGGGGAGGGGAGAAAGAGTGTAGTTTTATAGATTTCTCTTTCACCCTCACCCTCCCATATGTGATATCTTTCTCTCTTATAGTAAAAATATACATTATATGTGGGGGGGAGGAATCTTTGAACAAGGAGTATGAGCACTGAAATATCATACACAACACTAGCTACACACTTAGACTGTTAGGTGTACACGCTCACTTTGGTCCAGACTCTGCCACGAAGCTGGGCTGGAAGAGATCTCGGCAACGGGATAAGTCCGGTGGCAGAGACCCTGGCGTTCATTCATTCATTGAACAGGAGTATGGAAAGAACAGAGAGAAAAACGAACAACTTCCGTTCACGGGTCGCAATTAGGTTTCGCAGTGATGAGAAAAGAGATAGAAAAACCAGTAAGAGCTAGAATGATTTTCTTTCATCTGCGTTAGGATGAGATATCTCGTCCATGATCATAAAGGGGTTAATTCGTTCCTGAAGTTCGTTCATAAACCGAATTATTCCAAACCGAAATAATTTTTCTCTTAATAATATCAATGTAAAATGAATTGATTTGTTCCTGGGACCCCTATGATTTCTAGTGTGAACTTTTACAACGGCTTCTGTATACAGTATAACGTAAACCTAATGAAAATCATGAAACCAACACTTTTTTTTTCAAACCGAGCACAACTTTAGGTTATCGCCATGAGCATTTTAGTAACGAATGAGTTGTGCCGGAAGTGTGCATGTGTACCCTGAGTGTGTATCTAGTGTTGTGAGAGAGTTTTAGTGCTGTACTTTTCAAACTATGAGTGATGTGTAATGATTGAATATTTGTGCCGTTGTAGGTTTGTTGCTCTCTGCGGCGAAACTTTTTAACGGGAGATGGGCTCACATTCACTCCTTGAAGTTGAGAACCACAGTTGTAGTATCGTAGATTGTAGAAAGAATGGAAAGGCGTACGTACATTTCATGTATGGTGCAATTAACGGGAATTCACCGAAAGCCCAAAGATTGCAACGGGAAAATTTTCTCTTAACGGGAGTGTTTTCTCTCAACGGTAGTGACAAGACGGATGCCAGATCTAAAAGCCATAGCATGGGTGTCTGTGTGAAACGGGTTTATTGTTGCAGCACCTTAAACCCCGTTTACATGCGCAATATTGCGGTAGCATTGGAAGTTCTAGCACCCACTTGACAACTTTTTTACTTCATAGGGAAAGAAATTTAGAGCAGGAATTGCCCCTTCTTTGCTGGTTATCTTGGGAATGGAATCTCTTTTCCTATAATCCTTTGAGCGGTGAATTGAACCGGTCGACTCACGTTACCACTGACGACTTCTGAAAAGTGGGGATGAAGTGCCGGTCCATGTAAACGGGTTTTGGTGAAAATTCTTGGAGCCCATTTTAAACGTGCACCCATCCAATATAGAGAAACAAAAAACGTTAAACTTGCTTTACAGATTTTTAATAATCTATTGGAGGAGGGGTTGCTAGAACTTAATAAAGAAGCAAACGTTGTTGACTGTGAGAACACTTCTCATTTCTTAAAGATTATTTTAAGGTGGTGGAATATAATGAACGTGAAAACACCACTCAAAGGTATTTCAAAAAATGACATATCAGGCACCTATCACACCATCTGAGAATGATAAAAAAATAGTATTTCTTCATATGTTTATAGATTGGTTAGATGCTTGGGAAGCAATGGGACGTAAAAAGGGGAAATTGACAAAAGAGACTCATTCTGCTCTAAGGTTAATCATTCTGCTCTTACGTATTCGCTGATTGAAATTTGTAAATATTGTTTCGATGAGTTGAAAATGTCATATGTACTTTTAGGGAAATTCCAAACAGACTGCTTAGAGTCTCGCTTTAGCAAATATAGACAGTTCAGTGGAGCTCAGTACAATGTCTTTTTAAGGCAAGTATTTGAGGTAGAAAAAAAATTACGTAATGAAATGTGAAACGTTGTTTAAAGCTGGATTTCTAGATAATGAAGTAGTGGAGGAAAATTGTTCTCATTCAAGTCTCACTAATGTTGATTGTTTTAATGTTTCTGTATCAGATGAAGATTTAGAAAACTCTGTTGAAAAGCTTCCTGTGATTGCTTACATAGGTGGATGTTGTGTGAAAAATGTGTTAAAGTAAGTTAAATGAGACAATTGTATAGAAGCATTAATTGTGAATGATTTATCTAATCACCACTCTTTGATAAATGAATCATTAATCGTGGGAAACTTGTGTATCCAAAAAAAATTGTTGTGGATGCGCTACTCTTTAATTATATTGTTGTTGATAAGCTCTGCGCTGTTTTTTAGGGAGAGTTTTTAAAGAGAGATAATCACAGGAGAATAGCACATGAAATAACGTATAATTTATTGATTGAAAGGGAAATTTTTCCACCTGAAAGATGTGAAAAACATTCTATGGATAATAATATAAAGTCAATTTTATGGACATCTACTACTTGCATACTTGAACAATTTCTGTAAAAAAAGAATAACTTACTTGTGTAATGAATTCAAAACAAAAAAGTAAAAAACAATCCCGAGCGAAAGATATTAAAAAAGTGCAAACACTTTCCAAGTAGTTTAAAAAATAACCAACGATGAAGACAACAAGGAGAAAACTGCGAATTCCTAAATGTGTGTAAACATACTATTGGTATCGTTTTCAGAGCTAGGAAATCATGGCTTTGGCTTTGCTATTTGCCTTTTATCGTTAATTCCTTCTTCAACTATGGCGCGTAAATAGGGCGATAAATATACATTTGTATTACAACATGAGTATTTTCGTGTTAAATTCTGATATTTTTCATGATACATACCACAAATGATCAAAACTCCTGACTGGTTTCGTAATTCAGTCCTCAGGGAGAAAAAAAAATCAAAAAATATCCTCGCAGTATCTGATGGGATCGTTAGGCGAGGTCTTGGTTTAGCACTACTTCGTCTGACGTCACAACCCTACGCAAAGGCCAGTTATCTAGGTGGTCGTGGTTGAGAGCGATTCACTGTGCGCTTCAAGGACAGACGAAGCGCAGCATAAGAGGAAGAAACTAATGTTATCGCGATAGTTCCGTTACAACCACCCGTAGAGAAGGGATCCGGAAATGTTCTTGTTTTTTCTTTTCAAACCATCCATAACCACGGTCTATCACAATTTAAACTCGCATTTGCTACTTGAAGTTGGAAACCACAAAAAACCCATTAGTGTGCAATCTAACTTTTTAGACTAACTTGTTAGACAATCTAACTTTTAGTGTGCAATCTAACAATTTGAAAAAAAAATGAAGATTTCAGGGTTGATCAAGGTGGAAGAAAAGAACATACGAATAATTTGATAACAATTTTAAAATTCAGTTTTTCAGTCATATTCAGTGCTATGAGTATATCTTTCGAACAACTTTGAATGATGCTACTGAATAATATCATTCAAATAATTGTGCTCTATCTCGGATTACACTGGAACTTCCCATAACGGACACTCCCCGTTAGCGAACATTTTCTTAAATTTCCGTCCATGGGCCTCTCAATGTATTTTACCACAGTTAACGGGCACTCCTCGTTAGTGCTTACATAGCCTGTGTGTCACTCGGTTTCTTCTCATCTCCCCGTTAGCGGAGAAAATTGTCGGCACCAAGGGTGTCCATTATCGAGAAGTTCTACTGTATGTGGTTTTCAGCTGATATCACCTGAATACAGACGGACATGCTTATAACACTCCCGCTTTTAGTGAGAGTCTGTATTTAACAAGCAAATTAAGACATTTTGTTACGTACAATGATAATTGTATTGAAATTCTTTCGCTCTTAGCGAGCAGGTTTTTTTATGGTAGTTCGGATATAAATGACGAGAAATTAAAAAACCTGCTCGCACGTCATAATAAAATAGGAATCATCAAGTTACTAGGCAAAAGTGAAAAACATTTTTTTTTATACGTCAAAAATCTATAAAATTTTATGAAGTGGAGGCACTCAATAACAGACACCCTTGGGACCGAAATATTTATCCGCTAACAGGGAGCATCCGTTAATGGGTGGTAAAATAGCTTGAGCCCAGTGAAAAAAAGTGTCCTTTAACTGGAAGTACCGCTAACGGGGAGTGTCCGTTATAGGAAGTTCCAATGTATACTTGCTATAAGCACTTAAATTCCGACAGTGGCGCCGAAGTCGGGGGTGCTGTAGGTGCTCAAGCACCCACAGTATTTTGTAGAACAAGTTTGAGCACCTCCAGAATTAATTCACAAATGAGCATCTTCTGCAAAAAAACTCAAGCTAAGCACCTACAGATTTGAACCATTTCCGATCTCTATGATTTAAAAATTTTAATTTTTCAAATTTTCTTTTTGTCTTGAAAAAAAAAAGATTTCATTAGTGACTAGATTTAACGAGCATTTTCGCTGAAAACGAGCTCCTTATTAGAAGCGGGTACGACTGTACTCATTTAGTTTCTGAATTTTTTTTACAATTCATGTGTGTGCTCATTTCCAAGCATTTTTCCGCGATGCACGTCGAAGTACATAATATTTTATCGTACCAAAAAAACTTTAAAATTGTTTCAAGAAAAAAGTGATAAGAATAAAGGTCAGAAGGTAACTCGTACGAAGACACTGAAAAAAAAACTCTATCGCTCTCCTGTCTAGTTTAGTTTGTATGGCCATTGCGAAAAAAAATAAGGTAGGCCTACATATCTTCATTACTGAAAAGAATCAAAAAAAGCATTACCATAAAGAATGATCGTAATATTGAATATTCATAGGACTTGATGATCGCGACGGTATCTATTCTTTCGCATAGAACAAGAGCTGTGTATGGATTGTATCACGGTAACCAATGAGTACGAGGTTCCTTTACTGGTTCCAACATCGCAGGCTCAGTTCAATGAACCGAATGCGACCTTTGCAGAATAAGCAAGGAAGAAACTAAAAAGGTATAACTTTCACCCTCCAGGGGTAGGAAGAAAACTTCAGAAGAAGAAGCGATAATGGCTACTTGTCCATACTGGACGTAGTTTATGTTAAAAAGTTTCACACCGTCTCTTTTCGTTTTTCAATTCTATCTGAATAATGATCGGTTTGGGGAACGTCGGCAATGCTCATGCATGCCCACAAGAAATAGTATTGAAACGGTGATAACTACCGATTACATTCCATAATAGAAACTTTCCTCTAATGTGGTCATTATTTTATTCTTTCCGATTGCCTCCGCAAAACTCAGTGTCCGTGCATGCAAGAGTACCTTTATGATACGATCACACATATTCTCAGAGAAAACATTGCATTATAGAAAAAATTCGATAAAAAAAGAAAGAAAATGCAGTAAAAAACTTTTCTTTTTTTTGTTATATTAAAAGTTACGGAAGAAAATAGAAATTTGTTGTATTTATATACACCACACGCTCCGTATCGTATTCATCGCATAAAAGGGTTTGCCTGTATATCCACAAAGAAAAATAAATAGCCGAAATAGATAATGGGAACATTCAAAAGGAAATGACGAACTATACTTCGTTGAAACACTTGGTGATTCACCAGTCTATAATACAAAAAGTCGAAAAGATTAAACGAAAAGTAATTTTATATCGAAAATGTTTTTATGCCTATTTATTATTTACGTCACAGGTGTATATACTAAACGTTCTTGAATAGTGAAATAGATTTATATCAAGTAGTAATCAATAGACCGTAGAGATGGTGACTCACTTGGGTGGATACGTAAAAATATTATGCTATATCATATCATATTTCAAAATTAGAGACAACAAAAAATATCCATTACACACGTTGACTGGTTCAAAAAACAACAAAAAGATTTTTTCTCTTATCTGAAAGCATTTGAGATTCACATCGTCATGCGGAAGTATGAAACTTATCAAATAGTCTGAGAGTTTGACGAGGAAAATCAAGACACACTTGGCTGGAAAAGCGACCAGGTTGTTTTCCAGATGTAATGTATCAGCTTTGTATTGAAGAGATACTGTGTATTTCAAGTGGAGTATCATTGAGAAAGAGGAAAAGAGACGGAGTTCACACGTTTTGCTTTATGCCTTCCTAATGATTGGTTTATTGGCTTTCATTTGCGCTTTTTTTTTTTTTTTTTTTTATAGAAAGCACACATCGAAAGTGATATTCTAGAAACGAGATTTTAACGAGATCATCAACAAGAAAAACCTCAAGTATTGTCTACCCAAAGTGTCAAGTTGAAATTTCTATATCTTAATCAGAAATTCGGTTTGATTAAGCTATCTATTACATATGTGTGTATCATCAGATTTTACAGGGTGTTTCACGAATGAATCGAATGAAGAAAATGTGCTTTGATATGAATAAATAATATTTTTTTCTGATTAATAAAACCGATGTTCCCAATTGGGAACATTGGCCGTTAAAAGGTCAATTTCAAAATTATCCGTTGAATTTTTATTCCTTCCACTTTCTCCAACTTACAAATGCCAACCCAAGTTACGAATAAAAACATTCTTCAACTAGTGATCCCTTCATGACCCCACAAAGGTGGGGCTTATAGGGCTCTAGCTCTGGAGCTCGGGACAATTACCATCATTTTTTTGCTTTTTCATGTGATAAATTCACTATAGATGAGCCCGTGAAAAACCTATCTTGGGGGCTCGCCAAACAGCCCAGTCCCTAGGGTAGGGGCTCTAGAAAAAGCTCACGGGCTATGAATCCTGCTGTAGGATGTGGAAGACATAGATATATTGTTCGATAAATGAGTTCGTATCGTATGAGGAACAGTTCATCCAACATATGCCATTGTGAGCGTTTTGAATGAGTTAAGGACTGTATCAATTATATATATATCATGCATACTGCAGTTGTCTCGTAAGCAGAATTCTGCCTAGAATAAACTGTGCTGTGCCGTGTAAAAATTTATATTTATACGAGTATCAATATTGTGTGGATGTGGAATAAATTAATCCTTTATCTACCATATTATGAAAAATAAAATAAGAAGAAAATGATTATAAATGAATATGAAAATATAAATATAATGATAATTATATATAAATAATTATTGTGAAAATTATTTTGTAGGTCATTTTAGGTCTAATTAAAGACAAAAATAAGTAAATTTTTTCACCACAATTAATTAGCACATAATAAATTATCCAACTTGGTACCGTGAAGTACCGTCAGTAGATAAAGGGTTAAAGGTATTTTAATACGAATTTTTCTTCATACGAGTAACTTTTAGGCACTAATTAAACTCGTAAGTTGAGATACTACTCTGCAGTCATTCGAATATAGGATCACTTATGATTAAAGTTTACGCGGATTTTTTTTATTGCCAGAAGCTACGAAGAAAATTACGGATCTTCTTAGGTAAAAAGAGTTGTGGAGCGTGAAAGATGTGCATGACAGCTTGCAACCAATTTTAAACGTCTTATCAAGATGCTATTAAATTTTGAGGGTCTCTTTTTTTTCTTCCCCCAAGAACCAGTCGTTTCGTGACACTCTTTTATTTACATGACTACGTTTTGTAACAATTAAAAAAAAACTATATAATGCCGCAAGCTTTCTCAACACTTTTCAATGTCACTCGTTTAAAGATTCAAAGAAATAAGAAAAATAGTGCACGTTTATTTTCAGAAAATTAGAACACTCGATAAACCCAGTTGATAAAATGCTCTAATTAGAGATCCCAATTTCACAGTCTCTGTGATTTGAGTTTCCCTCTCCTTTCTTGGGTATACCTGGAGGTAAAAAGTCTGCATAAAGAGGAATAAATGCTCCTGTAAATTTCAAATGGATATTTTTTTTCTTTTTTCATAAAATTTAAACATCCTTGAATTCATTTTAAAAAAATCAAAAAATTCAAATATAGAAACGCATCGTAACATGAATATTTTAACGAATGAACGACTGATTCGAATTAGAGGGTTGAAAAGGGTCGAATTAGAGAGTTATAATTCTTATCATGTTATGTATAAAAACCTAGAATTCGTTTATCCAAGTATTATGGATACGTATTAGGAGATTTTCGCTAACGTAAAGCTACGTATACAGGTGCTTCGACAATATGTAAAAATACGTGCTGCACTGTAGAGATTCACTGTACTCGTAGATATTTGGTCAGCTGGCGCAATCACGTATTTTTGCACCCCTTTGTAATGTTGGAGTGGTTGAATTTCGTTTCCCCCCTCCCCGCTTCCTTAGTTGCTGTCCTGGCAGTTTGACCACCTTAGTCTTTGACGATGGATTTTATGTATCGTCACATTATATCAATAAGTTTTGCTCATATAAGAAAGTAAGTCAACCTCAGCTATGGCTCGCGTATGTCTCATTATTATAAATCGTAGAGGTTAAAGCTATAGAAGCTCAAGCTATATAGACTTATAGTATTATACAATAAAACCTCGGTAAGTCGTCATTCTAATAAGTTGTCACTCCGGTTAAATCGTCATTTTTCTTCGGTCCCATCTAGCTTTCATAAATAGCAATGTTATTAAACCCTCGTTTACTTGTTGCTAATTTCGGTTAACTCGTCACTATTGAAAAGTTTGAGAGAGAGAAACAGATGATTTCTATTGGCTCCCTTTAAAGAAAAAGCTTGATAACAGTATTGCCATATGTTCAAATGTGACCATAAAAGACTCATGTGTCAAAACGGCACATTTCAAGGAACGAAAGTTACACTTAGGAAGTCGATTTGCTGATTAAAAAAACAAACGTTTTTGAAACGTTAGGGCACTGTTCGAGCTAGACTTGATTTATGCATGGGCGATCACTAATTTGGGGCTTCAAATTTAAACAAAATATCTTTGTTGAAAAACCAAACATTTTTCGCAAAATGAGGATTCCTTTGTAATGTCTGCTTTGCCTACCCATAACCCCTTCCAGTCAAAATTGGGCCCTGTGTTCGAAATTACCTTATATACATCATCTACATTATTTGTATCATGATGAAGAATTCATTGCACTAAAATTAAATGTCATGTACATGTAAAATTAATGTTTGCAATAGTTGTGTTGAAGAGAAAAGCGCTGATTATGTTAACAGTTGCTCTGATTAGTTTGAATCTAACATTACTAGTATAAATCATAAGTGTACCTGTGTATTTTACCAAAATAAGAAAATATTAAATGCTCAAAAAAAGTAAAAATTTTGTTTCTTTTTCTCTTGTAATCTATAAATTTTGTTAATATATTGTAATTTAAATTCATATTTTAATAAATGTTATATTACGATTTATTGTATCGTATAAATAAATGTTATTTATACGATTTCAACAGTATTGCATATTGAAACTGGCGGCGCTTCACTTGAGTCGTCAATACGCTTAAGCCGTCATGATTTCTCGACAACGTTAATGACGACTCATCGCGAGGTTTTACTGTATTTAGTGGCATCGGAACCAAGAATGCTGTGAGTGTGCGAGCATCCACAATATTTTGTGGCATGGGAGCGAGCACCCCAAAGATTAGAATCATTCAAGCCTAGCATCCGCAGTTCTAAAACATTTTTGAAGTTCTGATTATATTGAACTTACTAATATGTGTATCGCTATAGTGCCTCAGGTATCGAGAAACAACCAAATGAAGTATTCGAGCATCTCCGTGTGGGCATAGGTGGAATCTTGATGGAAAGCGAAATTTCAATCTCAAAACTGTTTCCAATAGTTGGAATTAGAATGTAGAAAACAACGTAAAAATAAGTCTTTTAATTCGTTTGTCAACACTTTTTGATTCCAGCAATTGAACAAGCAAAGCAATGGAAATTTCGTTTTCCATTTGGTCCTAGCTTTCCTAGCTAGCATTTTTTGTCTTTTTTTTTATCCCTTTATCGTTGTTATTTTATTATTTATTTGATTTTTTTCCTAAAAATATTTACCATCACCCAGTTTATTAACTGGAACTATTCGAACATACACACAAGAAAATATTCAGTTTTAATTGTGAGAATTATTTGTTCCAAATAACCTCTCACGCATGGGGAAACAGTAAAACCTTTGTAAAGCAGCTAATTCTGTTGAAGGCATATTTGTAAACGGTCCGGAATTTTTCTCCTATACCAGGGGTTCTTAACCTTTTGTGTTCCACGTAGCCATGGCCCCCACAAGGGATGGGCTGACAAGGCTCCATCCCTGGGGCCCGGGAGGATTTTAATCATTTTTTTTTTGTTTTTCACGCTTTAAATTCATCATAAAGGGGGACCCGTAAAATATCCCAGCCTAGGGGGCCTTGCTTCAAGATGTGGGGACCATGCACGTAGCCATTGGGGCCATTAAAGTATTACGTAAGCAGATTTTCAGCCATTTTTGGCCCTCTCCCACCTTGTCAGCAAAAGTCAGCAAAACACTGACCCCCTCCCTCCGTCAGCAAAATTTCGTCAGCAGCTTAGAATATTTCATATCTTCAAAAAGGGGGTGGTTGATGACGTAAGTCATCTTCAACCCCCCTCCTCCCCCTTGTCATCAAAAGTCAGCAAATCCGAAACCCCCCCCCCTTACCCCCCCCCCCCCCCCCGATGCCGACGTAATACTTGAATGATCCCATTCTGCCAATAACACGAAGTTTACAGACTACCGTCCCAATAGAATGAATGCCATGGACTCATTTACAAAATAATATTCAGTATATTTAGCAATTTAAAAACAATGAATTAATTGTTTTCTCATCTATCGGAGCCACTGAAATCTCGCTAGTGATCCCCAAGAGGTCCGTGAGTCCCTGGTTAAGAACGCCTGTCCTATACATTATACCGATGGAACCGTTTCCTGAGAAACAAAAGGTGGCCATTTCACAAAAAAAAACAGGATTCAGTTAGGTGCGGGTCCAGAGAGGGAAAGGGTGATCACCCCTCCGAAGAGTCAGACAATATGGATAAGATTGGTATGTAGTGTAAAATACGGGACGATCCACCGAACCTACTTAGTCGCACCTCCTAATACATAACCATTGATATGTGCCTGCTTTCAACAGTTTCATGGCATTTGGTTCGGATTTTGTTGTATAGAAATGTGCTCTGGGCCCTTGAATGATCTAGAACTATACCGCTGTCACTCAAGTGATCTGGGAAGTAGCACGGATCCCTTAAGTGCACATAGGCGGAGATAGACTTGAAAGTATGGGAGGGGGGCATGATGATCATATCAATTTATATAAAAGCATATACATTGAATCAGTCGGCTCACCTTCCACTCTCGCCTTCTATCTCCACTCATACTTAAGTGGTCTGGATCTGTGCCGCGGGTAACTTAAATGATCTATAAATATACTACTTGGTTCACTTTTATAAAATTATGTTTGAGATCACGGGCCACATCAAATAACTTCGAGGGCCACATTTTGCCCGAGGATCATGGGTGGAGCATGTATGTTATAGAGCAACGTTTCTCAACCTTGCTAAACCCAAGAACCAGTAAAATATCTGAAACAGTTCGATGGACCACTTGTGTCCCGTATTACGAGACATTGCAGTATTTTCAGTTGTTCCGAATTTTTTATACATTTGTCCAGTTTTTTTCAACGATACTTATTTAAATTTGTAATTTTTACTAAAATCGTGAACAAACGGCCCTTTCATAATTATTATGATAACTATGGCTATAAATACAAATATTCATCTCAGGTATTTGTCGGGTTCAACTTTTTTCTTCAATTTTCAGCGTCTCTAAATACAATTAAGGATTTTGCGGACTTATGGCAACGTTTTTGATGACCATTGGCGACGTCTTCTTATTTTACGATATTTAAGATCCTAGTTCCTCTTGTTTTTCCTCAATGAAATATGGCCATCTATATTCATTTGAATGTTTTTTCGTCAAATGCATTTTTGTTTACTGCGATTTGTAATAGCCCTTTATTTCCCCCATCCTTTAACCATTTTTGCAGTAATTAGCAAATTTGTCATAAATTACATCTTTTGGCTACAATCAGTGGTAGGATCGTAATTTTCAGCATTTTCTTTGATGAGGTATGGTGAACCTAATTATGAATGTTCAGTTTTTATTTGAACCCTTATGATGATATAAATTACTAGGGCGACTGAATAATTTTTCATTCAGTTTGAATTGAATTATCAAGTCTGCCTGCGGACCCCATATGACATCGTCACGGACCACCTCTGGTCCGCGGACCATAGGTTGAGGAACGCTGTTATAGAGAGTTACAGCCCTCGATTCTCAGGGTAATTTGTTTGACATCCTTGTTGTAAGAATGAAAGTTCGAAAAAAAAATGTTGAGGAACAACAATGAATAAATAAATAAATGTAAACTTTTTCATTGCACGAAACAAGTCATCAAGTAAAAGAAATGAAATTTTGATCGTGATGAGAAAGAAAGAGAAGATGTCTTGGGCATTCAACCTTGACTTCGTTCTGCCTCTTGCTCTAGGGCAAAATCTGATGATGTGTCAGCACGGAAACCAGTTCTTCAGAGAATGGCGTTCCTTCTGTGACCGCTAAACAGAGAATATGTGTGTGCATTTTTTTCCCTTGGCTTGAACACACACACACGGTGGTTCTGCAGCCATTCCCGGCTGTTTCACATGGGTCTTGGAACTTGACCAAATCATGCCGTCTGACGGCACGGCAATCGGATAAATATGTGGTGCATCCACAGCAGTGGTAAAAATGACTTGAAAAAGAATTACTGATAAACAGAGGAAATTTATCTCCGAAGGATACGTAGAAAGTGTGTGTATACATATGGCGTGTGTCAATCGAAGCAGATAAAAATCATGTGGCACTTTAACATCACGTGAAAAAGTAAAATGTGGTTTCGAATTCAGTGTTTCCCTTCAAAGATGCTTTTGGTTTATGCGGCTTTTGTCCTTTGTACTCTTATTGGATTTAAGAGATGCGAAGACACCTTAAACGAAAGTAAGATTCTTTACATTTAAGGGGTGTCACGACCGCCTGAAATCAATTTTTCAAAGGTAACTTTAACAAGTATTTCATTCGACTGCAAAAAATTTTTGTGTAAATCGGTTATTTCAAAATGAAAGGACGGAGTAACAAATTATAGTGTAAATGTATACAAGATAAAACACTTTGAACGCAATTTTCTCAAATAGCAGTTTCTGAACTCATCGTAAGATTAAAAAATAACTACTGCAACAAAAATTCAGAAATTTTTCAGAAATGTTCATTCGACACGTGTTACTAAAATGAAACTTTCAGCAACTGACCAATTGGAAATATTTTTAAAGAAATGTTGAATTCAAATTTTTGAAATTTAAATTGTTTTTCAAACTTTAAAAATTCATAAAATTATAACGAATGGTCAGATGTATAAGTTCGATTTTCATTTTACTAACACGTGTGAGATAAACATTTCTGTAAAATTTCAGAACTTTTGGTGATCTAGTTATTTTTAATTTTACGAATTAGCTCACAAACTGATGTACACAAACCAATAATACAAAGTAGATATCTGAGAAAATCACGTTTAAAGTACTTTATTTCGTATACATTTCCACTATAATTCATTACTTCTTTCTTTCATTGTAAAATATCCAATTAATTGATTGACATGAAATTTTTATCATTTGAATGAAATATTTTTTAAAGTCATGTCACTCCTTGGGTCATTGAGTCATGACAGCCTTTAAAAACAAGTATTCATTGTTTATTAATGTGTAAACATAAATATATTTGAGTCTGCACCATGGATGTAATTACCATTCACATACACTTTTTGCTTTGATATTTAAGAAATTTGTGTGGCAGGGTGCTACTACTATGTATTCATCACAAGTAAATGAAATGAATATTTCAATATCTTTTGTCCATATAACAATCACTACCGACTGTAATTGGATAGCAAAAAGTCTTGTTTTACTTACTCAAAATTTTCGCGTGCGAAAAACGTAACACATTACACACACCTGAAGAAAAGAAAAAAAACACGCCTCTTTCCACAACATCAGATATCGAACCATTCCACCTTCAGACAAATGCAACCTTGGATGTGTCCACTTGACGTCTACTACACGTAATAATAACATAAATGAACATATTGACATTGAAAAGTTTCCATTGACATAATGTTTTGTCTTTAATAATCAAAGTGAAAAAATTCATAAAAGCGCGGGTAAACGGCAAGAGTATGATATTGAAAAGTGATTTTAATGAATATCTTCAGGAAATACATTTTGCATTCAATATTCAGTTGCAATTTTTTTATTTTTTCTGCATACTGTAGCAATTGAAGTATTTGCTGTAAAAAAATGATAGAGAGCTTCACTTTCACCAATTTTTGATAAATAAAAAAAAAATTTATTTTTAATTTTGAAGTTGCATAAATTTTTTTTTTCAGTTATTATCTATTCCTTTTCACACGATTTGGTTCTTTTTAGCGTGAAAAAGTACTTGATATATTATATATTCTATAGAATGAGAGAATTTTTTAATTTTGAGCTATTTCTTTTTCTCTACTAAATTATGATCAATAACTTTTTGGAAAAATTATTTCGCATTAAACGTCATACAGCATTTTATTTTAAAACTGGAAATTAAGAGTTAACTTTTTTTCAATGGCAAATTTGTGTTTTCACTGGTCAAATTCATTTTCAGTGACATCTGGTTCATCGGTCGTTGTGTGTCTATTGTTACTACTACATTTGTGTCTGCTTTCAGTTCTTCTTGAAATGATACTTCATTCTCTCCGACTTATTTTCAGACCTTTAAATTTTTGGGCTTCAAATTTCCTGTCAAGAAAAAACAGCTCCCGGATTTGCTTCTTTCTTGATGCAGACGAAGCAGACATCCAGCTCGCTCAATCGTTAATTGAACTTGAAAACTGAAGCTGTGTTTTTACATGTTTTTTGAACAATTGAAGTTCCTTTTTTATATCGTGTATACCTCTATGTGTATACCAAAGTTTTTGAATCCAAGGACCAGAGAAACTTCTGGAACAATTCGACAGACCACTATTTTATGGTATGGAAGGGAGAGGGTTTAATCTTTTATTTGAACCCTCGTGGTACTAATATTTATGGCATACGATTGAATGCCGCCTATGCAGGGCGTAAGCAGAATTTTCTCGGGGGGGGGGTTCAATTTTTTTTCTTCTCGGGGAGGGGGTTAACGTTTTTTCTTGCAAAATAACACTATAATCTCAGCTTGAGGGGGGGTCTACCCCCCCCCCCCTTTGCGTACGTCAATGCCTGCCTGTGGATTATCTTTTCATCTTCTTAGATCACTTGCGCTTCGCGGAAAATAGGTTGAGAAACACTGGTACATAAATTATAATTAGTAGAGCTCGGATTTTCATAACCTAAAGATGAAACGTCATTGCTGATCGATTAAAAAACTAGAAATTAAGGTTTTTTTAACTTATCAGCAAGACGTTTCATCTTTAGGTTATAAAAAAAATCCGAGCCTTTAATCATTATATTATTTTTTCAACATTCATCTCAGTAAAAATAATCTGCTATGCCGTATCGTATTCTAATTCGAACTTAGTATTTTAGGACCGCTGTATCTTAGTTATTTGTTTATCGATTTCTTTTGTAGGCCGCTGTATCCTGAAAATTTCTCCAATTCTTCGAAAAAATATATTTAAATATTTGGTAAAAACGGGAAAAGGTGTATTGATAATCAGTCAAACCTCCGTTTAACGGACACACCGAATAAGAAACACTTCCATTTAATGATGGATGGCCTGATCCGTGTCCTTTTGAATAGGAACTTATTTACCTCTGAATACGAGACACCTCTGTTTAAGGGACGAAAAGTATGGCCCCACGGGTGTTTCTTGTTCAGGGTTTTCACTATACTGTTTTTATAAAGGGGCAAAATATATGCTTTGAAATTTTTGAGCTAATTTTGTCCGTAGTAATAGACGGTGAAAATAATTTTAATTATATAACTTGAATCAATTTTTCCTTGTTCTAGCATGTCTCAGATTTCAGTTGGCCAGAATCTCAATCGACTATACCTATAAATTGGTAATAAAGTCTCAGATTTTTTAGGGGGATCCTTTTATATTTTTAAGAAAAATGACGAAAAACCCCTAATTTTGAACATCAACTGCTCAGCATCCATTAGGAAAGAATAGTTTGTTCATTGTGATTGCGTAACACACATGGATGGCATACCTTATTATAATATGCGTTTGGCTTAAAAAAGGCGGAAATTCATTTGATCAATATGAGTTGATTTGTTTCCAAAATTTTAACGATTATAATTTCTCATTCTAATCAGATTCTTACCAATAGCTGATTTTCCGAAAATTTCGGATCGAGAAATAAACATTTTCATGTTTGCAACACCCTTCCGCATACATTTCGAACATCACTCACAATGAAATTCTAATGCATCAAACATTTTACTTCCAATTTCAAAAATTGATGGATATTCAAGTATAGTAAACCAAAGTAACGCTGAACAGGCTCAATCATTTGAGAGGAAAAAAAAAACTAAAGTTAATTTCTCGTGAAATCAAAAATATTGGATTTCTCTCGATGAGGAATCGATTGAACTTGAAGGTAAGAAACAGCAAAAACAAAAGTCACGAGAGAGACGTGTCAAGTGACCGTGAATTCACGATAACATCGACCATTCACTGAAAGACAAAGACGACATTGATGATATCAAATATCTTGTAAGATAGCGGAAGAGACGTTGAAGTCGTCCGTTCGATACAATCAAAACAACAATAGTGTGTATGAGCGACGTGATAAAAAAGAAAGGGATAAAATTCTTATCAACCACGTCTAATAATTCTATAATTTTCTTTGCCGCATTTTAGTGGTCTCCTTATCCATATCCCAGGACCACAAGGGGACCGGTCATATTGCCCCAGGTTTAGAGCCACTGCCTGCTGTATGGCATCATTAGAAATATTTGAGATTTTTAATATTTAGTCATTATTATTTCACTAGCGGATACCTGCATTGATTAATGGAAGCTAAATCTCGGTTGTGACGTGAAGTCACAAAAAAATCTTTTCTGATAGAGAATTCAATATGTGGAATCTACAGCCGAAAGCAGACACTGTTGCCAAATTCAAGAAAAGATGACACTAATAGTTACTGTATCGTCAGTCATACTGCTTAAAATATTTGAGAGTTTCGTTGTAATTTTTTGTTGATTTTTTTTTTTTTTTTTTTTTTTTTTTGGGAGGGAAGGAGTTCTTACCTATTGTATTTCATCCAAATTTATTGTATCAATTATCCTGTATTATTCTAGTTCCAAATTAAAAGAAATACTAGTCTCGTTTTTCAGTGAAGGTCAGTGCCTTTTTTCTTACTTGGCATAACAGAGAGATCACTGTTGCGCCTTCCAATGTTGGAACTCCCAGAAGTTTTTTTTCACTTTCAATAACTTCCCACAGTATTTTCTCAGTGTTGCGATTCAATTCTGAGTGAATTCGAAGAGCAGAAAGAAATCATACACAAAAGCAACAAAAGAGTGAAAGGCAGGATTTCAACGGGTTGCTGCGTTGCAATAGATTTTATTTTATTTACGATACAAAAGTTTCCCCTTTCATTTGCAATTGAAATTCATCGCTAACGTGTAAATCACTCTTCTGTTTGTCTTTCTTTTCTTTTTCTATAGTGATGCTTTCACTAGAAAACTTCGGTGAATATCTTCCTGAATTTTTTATTGCTGTTTTTATAAAATATTTGTATTAGATTTTCAACGGGGTAAAGTTTTTAAATTTGTGGTTAATCTCTCATAACTAACCTTGTAAATCAACGTGTTTCGATCACAGTGAAGAAAATATTTGAATAATGTATGATGCTCAAAGTAACCAATTCGAAATACGTAGTCGTTTTTATCAAAAATCTTGCCTACAACAATTGCTGAAATTTTGATAGCTAGTCACCCCCCGCACTTATAAATACAAAAACTTCCGAAGACTGATTTGTGATTTGGAATAGGATAATATAAATGAATATTTAATTCTTTTTTTTCCATTTTATTTTAGAATTTATAAGCGAAAGCTTTCTTCAGAAGTACGTCTTCAAATGATCAAGGCTTCAAAAAAGATCATCTCTCATATATATGTCAGCTATATTCACTCGTAGTGCTTTTCAAAAGTTTATCTGCGATAGTTTGCTAAAGGAATTCGCGGTTGTACATGCATTTCAGAACAAAGCCAAACCAGAATTAAAATATAACCAGCGTTTATGGCATAGAGTTGTGGTTTTTCGGTTCTTTTGGCTCCCTCGCTGTTGGACGAAGGGCTCATTATTAAAATAAAAATGCTAACTTTTTATACGGACACCCATTTGAAAGTTGTTGTCCTGTTTCTTCTGATGCCAACAAAAAAAATCGCGTTTCTAAGTGTAATATTCCCTGAGAATTCGAAAAACGGAGGAAAATTGGGTTAAACGGTTTACCCGTTTTCTATATTTCATCTACATTTGACATCCACATTTTATGGGCATCTTTTTTCAGCCACCTCTTTGAGAAATTTGCCTGTTGTGGCCTATGTGTTTGTACTTCTATTGCGTACCAAAGGATGTTTGAAGGTGTCTCGAGTTTCGATACCCGATTCGTCTTTGTCAGAAACTTTCATGTCGCGGAGGTACAACAGAAACGGCTACAACATGATCAAAGAAAACGATTGCGGAGGGAGTCCCACACCGAGGGGTTAGCGTACCAATCTCTTCGTGAGTATAAAAAAATCGAAATGACCGTTCGGAATTCGCAATAAATTGTTGGTCCAGGTTTAATTAGACCCCGTGTGCAGAAAATGACCGTGGTGCGATAAAAATGATAGAAGAAGAAAAAAAATTACTCCATTACAATATACTACTTTTTATTATGTTCTATGTTATTTTTTATGCACTATTTATTACTATTAGGTATGGTTCGTTGAATTTTTTCCCAGAATAAAATGATTCAGCATGCACACAAAAATTCAGAACCTAGCGAAAAATTCACATAGTTGATTGTTCACGCTAACTCTCTTATCCCTCTTTTCTATAGCATAATCAAAATTCAAATTCTAAAAAATTATTTGACCTCACATCCAGATTTGGATTTCGGCGGGTCATCTGATCGATAATTCGAGATATTTTAAGGCGTCGAGACAATCAGATACGGAATTTATGACAAGAAAAAATCTGATCATAAATAATATTTATTCCATCTCGATCTTGACGTTTCCTGCCTGATCTCGTCTTTTGCTGCCCTTTCGGTGGGACCAGTTCCATGGTTAAACGGCCAAGGGGCGTCGACACGTGAAGAGGTAATCGCCCATGACCGTGAAGCTGCACCAACGACAACTTTCAGTTGGAGGAAACGAACGGACTGTCATCTTGTTGCGGGTTTTATGATCGATTTATGATATCTTTCGTATTCTCATTTTATCTCGATGAGAAATCAAACACAAAAGAAAAACACGCAAATCTGGATACAGAGCGTAAAAAATGGCCCAAACTTTATTTGGGAAAAAATTAATAACTTTTTTCTTATTTTATAGAACATTTATAAAACTCTCTTGAGCTCTTTTTCTTTCCGCCATTCTCATTTTTGCTTGGCCATTTCATGCGTATGGATGATGAATGGACTTTGACCAACAATTTATATAAGATTCTGAACAGCTAGGCATGTTTAGCATCGGCGACGACATGAAGACGACATGAGAGGGGGGGGGGGGCTGGAAATTGCCAGTCGTCTACGGAACCTAATTGCGTACGAAGGAGGAGGAAGGGTGCGTTGCATTGCATACTCAATAATTCCGGTGGGAGCTTACTCAAATGGCCTCACCTCCCCCAGATTCTGGTGCATATGATGCCTAGTCATCGTAAATTGAAATAGAACCTAGAAAACCGGAGGAAGCCGCACAAAAATGTTTCACTCTGTTTCTAAACGGTTTAAGTACGTATATGAGATATCGAGGGTAAAATCAAATACATATAAACCAGAATTATACTCGTACTTTATAATAATTTTTAGATGAATAAAAAGATACACACACAAAAATAAAACATTACTTTTTTTGTATAATCCCCAGATTTTGAAACACCTTTTCCTAATGAATTAGCAGTTTTTCTGTCCCTTCTTCGAAGAAAAAAAGGGATATATGTGCAGCCAGCTAATGCTCCTCTACTACCGCAGCATCCTCGAATCGCTGTCCTTCCAATGCTTCTTTAAGCGGTTCAAACAAATGAGACAATAAATCCGAACGGTAGGGAGGATGTTCCAGAGTTGCCAGCGAACTACCTTCAGCTTTTCAGTCGTTTGTGTAGCAGTGTGTGGCCTTTCATTGTCTTCGAGGCGAATGACTCGAGGAACCCACCTAGCCAGGGCCGTCTTAAGAACATCAAGGGGCCCCCGGGCCAAGTGATTTTTCTGAGGCCCTGCCAAGCAAATTCTCAAAAAATTCAACTACTCATTTTTCTGAGGCCCTTCTTCTCCTGAAGCCCCCGTGCCGTGCCCTCGTGGGCCCATGCGGTAAGACAGCACTGCACATGGTGCAGTCCATGGTGCTATTAAATAAAGATATGAGTTGCTATAGGCAAGAAGAATGTTTAGGAATTTTTTAGTATTTCCTGGTATTTGCCTTATTCGTTGATGATTTTTTGAGTAAGAAGATGTAAGACTGCAAACATCTAAACCACTTTCCAATAACTGTTAGAGGTCCACTTATCGCCACCCTACTCTTTGGGATGAAATTCCGGTTCATATTTGATCCACCTACGTATAATATCAGGTGAAATCGAAACTAAAGTGCTAGGAAAAAGTTTAAGACAACCGAAAATTTACCATACCTCGAAAACTTGTTGATGTAAATACATGAAAATTTTAGAGTGATAATTACAAGTAGAACTAAACGTTTTCCAGTGAAAAAAAAATTATGAGTGCCACTGTCTGAGAAAAGAATTTTTGGATTTGTAGTAAAGGTCAAAACTTGGAAAAAAGTATAAGGACACTGGGAAAAAGTTTTATGCACAAAATCATTTTAATAACCAAGAGGAGAGAAAATCATCTTTTTTCTCTATAATCTTTATCATTCTGGATGTCATCGATCGATCTTCTAGCTGGACAGTTAACGAATTACATCTACTTGACCTCAAACCAAGACATTGCAGACTTTGAAACATGTACAAAAGCGTTGTCCTGGTCCTGTTGAAACAAATACTGTCCGGAAGTTATAACAGGTTCCTCAGGTAATAGATTTTCTGCCAGAATTTCTTGATACGACTCTGAGTTCATTTTGCAGCTTATGAACGCAATTGGCGTTCCCTTGTGATGCAAAACTTCCTCAAACCATCACTGATCCCCATTCGAATTGGCGTTTCGAAAATATGGCTTTTTGTCACGGCGTAGGTCATGCCAGTAATATTTAAAACCATCAGGTTCATCCAAATTTAACTTCTTCTCATCAGAGAAAACATCCTCATCCCACTTGGCACCGGAAGTTACATGCTGTTTGGCCAATTCATACATTCATATCTCTTTTCTCAGTGCTGTTTTATAAGAGGAAGGTTATACTTCGATTTTGCCGTACCAGACATTTGACATTTTTTTGTCACACTAGGCACAGTTCGACGTGTGTAAGGCAAGTTTTATTTCTTCTGAATTACACAGAGAAATGTTTTTCACGTAAAAACTGTGGATAAAATAGTCTCTTTTTTTTTGACGAATGATGAGAGAAAGAAGCCTTCTTGTACAAGCTTTCAGTTTATAATTCTCAGGCCCATTTATGAAACTTTAACCAACAGTCTCCAATCTTTGAATCCTTCTCGAAATTTCATGACTAGACATCGCAGTTTTTTGAGAGCAAGCTTTTCGCCCCTTCAATATCCAATATATACTATATGTTGCTTCCGGCATCTTCACACTTTCAGAAGAATAAATTGATTTCTCTGCCATGTCTGATCGAAACAGTCTCAACTGTTAGGCCAACATGAGAAAAATGCAAATTTCTTTCCCCGAATTCAGAAAAAAAACGTGTGTATCCTTATATTTTTTTTCCAGGGGTTTTGACTTTTACTATTTAAACAATTTTGTTTTCTGAAAAAATGCAGCAGCACTCATCAAAATTATTTTCAATGGAAAATATTTTATTTCACTTGTGATTATTGCTCTAAAATTTTCATATATTTACATCTACGAGTTTTCGAGTTACGAGTATAACGATTTTTCGGTTGTCCTTAAACTTTTTTTCAGCACCTTAATGGACGACTTTATGATTTCAATGAAAATTGATTGACTGGTAGAATTACTTTAGGAACACAAAAACAGAATGATATTTTTGGGTGGTTATTTACAATCAATGTAATTTACCCTCTCTGGTCCAGTGTATATTTGAATATGCATGGCAAATACAGCAAAAAATAAGGTTATATAAGTGCAATACTTTTTCATCTAGACAGAGTTGATTCCTTATCAGTGTAATTTTTCGAGAGCTGCTGAAATTTTACGTGTCCGGAAATTTATGAAACCGCACCAAATTGAGAAATTGAGAGCAAAATTTAAGGTGAACAACTATTCAACTTTGCTAAGCAAGATTTTATTAGTTTATAAATAACAGTAAAAATAGAGGGAAACTATATTTTGCTTATTCATTGTAACTAATAAAAACATTCACTCTAATTAATTAAACTGTTGTGTCGATGTATTGTTTGTATTAAAAATATGCTAACACCACCAATTTACATCCGTTTCTGTAAAAACAATGAAAAAAATACGATTTAATAGGGGTGAACCATAGAGGGTTACGGAATATAATTAGGAAATGTGATATATAATTTTCGGTTCTTTTCCTGTTTCCATTCGTTCCTTTTAATGATCGTCCCTGTGTATGGCATTTTCCATATATGTGAATGTTGCTCATCTTCACGAGTCCTTTTTCTTTTAAAAATTCAACAAAAATTGCTAGCATATAAAATTATATAACAATCACATTACAAGAGTTTTTCTTTTTATGACATCGTGAAATATTCGTACCTTTCGGTCAAGTTTAGGTCATTAGCTACACTTACATCATAGTTATATATATACATATGAAAAAAAAATATTTCTTATATATATAACTAATTATTTTAATAGAAATTCACATCACGGATTTTAGAGAGGAAAAGAAAAGTCATCAATGTATCATAATAGCGAAAAACTGGTTTTAGCAATGGTACTCGGAAGAGAACTGCGAAAAACGCTTAGCATGCATTTAAAATAGCTTGCAGATTGTTTACAATGTCACTATGAAAGAAAATTGATGTTTACGCCAGAATGGAATGTTGAACATTAACATTTCGTCTTATCTATGTAGGAGTTGTAGTTTAAATAAAATTAAAAACGTTATCTAAATGCCATCATATACCTATCATTCTTGAAAAGATCTCTTGTCGTTCTTCTAACGTCATTCTTCCGCTTTTCCGAGACTTAGTTCGTCCTGGACTGGAGTATATCGTAAGGTTTTGGAGACCATACATACAGAGGGACATGGACTTGGTTGAGGGAGCGTAAAGAAAAGCTAGGCGCGCGCTCTTGTTGGCACACAATGCTTGCTTGAGCTATGAAGAAAGACTTGATTTCTTGATTATGTTTGCATTGGAAGAACACAGGTGTCGGAATGGATAGGATGGACCACGAGTCATTAATACACCGTCAATCCACTGCTTCGACAAGGGGACACCAGCAGTATCGTTTAGTAAAGCCTCCGTCCCACAAGAGTGGGCTAGGGGACCATTGGTAAGATAATTAAAGTTAATAAAAGTCTAAAGATAATAAAAGTCTTTGTTGAACATAACCGCAAAAACCACAGCCGGCGTGAACCCCGGCGTGAAGCAATCCCTACTTGTTCGGTTATTCACAAAGGAAGACGCTCGTTCCGCTGCCTTTGTATTGAAAGCCATAAAAATTATTGCTTCCCCAAAGCCCGAGACGACCGCGAATCCTGACAAAAACTTTAATTATCTTACCAATGGTCCCCTAGCCCACTCTTGTGGGACGGGGGCATAAGAGACAACTCCAGGTTGTGGAGTCGCAGGGAGTGTTTCTCTTATAGGGCTGTGAGCAAATAGAATAGCTTACCTCCGGGGGATCGTGAATTCTAACACAATTGACACATGTAAAACGAAATGCGATGTTTATAATGGGATGAATCGAGAAGCTAGCATACTTAGATAAGACAACCATAATCGTTTTTATGGGCAGTCTATTATATATTATTAATTAATTGGGTTTTTTTTTTCCGGATACATGCTCTTATATTGGGTTGCTGTATTCTAGTTTTTTTACATCCATATTTTTTATGGGCATCTTTTTCCAGCCACCTCGTTGGGCAATTTGCCTGTTCTGTGGCCTTTCTATTAGCATTAAGTATACGAAATTACGCTCTTCTAATCTGTATTTAAAATGTCGTTGAACGAAACGAAACTGAAAATAAGTTTGTTGACTAGATATCAAATTTTCAGAATGATTTAACAATATTTATATATTCGTTGTTTCTTCACATAGCCACTTTCCACTATACTGGGGAAAATTCTTTTTAACGCGATTGAGAGAGACTACCTTCAAATGACATATTTTTCTCAAATTGTCGAATTTTTTTTATTTATTTATTTGAAAGAGTTTCATTCAGAGAAATTCAGAACTGTTTTATTTATGCTAGAAATACAAATGGAATTATAGCGGCGTTAATTCGTCTGGAGCAATGGTTTCAAATGCTACAAACAGTTTTCAAACGACTTGTTTGAAACTTCGTGTTTTTCGTTACTCTATTTCATGTAAAACTTCATGAGAAAAAGTATACAAGATGTTTCCATAAAGCTTTTTTTATTATTTTGCGATAATGCTAGCTATGCAATGAACTAAGAACTTGGCTGTGTGTTCAATATGTGTGACATTTCAGTTTTTTGAAAATAAAATATTAATTTTTTTCGTTGTCCAAATTTACGTACTGTTATAAGAAAGTTTACGTATTTTACGGAATATCTCATGTGCCATAAAACCATTAATTCATTGTACAGACAACTGTCGAAGCAACGTATAGTATCAAAATTATTTGAATATATGCGGTAACTTTCAGTAAACAATGTCTGGTGTAAGTACTGAAAATAAGCTAATTCGAGAACATAATGTATATCTCAAAAATTTATTACAATATTTCAGAAATTTTATTGAATTCCTTTATTTTATATCGTACTATGATTAAAACCAAAAATATTTTATAGAAACAGAGTTTTTTCACAGTGTCTTGAAGGTAGTCAGTCACCTTAAATATTTTGCATAAATAAATACATAGAATAAACATAAATAATACAGAATAATACATAAAACAATGCATAATAATACATAAAACAATGCATAATAATACATAAAACAATGCATAATAATACATAAAACAATGCATAATAATACATAAAACAATGCATAATAATACATAAAACAATGCATAATAATACATAAAACAATGCATAATAATACATAAAACAATGCATAATAATACATAAAATAAATACATACAATTAAATTTTACATAAATTTTTTAATTAAATTTCATTGGGAATTTGTAATATAGATGGCACAACTCAATCAGTAGTAAGTTGCCCATAGCGATAGACCGGAGTTGTACTGTTTGGTTTGAAAGTAAGAAAGTCACCTTAAATATGAAAAGTAATGGAGTTTTCAGTGAAAATGTAAAGAAAAAAAACTGAAATTTTATTTATTCGATAACGATGATGAAATATTAAGAAAAACGACTCAATTTATTTAGTGGTATATGTACAGCTAGGAGAGTATACATGACGTACATTAGGGTGGTCCATAGCTATAGGTAGTTTTTCGAACGTTAAAATTTTGCTGCTCCCACCCATAATCCTGTTCGAATCAACAAAAAAAAAACGTTCTGTGCAAAATCTTAGCTCAATCGGACAACTGCTAGCCGACCCTCAAATGCCTTGAAGATGGAACACATAGTAAGCAACGTTAATTCCCTACACGATTTATTCTGTTCATCAAAAGCGGTATATACTCTTTTCTATCTCGACCATTTTTCTTTTTCTTCTTGGAGAAATTTATGAGGAGACATCCAGGCAACCCCAGCAAATTGTTAAAAAACATTCCGAATCCAATGTCTCAAGAAACATTTGTCCCAATTCGAAAAATACCTGAAATAACATGAAAAAATTGAGAAATATTAGGGTTTTTTTAATAACGACAAACTTTAGTAAGAGAAACACATTTTTATTTACAGCAATAACTTTTATGGAATCAAAACATAATCTGAACAAATGAACATTGAAAATTTTCTTTCCTAAAAGAGGATTTAGTAGCACTTGTGTATTTTTTACAGTCTCCGGCAACGATTTGTTTCACAACGATTTGATCTTTGCCCGGAGACAATTTTTTTTGGGAAATTGGATTCAGAATGTTTTTAAACAATTACTGGGGTTTCCTGGATGTGTCCTCGTGAATTTCTCTGAGAAGAAAAATAGTCAGGATAGGGAAGAGTATACCGCTTTGGAACGGAATTAATAATTGCGTATAGGGAATTAACGTTGCTAACTGTGTTCCAACTTCAAGGCGTTTGAGGGTCACCTAGCAGTTGACCGATTGAGCTAAAATTTTGCAAAGACCGTTTTTTTTATTGAAACACGATAAGAAAAGTGGGAGATAAACTTTTAAAAAATTTTAAAAATAAGGGCCACCTTAACGTACATACAATATAGTATATATATACAATTGCGAAGTGCTTGAAACTAGACGCAAATCAATTACCCGAATTTAAGAAAATAAAAATTCTATTGATATCATTTTTAAAAATAGGTATTTCACTGAGAAATAATATTGGAACAGTGACTCTCTAAGCTAAGAAAACTTTCTAAATAAATTAAACCTTTGTCATCTCGAAAACTATATCACCATTTTGACGAAAATCTTGTCCTAAATAATTATGTCTTAAGCGCATAATTAAGTAGATCGAATGCTTCTTAATTCGCGTGAGAGACTTTTCTTTTCTTTGGACTAAAAGAAGACAAGTTTCCGTCAGACTTTGATCAACCTACATATAATCTTCTTTAACTCTCAGCTAAGTATAACAATACGTTTTCAGAATAACTAGAAGCTTCAGGGTGTATATATCTTCTTCCAACTCTTCAAGCCATTAAGTTTTCTGCTCGAATGCGTCAACAAAATGCAGTCGAACCCCGTTATAGTGAACCGTCTGCGGGCCCAATAAAAAGTTCACTATAATCCAAGGTTCACTATATCAAAATTTGTTGAAACATTGATATTTCTTAGCATTTGATGGTGGTTTTGTTGGAAGCATCCACTGCGATAACACACAATTTACTAATAAATTATTAATTTCTTAAATAGACAATTAATCAAATATTAGAAAGGAAGAATTTTGAAGTAGTATTACTTACTTTTATCTTTACATCCTATGGAAAAAAAATTGTTATTTTTAATTGAATACATTTCAATTTTAAGTAAATTTCATCAATTTTCTTATCGACGATTAGGAAAAAGTTCAAAGTTTTTGTCCACATTTTCCGTAGAAAAAAAGTATTCAGAATGTTTGCAGTCCTTTCACGTCAGAGATCTTCAAAGACTGAAGGTACTGACATTTCACTTTCTTCTTCGGAGGGTAGAGAATCTCCGTTCTTTGCATTACTTCGGGATACGATGTCATCATCGGTAGGAATATCTAAAGTTCCCCCCTTATCACAAGATTCGAAGTGTTCATTTTTATCTTTGGAAAAAGATTTACACAATGCTTTTCCAGCCGATCGATAGGTTTTCATCTTCGTTGTCCGCAATACTGTCTCTTCCTTGCTACAATACATTCTTGGAAAGACCCGTGTGTCGAAAGTAGTTGCGAATTGTTGCATCTGTTTGTTACTTGTTTCCAAGACTTCTCAAGAAAAACGATTGCTTCCAAAAGAAAGATGTCATGTTCGCTGTTCATCATACCTTTCCAAAATAAGCATAACAAACTGCTTCCTGTAGGGAGATTTGAGGCTGCGCTCTGATCCATCCATCGGTTGCAGCACAGAAGTTGTATTGGGAGGCAGAAAAATAAGCTTGATGCACTTAAGATCTTACCTCTAGGTCTGTTCCATTATTTTTCCGATTTTTCAAAAGGTGGTTTGAAAAGAGTGGAGTCTTGTAGTGAATCAGTGGTTGATTCCTAGAAACGGCGGGGAGGATGAAAAAATGTGATTTGACACGGAAGTCAAGGAGTGCTGTCGTTCAGGGTCCTTATAAGTGTAAACTTACCTTTGAAAAACTGGGGGAAAAAATCTGCGGAGGGGACATTTCAGTTCACTACAAGCGAACTTCCATTTTCTCAGTTCACTATAAGCGTTTAAAATAACATTAGTTAAATAGGTGTTCAGTTGGGACCACTGAAAAAGTTCACTATAACCGCAAGTTCACTATATCCCGGGTTCACTATAGCGAGGTTCGACCGTATTATAAAATAGCCAAATAGTTATGCATACCTTGATCAACAGATATAGGATAGAACACTGAACGGAAAATCTTTCTTTCCTGGGCAAGAAAAACAATAGATTATTAGATATCAGACTGGCCGTCTCAGCTACTTGTAGAATATTTCCTTATGGTATATCTTAATAGAAAAAAAAATTATCTTTTGATAATATGGAATTGATAAGATAATATTCGATGAAGCAGCTCCCATTTCATGCATGAGATGAAATAATGCCCGTTTTTCCTTAAGAGTCAGGTTAAGCTATGAATTTTGTAAGCAACGACCGAGATTTTCTTAAGACGATAGATACATGCGGATGTCTATACATTGAACCGTAACTACTACGTGGATCCATTAAAAATAATTCTTCAATAGGTGTAAATTGAAAATTTTTCATGGAAAGATGAACGTGTTAAAATGAAAGTGAATCTTCATTGTTTTCATGCAACAATGGAGCATCATCTCTAACGTTTAAAAATAAATACTACGCAACAAAGATCATTCGGAAATTTTCATTTTCATTAGTTCCGTTCTCATTAAATTCCTTTTCATCACAACTACAAATGATTTCCTGTTTTTAAGTAAACCTTTTCAGGTTTTATTGTACTTCATGACCTAAGACATATAAACTCTCTCTCAGAAGAAATTTCTGTCTTTATAAAGAAGAGCTTTCTCACACATACAATCAATGGCATTCGCCTCGTTTACTCTCTGTTTGATTGCCCTGAAGTGGGAAGGAAAGAAATATAAAGCATGAATCTGCATTATAGAAGAGCTGTGATGGAACCAGTTTTGAAGAAAACATAATAATAGCTTTAGAAATTTCATCATGTGAATACTTCCGGATGTGAATACTTTTCAGTCGTTCTCTCATCTTTACATTCATCAGTTGAATTTCTTTTTTAACTGTAAAAGGTATCAAAAAATATACTAGAACCCCACTAATCCGAACAGCTCAAAAAAGGTGTATGGAAAAGAATGGGAGAAAGAATTCGCCCTTTTTGCGCAGGGCAATCTTAGACATCATGGGCGTTTGGGGCCCCGCAAACTTGTTGTAATTGATTTTGATTGTAATTAAATGTTAGCATGACGTCCCTGATGAGCCAAGGGACCACGAGAAATGTCCGTTTTGCCCTTGCGTTAAGACTGCCCCGGACCCTTTGTGTTTTCATTTCCTCTATTTAGTACATCTAGTGCAGCGTTTTTGAACCAGTGGTCCGTGAAGGTAGGACAGCTGGTTCACAGGTAGACTGGAAATTTAATTCTGATTAAAGGAAAACTATTCAATTGTATGCAGCCAATGTTAATGATATATTAACATAGGTTCTTTTATAAATTAATCCCATATTCTGTAAATTAGTGGTCCGTCGAATTGTTACAGAAATTTCAGTGATCCTTATCTTCAAAAGGTTAAGAAACGTTGATCTAGTGCATTTATGAAAAAGAACGATATAGAACCTTGCTCTATCGGCTTTCGATAGTTGTTAAACGTACTAACATCTTAATGAGTGGTACGGACATTTCATTTTGTTATTCGCAATTTGACAGCGTTTAATAACTGAAAGTGATATTTTACAGAAATTAAAAAGGTGCAACAAATATCTTTGGACATTGCGGCCCCCAACTCGTTAAGACGGCCCTGGTTAAACAGAATCATGAGTTCTGCAACTTTAGTCTAACACGCACCGAAACCCCTTGTCATTAAATGTTTTAACCCTTTATATCCTGACGGTACTTTAAAGTACCAGGTTAGATAATTTGTTTTGAACTAACTGTTTCAAAAACATTGCTTTTGTTTTTTTTCGTCCTTAATTAGAACTAAAATGACCTACCATATAATTTACATGATAACTGTTATTATCATTACATTTATGCTTTTATTTTAATTTATTATAATTTTCTTCTTATTCTACTATCTTCTTCTTATTCTATAAAGGGTTAAAAAAATCATGTTTGGAAAATGACACCGGCTACGTCGAATTTTTCACTAATTGGAACAACAGGAACCTGTTCCATTTGGTCTGATTAGCGGGGTTTTACTGTATTCCTAATTTTAGATGTTTCTCTTAATTAAAAAAACACTGAAGAGGTAAAGTATAGATAGAATTTACTTTACACCAATCATGCTAATCAAAATCATGATAATACTTATTGAGCTGACGAAAAAAGTAAAAGTTAAAAAAAATACTTTTAAAAAAGGAGGAAAAACTGTATAAATTTTACGACGATATTTACATGTTACGACTGAAAATACGATTCAACTTCAATTTAGGAATAAAACTGCGGTCTAATAGTATAATATGTTAATTTTCAATTTTATTCCAATTTTAATCGCTTTTGTTAATTTTATTTTAGAACCCTTGGAACGGTTGCAATAATCTGCTATCTAGAATACGTAAAAGTTTACTTTTGTTACCAGGGGTATTTTATGACGGATACACGAAAAAATATCTTATTTCACACGTAATACACGGTGCGCGAAATTTCCACATTTTGAAAATTAATAAAAAATCAACCGATTTACTTGAAAAAGTGAGGTTTGCACTAAAATACGTATCACGGCTTAGAGAGGGGGTTCTTTTTTGATAAATTTAAAAAATAGTTGAAAATTTCACTCACAACTGGTGTTGTTTAACGAAAAACTCAACATGACACATAAAGTGCGACACAAAGACACAAACAGTGCATAATTAATATTTATTACGATTTGCTTTACATAAATCTTCCAAATTTCACTATGTAGTTTCACTTTCCCTTGTAGCTCGGGCTACATCTAATCGGGTGACAGACAGGTGATATTTTCAGATTGCATTTCATTGTGCTTTGCAACAAACAAACATGCCAAAATGCAAATCAGCTTCTTGATCTAGATCAGCATTTCTTGATTTCGAAAAATAAGGTCTGCAAATGTCGTTGATATGTTGCACCATCTATACTATTGATGTCACTTTTTATGTGTTATGTAGAGTTTTTTGTGATACTTTGCAAATACAAATTTTGATAGCAAATCCTTTGGAAAAAAACTCGATTATCGCCGATAAGTATTTTCGTGCAAACCGCATTTTTTTATGTCGATCGGTTGATCGTTTTATTAATTGTTAAAATGTGTCATGCACCCTGTGCATTTAGATTTTCATTGTTGATAGAATTTCTTCATCACTATTTTTTTTGTGCAATTTTTTACTGCCATTTTTGCATTTAACATTTTGTTGATTTATCTCGAAACACTGTGTGTGTGTGTGTGTGTGTGTGTGCGTGTGTGCGCGCGCGTGTGTGTGTGTGTGTAACCTCGTTTAGCACATTCAATCTGAACAGTGGGACCATATATATATATGGACTAAGCTATACGGTCTTCCCTCAGGGTACAGTCTCCCATGATGGTATAAGGATGAGGTAATCAAGTGATGTAGAGCGTATTAGTCAAGCATCAGCGCGAATACATGGCACCGAAAGAGATGGGTTAATGCGACCTCTAATGCTGCCCACTCGAGCTGACTCGAAGATTTAGTTAACGTAGAAGGAAAGGATTAAGCAACGCGCGCTTCGTTAAAACTATACATGAGTGTCACAGCTTTCTGGTTAATAGGAAAGACTAAGAGAGAGTTTTCTTTCGGAACAATGACTAGAAATAAATTTTTTTTAAACATATAGGTTAGTACTAAAAGATTTGGTCGAGATATCATTATTAGACGGAAGTCCGATTTGAGCGCACTTAAATTTTCAATTGTTTGTCAGAGAACCCTTGTTACTCACGGTAGAAATATTTTTAAGTGGAAGATAAAAAATGGGCTAATGGATAAACTGGTCAGTAAAATGAGAAATTTTCCCACAAAACTATCAAACTTATGTATTGTTCAAAGCTAACTGCGTTCTCGCACACATTTTCTCACATTTGTATATTTAAAAGTTTTCATTTTCTTTTTCATCGATCAAGATTCTCTCATCAAATATTTCATGACTTTCACGCTATTTATAGAGCGATATTTTCAAAAAATAATTTTCGTATTTCCAAATATTGTACAATAACTTAACGTTCATATATAGGGTGAACGTGACATGTTCTGTCAAACGAAAAGGGGTGATAGACAAGCCCGAGTGAAACATCAAACGACCGATTGTATCTAGAAGGGTGTGTGCGTAATTAGCGATTACAAATTTTGGCTACAATTCGATTTTGAACTTTGCCAATCTTTCAACTCTTGTAACTCGCCATTAAATCCAGATATTTCGATGAAATTAGTGTCACTTTATAGGTTTTTTTCTACGTTTTCCAAATTATCGGCTCAGTTTGCGCATAGGTCTCTCAGAAACTTCACAAAAAAATTTAAGACTTGACGCATTTTTTATCCATAATCCGTTATCCACCATAACTCGAAAAAGATGCGAGATAGAACAGGGTTGGCAGGGTGTTTCATGTTCCACTTGGGTTTGTCTATCACCCCTTTTTGTTTGGCAGAACATGTCACGCGCGTGTTCACCCTGTATACCTAATTAAACTCATTTATTTTTCATTGCTATCTGCAACATGTCTTTCAAGCAAAGAATAGTTTTTGATTTTTATATCGATGATTTCACTTTTTACACAAATCTCTATTAAAAACAATCAAATATATATTCAAATTCTTTGTACATAGTTAATATCGATATAACACTAACGTCACTGTGATTCATTTTAAGAATCGCATGTGAAAAAAATATTCTGTTTGCACTTCGGATATGCGCGGAGTGATAAAAATATATAAATTTAGGTACACTGAACGACAATGAAGACACACATGCATTGATATTCTTCAAAAGACTTTGTCTCATTTATAGCCATAGACGAAAAACAGTACTATGTTCTTAGAATTATATATCATATTTTGATTATTTTTAGACTATGCCTTACCCTATCTTTACGCATCTTTATCCTGGAAGTTCTGTAAATGTCAATTTTTATGGGTATCTTAAGTTACTCTTCGTAGCTGTCTTGGATCAAGTCAAAACTTTACTTTGCGGAGTCTGGGACAATTCAGAAGTCGTATGTTGTGACAAACCATAGTTTTTATTAGCTTTAAATTGCCGTACCAGATTAAATACGTAACACCAAGCGTGATGGAGAATAAAACCATTTGTTTATTTCCAAGATTATTTTCTACACTCGTCATTTCTGTATATAAAACATCAGATATACATTCCGTTCTTACGCTAGTGCAAGAGAGTTGAGCGTTTTTTCAAGTCACATGCTCAGCATCATTAAAAGAAGAGCATCCAAACGACAACTAATATATGCTCAAACTTCTTGGTGGGAGTGGGGTTTCATCGATAAATAACTCGAGAGTACAGAATCGAACGTGACCATCGAACAGTCTTGGGTGCTTCCAACCATGGTGCACACGAACTACAAATTCAAGAACACTGCCTTGGGGGTGACTTCTACACAAACATCAAAGTAATTATTTGATCAGATTCAAGACATAGAAGCAGCCACGACTCGAAACACTTACAAAAAGGAACTTCAAGAGGTATTTCAGATTATCGTAATAAGAGTGGGATAAGAATATTCGAAGCGGAGAAAGTAGTTCGAGAGGAATTGATAGTAACCTTTCTTTATTACTGTCTGGAAGTTTTTTTGTTATTCATACATTCACCATATTTTTCGATTACTCAGCGCATATGTATATATATTATGCCATGTCTTGTATGTTTTGTATGACATGGCCATGTTAGACAAAAAAAACTTTCATTGTAAGGTTAGAAAATTCTAGGAGCCTCAGTCATCTCCACTGAGAATGTCGCCGCCGGTGTGGACGAAACGTTCGGCAGTAATTCACTTGGACCTCACTGTTTTTAAGTCTAGAATCTTCTAACCTTACCAGTGGCCGTGAAAGACTACATTCTTCTATTTCATAACGAGAGAATTTTTTTCCTTCTAGGTAACTTGGGAAAAACAGAAAAAGAATCTTCGACACACAAGGACCATCCACCAGACTATTTTACAGAAGCACATTCACATTTCACAGACCCCATTATTTCATCCACTGAAATTACAGCTATGCCAATATCATCGAGTTTTGTTGTTCGACCGTCTTTTAACTTGGAGTCTACGCCAACTCTTTCCATACTCAACGAACCCATGCTTTCAACACCGATTATGGACACCAACACCAATACATTAATCTCCAGTTCCAAAAGTATAAATAAAATTTCTCATGCAACCAAAACAAGCAACATCTTCCTCACCACATTAACTGCAACATCAAAATATAACGCCCTTAATTCGCTATCAATAATCCCGGAACTCTCATTTCAGCCAATCCTTGATCTAAGCTCTTCCATCAATTCTAAAACCATTGAGCCATCCAAGACATTCGAAGTGTTGACTTCAGCAGAAATTATATCACGAACCAATGATTTCTTCGAAAATAAACCTGATTATGAAGTAAATAACTTTGAAGCTGTCGTTAATTCACCCGAGAAACATAATCTGACTGACGATACTTTAAATTCTAAAGTTTCGGTAGAAACTGAAAAATTGAAAAAAGATTCACGTGTTGATTTTATTCCTAAAGTTCTCTCTGATGCTGACAAGAAAGTATTAGAAATTTGCTCCTTTGATACATCCAAACAGTACATAAAAAAATCTGCCGATGGACTTATCGAAGTCAAATCTTTAGAAGGCGATGGAATTCCTGCTATTATGTGTGATCAAGAAAAAAGTGATGAAACTATTGAAAACTCTAAACTTGTGTCTTCTGAACAAGAAAATTTACAGTCTTCCGTTTTATTAAGCATGTATCATACACAAGATGTTAAAAGTTCGAAAACCGTAGATATACTCACTACATCATTGATCCCTGCTATCACGGATGAAATATCCCGACGTGAAGACTCTGACATTCAGAGTTTATTAAATTCTGATTTAACTGATACGTCCATCAAATTAATTGATGCTTCGAAAAGTGTTTATTTTTCTGAATCGCCGACCAACAAAATTTGGTCTGAAACCACTCCTATTGTCATCAGTGTTAGGAGTGACAATCTAGTTGAAATAAATCCTCAAAGGTCAAGTAAAGAAGCTGCTTTGAAGACAGTTCCACAAGCGAATGGAAGCCTGTTGAAAATGGCTACCGATCGGCCCATTCAAGTTTCCAATATTACAGATAAAGCGACTATTGAATCACTTACGGCCGCATCTGAGAATTTCGCTTCAATTGTGAGCGCTATTGATAAACATATCACGCGAAATAAAACATCCCGAGATGATAGCCCTCAGCTTGACGAGATTATAAGTGGGATAATTCATCTTCTCGCTGGGGATGTTAAAATCATGAGACCACCAGCTCCTCCACCGGCTCAGTTTCTTGCTCATCCTCCTATGTCTAGGCCAATCAAAGCAACATCAACTAGAATAAATAATCGTGGGCCTCCAACGTTCATATCACCTAGTAGGACGGTAGTTCTTTTCTCTCAACCTGATCATCACATAACTCTTGTACCAAGACCAGGCCCACCACCCACGCATTGGCAGTTACGGCCTTCGAACATAAGAAGACCACCATTTATAGGACACATGGCTCCAACTAAAGTTATGAATTTTCCTATGAATAGGCCAGACAATCCTCCAAGTACATTATCGCCTGTTGTACATCTCTACAAACCTCTGATAAAACCCCCATTCAACACAGAAAGACCAGCTGGCTTACCTATGGATGGAGAAATTTTCATAGCCGTCGGCAAACCCCCATTACCTAATTCGTCGAATGGAGAAAATCCACCCCCACCAGTGGTAGATAAATCACCCATGAAAAATGTGAATAAATTATCCTTGCCAAAGGTCGATAGACCATCAAATAAAGGTGATACATCAGTGGTGAAAGAAAGCCCCGGAAGCTCAACAAATTTTGAAGTGTTCCATTCTCCTCCATCAAGTGATGACAATTCAGGTAATTCTGCTCCCAACGAAGATGTGCCATTGATTATTATGAGCATGAACCCGGATCTTTTGAGTGAAGAACTAAATTCAATACCGCAAAATGCCGACGAAACGGAGGGGATTCCTACGATTAAATACGATGAAACTGTCGATCCGGTTACTGAGTGGTCTCCTCTTTTAGAGAGGCCGGATCTAAAACAACGACCAAAACCAAACGGGGAACTAGATGATAGATCTGTAGTAATCATCACACAACCAACGATTTTCGATTTAACCGTAACAAACGCACTGGCGGGAGTAAGAAAGCCGATCACGACGACAGAGACACCTGATTATTCTGAAGTGGAGCTTTCAACTGAATCTGAAACACTTACAGAAGATGAATCGTACGTTGCCGGTGATAGCATACCGATTCAAGATGCATCAATCTACGATTATGAAAGTTCTGAATCAAAAGAATCTGTAACTAAATATGATGAGGAAACGGAAACTTCTACCGTTTCGAACTCCACATTGTCCTCACCCACGCCAGTATATGAAAATGTTACGCAGTTACCTGAAAAGGACTCTTCAGTGACAATTTCTAATATTGTAGAAGCCAGTGATAAAATTGAACCGCTCGTACTTCCAACAGCGTCGACGACTACTCCATCGTTACAATCAAAGATTTTAAGCAAAGACGATAATAGTCCGCGCACTTTTTATAGTAGTATAGATAGAACTAAACTTCATTCATCGAATGAAGATCTTAGAAGACGTTTTATCTCTTCTGGGGTGAAATTACTTCCAACAAATAAGACTTTAATCTCGGAGGTTTCTCGTATTTCACCTACATCCACACGATCGATCATTGAAAATACTCTTCTAGGACGACCTATTGTCGTTCCAGTCGACATTGAAGAAGTGAGGCCATATGTTGGAGGCCTTAGCCCTGATCAAGACGGACCTAGACCAATAATCGAGAATAGACCGGATAGTTTATTTCCTCGACAGCCTGTTTCATTCAATAACAGCAGGGTTCAAATTGCTAAAGCTGGAGTTAACGTTGCAGACGGTAAAAAGAACAATTCTGCTACGACAAGTAAACCTTCAAAACGTCCTACTCTTATCCGAACCCCACCACGGACGAAGCCGAAATCACCGCTAGTCAGGTAACTTTTATTTTCATTTCTTTGGCGTTATGCTACAGCATGAAAGGTTAGAAAATCGAAAGTAATAATCTTTTGTATTCATCACTTAATTATTGAAAGAACTATGCAATAAACAACTTGTTCAATTCTATGATTTCACCCATAAACATGTACCGACCGTTATAGCCTAAATACTAGTTTGCAATCCTTGAAAATACTAGCTATCTGGGTGGTTAGCGTATCAAACTCCGATTGCTATCTCGACATGGAAACATATACGTTCAAAATCGATTTTAAACTGTAGATCTCGGTCTGGTAACTTGGGGGTATAAAAATGTACGCAATATATTAGAAATATAATCGAAATGATTTTCTATATGCTAAACAAAACTTTCAAACAACCAAACTTCAAGGAAGTTTTTCTTTTTCATGAAGAGATAATTTAATAATCGGATAACTAATTTAGTAGCTGTCATCATTGATTTCCAAGGGGAGAGGAGAGAATGAATATAAAAATTTATGTTTCATTAATTAAGTTTATTACAAAATATTCAGATACCGAAAAACAAAGCTGCCTCTATAAAGTTTTCTTTTTATATTAAAAGAAAAATAATTATGTTAAAGTAAAAATCATAGGCATTATTACTATATAAATAAATACTTTGACAATTTGAGTTTTTCTAAAACGTGTCACTGTTCATTTCATTTTCTGAACAATGATAATAATTAGAACTGACGAGTTGGAAATTGTACGCGTTACTTTTTTAATATTTATGAGTCCTCCTTTTGAAAACACTGCTACGGTCGTGTCTTATTGAAAGAAACAGCAACAATGTACAACAATAAATAATTAATATTAAAATGCGCAACAATAAAGTGAAAACATTTGTTTTGATCGAGGGAATTTTTTTTACAAACAATGCGATAAAGAACGGATAAGGACATTATGACATTTCTGGAATTTCAACTCAGAAGAAGTAAATAGTAATTTTCAGATTATGTTGCACTGTATTTGTTATTTTTACTTTAACTTGAATACTATAAAAAAGAGATAACACAATAACTCATTCGAGGAAAAAAAATATTTTTAGTAAATCTGGATTCTACTGTATCGACTCCTTTGCATACATATTTTGTTTTGGTACGTTTATAGCCTTTAAATAATCTTGTTTATCATTAAAAAAAAGAACTCGAAGGTATTTTGGAACCGGTGAACGAAACGGTGAACTAACGTGGAATGCTTTGATCCTCATGAAATATTCATTGCGAGTAAAATCCTACCCGTAGATTTCACGTACACATGGTATAAAAAGATGTGCTTAACTAATGTTTTTTTTCCTTGGCCTCTAGCAAGAAACGTTGTTTGTTCACATGAGCGTTAAGTCTTTACCGCCATCGCTTTTTTCGTATGTTTCACACTCTTTCTCCGTTCTTGGATCTTACTGGACTGCTTTGATTGACTTATTTAAAAAATTTAATTCCCATCTTTTATCTTTTAGTGGTTGATGAAAATGATTGAATCCCACGAATGCATACAGATTGAGGTCATGGGCTTTGGTACATTGAAACCAACAACTTTCTTTACCAACAACATCTTAAATTTCTCATAACTAAATTAGATACCGTAGTAATCTAGGAAACTACGTTATTGGGTTCATGAGGGATAAATGCATTAAAAACTGCAATTGTTCGTGAAGTTGGGTCTCATAAAAGGAATCGTCACTAATTTATTTTAAAAGTTTAGTATTATTTAGGGCAAATGGACTTAAATAAATAAGACAAATAAAGTTTTCATCACTGTCTATCTGGTTTAGACGTCAGATATTTTTTCTTTTTAATCGGATCAATTGGTCGAATAACATTGTACAATTTTCGATGCTCGATTCTTTTTCATTACAGAATTGATACCTGTATTGTTGGGGATGAATCAACCTGTGATACGAATTGGAATGAAACGTGCAAATCGCAACTTGGAATAAGTTCGTGTCAGTGCCGCTCTGGATATGCAAGACTTTTCATGAGAGGTCCTTGCCAACGTAAGCATAAAAATTTGAAGAAGCCTTGTTTCAGCGAAGAGAAAACAAATACAGAACTAATGATTAAAATTCCTCATTATATATATAGCTTCGTTTCCCACTACTTCAACATATATACGTTACGGTGAAAGACCGAAATCTGGCGAATGTCGACATTCTCCAGTGAATGTCCGAAATATTTGGTTATATTCTTATGCATGCGGACCATCGCCGGTGTATGTCGACAATCACAGATAACTCTGGTGG
This sequence comes from Pholcus phalangioides, assembly GCF_987345545.1. NCBI lineage: Eukaryota > Metazoa > Arthropoda > Arachnida > Araneae > Pholcidae > Pholcus > Pholcus phalangioides. The sequence goes on from NW_028301604.1 coordinate 16,035,158, forward strand.
GAGTCCAAACGAGGAAGCCAAGAAGACACAGCCAGAGGCACCAAATCCTTGTTGTGGATCTTTTTTGCCGGTTGTGGTTAAAACAGAGTCAATATTTTCAGGTCAGGGGGTAGAGGGCCCCCTTTATCGGACGGAGGAGGGTAGCGAAGGGGCGGTAGCCGTTTGCGGACCGTAGGCTCGCGCCGAACGGAGTTCCGCCTACAGGTTTATTAATTAATAAAGTAGCCGCAAATAGCAAGCGCCCAACGCGAGGGCTACTACTCGCGCTGGGCGCTAGCGCTGGGAGTATAAAAAATACTTTCATTTTTCGTTAATGAACTTCAAAATTCCAGTTCGTCAAAAACTGCCTCTCATGTAACGTTTTGTTATCTTTCTTGTTCGTAGTAACGGCGTGCTAATGCCTCTTGTGTTACTAAGAATGTAGAGAGTGTAAATACACGGTGGTAGGAGAAAAATCCTTTTTTTTTTTAATCGTCAACGTGTGGTACATGTCTATATATAGCAGCTGTGTTGGATTAGTTCCATGTGACGAGAGAAAAAAAAGAGGAATTTGAGAGAAAAAACTATAAAAATAATTATATAAACATAGTTTTTCTGCAAAGTTTTGGACAAAAAATTATTACCGCATCGTGACTGTGGTTTGATAGGTTGACATAACTAACGTGGACATAATCATCGTGAAAAAGTAAGCCAACTTGACGATGACCTCGAATCGTGTCTTTTGTTATCGGGCTTTGGCCAGGGATCAACCGACACTTCACGAACTGGCCGGCCAATGTCCAAAATTTGGACATTGGAAGGTCAATATTTAATGAAATTGGCCAATTCACAATGTGGCCGACCCCGTCGCGAATTGACCGATTTCGGGCTTTGGCAGTAACATATACATAAAGCAACAATACAACGGATGTCTTCAAGAAAGAAGAAACAAACAACCTCGCATTTAAATGATTGCGGTGATGCGCCATCTTGTTAGCGCTATTTGTGGTTGAACACATCACACGTCATGCTGATGTGTGATGCGTGCAGTCGTCCTACTGTCACTTCGTTGATAATTTGCATCATATAACATTTACACTGTACGCATTAAAAATGCAAACATTCATTATATGCGCTAGACCTACATATAGTTGAACTGTTATAAAAAAAATGGGTTCACATAAGAGTATTGAATTATCGTTTAAAACTAACATACATTTTACCGCTATGTTTTCTTCATATTCTTATTCGTAAAACCGTTTCAGAAAAAAAACCAACTGTTGAATGAATGTATGTATTTCAGCTGTCGTATCTGTGATGTTATCACTGAAAGTTGACCGTTTCGCAAATCAAAAAATTTCCTTCAATGAAAAATACGACGATTCAAATAGTGAAGAGTATAAGCTGATGGAATTCGAAGCAAAGCAGGCCGTAAGTATATACACTGTACTTCAATCTAAAATTCGAACGAAATTTTAACTGTATATCTTAAAATAAATGCTTTAATTTTTTTATTGCGTCTTCTATTGTATTAGTTGAAGCTAGAAAAGGAGAATCAGAAATAATATATCGTGTAATAAAATTTATTTGTTTAATTCTTAAAGCAGCTGAACAAGTCTTAAAAAAATGCATCATTAAATAACAGTAATAAAAATGTACTACTTAAAAACAGTAATAAAACTTAGTTAATAACTATTTTTGGTAAAATTTTTTTCCTCATTTTAGCTTTCTTCACTTTTCTCGTACACCGCATTCTCCAGGCATTTTCTTGGCGCATCAGTCAATAAGTTTTATGCAATAGGAGGTCGATTGATTGTGAATGCTACAGTGAATCTGGAAGACAATAAGATGACACGAAGCCAGTCTTTAAGACTGCGCATGAGACAAGAAGTCGTAAAGGCTATCAATAATCGAAACCAAAACATTGGGGACAGCCGATTATTCGTAGATGGTCCCTTAAACCCTGTACCAGCCGTGGAAGGTGAGTATTTGCAGAAACTTTCAAAGTATATATTATGATAATAATCTTTGATCGATTTGGTGGATAAAATTTCGAGGTAAAGATTGTCCAGCATTAACTCATAATTTCTCATAACTCTGAACATTATAACATTACGAATCTAGTGGATCATTAATTATCATCATTATATGATAATTCTGGCACAAACTGACTAATATTCCTGCCAAGAAATGAATTACGATTTAGTCTGCGACATCGTTAAAAAATGCACCAAAATTTTAGATAAAGTTAAAAATTACTAAAATGCTCTTGTGTGTGGTAACCCAGAAAAAGTGATGCGACTCATTTACGTTCATAAGTATGAGGATTTATAAGTTCGATATCCCAGAGCAACTTTTACAGTCATCCATACCGTTTTCACTCTCATAAACTTTTATTTCTTTTGGAGCATTCGATATGCTTAAATATGGGCGTTAGGAGTCATTCGGTTTTGATTTTTAGTCTCTAAATTGACAGAGCCTGGTTGTATTTGGTTTATTCTGTCTCTAAACGTTCATTTTATGGACTCGCATCACTAGAACAAACCGTCTAGAGCTTGTTTAGAACGGAAATGGGCATCAGGATAATGTTATATACTAAAAACTATAGAAACAGAAGTTTGATGAACCATTGAGTGAGCTAAATGGTAAATTTATTGATGCTTGTTGATGTGAGTCAAAGTTCATGGTAGTAATAGTAGCAAAACATATCTCACATCATTAAAGTTGGAGCGACTGTTTTGGTCTTTTAGGCGATAGCATTTTCATAAGATTTTTATGAAACGTTATCTCGTAATTACTGCAAAATACAAACAAAAAACAAATCCATCATGTTTTAGACACCATTGTAAATTTTAGACGTCATTATAGTTATCAAGCTTTAGTCAGCTTAGTTTTTAGTTATATCAAGTTTTACATAGGTTATAAGAAATCTCTTTCTCTCGGTTAGATAAAATGAGTTTTTCCTGTTAAAGGCATTAAAAGGGATGAAACACTCGATAAACGATGAATAGGTGCTGATTAAACTGTGCATAATGAAAGGTAAAAATTGAACTAATTAACGTTAAAAATAATTCTGTCTGAAACATCAAAGAAACATCGGCAACACATAAGAAATAAAAGTTTCAACACGAGTTATCGTATTTGCACGATCGTTCCTCGAAAAACCAAAAAAAACAACTGAAATACAGTACTTGATACATTCGACTCTCAGAAACAGGCTGACAAACTCGGAGTTTGTTTTATTCCTACCTGACCTCACTTTCTTTTATTTTTATTATGTTGTCGTTAGACGACCTTTACTTTAACCTCATCATTTATAAAGATCTTTTTTCTCAGAGTTGATATGTTTTTCACGATACCAAAATTCCACAGTGTTGTGAGTATGAGTGGCCTATCTGTGGTTTCACGCCTACGATTCCCGCCTCAAACTTTTTCGGGCAAACATAACTTTTTGAAGGTGTGTGGGTGAAGTATTCAGTATATTTTGATTTTTCCTACATTTATTTTCTACATCATATACTTTATCCATTTTTCCTCCACAGTTTCTACCTCTCAGATTATATTTACGGCATCCGTTTCAGCGCAAGTGTAAATTCATTGACTGTTTATGATTAAGGCCGAGATTACACTATAAAAGTTTGATAAAAGATATTTTACAAAACTTGAAAAATGCAACCAATAAGCCTATTGGTTACATTCGCTCGAATGTAACCAATACGCTTATTGTGGTTACATTCTGCAAGTTTAACAAAATATCTTTTATCAAACTTTTTGGTGTAATACCGGCCTAAAGTTTCTATAATTTTTCTTATCATGCATCGTTTTTTTTCTTAGTGGGTTCTGAATTGTCTTTCCATGTCTGCGGGAAAAATAAATGAAGACATTACAATATCTATTTCTTATTAAGGCTCGAGGTTTTTTTTTTAATTCTGTGTTATTCCGAACTTAATATTTGTGAATATAATTCGCATTTCTGTAAATTATCACGAAGACAAAAAGGTATAAACTAAATAACTTGATATAAATAATTTTTGAATAATACGGTAGGACAAAGTGACAAAAAGAATAGAAACTGGAATAGCAGAAAGAAATAAAAGGATCGAGAAAAGCAATCGATACGAATCAAACGCGTATGATATTTTGTTTTTATCATAGAGAATATCTAACGTAAGATAGCTAACGTAAATTAATTACTATTAGCAGGAGACAATTAAAATCGCCAGTATGTTTTTGTGTCTCCATATGGTCCATGCAAATCCCGTATATTTACCTCGTACACGTGAATTTTTGACGAGTTCGGAATAGGCGTGGATAAAATGTTGTAGGCCATAAACTGGTAAATTCAGTTGGTGATATCTTAGATATTTTTTAAGGATAAAAAAAAAGATGTGTAAAATAGGGTTCATTGGTATTCACGTTAGAAGAAAGAAGCAATGAATCCCACAGACGCCAACATAGAGAACAAAATTCCCATAACAACTGGTTTTAAGGATAGCGGTCAGCTGGATACATATTGAATTTTATCCCTGCTCTGATTTCTCGATATAATTGTCGTTCTAGTAGGTTCTCACAGAAAAGAAGATAGCATATAATAAGCATCATTCCAAGAATATATACATAGTCACTGGTGTCACAGTTAGTAGATTCCGAATTAAAAAGCATTTTTAAGAAATGGAAATTTCGTAAAGAACGTTATACAGGTCTTGCATATAGAAATGTCCTCTCCACTTGTCAATACAAGATTCATTGAAAGACTGGTTATTTGTGGAGATGAAGATTACAAGGTAGAGCACTCGTCCGGCAAGCGAGAGACCGGGGTTCGAGTCCCCGTGGGGGCAGTAATGAATTTTCTTCCTTGTAATCTTCGTCTCCACAAATAACCAGTCTTTCGATGAATGAGCTAAAATGGCCTAGGCCCTATGTGGATGGAGTTCTTTCCAGAAATAAAGAAGCATGACGTTTCATAGGTTCAAAACCATTCGCCTGAAAGATACTTCTTGGGGGATAGATCTGGAAGGAAATAAAAGGTAAAAACTTCCCTGAAATTACATAGATGGACACCCACACCTGACAGGTTTCAATAGACAGATTTATAGAATCTGTCTTCTAGAAAAAAAAAAAAATTCGATTCAATTTAAATGGTAGTAAATTGACCGGTAAAGAGAGAGAAAACAAAATGAGAATCGGTCACTCGCTGGACAACTGGAGATCTTCGCCGTAGTCGGGGACAAAACGATTGTGAAAACATTTTCTGGATCACGTCTCCTAAAGGCTGAAACACACTACACTGACGTGACGTGATTTCACATCTCGCCAGAGACGTGGTAAATTCTGATTCGTGGAAATTCTGTGACTCCCACGTCACATAATTTGTACGTCACAGAATTTCCACGAATAAGATTTCACAAATTCGTCATCGTAGTGTTTCGGCCTTAATGCATCTCTTAAAACATCAGACCAGTGTGCACACCGTATAATGTCTGATATGATCCCGCACCATCTGACGTGACGTAGTTACACGTCACGTCATAGTCGTGTGTTTCAGCCTTTAGCCTCGAATTTCTACGAAATAAAACTCTTCTTAGTTTGTTTAGAATATACAGCATGTTGTACACTTATTTTTTTATAATTATAATTTTGTTTCATCTGCAGATTTGAACGAATGTTCAGATTTCAATTTGAACGACTGTTCTGCGAATGGAATCTGTAAAAACGTGTTTGGTTCTTTTGAATGTCGCTGCATGTCAGGATACACAGACCCGCACCCTTTCGATCAGCGCCGAAGTGGAAGAACGTGCTCAGGTATTTCCTAGAATTTTACAACGTTTCATTTTTAGTACAAGAAAATTCGAGTATACTGTGCCACGTGCGAGATACTGACTTAATCAAATGGGTATCATCGGATTTGTGTAAAGACCATCCATCAGACAATCCCATTGACTTTTATTTGCGTTCTGAATCTCTCGAGATACAGCGTAAAACAATTTCCTTACGAATGTGGCAAGCTAGTCTGGTGCCCACACCAAAAAGAGTATTGAAATCAGAGTAATATCATCGGATTTTTATTAAGAATATCTATAAAACACATTGGCTTTTATTTTCATTGTGAAACTCGCGATATCACGGAAAACAATTTCGTTACGAATACGGCAAACAAACCTGGTGTCCACGACAGAAAAGGTACTGAATCTAGAATAGTAGCGTCGGATTTGCCTCAAGAGTATCTACCATTGGATTTCATTTTCGTTGTGAACCTCTCGGGATATTGCGAAAATAATTTCGCTACGAATGCGGCAAGAGAACCTGGTGCCTATACTGGAAGGGGTATTGAAACCAGTGTGGTACCCATTGGCGTACGCAAAGGGGGGTTCTAACCCCCACCCCCCGAGGCAAGATTATAGTGTTATTTTACAGGAAAAAACGTAAAGCCCCCCCCCCCCAGAAGGAAAAAAAATCCGAGACCCCCTCGAGAAAATTCTGCTACGCCTATGGTGGTGCCATCGTATTTGTCTTAACAAAATCTATCCGCAGGCATCGGAAACATAGATATATTTTGGATAGTTCTTGAGGTACGGGCGTTTAGAGCATTTCGTTAAGCACCTGTTTGAGGATGTGCCCAGTACCGTCAGATGATTTAAAAAACGTATTCACTTCAAAAACATCAAAACTTGTTAACGTTCCAATATCTTTTGTACAAAAAAAAATTACTTATGACAATACGTCAAATTAGAAATAATTCTTTTTTTACTAAGGGGTCATACAAGTATTACATCAGCATCGAGGGGGAAGGGTTTCCGATTTGCTGACTTTTGATGACAAGGGGGGTGAATGATGCTTACATCATCAACCACCCTTTATAAAAATATGAAATATTCTGAATGGCATCTTACTTGGTGTGCCAAAAACGAGAAAAAACCTCGACACCTGAACTAACATTCTCCCTATTAATAAGTCCCCTACACAGCCACTTTAGTGATCTCTAAATGTTTCACGGATCCAAGTGCTCTGGATACGTCCCGTTTTTACAGAAGCTTAATCTGTTTTGAAAGAGAAAAAGAAAATTTTTCTACTTTTTGTTCCAGAGTTATTTTAAATGATTGTAGAATTATATAACTTATTTATAATTATAAAACTTAATTCTCAAAACAGCACTTATTGGTGAACCATCATCCGAGGATGATGTCACTCTCCGCTATCCATTCGAAGGTTTATAACAGCTGGCTGATGCGAAGATAGTATTTAGGAAAGAGGGCAGTTGACTTTTCTCTGTTTCCTAAATGCCATCTTCGCATCAGCCAACTGTTAAAAAACTTCGTATGGATAGCGGAGAGTGACTTCATCCACGGATAAATTGCCGACTGGTGGCAGTGTTAGTAGTTAGTTAGTCTCCGGGTCTTGTCTGGTACATCAGTATCAGTGTTAGTAGTTGTGAGCTTTGGCCTAAATTAGATCCGGTCCCGTTCAGCGCACACGAGCTCTAAGGAAAGATTGAGATGTTCGTTGACTTTGTAGTCTAGTGCGCTCACTCGGCAAGTGAAAGGACGTGGGTTAGATTCCCCGCAAGGGCAGTTGAATTTTCTCTCTTTCCTAAATAGGACTATCACACTATAAATTGATTGTAAAAGGGGGCTCATGAAAAATCTGGCTTGGCAGAACGCGAAAGACTCCAGTCTAGGGGCCCTGACGGAGGATGTGAGGGCCATGTTAGGCAGGAAGCACAATAAATAAGTTCCGCACGGATAGAATCTGCCTCGAGCCACCCTTGGAAGATTGCATTCTTGTTTTTGGTAGAGTATCAAGGTCCCAGGCCCTGTCTATTCCCTCAAGTTTTCTCAACATCTCCGTTGTCGAAGCTCAAAAGCGTGATGTCATGTAAAGTTTTACAGTGTGAAATTTTTAAAAAATTTTGGAGTCTAACCAGTCTATGCCGCCGCCCCTTACAACCTGCCGCCTGTGTGCACCGCACCTCTTGCACCCTCGCTTAAGCCACCCCTGCTGCTCAGAGTCAAGCGTGTTAACAGAACTAGGTGTAAAAAATGAAGAACTGCATGCTATATCGCACGATAGGTTACCTAAGGAGGAGGCCTACATTCGAGGATCTCAGTTTTTTGTGTTTCTGTTTATATTTTTTTACCTTCCAGGGAAATGAATTTTTATTCAAAGAAATGTATCTCTCACAGAACCATACACGATGATTCTGAAATTAAAGTAAAATTGGAAGAAATAAAAAAATACAAAAAAAATCATACGGATTCCAGTCAGGAAAATATCAAAAGACTTCCTTTCTTGACTAAAACGAATTCACGCCGTGACATTTGGATAAAATTCGCCGAGATATCAGTGATTGAAATGCTAATTTTTGTCACTTTTCTTGTCGTTTCGAAGCCTTGCAAGTTTTGAGAGACTCAGTTATTTCAATCAAGAATTTCAATCAATGCTATATCGGCAAATTTTTGTTTTAATCCCATGACGTAATTTTCTTTCAGTACAATAAAGAAAGGCACAAATTTTACTAATTGATATTTGTTTGACTAGGGTGGCACATATCAAAATTAAAATAATTATACTTACCATACTTATTATTTTACGGAAGTGCCACTGCCTTAATTGAATTTCCCTCATTTTGGTAATATTTTTCATATTTTACTTTAATTAATTCGAGACGACAGTAAATTTTTTTTTCCTTTCGAAAATTCTTCGTGAAAAATCTCGTATAGTGCTTCTGGACTTGATGAAAGCGTAATTATTAAAAGAACATAATAATTTTAATCGTATTTTTCATTCAGCTTGCTCCATCGACTACTGCCATGGTCACGGACAGTGTTCCATAGAAGAGGGAAAGAGGATTTGCAAGTATGTATATTCATAATTAAAATGTTCGGAATCTCTGAATCGATTTTCTCATGTCACCGGTCCTCTTAGTCACACGAGAGAAATATTTGACACCCATGACCGTTCAGTCAACACCTTCTATAGCAAAAAGCCTCAACGCGAAGCTTTGACGTCACTGAAGTCGTCCATTTCACCTATAGCCATTGAATATAGCAGTCCGACGTATGCGAAATTTTTACCTTTTTTCGGAGTATATCTAATGACTATAGGTGAAATGTACGATTTCAGTGACGTCACGAGCTTCGCGCGGAGGCTTTCTGCTATAGAGGGTGTTGGTTCAGAATGGTACCTCTCATTATTAGTTATGCCAAATGCAAGAGAATATACAGGGTGATTCCATCATTCTCCTTCCCCCTTTTTACTGGCGAACCGTTGATCCTAGAGGCATACTTTCAATTAGAAAAAGTGTCAAAATAACGTATAGACCTCAGATACGTCATTCATGTTGCAAGGGGCTGTATACTTATTAAAATAAAAATGTTAACTTCTTATACGATTAGAAAGTTGTTTCCCTGTCTTTCCTGAGGCCCAAAAAAAATCCACGTTTCTAAGTGAGATTGATTCGCTGATATATTGATTGATCCGATATTTGAATTCAAAAATCGAAGAAAATTTGGGAAAGAACAGCATAAACCATAGTTTCCCAAACGTTTTGCTCTATCTCACCCCTTCTATACTTTTTTCTTCTCGTCCCCCCCCCCCCACTCAAGGATCCCCCATAGGATCCTATACTAAACTCAAAGCTTTTACTGCCCCTTTAGAACCTTCCACTTTGGAAACAGTGGCTGAATGAATGAACACCAGGATCTCTGCCACCGGACTTATCCCGTTGCCGAGATCTCTTCCAGCCCAGCTTCGTAGCAGAGTCTGGAACAAAGTGAGTGCACCTAACAGTCTGAGTGTGTAGCTAGTGTTGTGTATGATATTTCAGTGCTGCCATCTATAGTTCAAATTGTGAGTGAAGTGTAATGATTGAATATTTGTAACGTTGTAGGCCTGTTGCTCTCTGTGGCGAGACTTTAACGGGGAGATCAGCTCGCATTCGCGCCTTGACGTTGGGAACCACAGAAAACCAACTTCAGCCGACCACCACTGTGGGGTTCGAACCCGGATCCTCGCATCGCGAGTCCGTCACTATAACCACTCGACCACCACAGCGGCTAAGCAAACAGTGGCTATAAACTAACAGACAATGCTTCTTTCCCTCATTCATGCTAGTCGTTCTCAACTTTTCTACAATTTTTGAATTCAAATATCTCAACGAATATTGCACTTAAAAACGTGGATATTTTTTTGTTCGCTTTCGGAGAGACAGGGCAACAACTTTCTGATTACGTTTTTTAGGACAGGGTGTCCGTATAAAAAGTTAATTTTTTTTATTATAATAACTATAGTGGCAAGGGGAATTATGGAATCACCCTGTATAGTATGTAACGTGTTTTTTTTTCATTCGCCCTACAGGTGTACAGGGAACTATATTGGGGCCCGTTGTGATATAGATAGTGAAGGTAATTATTATAACTCTCTTTATGAATATAAGAAACTGTTCTATCCTAACTTCTCTTCAATATACGCAAATTTTTCCTAGATGTGTAACATGTTTTCGAGAAATTGTACTTTGCGGTTTTTTTCATTCCAATGTTCAAAATGTTCCAAATGTTCAGGATTAAACAAAAAATAACCATCATTTGAATGAATGACTCTTGAAATTTACAGAACGTTATAATAAAGTATATCTCTCTCTCTCTATATATATATATATATATATATATAGAAATTAGATTCACGTAAAGTTTCTTTAATTTCATAATTGCCCCCCCCCCCAGATGCTCCAACATTTTATTTGTTTGTTTCATTCTGGGGGGGGCACGCTATTGCTGGGGGGGATGGGGGCATGATGATGTCAATTCATATATACACATATGCATTAGATCAGTCGACTCCACCTTTGACGCTAGCCCCCCCCCCCCCCCGTATCTCCGTCCATGGTTTGTTTACGTGTTTTTCGTTGCTGTTAAATCTCATTATAATGGCTCGGATTGGTATGTGGTTTATGTGTGTGTATGTTGTTTGGTTTTTTTTTAATATAGAAATCGAACTGTTTTGAAAATCTACGATATTTTTTTATAGTACTTGGAGTCGCATTAGGAGCATCGGTGGCTGCTATCATAATCATCTTGCTCACATTGGCTTGCCTATGCATTTGGAAGTAGGTTTTATTTTTATTTTTTAATAGGGTGTAGACGTATGCGCGTGATATTCACGAATTAGCTTTGTGTGGAATTTTAAGTTAGTGTAGCGCGGAAACGCGTTTAGTTAGGACGTTGATTCTGGTGGCGTTATAAACTGCTCCTGGCGCACTACTAGGACCTAAAGTGAGGCAATAAAAATAGTCACCGGAATATAAGTGAAAATTGATATTGAGTTGAAAATTACAAAATAATTACAGATGTCATTTCATATGACTCGTTTTCTATAATTCTCGGAATTATGGAAGGGGCCATTCAAGTATTACGTAAGCAGATTTTCAGCCATTTTTGACCCCCCCCCCCCCCCCGTCAGCAGCTTAGAATATTTCATGTCTTCAAAAAGGGGTGGTTGATGACGTAAGCAACCTTCAAACCACCTCTCCCCTTTGTCATCAAAAGTCAGCAAATCCGAAACCCCCTCCCCGATGCTGACGTAATACTTGAATGACCCCAAAGATCGCATCAATGAGCTTAAACAGTCCAGTGCCGAGCAAATGCGAGAGCTACGGCAGCGTCGAAAAGAAAACGGCGCAAGGCAAGTACGTAGCTGGTCCATCTGGCGTCTACGGACCATGAGCGGACGTCATTGGAAGGCAAAGTCGCTTGTAAGTTACTCTTAATGCAGCTTTGTTGGAAGGCGATACAGAAGACAGTAATGATAAGATAAACGACAGTGTGGCAGCATCGCCAGATGAGTATGTATCGTGACCACCGAATATCGTCGGGTTATCAACCGACACGTCAGGCAGCAATGCGCGGACATCGATGGAAACTGCTACGGTAGACTGCGATGCTGTTGCAGTGGTTGTACAGCCCACGATAGATCCACAGATGGATAATCATTGTAGGGCGGCGCGTGCCCACTTCGCCAATGCATCCAGCGCGAACAAGTTCGGCTTTGCGTACATGTGCTGCTTCAGCTACCACAGGTCGTTGTTGCATGCGATAGACTTGTAATGTTGTATCTCCCCCGTAACCATTATACTCCTCTGTGTAATTATTGTATTAAAGATATTGATAATTAAATTACATATCAATACCAAATACTTGTTATTATGATTTCATCTCACGACGATTTCACGAAAAATCTACGGTGCGGACTCAAATTGCGCCTCTATACTACCCCATTTCTTTTTCTTTTTTTCTTTTTTTAATTTATTCAACGTTTGTCAGTTGAATGGTAATATAATACACCTAATGAACCGAAAATTGATCTCAAGAGGAGCACCAATAAAATACATTGCAATCATTATTTGATACAGCATTATATTATTGACTTTATAAAAGTGTTGAGCGTAGTGCTGACTTTAGTACCTGAATATTTTTTCTAATTGTTAATATAATACAGTCGACGCTCGATATAACTACCCCCCACTTGTCTCATTAAAAATGGACGTTATATTGGGAGGGTCGTTAAATTGAAAATGAAACGTATATGGCAGTCGTCTATGAAAACATTTGGGACGTATTTTACCGATCGTTGTAATAGAATAGTCGCTATAACGTGAGATCGTTATAACGAGCGTCGACTGTATTATTAAGAGCACAACAAAGAAAAACAAACTATCATAAATTCTCTCTATTGAAATTCTAGTCGCCGATGGAAACAAGAACAGCAACGTACCGAAGCTATGTCAGCTAGATCCGTAAACAGTAATCAGACTTTCAGCTACTTGAATAAATTAGCAAATGTCAATACGTATCGTTTAACTATGGAAGATCGACTTCGATGGGCCCATATTTCAGATGTAGTTGGAAATATTTACGCAGTAAGCTCATTATTTTTACATAACTATTATAGAAGTAACTGGTAACACACACAAAACATGTACATATTTATTTAATGTAATTACGTTTCAAAAGACATTAGGCATTCATTTTTTTTTACTGACGCATTTGCAGGGTGATTCTGAACCCAGACCAAATGTTGAAATGATGTAAAGTAGCGAGAGACACTAAAAAACTTTTTTTTTTTGTATAGCAATGCCTAGACGCAAAGACAAGAACTGCTCAAGAAATATGAAAAAAAAACTCCATTTTATTCATTTCTTATGCATACAGTAAAAAAAAAATTATTGACAACTTTTTATTTACAATATATTACAGTATTCACAATAAATGATTAAAGATATGAGGGAGAGAGAGATCACTACTGATAACTCAGTAAATCACTACTAGCAATTTACTGTTGAGGATTTCTGCGCTGAAATTTCAGTTGCGGCAGCAACTATTCGGCGTGTCTGACATAACATCTGGTGTCTTCGAAAATGCACAACAATCACTGCATCTACGGTGTTAGGCATGTTGATGTGAGTATTTATTGTGAATGAGATATTATAAATATAACAAATTTTGGGAAACACAGTTCTCTCTCTCTCTCATATTAGCGACTAGACGTGCCACTTGCACCTAAAACTCACTGAAAAAAAATTTTCATTTCAATTCACTATGTACACCATGATGTTTGGCCCATGAGTTCAGAATCGTTCTGTAATGAGTGCGTTGTCTCATACAATTATATGTATTTTTCCTGCTATAAAAATGCAATCTATGCAACTTAATATTACTTAATTTACGTGATCCTAAACGGTTATCAACTGATAACCATGAATGGTCATCAGTTGTAACCATTCAATGGTGAATTGTAAATATATATGTGTATAATCTAATATATCGGGTGTTCTTTCTCATCGTTATCTAACAGCTGATTCTTGAATCGTTGGTCTTCGAATTAAATTCTAATTACAAGAAGAAAAAAATTTTAAACGTTTCCACACACACACACACACACTCTCAAGCCGGATCCACACCTACAGCGCTATGCCACTCCAACCGCTAAAAACCCAGTTCTTGGGGAGTGGCAGTAGTGATTTTACTATCAAAAACCATTTTTTGCCGACTTCGAACAGAGCCGGTGTAGTGGTGTTCAACCGGCTTAAAGTACCACACTAACCGCGTCACGTAGTGACAAAATCAAGTTTCAAAGAGAAGCTCAGATAAGCGTGGATGGCAAACTGCGCAACATTGTGTATCGCACAAAATCCAGAAAAATTCACCAGGTGACGGTACATCAAAGAAATTGGTTGATTCGTTCCCGCCGCTCCTCTAAAACGATTTCATTAGTTTTGCATCAGGCTGTGCGATTGGCTTCAAGCCTTTTTTTTCCATTGAAAATTTCCTCTAAGGTCTAAGACTAACGGTTTAGGAATTGGCAATTGGATAATGGTGAGAGTGGACACCTTGTATATATTTTTTCCCAGAAACAAAATTTATTTTTGTAATGAAATTGTTTGCAACATGAAAAAATCAATTTAGAAACCAGAACCTGGTGTGAACCCATCTACGGCACTGAATCCCCAAGGAACATATCCTGGGCCCAGTAGGTGTCAATCACCAGCAGAAGAAGCAGCTTCGTGGTATAACTGCGCGACGAGACCTCGATCACGAGCAGCCACATATGCTCAAGTGAGTATCAATTTTTTTCCACCATTAAAAATTCGAATCAAAAGATCGGCTAATATGTAAGAGTAATATATATATATATATATATATATATATATATATATATATATATATATATATATATATATATATATATACAGGGGTTGGACAAAATAATATGACCACCTGTGAAATGAGACAAAATCATTATTAATAGGCTGTTGGCCCTCCTTTTTCATTAATTACAGCTTGTATCTGCCGTGGGATGGACAAATACAAGTCATGCACAACAGTCACAGGGATACGTAGCCACTCCTCCTGCAAAAAGGCCACTAATTCAGAACGTGTCTTTGGAGGTGGAAACCTACTGCACGTTTTGGCCAGCAAAATACCCCACAAAGGTTCAATTATATTAAGATAAGGGGACCGAGCGGACCACACGAGATGTTGCAGTTCATCGTGGTGTTCATCAAGTCAGTCTCCGACAATTCCAGCAGTGTGAACGGGCGAATTATCTTCTTGGAACACAGGTCGAGAATCAGGGAACAAATATTGCACCATTAGATGAAGATGGTCGGCCAGAATACTGACATAAACCGCTGCATTAACCCGCCCATCCAGGACAACAAGTGGGCCGAGACCACGGTGAGACATCGCACCCCACAGCATCACTAATCCCCCCTCCATGCTTAACAGTAGGAAGGAGACAATCAACGTCATAGGCTTGTGCTGGCGTTCTCCAAACGTAAACATGTCCGTTAGTCTGGAATAATGTGAACGACGATTCGTCTGACCAGATGACATTCTCCCATTGTTGTTGTGTCCAATTCTTATGTTCGTGACACTATGTTTGTCGTTTCAAAGCATTGCATGGTGTCACCAATTATTTTGGAATAGTCGCTCTACCTTGTATGTTTGCTGCATGCAGTTCACGGCGGATAGTTTTTGTCAATACACCTTCCTGTAGATGTGTGTTCATCTCAGATGTTATCTAGGATGCTGTTATCTTGTGCTTTCTGGCCGCACAATCCGCTTCAAAACCCTTCTGGGTCTATCAGCCATCTTCGACTTTCGGCCTCTGTTATGCTTGGTAGATGATGTCTTTTCCTGTTTGCTGGCTGTCATTACCATCGACACAGTACTTCTCCCGACACCAACAAGGGTGACCGTTTTCATTACTGTGGCCCCGGCAAGACGGGCTCCAACAATCCTGCCTCTTTCGAAATCTGTGAGGTCAGCCATAATGAAGTTTTAACGCCCCAATATACATCGCATAAGAACGCTATCACTGCTACGACTAAACTGATGTGTGCACATCATCGCCCACTAAGTGAAACTCTTCCACACTAGAGGGCGGGCGTATACGACAGGTTCCCTCGAGTGTTGTTTTTTGCACAGGTATGTTCACATTATTTTGTCCAACCCCTGTATTTTTTCTTTTTTAATTTTCTGCCACTCGCAAACCTTTTTAGCAAATTTTAGATTGACCTTTGCGATATTAGGAGAAAAGTTTTCAAATTAGCCGTGTAAAACTGTTCATATTAATTTATTAGCATAAAAAAATTTAATTGAACTAATAAGACAGAACGATTATGAGGATATGTAAAATGGCAATAAAACTGCTCACGTCTTATTGAATCTTCTCTCACTGAATTCACGTAATGGCAGTACGTTGGACGCGATGATGCTTTTGATGTCATGCAGCAATCGCAGAATTACATATATTTGAGAAATTATTTGAATACACATAAATGTAAAATTTGTGAGCCAATGTACATTATTATTACATGGTTATTTTTATTAATTTTTTGTTTTGTTACTTATTGACAAATTTAGCCGAATTTGTTACAAATTATACAATTGGGGTAAGGGGCATACGCAACATTGACCTTTGAAGTGGGTACACCGGGTTTGGTGGGGGGAACAAGGAGTTTCCTCCAGAGATTTTTGAGCTACTAACCTTAAAAAGCATCTTAAATTAATGAAAGTCTTAAGACAGCATATAAAGGCGATTTCTTTCCATCATTTTCATAGCACCACTGTCATTTTTTTCACAAGGGGGCTGCCGGTGATCAGGACCTACAATTTATTGCCGATTCCGAACGGCAACATTTTTTATACTCGCCAAGAGATGCGCTAACCCCTCGGTGTGGGACTCCCTGCGGTAGCAATCTTTTTTTTAATGATTTCTTTAGATATTTTAATTTTTTAACAAAAATATTTTAAAAAAATTTAATTTTTGATCGTCTTCGGAAGGGGAGTCCAGGCACGTACGCCTCTGATTGGGATCAGCTCAAAATAGTTATATGCACCGCTGACAAAGGCTTAGAGTTTTTGGAAATATTGAGAGAAAAACACGTTGGGAATCACTCTAAACTGCTACTTCAAAATATAATATTGTTACAAAAATATCTCTCAGCACACCTGCGTGATATTGTATCCTACACTGCAGAGAGGCATACCAATTTGAAAATCACTGAGCAAAGTTATTGTTGGTGAAATTCCGAGTTATGGACATGTAATATCATGGATATTTATTTCCCTTTTTGCGCATTATTGCTTGAGATCCATTTAAATGGATATTTATTACCAAATTCAATAATACTCCGACTTACCCCCAGTGCGTGATTTTCTGTGAAAAATACACTTTTATGAAATTCAATCATAATCACGAAACTACTGAGATAGAAATTATTAAAAGTGATAAGTGTAAAGAATTATTTTATTCGATCAGAACGTGATATCTGATGAAACTACGCTGATTTTTGAGAGGCTGCAGTATACAGGGGTAAAACGCATTTTACCCGCATTTATGCCGTTTCTTCTCAACACTTTTCTCCGTTTTTCTTTTTTTTTTTCTGAAATTCAAATATCTCAGCGAATAGGGTAAAGTGAGGTAATGGCACCACTTTAAGACAAAAACATTTTTTTCGGACTTTAACTGAAAAATGTTTTTTAATATGTAAACACATTAATAAATCATTTCTGTACCTTTTGCTATTTTTGAAAAAAATAATTCTTTTATAACTTAGATATATTAAAAAAAAAAGTTTGTGCAAAGTGGCGGATTTGCTCCATATAGTGGGGCAATTCCGCCATAAGGTAAATCTATTAGATACAGTTTCTTTTTAAATTAAGAATGCCACACATAGGTATACAGTACATAAAAACGTATGTTTATTACAAATTACAAAAACATTACGAACATTTATAGCCCAGCAATTAGTTTAAATCCAGAGTTAAGTTGTCAAGGAGATGAAAATATTAATAGGCCTATCAAGTCATAATAACAAGTGAAATCGTTTATGGTCGCATGCAAAAATCACAAATGTAATTTTTTGGACTGTCGTATCCACTGTATTCAGAATGAGCCCACTTTGAGCACATAATGCAGCGGTACCGATGTTCGATATTACCAAACTCTCCACAAATCACACACATTTCAACATCAGGATCAAATAAACCAAAAAAATGTCATCATCACCTTCATCAAAGTTGAGCTTCCTCTTGCCATAATTTTCTTAGCTGCTTTTTTTCATTTTTTATTTTTTAAGGTTTTCAGACTGCAATTTATTGACTTTTGCGCTGATCCTGGTTTTTTTTTTCAGTTTGAATCCTGTCTACTTTCAACTTTTTTCTTATTGTTTTTGTCGGTCTTAATATCGACCTTATTTATTCTTGGATGCTCTCTTTCTTTCAATTCCTTTTGTGTCTAATTAACTTCAGTGTCTTTTTTTCTTTCAACTCTTTTTGTAATTTCCTATCTTCAAGAATTGATTTCATAGGTGAAAGATGTTAAAATAACTTATGTGCTGCTTCCATCTTTACCAGTTTTGGTTTTGAGTCCAGGGTCTTTTGCTGGCACTGCTGAGAGCTCTTCTATTGTTTTTTTTTTAAAAATATTTCCGAGGATGTGCCTGGTTGAGGATTAGTATCCAAGTCTCCTGATACTGAATTATTTGCGGTGATTACAGTTGAATCTGCCGTTTCAGAAGCAGCGTTCTCATCTTCAATAAGTACTGGTTGGATTAGGGCAATACCGCCACATGGCGGAATTACCCCATTACGACATTATTGTAGTTTGGACCCTACAGCTGACAAAGTACTGGACGAAAACAAATGAAATTTTCATACCAAGTACCTGATAATGTGCACTATTTGTTTATAATTCTAGCAAAACTGGAAAACAACTCACCTTTCTACGAATGTCACAAGTTTAACAGATAGTGAAAACTATAGAACAATGAGGAAAATTTACTTATTTGCAAACAGCACACACACACTAGACGCAACAGGTGCAATGGCGGTACCGACTGAAGCTCACGCATAGCAACAACACGAGAGCCAGTAAAATGGGGTGGCGGAATCGCCCAGTGTGGTGGATTTGTACCACTCTCCCCTACTGCACTTAGAAATGTGGAATTTAGAATGCGGATACAACAACTTTCTAGTTGAGTTTTTGAGCACACGGAGACTGCATAAAAAGTTATTTTATTTTAATAATTATGCAACCCCTTGCAATACGAATGACTTATGAGGTACACACGTTATTTGGATAAATTTTATAACTGGAAGTATACCTCTAGTATCAACAATTCGCCAGTAACTTGAAGTGCTTGCAGCGTGCTGCTAGCTATGCACCCAATATATATATTACATGTACGCAGACGTGCCAACTTTTGGAATCCAGAAATCCGGAGATTCTCCCGAGCGGGTACCCCCCACCCCAGAACTCATAGACTAGATCAAAAAAAAAAATTCACAAAAATTTTTTTTTAATCAATTAAGAAAAAGTTACATCTTCCCCCCCCCCCCACCAAAGGCAGGTTCTGCGTTGCCCCCGAGCAGAATATAATTCCATGTCAGTCTTTCCATGCAGAATAGAGAAATCACATCTACATACTGTTAATAAAACATAAGTGTCTCCTTTCGTGGATGCTATCAGGATGATTGATAATCTTGGATATATGTAGTCTTAATAGCTTTATATTTTTAACTTTATAAATAGCTTAAACCTTAAAACTTTATATTTCCTTTCTGAAGACATATTTAATCGGAGGAAACAATTTAAAAACTTCGAAATACAAAGCTGATGACGAGAAATCTCGTGTTTACCGCAAGACTGTTAATGGAATACGATAACGATTATACAGGAATTTCGGCAACCAAGGTCATGCCTCTCATAAATGATTGCCGATAAACGCTATGTAAACAAAGTCACGTCTTTGCTTAAATACGGTCACCAAGCCTATTTTTATGGCTGCTCAATGGAAATGACCATGGCTGTCTTCTATGGGTGTTTTTCCCTAACGACGATGGCAGTCATTGAGGTCACGACAACGTGAAAGCTCGTGTAAAATCTAATTTTCTGCCAAAATCCGGAGAAATTTTAACAAATCCGGAGACCGGGAGGAAGGATGAAAAATCCGGAGTCTCCCGCCTAAATCCGGAGAGTTGGCAGGTCTGCATGTACGTATTTTTTACCAGTGTGAATTTGGTTTTACCCTGTATAAACCAAGATCACAATTTCATACCTGAAATCGAACTCCAGTTTATCAACTCACCGAAAGTTGTTTTCTTGAATCCAAACACAAGTGGTTCATTTATTTTGATGGGACAAGGTGTTATCACAACATTCAAACGGTATAAAATATGACTTTTATTTGCATAGATTTTTGGGGAACGCGGTGTTTTTTACCGGACCGGATTGCAGTCACAACGCAAGTTAGATTTCATGAAGCCATAGAAGAGTATCATAGCTTTATAATCATAGTAAGAAAAAAAAATAAAAGTGTTCTGTAAAAAATTTGGCCCCAATCACTTAATATTTATACGTATTTCTATGGGGAACTGTACCCCGACTTACGCGAATTCGACTTATGTGATTGTCATCGGTCTCACCTATAGCGTAACTTACGGGCATTATTGTATAACAAACTCAGGATCACCATAAACGTTGGAACAATTCAAATTTGGACGATCTCTACTTGAAGTATCGGCGATAATTCAGAAAAAACTGGTTTCTTTGTTCGCATGTTGTATAGAAATAGAAGAGAGAGAAGTACAGCAGATTTTTTTTTTTATTTTTCACCCTCACCCTCCCCTATGTGTTCTTTTTCTCTCTTATACACAGGGTGCATAACAAACTTCTCTTGTCGTAAATTACTGGCGAACCGTTGATCCTAGAGGAATGCTTCCAATTAGAAAAAGTATGCAAATAACGTGTAGACCTCACATACATTATTCATATTGTAAGAGGCTGTATAATTATTAAAATAACAATGTTAACCTCTTATACAGCCACCGTCCTCAACACAATTAGAAAGTTGTTGCACTGTCTTTCCTGAGTCCAACAAAAAAAAAATTCCACGTTCCCAAGTTTCTATTCACTGAGATATTTGTATACAAAAGTTGGAGACAATAAGCATGGGAAAGAAGTGTTTGTCTGTTAGTTTATACTGCCGCTGTGGTGGTCGAGTGGTCATAGTGACGGGCGAGGATCCGGGTTCGAACCCCACCGGCGCCACAGTGGTGGTCGGCTGAAGTTGGTTTTCTGTGGTTTCTAACATCAAGGCGTGAATGCGAGCCGATCTCCCCGTTAAAAAGTCTCGCCACAGAGAGCAACAGGCCTACAACGTAACAAATATTTAATCATCACACTTCACTCACAATTTGAAATATAGATGGCAGCACTGAAATATCAATCACAACACTAGCTACACACTCAGACTGTTAGGTGCACTCACTTTGTTCCAGACTCTGCCACGAAGCTGGACTGGAAGAGATCTCAGCAACGGGATAAGTCCGGTGGCAGAGCCCCTGGCGTTCATTCATGTTAGTTTATACTGGGTTCCCCCAAATCTTCTCCGATTTTTGAATTCAAATATCTTAGCGAATATTGCACTTAAAAGCGTGGAAATTTTTGTTGAATTCAGGAGAGAGCAACAACTTTCTAATTGGGTGTTTGAAGACAGGGTGTCCATATAAAAAGTATTTTTTTATTTTAATAACTATACAACCCCTTGCAATATGAATGACGTATCTGAAGTCTATATACACGTTATTTCGATACTTTCTTTCTAATTGGAAGTATGCCTCTAGGATCAACGTTTCGCCAGTAATTTGCGGCGACAGGAGTTAGCTATGTACCCTTTATAGTAGAAAGACACATTATATGTGGGGAGGAATCACTAAACAGGAGTATAAAAAGAATAAGGAGGGAAAAAAACAGCTTCCATTCATAGAGTTACAATAATGCTTCACGGTGATGAGAAAAGATAAAAAAATTATTGTAGATTTATATTACTCCACACTTTTATTTCATACATTTACCTTTTCTTTAATTCCAGCCACAAGTTAATGGAAGTTATTATGACATGGATTATTCCACACGAGAGATGTATGTTTCAAGTAAAGCACAAAGTCGCAGGTATCTGAAGCCAAACATGTCAAGAAGCTACTACAGCTGATCTGAGGTATTTACGTGTATCATAAAATGTGCTACTCAGCAATAAAACTAGAATGATTCACTCAAGTATTTTGTGCCACGCTACACAATAATATAATATTCTAATTTATGAAATATTGATTACTGAGTTTGTTTAATCAGTAATTTCAGTATTCTCATATTGTGAAATTAAAAGGGGCTGTTTTTAAATAAATCTACAATGTTAATCAAGAAGGACCTGAAATGAAAATAATAGTACTCACATTTAATGAATCAAATTAAATGCAGTAGCACCTCATTATATCATGGATTGTTATAACACACATCTTTATTTTGTGCGTTATTAGAACTACTGTTAAAATTTAACATAAGAACATCAATAAATGCAATAGCCGTCTAGCGTGAATGGATTTTTTTTTTTTAACCACACCCTCCCTCAACTCTTACTCCAAATTGTCACAAAATAAAGCCAGACATTCTGAGTCACAACTTAATGCTCTTCATTCTTCTGTCATGAGGTGTTCATTTTTCTTTTGTCACACAATCAGGGGCGTCGGAACTGTTTCGAACCTGTGGGTGCCCGTCTTGAGATTCATATAGGAAATTTCGATTTTTGAATCAATTCTGTGGGTGCTCGAACCCGCTCTACAAACTTCCGTGGGTGCTCGAGCACCCACAGCACGCCCGGCTCCGACGCCACTGCACACAATGGTCATTTTACATGCTTTGATGGGGTTAAGCAAATGCATCCATGGCTCATACACGTCACAACCATAGAACTATGGTTGCAAAGTCACACTGTACAATGTAATATGTGAGAAAATCTATCTTGTTCAAAGTACCAGTTGTAATGAATCAGAAAAGAAACATTACATGGAAATTTCTATTTATAACTTTTTATATAGCATAATAATATTGTAGGATGTCATTATTTTGAATAATTCTCAAAGCTGAGTGTTTTACAACTAACTCTGTCTTTCAAAAAGCAGCAGCCTATATCATGGTAAAACAAAAATAAAATTTTCTTGTCAAATAGTAAGGATCGATTTTTTTTCTCCTTTTTGATTCCTATAGTATAAAATGCTAGTTATTGTGTCAACATTATACAGGGTGTCCCATCAAGACCACCCAAACTCTGCGCAGTCAGATTCCTCGCTTGGAATACATTAAAAAATGCCCAAAGAACTGTACCTGTACAACCCAAGAAAAAGGAAACTTTGTTGAAAACATGAACAACGCGTGAATGCATGCCTCGATATCAGCGGTGGGCATTTTGAACATCTTCCTATGTAAACATATGTAAATATCGATGTTCATGTTTCCAATAAAGTTTTTTTCTTTTTGCACCGGATATGACGTCATACTTTTCTTTCGCATTTTTCTCGAAAACTATGGGTCATACAGGTAGTTCTTTGGGCATTTTTTATGTATTACACTAGAGGAATCTGGTTGTGTTTGGGCAATCTTGATGAGACACATCTGTATATCTGTATACTGTAATTTAAATAATACTTTGATAATATGAAATTCAATATTTGTACTCCATAGAAATGTTGCCTGACAATCTAAATTTTATATCATGAACATAGTTTATTTTAAAATTTTTGCTTTAAAAAAAAATTATGTAAACATTTTGATAGATTTGTGAATTTTTACTCTTCAATCATCCCAGCACACTGCTTAAAGACAAGGGCATAAACTATATTTGCTTAGTAGAAATCTGTGAACTTATGTGGTGTTTCAATGTTTTTGGGGGGTTAAAGAGTTTTCATTTCATAACAAATACTGTGATGTGTGATCTAAAATATTAGAACAGAATTTGAAACATTTACCAGGAGCTCAATACTTGATGCTCTTTTATGTTTGTTTCAGTTTCATTGTGAATGTTGTTTGTTGTTATATGTCTGACATATCAGGTGTTATTTATTTTTATTTATTTATAGTATTTCTTGAATAAAAATAAGTTTTTTTGACTTTGACTTATTCATTTACATTTCTTTTTTCTTTTTAAAGAATCAAATGTTTATTGATAAATATTTTGAAAGTCATAATTTGTTTTCCTCTATTGTTCAGGATTTAAAAATTTATATGAATGTATTTCAATATGAATTTCCATAACAAAAACATTAAGTTTGATATACTTATATTAATTTTGACACTGATACATAAAAATAATTGTTGATCTCAGACCACCTACTGAGTTTACTGTTTTGTAATATGGTTGGGGTTCCAGATTCAAGAACTTAAAAACTTTAAAATGAAAATGTATGCACTTGCTCTCTCTCTCCCCCCCCCCCCCAGCAATATCAGTTATATTTGTTAGCATCACATGGTGCCACTATACTGGAATATAAAGCAACAATAGTTTTCCAACCAAACCAGAAGTGTTACATCTATTTTTTTCCGCCTGTAACCACTGGACTAAAACTTATCTTCATTGCATTATTACCATATTTATCCCCTATGCCTGGCAATTATGTGCCAATCTTTATTTTTTCAACCCATCAAGTTTAACCTTTTACTGGCCGAATTAAGATTTAAATTGATTTTCTACATTTTTTCCTGTTATTTTTCCTTCTGATCCTTTAGTTTAGAGATATCAACCAAAAAATTCACGAAAAAAAAATTTCTGTATGTTTTCCAACTTGCCCCTTGTCCATAGAAACAAACTTTATAATTAAAAACAAAAAAAAATTGTCTTATTCTTCCTTAAAAATAAATTTCAAAAAAGTACTGAAATGAGTGAAATTTTTGTTTTGTAAATTAAATTTGGAATCTCACACGTTCAGGAAAAAAAATCAACTGTTTTCATGTAAAAAAAATATTTTTTTAATAATTAATAGAACTGATTAGTTCTTAATTGAGAACATTAGCCATTAAAAGGTTAAGTAAACTTCATCATTACACCATATACTTGCTTTTTGATACATTATAATAATTTAATCCCTTAACATACACACTTCCCTCTGTATATGCAAAAAAATACATTCATATTCTTTCCTTTCTCTTGAGACTCTTCATTGGTAACCCTTTGAATGAAAATTGTTTTTGATCTTTTCCTTTACCTCAGCAATCACTTTTTTTTTCTCCTTCACTACGGTTTGACAAGTAAAGAAAAAGAAATAGTATTACACTGGGGCCATTCAAGTATTAGGTCAGCAGATTTTTAGCTATTTTTGACCCTCTCCTCCCCCCAGCAAAATTTCATCAGCTCTGCTCCCTACCTCTTCACCCATATTGGGATGATATACGTACACAGCAGGGGGCACAAGCCCCTTATACCCTCCTCAGATGATAAAAAATTAATTTTTGGTGTAAAAAAATTTTTTTTTAATTAAAACATCAAAAGAAAATACTTTTATATGTTGTTAGTTATTTATGTTAATTTCAATGCTATTTGAAGGATAAGAACTCAAAATTTCTCTTTAAGAAATTCATTGTGACCCACCCCTAAGCCATTTGTGCCCCCTCTAAAGATTGATAGTGTGGATGCCTCTGATTGAGATTGCCTTCCAAAATAAAACAGGGAATCTGAGCACCACCATCTAACACTGCTGTTGTGAACATTGCTATGCATGCACAGAAATTGTTTTTCACATGATTATGTGATGTTAGACTGAACACACTATGTATATTTTTAGCTTGTGTTTTAAGTTTATTAATTACTGGTTTAAGTTAAAAGTTAATTAAAGGAGTGGTATAGATTGCTGTTGCTATAGTTGGTGCGAAGTACTGAGCATTAAGCTCTGGTCTTCATCATGGTTTCTCTAAGAACATGACTCCACAATCACATTTTTGACATATAAGTATTTTCATTGTCATTTAAAAATCAAAAATAAAGCATACGCACAAATACAAATATACATCAGCATGTTGCTTAGCCGTACGCACGTATTTGTGCATTTATCTCAGTTCTAATTAGTTATAATTAGCATGACTTACTTTTAGATCACAAAGCCATTTTTTGGAGATATCATGTTCTGACCAAACACCACAGAAATAGGGGCAAAAAACTCTAGCCCGGCTTAAAAACGAGAATACGTCTCCCTTCCCTTATAATGAATGAGTCAGATTGCCTCGTCAGTTTTACTTTTTTCACCAGCCTAGAGCTTCATGAGAGGTTTTGTTTGACCAAAAATATTCTTTTATTGCACTTAAACAGTTGTTTTTGAAAGCTTTTACAGGAAGGGAGACACATTAAGGGTTTTCTCAACATTTTTCATCCCATTTTGTTTATTTCTGAATGGAATAGAACCCTTTTGTGCAACATCAAATGCCATGCACAAGAGGATTGTTGGGCAAACAGTAGTATTCCCAACAAAATGGGTGTTATAGTCTTATTCTGCCAAAGCTGTTTTTAAACCGTGTAGTTTCATTTTAGCCTGGAACTCGAGGGATTGGCCATAATCACATTTGCTTTACTTAGGTGCAACTTCGGTTCTATTTTTCTGTGAATTTTTATGGACACTGGTTAAAATTATGTATTAATATGCATGAAAAATAAAATCAATAGAGACACAAAGATGGATACATTGAAGGTATCTACCTTTCAGTGTAATTTTCCTAGGAGGAAAAAAGAAATATAATTTCAAAAATCGCAAAACAATGGACAAAAGGAAGGAATCTTACAAATCTATGAGGACCCCCCTTAAAAGACACCAAAAATATGAACTTGTGAACTTCTGCATGGCCCCCACATCTTGAAGCAGGGCCCCTAGGCTGGGATATTTTACGGGCCCCCCTTTATGATGAATTTATAGCGTGAAAAAACAAAAAAATGATTAAAACCTCCCGGGCCCCAGGGCTGGAGCCTTGTCAGCCCACCCCTTGTGGGGGCCATGAACTTCTGATTACCCAGTAACAATACAGTGATGAAATACAGTAAAGTTTCAATATAATAAATTTTCTATATTTTGAATTTCTCACAGCAATACTTATATTTTTGCTGATTTACTCTACGTGTCTAAGTCATAGAAATCATTTCTATTTTTAACAGTGTAATTTTTTTAAAGAATATTCTGGAAACCTTTGGTCCATAAACACACACATATACACTGAAGATCCAAAAAAACTGGTACACCTGCCTAATATCATGTAGGGCCCCACGAGCCCGCAGAAGTGCTGCAACACGACATGGCATGGACTAGACTAATGTCTGAAGTAGTGCTGGAGGTAATTGACACCATGAATCCTGCAGGGCTGTCCATAAATCCGTACGAGTGAGAGGGGGTGGAGATCTCTTCTGAACAGCACGTTGCAAGGAATCCCAGATATGTTCAATAATGTTCATGTCTGGGGATTTTAGTGGCCAGCGGAAGTGTCTAAAGTCAGAAGAGTGTTCCTGGAGCCACTTCATAGCAATTCTGGACGTGTGGGGTGTCGCATTGTCCTGCTGAAATTGTCCAAGTCCGTGGAAATGCACAATGGACATGAATGGGTGTAGGTGATCAGACAGGATGCTTACGTACCTGTCAGAGTTGTATCTAGATGTATCAGGGGTCCCATATCACGCCAACTACACACGCCCCATACCATCACAGAGCCTCCACCAGCTTGAACAGTCCCCTGTTGACATGTAGGGTCCATGGATTCATGAGGTTGTCTGTCTCCATACCCGTACACGTCCATCAGCTCGAAGCAATTGGAACCGAGACTCGTCAGACCAGGCAATGTTGACGGGCCCAGACGAGGCGTAAAGCTTTGTGTCGTGCAGTCATCAAGGGTACACAAGTGGGCCTTCAGCTCCGAAAGCCCATATCCCAGCATTGAAATCTGCAGCAATTTGTGGAAGGGTTGCACGTCTGTCACGTTTAATGATTCTCGCAGTCGTCGTTGGTCCCGTTCTTGCATGATCTTTTTCCGGCCGCAGCGATGTCGTAGATTTAATTTTTTACCGGATTCCCGATATTCACGGTACACTCGTGAAATGGTCGTACGTGAAAATCCAAATTTCATCGCTACCTCGGAGATGCTATGTCCCATCTCTCGTGCACCGACTATAACACCACGTTCAAACTCACTTAAATCTCGATAACCTGCCATTGTAGCAGCAGTAACCGATCTAACAACTATGCCAGACACTTGTTATGTTATATAGGCATTGCCGACCGCAGCGCCATACTCTGATTGGTTCCATATCTCTTTATTTGCATATGCATGCCTGTACCAGTTTTTTTGGCTCTTCAGTTTATTTGACACATAAATATTATACCCATACACACCAAGTATTGGGTTGTTTTTAATGCAGGAGCTTACCTAATTATGAATGCCTAATTAATAACAGGAGCTTGGGTAATAAGGATTTTTTAGAAACTATGATAGTTGTGGAGGGCCTGGATCTTATAGCCATTACAGAATATTGGGCAAAAGATGGGGATGAATCTTTCTTACACAGCTCAGGATACGATACTTTTTTGAGAAATAGATCTGATAGGAAAGGGGATGGAGTGTTGATATATGTAAAATCATGTTTGAAGGCTACAGAGTGTAACGCGTGCAGAGAAGTGATATTGAAACTATATGGGTTGAGCTTGAAAACAAAAGACGTCATAAACTTATTGTTGGGGTTTGTTACAACCCACCAAATAGGGATCCAAACTACATCACCAAACTTCATGATGAAATTTCCTACATGTGTAAGTGTAAGAGGGTTGTAATACTTGATGATTTCAATTACCCGGGTATAGGTTGGGAGAATCTTTCATTTGGACATCAATATGAAAGGGACTTTCTTAAGTTGGTGCTCGATAATTTTTTGCATCAGCATGTATCAGAAGCCACTAGGGGTACTGCTATTTTGGATTTGGTTCCTACTAGTTCTGAGGATCTTGTTGAACATGTTTTGGTGGGGGACGAGTTTTCTTCCAGTGATCATCGTGCCATCATTTTTCACTGTAACTTTCCTACAGGTAAGGTTGATAACAAAAGACTGGTTCCTTGTTTTCGGAGAACTAACTTTGATGTTTTGAGAGGAAGGTTAGCGGAAGTTTTCAAAGACCAGTTGGAATCAGTCAGGGTGGTAAGTCAATGGGAAGAGTTTAGTACGAAGCTGTCCTCTGTTTTGCACGAAGTCATACCCTTTGTTCAAAAAAAGTGTGTTTGTACATTGCACCCTCTATGGTTCACGGATAGCATGCGTAACCTTTATCTTGAAAAGAAAAGAGCATTCAGTGAGTATAAAAGTGAAAGAGGTGACATATCATTTGTCTACTGATAAAAGAAGAGTGCTGAAGAAAGTGATAAGGGACAGTAAAAAGGAAGTTGAATCTAGGTTGCCAGATAACATTGGCTCTGACCCAAAATCATTTTTTAAATACGTCAATAATGGATGTAAGGGTACAGTTGACCCCCTGTCGATAGGAGGGTCTAGGTTAGAGAGCAATGTAGACATGTGTAACACTTTCAATGATTTTTTTTGCGTCGGTTTTTAATGGAGATGATATTCATGATATTCAATATAAGGGTGTTGCATGGGGGTAATAAAATCCTCAACAATATTCAATTGGAGGACGTTGAGGTCCTAAAGCTTCTCAAAAATGTATGTGCAAGCAAAGCACTAGGACCAGATGATATCTATCCTAGGGTTCTCAGGGAATGCGCTAATGAATTGTTGGGGTTAGTCACACAGATATACAGGAGCAGTGTTGCTGAGGGTATCGTCCCAAGGGATTGGAAACTTGCTAATGTTGTTCCGATATTTAAGAAGGGTAGTAGAGAAGCTGTGTCCAATTATGGTCCAGTGAGTTTGACGAGCTCCCTGTCGCAAATTTTGGAAATTATTATCAAAAGGCAGTTGGCGAAGAGGATAGATGAGAATAATGTATTGCTGGATAATCAGCATGGGTTCAGGAAGGGGAATTCATGTGTGACTAACCTCCTTTGCTTCTATGATCACGTGACGAAGGCTGTGGGTAAGGGCAAAAATGTAGATGTTGTTTACCTTGATTTTCAGAAGGAATTCGATCGGGTTCAACCAATACCACCTATAGAACAAGGCCTCCGCACGAAGCTTGTGATGTCAGTGAAGGCCATTTCTCCTATTGCCATTGGATATACTGCAAAAAAGGTAAACATATCTCATGTGTCGACCTGCTATATCCAATGGCAATAGGTGAAATGCCTTCTCCAGTAACGTCATGAGCTTCGTGTGGCCTTGTTCTATAGGTGGTGTTGGTTCAACATGGTAAACTTTTGAAGCGTTTACATGAGATGGGGGCAACTTGCTGAATTGGATAGAACCGTGGTTAAGAGATAGGTCACAATGAGTAATGGTGAACTGGGAATTCTTTGGTTGGACATGGGTCACAAATGGAGTTCCTCAAGGAAGTGTCCTTGGCCCCATAATTTTTATCGATAAACTTGATCAGTGTATCGATGGGATTGCTAGCAAATTCGCAGATGACGTGAAGCTAATGGGGGAAATCGGGAATCAAAGTGATAGGGAGTTGCTGCAGACCAACTTAAACAGCATGGGCTAATGAATGGAGCATGATGTTTAGCGTTGAGAAGTGCATGATCACTCATTTTGGTTCGAACAACCTATGGTTCTCTTACGAGTTGAATGGTGTCACTATTCCGGTCACCGATTTCGGAATTGTCATTGATGAGCGGTTTAGGCTTTCTGAACATTGTTCAGCGGTGGTCAAAAAAGCAAATAGTATGCTTGGTCTCATTTTCAAAAAGGTCTCTTCGCATTCTCCTAAAGTCATTCTTCTGCTTTTCCAAGGCTTAGTTCGTCCTGGACTAGAGTATGCTGTGAGGTTTTGGAGACCATATCTACAAAGGGACATAGACTTGGTTGAAGGGGTGCAGAGAAGAGCTATGCGTGTCCTTATTGGTATGCGGGGCTTGAGTTATGAAGAGAGACTTCATTTTTTAATGTATTTACATTGGATGATCACAGGTGTCGGAGAGATGATCGAAGTGTTCAAAATTTTCAACTGGATGGATAGGATGGACCATGAATTATTAGTACACCGTCAATTGACTGCTTCTACAAGGGGACACCAGTATCGATTGGTACGGGACAATGCAAGGTTATGGTGTCGCAGGGAATTTTCTCTAATAAGGTTGTTAATAAATGGAATAGCTTACCCCTGGAGGTAGTAAACTGTAACACAATTGACACATTTAAAAAGAAATACGATGAACATGTTGGGGTAAATAGAGAAGCTATCCATACTTAGAATAAGACAACCATAAGTATTCTTTATGGGCATTGTACAATATTTCATCATGTATATATATTGTTTGTAATTGCATTTTTAATTGGGTTGCTGTATTTTTGAAAAATATATGACATCCATATTTATTATAGTCATCTTTTTCTCAGCCCCCTCGTTGGCCATTTTGCCTGTTGTGGCATTGTATCTGTATTTTTAGAGCTTATAATATAACATCACTAGAATATTTTCAACACACACACAACAGCATTAGTAATATAAATGTGGAATGCTTTTATTTTATAAAATATTTTCACTTGAACATCACAACAATAAGATTAACATTAGAAAAATATTTTTTATTTCAATCTTAATAATTAAAAAATATTTCATTTTGTTTTGATCAAAAATGCATTAGTTTGAAAATCTTGAAGTTAAAAATGGAAGTTGGACCAAATGTGTACCATAACGAGCAACAATAAAATCATGAAATATAAAACTTTTGTGCAAAAGTACAAAAAATATGTTAAAATTTATGCATTTCTATCACTATCTTTGATATCAGTTTATCATCATGCCTACACTATTCAAGTTTATGACGTATTGCTTTCAGTAGCATCATTATTTTCATTTGAAACATAAGTAGTTTTGATTTTTGTCAGTCTCTCACTATATTGTACTAATGCCAGATCACTTGAAAAGATTCTTGGCACTAGATGACAGTGTGTGATTATAACTACTTATATTTATTAAAACAATGATTTTTTTTAAATAATATATTTGAAATTATCTTTACAAGAGTAAGATAAAGTAATCATATTTGATCAGTTTCATTATACACAGTCATTTTATGCACACAAGTATAAACCACACCAGGACCTATAGTTTAAAGTAGATTCCCAACTGCTATCTTTCCATGTCACTCCCAAAATTCACACCCAGAGTTGTTGGAACAGAGTTTAGTCATTCCCCTTCTGGGGATGGAGGGGGGGGGGGACATAAAATGTATCAATCATATGAATCAGATATGATTTTCCATTATGAAGAAAATAATATAACTGCTTAATCACAGCAAAACTAAGAAATACAGCCTCTTACAAAATACACCTTTTTTTTAAATTCAACCAAAACCAACCCTACATGTAACTTAACGCCGTGTAGCTTAAATAATCTTCAAAAACACTAAAGCTAACTAAATTAATTACTTTTTTCCCAATAATGCATGTTAAAATGAATACACAGGTTTTCATTTACAACTTATGAAACAAAATGAAAAATATTAAGAGAAAAATCGTTATCTTACTACATGAAAATTGATACCATCTACAACCCCTCCCCCAAAGCCGTCAGAAAGTTAAATCATCAGCTGATTTCATTGCACTATCATCTTGATTATCGCCAGTTATGCTGTTATTAGTATGATATCCACTTGTAGCAACTGATGCATTGGTGGTAGAAGTTGAGGAATTTGACTTTAGGCACTCCTTAATTTTTCCAAACCATTTTCTTTTAGGAGGAGGAGTAGTTTTTTGACGATTCTCAGAAGAAACGAGTAGCCTTAACTGTTGTGAGGATTGGAATGATTGTTCACCAAAATTTTCAGATGCTGAAACTGAAGGCCATGTCAAACTGGGCTGTCCAGTAGATGTATCAGTTAGAACCTCTGTGGGTGGATAAGTAACAATGGGATTTGATGGGTACCCAATACTATCAGATGCTTGACAAAATCCAAGAGCTGGTTTTGCAAAAGTACAAGAAGAATTCAACACAAAAATAGATGAAGCTGTCCCATTAATTGATTTTATTAAACGTTGCCATTGAAAATCTGTAATTACTGGTTTGGTGAAGTCAATCTTTGAGATGAATTTCAAGATGAGAGGGACTTCACAAGGTGCAATGAGAATGGGTATCAGTATACGTTTTCTTTGCTCTATAATAGAGAAATTATTTCAATTAAAAGTCACAAACTGGTAATTTTCAGTTAGTCTGTAAATAAATACTGAATCCCACAAAACTTTATGCTCATAATCATTCAATAGAAGAGTGGTTAAAAAAAAATAATAATAAATAAATAAATAAATATATATATATATTTGTGAAAAATAAAATTCAAGAAATTAAGAGTGAATAAAAATACATTTGTACTTTTAAAAAATGGAGTCCTTTTCTTAAAAAACTAAAATCAACATTTCACTGTTTTATGCCATGTACACTAAGTTTTTAATCAATACAATAAAGAACCAATTATAAAGGCAAATATCAAGGAAAACCAAAAATTTAATGTGTTTCAACACATAATTGGTGTCATCTTCAAAGGATATATATAAGCATTACCACGCTGATTAAAGATCCAGCTTGACAAGCCTTTTTTACATGTTAAATGGTGGGGATTTTGCCCCACTAGCCTTTCTTTTTGCCTCATTAATATTATTATAACATTTTAACATTAATATGTGTAGGAATAAACTGCGACCAAAGCCACGCCAAATGTGTATAACAAATGAGTAAATGAGTGAAAGTCATATAATTAAGAGTCAACAGTATTGTGGTTTATTGTGGTTTCTCTTTCTGTGTATACTGAACTCCACTATGTGAGCGTACAATACTTGAAGAGTGATTCCGTCACAATTGAATCTCAAATGTTTGTAAAAATTAGAGAGGTGGGGAGAAGGGGGAGAATGGCATGGTGTCTGTCTTTAGAGATGTGTTGGTGACAGTATCTCTTTGTGATGAAGCTAGTAACAGTAATAACAAACCATAAAAAAATATCAATCAAGACTTGGGGTATCATATGTCAATGCCTTCTTAGCAGGAGCTGTGTTGCATAAGATGAGATTTGAGATGATTATAACCGGGAATTTGATGTTGAGAATTTATTATTCACAAATGGGCTTGTGTAAAACTACTTTTTGTTCAGATTTTTTTTTTTTTAATTGAATATTTGTTTTTCATCTCTTGTGTTCCTTTTGGATTGTTTTCTGGTTATAATTGAAAAAAGATAGAAATCAACATCTACATAAAAGGTAGAATTTTTTATTGTTTTTATTTTCCATTCTAAAGTTTGAGTGTTTCTTTAGTGCCTGTCAAGCTAGAAGTGTTGACAACTTAGTTATTTTCCAAGAAAACAGTGGCATAATATCTAATACCGCAATAGTTGTGGCACTGTAATTTCTTGATGCTCAAGATGAGAAAATACACAAAATTTTTCATGTTTCAAAAACACATGGATGAAATGCTGTTTCCTTCATGCAGAAGAATTTGGAGCGATTTGGGAAACACTGTTTACATTTTATAGGAAATTCCTGCGCTTAAAATTAGATTGGCAACTTCATATTTATATATAACACAAAGTGAAGCATGTGCACAAATACTGATGTAAACAAACAAAATGAGAAAATGTTTGAGTACAGTTTTTACTTCAAACAGAAAATAAAAAGGAAAAAGATGCTATTACGAACATCTGAACAAAAAAGCAGAACGAAGACTTTTGCCAAAGCATCTGAACACCCTTTATAAGGCAAAAATGGGACCTCATGTTCTCAGAAGTCAGGAAAAGTCCTCAGTCAAACTGAGGACTTTTAATATTCATGTGAAACATTTTTCTTCATATCTCGACTTCTACTGCTTGTATACATAAAATTGAGGCACCAAAATGTGCACTATCATGATCTTTACTATTTAAAAAAAAAAATTAAAATAGATTTTTTTTTGTTCTTTAAGAGTACTGTGCCCATTAAGCTGGAAACAACATTCTGATTGGTTGCAATTCAATTTGGAGTTTTGAGCCAATTCGGAAATAGACCAATCAAATAACTTGATATTTCAAGCTTTTCTTTTCTATTTGCCTTTACTGCTGGTTCTTTATTGTGTAAATATAAGGCAAAGGATTAAAATTTCTCCATAAGTTTGTAATTTCTATAATGTCTATTTAAAGTTTCCTTACGCATGGGAAAAAATTATGAAAGCAAATTATACAGGAAAATCAAATTAAAAATTACATTGAAAAAAATTGCACTGGAACTAAAACATTTTTCATCTCATGATTTCACATTAAGAATGAATGTCTTATAATTTACATGCATTAATATAGCATAAATGCGAAAAGCTTACCAACAGCTAATCCAGCTGCGAAACTAGTTTGGAATTCACATTCAGGACTTCTTAAAAAGTCTGGCGATAACATGATTATCATTCGATGACACCTGGATGAAATTGAAATTTTTAATTAAACAAATACACATATTTTTAAAAATTTTGAAAAAAATTAACTTTCATGCAAATTTATATGTGTACATGATTTTTTTTTACTTACGATGGTTCTATAAAACTTGTATAAAATGGCTCACATCATATCAAATTGAAAACCAAAGTAAAATTAAACTTTTACCAGGTAAAACTAAAGCTTGCTATTTCCATATTTATTTCAAGACATCTGAATTTACAGTGCATGAGCATTATTGTACAAAAAATAAATAAACAAGTAAAATAACTACCTTTCCTGTATTAACTGAGCATGAGACTCCAACTCTGAAGCGCCGATCAAAAGATCTCTGTCTTTAATGAATAATTTCAAGCCTATTTCTGGGGACTCTAAGAAGCGAGCCAATCTTAAAACACATTCCAAATCTTCTTTAGCATAACATACATAGGCATCATAATATGTGCAGTCTATCAAAGTAAATACATAGGTAGAAGAAAAAATTAAAACAGAAGTGAAAGAAATGAATTTATACATACTTAAAAAATTAGTGAAAGTTATCCATGTTGTCCCCCGATGCCAGAAGTACAAATGTGCACATTTTCCTTTTTTTTATCAGCTGGTTGGATACCTTATTTTGCTAAGTTTTGCCTGAAATGCTAATGTGTCTCCCTATTGAAGCATGTTACAAAACATTTTAGGAAAATAACTTCCATGGAGTAACATGGGTAGAGTGAACAGTCAAATGTCATTTCCCACATTATTTTTTCCAAGGACATTGCACATTTGTGCCTCTGGCATGAGGGAGATGATATATTGGCACATAAATGAATACTCTAAATATCAAACTACCTAACTTGCACATTTTTAATCAAAATACATTCACATCCAAAATTTGAATCAATAACTATTCAATTTGCCATAATTTATGGAGGAAACACTGTATTACTGATACAGCGATAAATCTCTCTATAACAATATTTCCCCAAATCTTGTTTGGATTTTCAGACAAGTTCAAATTTAACCCAATTTTTGAGCTCCTCTTGAGTATACAGCAATATCCTCTACTACAATAAATCCCTATATAACAATATTTTCCAAGGAGACTGAAAAACTACTAGAACTATATTTTTCTAAATTTTAATCAAAATCGACTTCAGTCGATTCAACAACTCTGCTGCTTTCAAGGACAACTACTAACATCTATATTTTGCACTATTTGCCCGCCCCCTAGATATGTTACCACTGTTGCTACTTTCTGTGTAAGGCACAAAATAGTAGTATAGTAATATTCACTGCAGGGTGAGACAATTCTAAGTTTCAGTAATGTCAATGGCTGAGAGTAATAGAAAACTGACCAAGAAAATGTCCTGCGATTAATCATTATCCATATTAAAAGTTAAAAAATGAATCAAAATAAAAAAAATGTTGTAACAAAAATTAGTGGTAGCAAGTTGTTTGGCAGTAAAGTTATTTATTTTATTTATTCAATATTGCTTGGAAGAGGCTTATACAAGGGAATGCAGTGGTGAAATTTGACAGGGAGATGGTTGATGTTACAAGAGAAATTGGAAACTGTTGTGCAAGCAATAATGTTTGATGGGAGGTTGTTTCAATCGGTTATTGTTCAAGGAAAGAAACTAAATTTGAAACAATCTGTGGATGCAAAGCGTTTCAATTTTTGGGAATGGTTAATTCTATTGAAAAAGTGTGAAGCTGGAGTTAGAAAAGTGGAAGCGTCATATGAAAAAGGCAGTGAAGGATTTTGAAAAAGAAGGTTAATCAAGAGATTTGTCTACAGGTGGAAAGCGGTTAGATATTGAGTTGGCGCTTGAGTTCAGTAAGGAGGCGGAGGATGACCAACAGTTTAAAATGAAGCAGGCTGATTTATTTTGAATAGATTCTGATTTGTCTATATTGGAGAGAGGGGGTCCCAGAGTATGGGGGATCGAAAGAATGAATTGTATTGGTAATGCTTCTTGATTTAATAGTTAAGATTTTGAAGGGATTTTTCTGAGATGCTACAAGGGAATTTTAGGTAGCAAAGTTCATGGGAGGCCTAAAGGGGTGGTAGAAGAAGATTGAGGGAAATCGAGGGGTAGGACTACAACGAGATTGGGAAGTTAGGAAAATACCAGTAGTGATGGGATCCAAAATTTATTTAATATTGTTGATAAGGGCTAAATTTATTTAATTATTGAGAGTCTAGATCCGCCGTCTCTGTTAGAGCCGATTCTGTGGCAACGGTCTATATCGGAAGAAGAAAAAAGTTGTTTTCTCATTCACTGTGAAACAACTCATGATTGTCGGATAGTCTTCTATCATATGCATCAGAAAGATATAACATTTTTCGTGAAACTGATGAATTAAAAATTAGTTCCCTCTGAATAGCAGTGTGATAGATAAAAGCAAAATTTATTTGGGGTCTCAAATAGCCTCCACCACTGGGTTCCAGTGCCTATGGCCAATGACCATCAAAGAAAAATTAAAAGACATTAATCGTTTGATATCATTATCAATATCATCAGACCATGTTAAAAAAAATTAAGGATTACTGCAATCTATGATTGCTACTTCTTTGAGGAAAAGACAAGAAATTGGAAAAAATGTGAATTCCAGTCAAATCAGTAATATTCCTACTGGATAATAATGAAAACTGATGAATATGGCTGTGAATAGTCCTTAGAATGAGTATGATAATATTAGTTAACTAATTATTTTTTTATAATAGTTAAATACTCACAAGAAAATTATGTGGTGAAACCAATAATTCTGAACTGGAAAAGATGCCAAAAATGACATAAATCTGGTGACACAAGATATTGATGATTATTCTTGAAACAACAATTTCTTTGTTTTTGTTCTACAGAATATTGTTGCATCAAGATCTCACTGTATACCTATCAGGATGGAATCTCAGTAGTGAGAAAGATGACATCCCTAAACATTACTACTTTTTAACTTAAATTGAAAAGAAAATGTATAAAAAATTTTAGATAAAAAATTACTTGCTATCACCACACAAGCAGAAATATAACAACATTTAATAAATAAATAACATTTATACTAGCATGCCTTAAAAAACAAACTTTTGAACACAGTGGCACTTTTCTTTCTTATTCTTCCT
Source organism: Pholcus phalangioides (assembly GCF_987345545.1). Classification (NCBI taxonomy): domain Eukaryota; kingdom Metazoa; phylum Arthropoda; class Arachnida; order Araneae; family Pholcidae; genus Pholcus; species Pholcus phalangioides. The sequence continues at coordinate 16,073,652 of NW_028301604.1, forward strand.
TATAATAATTTCTTTCTTATTGATAACAAGAAATAAATTTTTAATGGGGAATACTTGCCTCCAAATTCAGCATCTCCAACAGTCAAAGCATTAGGATCTTCTGATCGGCGTACAGCAGAGGGTCCTGGTGTAACTATAAATATAATAACAATAATTCATAACAACACACAGTTAGAAAAAGTATCCAAATAATGTGTGACCTCAGATAAGTCAATCATATTGCAAGGGGTTGTAGTTATTCAAATAAAAATAATTTTTTATGCAGTCCCCGCGTGCTCAACACCCAACTAGAAAGTTGCTGTCTTAACTCTCCTGAGGCCAACAAAAAACATTCCACACTTCTAAGTGCAATATTCACTAAGGTATTTGAATTTTAAAAAAACCGGAGAAAAATTGGGAAGAAACAGCATAAATGCAGGTAAAACATGCTTTACCTGCATTTATACTAGCTTTTCCCAACACTGCTCTCTGTTTTTATAATTCAAATGTATCAGCAACTATTGAACTTGGATTTCTTTTTTTTTCTAGCCTAAGAAGAGACAGGGCAACAACTTTCTAATTGAATTTTTGAGTACAACAGGGAATGTATAAAAATTTAATATTTTATTTAATAACTATACAACCCCTTGCAACATGAATGATGTTTCTGAAGTCTACACATTATTTGGATACTTTTTCTAATCGGAAGTATGCCTCTAGGATCAACAGTTCTCCAGTAAAATGTGGTGCGTGCTGACACTCCTACACTATATATTAACAATAACAAAGACTCAACAAATCTCACATGGTATGTCAACATTGTGACAAAAAAATTGGTATTAGTGCCTTATAAAATTCAACTATGAGTGATTATAAATTAGATTTTGATTATAATTTTCAGAATTTAAGTCAGCATATCCATAACATGGAAAGAAGACAAAGTCCTGCAAAAGTTTAAAAAATATTATTTCAGACAGTTTTTCCGAGTGAAACAAATATGACTATAAGAAATTTGGCTGGTACTATAATTTTTTGTAGATTTTTCAAGCTCTGACTGTAACTAAAAATTATGAAATAAACAATGATTTATAAAATTTTCATAGAAATCAGATGTCTGCAGAAAAGCAATTTGGGGGCACAGTAGCCTAGGTCGATAAGATACTCGCCTAAAGTACCAAAGGATGTTTAGAGGTGTCGCAAGTTTGATACCCAGTCCATCCTTGTCAGAAAACTTTCCTGACACAGGGGTACAACAGAAATGGCAACATGACCACAGATAAAATTGCTACCGCAGGGAGTCCCACATTGAGGGGTTAGCACACCAACCTCTAGATGAGTATTAAAACAAGCTTGCCATTCATAATCGGCAATAAATTGCAGGTCCCGGTCTAATTAACCCTTGTGTGCAGAAAATGACTGTGGTGCAACAAAAATGATCAAATGAAAAACAATTTGAATATTGAAGAAGAAAAAAAGTGATAACTAACCTTCAGGAACTTGAATTGGATGTTCTAAAAATGATCTCATTTTTCTAACATAATTACAAGCATCTTTTCCTATAAAGTAAGAAGTGGAAACATTTTAGACATGGAAATGTCGAGACATTTAATAGACATAAAAAATTAAAGTGAAAAATTGTTGAAAATTAAATATATTTCACTCTTTGGCGATTTTCAATGAAAATGATATTATAGCTATTGAAATGCAGCTATACATGTGTAAATGCATAATAGGATGAGAGTCACTCCAATCAGTTATAATAGAAAAATACTTTGGTCTTCTGAAGAAAGGGATATTTTGTTTTTAGTCCTTTTGATGATATTTACAAGTCTTTGTCAGCTATATATTTTTGATGAAATTAGCAGTAGTTTGTGGAATTAATGTTTTTTGAACGGGAAAGCTATTTCAAAAAAAACACTCGTTCTCTTATAAAAGTTATATAAATTCCAATATGTTTCAAAAACATAGTGGAGGGTAGTAGAGAGTGGTCAATTGATCTGAGGGCATAAAAGCTGACAGCACAGCAACCTATAGCATTTGCACATATTATTATGATAATCTGCAATAGTTTTCATTTGTAGTTTAATAATATTTGTAGCAGACTTTTTTTATTCACATACGTAAAAAAAACCTTAAAATTTAAATAACTCACTGAATGCTTGCATCAAATCATCCAAGACGTCATGTCTATCCATATTTTCCAAATATTCTAAAAGGACACCAATGGTACTATCAGGCTTTCCTTCCCATGCTTCTATAACTTTCAAAGTTGGATCGTCACTTCTACGAAAATTCTTGATATCATTGTACTCAAAACCCATTTGTTCAGCTAAACCCCTATAATCTCGCACTTCATTTTTTGATGACCGCAATGGCTGTTCTGGATTTAAAAACCATGACAAACCAGATCGACTGGATACATTTAATGCTTTCACTGGTACAGTTGTGAGATCAACTTCTTCAAACGAGGAAGTTGACTGAGATGGGGTGACTGATGAGAACTTTGCTTCCATGCTTGTTTCACTAAAAATATAAAAAAAAAATTGATTAAAAAATGTTTCAAGTATGATTTACGTCAGCAGTTCTTAAATAGTGCTCTGTGTGCACTTCCTAGTTCCTAGGGACTCCGCAGCCACTCAAGAAAAAAAAAATAATTCTATGGAAGAAATACAAACACCATTTTTTTGCTCACCAAGTATTTGCGTCAATTTGAGATAAGAATGTAACCTCAAGAATTTTTGTGTAAGTAGATAAAAACACGTTTTTCACTTGAAATCTTCATTCCCCGTTCTTTCCTATGCTTGTTTTTGCTTGAGGGATCGTGCATAAGAACAATTTCAGAGAGGATTTAAAACTGACTAGTGCATTATCCAATTGGAAATGATATCATGTACAATATGCAAATGCATGAAGTTATTAGAAATATTATTGGGCAGGCTCAAAAATATTGTGAGGTGGGACTAAACCCAATATTTTTATAAATATTATCGAGATCGTGGCAAATATTGAGTGGGCTCGGGTTCATTCATTCTCAATCATTCTCTTCATGCAGATAAAAGTAGTAATGAGGAAGTAGCCACACAATTGAATGTTAAAAACTCAACCATTTTCAATAATAGTATATAATTCAAGGATACAGGTTCATATTGTAGCACTATTATGAATTTTAAAAAATAAACTAAAATAAGCGTGAAAAATGTTAGAATATTTGTTTGAACCATTCATTGCAGAGAATTCATGTACGCAGTGACAAAACTGACTTTCATTCGGAAAAAAAAAAGTAATTGTGATCATACACAAGTATAATAATTCATTATTAGGATTTCAAGCCCTTTCAGAACATTTGAATAATCAGATTTTCAAATAAGAAAATTATCGGTTTGTTGACTTTAATTTAGATACGGTGAAAATCTCATACCTTGTTGGATGATACCTAAGCTACCATCAAGTGGCTTTTTGGTTCATAATTTGGCCACTCTTTCACAAATGAACGAAGCAACGTCTAAGTTGACTTTAACACAACACAATATTTTTCACATAACAGTTCGTACTGTATTTAACATACGGGGTGCAGCATTGAATATGGGAAAACTGTTTTCCCGCATTTAATGCTGTTTATTCCCAACTTTTCTCCATTTTTTTAATTCAAATATCTCAATGAATATTGCACTTAGAAACTTGGAATTTCTTTGTTGGCATATAGAGAGACCAGGCAACAACTTTTTAATTGATTTCTCAAGCACAGGGTGTCAGTATAAAAGTCTATTTTTTTATTTTGATAACTATGCACCTGTTTGCAGCATGAATGACATATCTGAGTTCAACACACGATTTGGATACTTTTTATAATTGGGAGTATGTCCCTAGGACCAACGGTTTGCCAATAAAATGCCATATGCCCTGTAACCTATGCACACTGTATATGCATGTAACAAAATAGTTTGAGATGAAATATTCCAAAACAATCTGACATTTTTGCACTAAAGTAGTTGAACTTTAACAATTTAACTGAAAACAGACCCTTTTATAAATTTAGGAAAGAAATTAAAAAAGAAAAGGTTGGGAAAAAAATGGCCAAGACGGGCTTGGTTGTGCGTAAATGCCCCCAAATTCCACAAAAGGATCAGCCCCCTCAGTTTTATGGGAGACTTTCGCATTTATGAGACATTTGACTATGCTCACGATTCATCCTTATATATAACTTTCAACATATATTTCATTTACGTGACACAGTTTCAATTATCTGACATTTTCACTTTGACTCAAACTCCAAATCTTTGGAATCTATGGACATCCTATCCAACTATCGAATCCACGCAATTTTTGCAGATTGTGAAAACGCATTGCTGAAATTATTTTTAATGCGTATTATCAACGCAAAAACCATAAACTTTAGGTTTACAGACATGAAGAGATGCATTGAGCCGGTTATAGATATTGAAACTTACGTGAGAATTTATTGCACTTTTCTGAGATATCAGCAAACCAGCGAGTCCCAAATAAACCGATTTAAATTGTTTGAAATGTGATCATACACCCTTATAGAATTTTTTTCTAATTTCCATAGCATTGTTCTTGCAAGTTAGAAAAAGTGCATTGAAATTATTTGGGATGTTTCAGGTCTGTTAATAGGAAACTTATACAATATCGGTTAAAAAACCTTTAAAGAATAGCTGGTGGTGTCAACTTAGAGAAAGTCTCAATACATTATCTGCTTTGATTACATATAGAAACCAATCAGCAAACCAATTGATGATAAGACCTTAAATATGTTTAAAATTATGCTTTTCCTTTTACATTGAGAGGAATATCATATGAACACTTAAGATTGAAACAGTAATTGTATGCCAATTACAGTTTCTTAAGTTATACAGCACAATAGGCTATATAGTTTTAAAAAATTAAATTTCTTGGATACTTTTTGCTTGTGTGTGGTTTTTATACCACAAAGTGTAACATGTACTTGAAGCAATTGAATGTTTGTGATATTTGCACTGAGATACAGTGGATCCCACTTATAACTTTTTTCAAAAACCCGTCATGATAAACGTTGTAAGTGGGAAAACGCTTCAAATGGAAAATCTTAATGGGAATTAAAGTTTACAATGAAAATAAATTGCACTATGTGGGAAAACGTTCTAAGTGGGAAGTTATAAGCGGGATCGACTGTATATGGGGAGGGGGATAATTTTCAAAAAACTTCAGTTGTGCAACTTTTGCGCTTATACACAGTTTGAACACAGCTTCTTGAATGGCATATAACTTATATTGTATTAAGTAATAGTTTACTTACAAGCAAATACTGAGTGTGTTTAAATACTGAATGATACATACACATAATGGAATGAAGATTGCTACGACAAAAGACAAAAGCATCAAGTATTTCAGGGCCTCAAAGTTTGTTTGAATTTTGACGTACCACATATGTATGAAGATTTTTAATGATACATATTTTGCATAGCTAAGCATTTTGTATATAGAAATGTCCTTTCCACTTGTCAATACAAGATTCATTGAGAGACTGTAATCTTCATCTCCACAAATAACCAAAGAAGAAAATTCATCACTGCCCCCACGGAGACTCGAACCCCGGTCTCTCGCTTGCCAGACGAGTGCTCTACCATCTAAGCTATGGAAGCAGATAGAATGTTTCAACCCTGGAGCGTATATATATAATGTTGAAAGGCACCGTACATGGACGGCATCAACAATTAACTAATAGCTCGTGAGTGACATAGGCCAACTAGATGGCATGTGGCCATCTTGCATATACGCTCCAAGGTTGAAACATTCTATCTGCTTCCATAGCTTAGATGGTAGAGCACTCGTTTGGCAAGCGAGAGACCGGGGTTCGAGTCCCCGTGGGGCAGTGATGAATTTTCTTCTCTCTATAGATCTATATGTTTCTCGTCTCTCAATCAATCTTGTATTAAGCATTTTGTGTATAAGTATAGAGATGAATAGTTGGGTGTATCTCCAAATTATTATCAGGCTCTACATTCTACACTAACTTGTTAGGCTCTGAACAAACACATAATACTAATTTATCATTACAATTCAAAAAGCAAAGCTTGCAACATTATTAAAAAATTTTCCTATAGTAACTAGATACGTTTGATTTATTTCTGTTAAAGTCCTTATTTAATATTTTAAATTAAAATAGAGAAAAAAGCAATACAAAAATGTCTTATGGAAACATTCATTTTTCTGGATATTGTGCTATGCAAGAGGGGGGAAGTAAGAGGGAGAGAGGGGGGAGAGGAGAGTAATGAACTAGTGGGGTTGCGTGCAAGAGATTCTCCAAAATAAAAACTTCCAAATAAGAAATTCATTTTTATTTAAAAATATGTCCAAACTGAAGAAAGCCTTTCTTCAGCTGAGCAAATTACCATATATCATACAATGCAATTTTATCAAATTACTTCTACAATAATCAATATATTGGCTTCATCATGCAAGAATCACGAATGTGCAATGTCCTTGCAAATAAAAAACATGGGAAATGATGTTTGAATGGTTACTCTATGGAAGTTATTTTCCTAAGATGTTTTGTAACATGTGTTTCAGTAGAGATACATATTCGTGATAGGCACATCTTAGCAAAATAAGGTCTCCAAACACCTGATAAGAAAAAGGTGAAAATTTATACATTCGTGCTTCTGGCATGCGGCAGACGATATCAAGTTAGTACTTTTACAGGGTTACTTGGAGAGAATCACCTGATTTCAAAATTGTATATTTCTTGAAAATTAAAAACACAGGATAGAATAATAAGTAATATGTGAATAGACGAGGGGAAATGTATCTATGTATTATGAACAACTTTTGTCAATGGTCAATTTCAAGTGTAGAATCATTTTGAAATCGGATGATTCTTTCTTAATCACCCTCTACACGGAAATCATAAACCATACACCATCTTGCATAAGAGACACTAAGTATATCAAAAACAAAGTAAATATTTATGATATTCAAAAAAATTGAATAGCTTTGTAAATTATCTTTCGGAATATCTTTGTAAGTTAATATCGGCTAATTAAAATCAAAACAAACATTCCAAAGAGCGCTTTTGAGACAGCACATTTTCTGGCAAAAAAATTGGAATGTCCCGGTATGGTCAGCTTATGTTGGGGTCGAGATTAATTTTTTTTTTGTCAAAAGGGGGGGTCGCTCTTCCAAAAGTTTACACTACTGCTCTAGAATCAGCGGTTTGCCAGTAAAATACCAAACCTCCTATTACCTATGCACCCTGTATATACATTTGTCTTCAAAGCTTATAATGATGTAATACAAGTTTATGACAAATTGGATAAACATACAAAAAAATCATTAAACGCTCCTTTTCGTGAAACTCTTAAAATTTCTGATACTTCAAGTGCTAAATTTCATCCTTTAAATACTCAGATCTTATGGTAGGCATTGAAATATCCTGCTAACCATAATCAAAAGTGTAAATTAATTTTTTTTTCATTGATTTGTAGTTATGACGCTGCTTAATGTCCCCATTGGCTAGCCTCAGCATAGAGTGGAGGGGAGGAGGAGGAAGGTTAACAAATATCCCTAAAAAACAGGTAGTGATAATCATCTTATTTTTCAGCAGCACACTATTTCTTTTCAGCAGAGGCAATGGATTGTCACCCCTTTTAAAAGTCGTAAAAAAATACCCCAGAGCAATCATTCTTGCTGTTTGATATTCTGCCCCCGAACAGATCCCCACTCCATGCTTAGCTTTGTGCTAAGCTAGATGGCTACCTGTCTGTAATTGTTTGAAAATATGTGTGTGATGGGGTTTTTTTTTGACAAACTTTCATTTTTCAGTCCTGTGGTTCTTGGATTACATTTACTACCAACACTCAAAAGAATGGCAATGAATGGTCAACAAACCTTTGTCTGCCTTCTTAATGGCAGCTCTCTTTGAATGGAAAGTCTTGGAACACACACACTTTTGTCTTTTCAGTTACTCCATTTTGCTCAAGCCTCTTCTATAGTATGTGTCAGGCCCTACTGTCATCGCAAGTCGTAAAACTATGAAGATTTACATACACTTTTTTTTTTATTTCCTTCCTCATGTTAATGTCAACTTAAATAGGGGAAAAAATTGCAAAAAAAATATTTCATGCATTTTGTTTGAAATTGAATTTTTTTGATCACTCTTTTCACAAATTTCTTCGTGGCTCTCTTATCTGCAGCTGCGGCTCTCCTTTTGCAAGATTTTCATCCATGCCCCCCCCCCACCCTTGAATATCCTAGGGGTCTCGGTTGAGAACCACTGTCCTAGGGTACCACAGGATTATATATCAAGTAGGTGCAAAAATATAGCATTACTTTACCATGCCTTCAGGAAAATAATGTAATTTTCCTGAAGGCACATCAAATAGGATAACTATTAATAGGTTTTAACTATTTGTCATGCAATGAATTTAGAGAAAAAGTTGCTATTCATTTGTCTTAGTTAACTTATTAATATTTTTCAGGTAGATATTCAATATTTAAAAACTTAAATCTATGAACTATACATTTTTCCCTTTTTCCTGCTCAGTGTTAACTGGTTTTTATTTTGAAAGGAACATTATGATAGAGTTGAGTACTTCCAACCAGGATCTTTTTTAAATAAAAGTGAGAAGGTCAAAGGTTAATCATAAGATTACAATTCAACGATTCGGATATCATAACGATCGGTATCATATGTTTCAGTGCATACAAAAAATTGGGATTAAGATTCACTGTTTTATTCTATCAAAATAAGGAATAAGTTTTACTCGGATGTACACGCAGATTGGATTATTTGTGAGTTTCCGGCACAATAACCTATATAATATCAAGTTTTTTACTAAATATAAAAGATTAAATCGTTACTTACTAAAATATAATGTGAAATAAAATCGGATTTTTCACCGATTCTGTGTTATTTTGCTTATTTTGTATACATTTTTATCATTGAAAGAGCCAATCCTTTGAACGACCTAAACGTATTGCACCATCGTCTAGTAAACAATCTTGCAAACGTAAACAGAGAGGAAAGGTTGGGGTTGGGCATCTGACTTGACTTAACATTATTTTTCAGAGTTTTGTGCAAACAAAATTATAACTTTGTGACCATATTATATGTATTTACGGGACATTCGCATATTTTCCTTATGGCAGCGGCACTGAGCTATAAGGAAACTTACGGCCGTATTCACCAACACAGTTTCAACTACAATCAGGGACGCCGGAACATATTTGCTCGTGTTGCTAAAGCAATACCAATCATTTTTATGGTATTGCTCAGCATACCAATCATTTACGGCCGTATTCACCAACACAGTTTCAACTGCGATCGCAGGTTAAACGATCAGCGATCGACACGGATTGGTTAAAATCCTTAATTTAACCAATCCGTTTCGATCTTCAATCCTTCCACCTGCGATTGCAGTTGAAACTGTGTTGGTGAATACGGCCGTTAGAGCCCGGAAGTTCAGGCAAAATGCCCTTTTTTGTCTATTTTCAAACTTTTTTGGTAAAAATGCCTTTTTTGAAATTTTCGTGCCATAAATGCCTATTTCAACATAGTTTCTAGTTTATTAGCGAATTTCAGAGGCCATAATCTGTAAAACTTGGGTATTTTGGGCATTAAAAACTTCAAAAAATCGTTATTTTTAAAATTTTCCAACTTTCAGTATAAATTATTATCAGAAAGTCCCACCCCCACTTCCAGCCTATTTCACGCAAATAAGTGATCTGAGAGACTGGTGTTGCCATGCATTAACTTTGCTTTGGCCAGATGGTGTTAGATGTGAATGATTTTGTTTCAGATGAACGCAGCCCGTGCTAGAAAAGCAGAGGAAAACTAGAAGTTTTTGTTTTTCTCCCGCACGCTTTACAGAATGTCTCGACCAGGCATTGGACTGCGTTGTATGTGCATAGCTGGCTGATGGCTGTTCCAAGAGGTCATGAATTGACGCCATGGCTCACACAAAGCGGAGTAGGAGCAGACAGGGCCCATGGTGTTTTGATTTTATTTTTTGTATCATAAATGCACTGCAAACAACCATGGCTATTTATTAAGCATACATACAGCATTTAATATTCTATTAAATTGACCAGAGTGGCCCTCAGGGGCGTTTGGCAGATACGAACACACAAGCCCCCCCGCGCTTGAAAGGGACCCTGTATTCATTGGCGTACGCAAAGGGGGTTTTGCGGTTCTCATCCCCCCCCCCGAACCAAGATTATAGTGTTATTTTGCAGAAAAAAACTAACCCTCCCAGAAGGAAAAAAAATCTGAACCCCCCCCCCCCCCCGAGAAAATACTGCGTACGCCTATGTCTGTATTTACCCTCATGTGGTAGTATTTAAAAAAAAAAATTCTATTTTTGTAAAAAAAAAAAAAGAGAAACAATGTTTCAACTATAAAAACGATAATGATTATTCCAAATAATACAGCAAATAAATGAGAATTATTCGCAACTCGAAGGAGCCCCACAGATTTTCTCTACCGGCTCCACGTCTGGTAACGGGGGGAGGAGGGTCCAGGAATTACCCTAATCCTGAGGATCTACTAATATTCTTTTTTGGGCTTGAAATCAATTTAACTTACTTTGTAATAACTGCATTTATTATCTATAATTGAAACAATGGATGGATTAAGTGCAACCAATTTTTCAGCTAGTTTTTGGACCCTTAATATTTTTGTTTTTAATTATTTTTCTTCCTTCCACAAATTATAAATGCTTTAAATGCACTATAAAAAATTTTAGTGCCTTTTCGCCTGCCTATTTCGACAATTTTTAGTGCGTAAATTTCCGGGCTCTACCACATCATTTAAAAATAGCTCATATAGTACACTGAAAGCGCTTTTCTATGTTTGTGTAAAAAAAAAAAAAAATTTTAAATCGCTATTATTTTGAGTGATTTTTTCGCCTCTTTTACGCACTACCAACAGCTACCATTCTCCTCCTCCTCAACGAGAACTTATCAATTGATGAAAATCTTGCATATCTAAAAATGTCTAGCACTAGCTGGTTAGCCCTGGGGATGGCAAAACAGTATTCGGCTAGAAAGGCATCTGTAACCGAATGCCATTGTCATCTACTTCCCGATATTTCTTGTATTCATCCTTCCCCCCAGGGATTTGCGTCCTGTTGTGGTGTCCAGTGTGTAGCTCGCTGGCACCAGACACTCCAGATGGTTTTGCAGGCTGTTTTCCTTGAGCACATGCAATTAACAATCAGCATATGAATTTGTCGGTCTTTTTTACTCAGTGAAAGAGCTGCTGATAAGCATACAATGAGGGATGCCTGTTGTCAATGGTCCCTGGTTGTTGTTTTTTTTTTGAAATGATATACAGTATATTTTCCCCATGAAGAAAAAACTCGTTTCTACAGTACAGCAACACCAATAATCCTGCCCCCCCCCCCCACAAGCGTAGGGCTGACAGTGATCCAGCCCTGGGGCCCAAGATAATTAACATTGTTTCCATGCTATAAGTTCACTATGGGGGCCCCACCAAAGATTCCAGTTTAATGTGCGGCTAAATTCCCTGGCTGTTATCTTGAATAGATACACAGTAAATCTACCACATGAGGGGGAAAAAATCGTTTCTGCTGTACAGCGATACAGATTCCTATGCTGAACTCAGGACCACAACTAGATGCTTGGTCACCCTCGGCAAGCGCGCATTTTGACGCCTCCTTGTAATGTTGAAGGTGAGGTTTCAGAATGAAATTTGCGCCCCCTCGGGTCTAGCGCGTGGGGCATGAAACCCGTCTGCTTTCCCCTAGTTGCGGCCCTGGCTGGACTTCCTATGGTGTGTAATTTTTTTTTCCGCTCAATGTCTGTCGGATGTCCAGCTGTACGTAGAGAATCGAACCATTTCTCGCCGTTCGTGTAAGATTGAACTATTTATGCCAGATAGAGTAATCACAAATTTGCTATATTGGAATAATGAAACGCTCCTATGTGAGCAAAAAAAAAAATGCTCAAGATTTGTTTTTTTCAAAGTTCAAAGGATTTCATTGATGAATTAGACTTCTACCCCACGTAAATTTGCTTTTATCTAAAAGATTTTTTTTCTTTCTTTTGTGTAATTAACTGTAGAAAAGCCATCCGCTGTCGTTTAAACTGGGAATGTTGCCAATAACTTTCAAGTTCAAGTCTTAAATTCCGTAAAATTATTCTTTTTGGGTTTTTTCAAGCTGTAAATTCACTGCAGAAGCGCCCGTGAAAAGTTTTGCGTGGGGGGCAGATGCGGAAGTCAGTTGAGGCCCCGGACACAAAAGTAAATATTGGACCTCTTAAATTAGAAAAAAGTGTAACGTTTGGGTTTTACATGGGCCAAGGTGTACACCTGGTGCGCCCGCCCTTAAATCCGCCTCTGCTTCGGGCCGCCAAAAATCCCAGCCAACGGGATGTGAGGGCATTGCCCAGTCAACAAAATTTAAGCAACATATATTCACTGACAAACTGTTGAGGCTGTCAAAGAGAAATGAGGAAAAGTGATTTCCGTTAGGAATGTGCAACAGGAGCGGTCGCACTGGGCACCGTGCTTTGTGGGCCCTTGCACTCCCAGTAAACTATTGGAGGCTTTCATGAATTCTCTGAGAAATTACTTCTTGCATTAATTCTGATGTTTCATCAATTCTGGAATTATTTCTTTCAACAATTCTGAAATTTCCCCCCCCCCTAAATTCTGAATTTTTATTGCGTGTGGTGCAGGAATTATTTCAGATTCATCAAGTCCAAAATTTTTATCAGTTTCAGGATTTTATTTTCTCATTAGTTTAAAATTAAATTCAGTGCTGAATTTTCGCCAGTTCTTGTGTTAATTTATTGAATTGTGTATTTAACATTTTCTGTATGGCTATTTCACAGCATTCTTGTATATTTTGAAATAATGGATGCCGATTCCTCATGGGCGTAGCCAGAAATTTCGTTCGGGGGGGGGGGGGGAGGAACCAAAGTGATAGAACAATAGATTTGGCCATTTTTTTCCCTTTTTTCGGTCATTTTCTCACATTTCGGGAGGGGACCAGACCTCCAAGTCCCCCCCCCCCCCCACTATGCCCTTGCGATTCCTACCCCCCAAATATATAAAATCCGGCAAATATTTTTCGTGTCCGAAACTATTGAGATGCGCCGGGCCCCTTAGGTAAAGGGTCATTCAAGTATTATGTCAGCATCGATGGGGGAGGGGGTTCCCGATTTGCTGACTTTAGATGACAAGGGGGGGGGAAGGGGGTTTGGATGATGTTGACGTCACCAACCACCTTTTATGAAAATATGAAATATTTTTAATGGCATCTTACTCGGTCCGTCAAAAACGAAAAACCTTTGGATAAATTGTGGGTACCTTAACTAACATTCTCCCTAATGATAAATTCCTTACAGAGCCTCTTCAGCGATTTCTAAATGTTTCACGAATCTTTCAAGTGCTCAGGAAATGTTTCGGGGCTGCTTAAGTGCTCTGGAACTGTGCAAATGATCCATAATTATGCTACGGATAGCTAAGTAATCTGGGAAAGTTCCGCGGGTAACTTGAGTGATTTTAAATTAACAGAAATTGAAAAATATAGCACACATATAAAAAGATATTTTCTTTCAATATTTTAAATTATTCAAAAAAATAATTTAAATTAGGGCCGTGTTTAGAGCATCACGGGCCCCAGGGCTAAGCGGTTTTTCTGAGATCCCACTCTCAAAAAACTTGAAAATTCTCGAAAATTTTAACTGGTTTTCATTTTGTGAGACCGGCGTTCTCTTGAGACCCCCGGGCCGTCCCCACGTGGGCCCATGCATTAAGACGGCACTGGTCTTGGGGCAGACACGGGACCCCTATACCCCCTCCTACAAAAGTAGGTTGAAGAATGGGTCATCGCTAAAATCAAAGATTCGAAAAAAACGGGACACTACTTCAAAAAAGGGACGTATGGTCAGGCAAAATGTATGCAAATATTCTAGCCTGTACAGAGAAATGACTCACATACTTTGAGCAAAACCAATCATTTCTGACTTCCGACGTCCCTGACTGCAATCGCAGTTGAAAGGATTGAAGATCGAAACGGATTGGTTGAATTAAGGATTTTAACCAATCCGTGTCGATCGCTGATCGTTTAACCTGCGATTGTAGTTTAAACTGTGTTGGTGAATACGGCCGTAAGTTTCCTTATAGCTCAGTGGGCAGCGGTTCCCAACGGGGGGGGGGGGGTTCGTAAGAAGAAAATGGCAATGGCGGCTACCCATCTAAAAAATAACAAAAGAATTTAAAAAGATTAAAAAGAATTCTAAAAAGTAGATAGAGGTTTTTGCTAATATTGTCAGATATAAAATTGACCTCCCTATCAATAAAATCTTCTATGAAAGAGGGGTCCACTTTTCTACCAGGCACCTACTATTCACGTGATTTACGCTATGGATCAGTAGTTAAAAACTGGATCTGTGCGGAAGTGAAAATTGACTGAAACACCAAAATTAAGTACAGTGCATCAGAGTTCTGTAAACGTGAAAACATATTTTGAATCTGCCAAAAGCGATCTGTCAAAGCTACCGAGGCCTCTTACTACATTAGCTATCGTATTGTGAGATGAGGAAAAAAATCAGCATTGATGAAAATTTAATTTCACCGTGCATCAAGATGTTGTCAGATGCATGCTTGGAGAGGGGCATAGCCCCCCCAAAGGGGGGGGGGCTGACAGGGCTCTAGCCCTGGGGCCCGGGAAAGTTCTCATAATCTTTTGCTTTTTCACGCTATAAATTAACTACAGAAGGGGCCCCGTGAAAAGTCCGACCGAGGGCCCTCAAAAGATTCTAGCCTGGGGCCCCTTTCCAGGATGTGGAAGCCATGGAGAGGGGATTGCTCATATAATGAGTTTAATACCTCTGTCAAATAATACGGTGTCTGGAAGAATATAGGACATGTCAGACGATGTTGACCGCAGTCATAAGTCACGTGAAAGGTTGTGAATTTTTTCCTATCCAAGTCGATGAAAGCACCGACGTTTTTTTGTTTTTTTTGTGCACCATTCTCTGCTACTTGTAATTGCTAAGTACTTGGAAGAGAATTCGAAGAAAATCTTTTTATTTGTCACCCATTGAAGGGGTCTTACGACTGCTAAAGACCTATTTGAAGAAATCGATCATTATTTCGTTGAAAAAGGAATTCACTGGTCAAAATGCATTTGGCTCACCACAGATAGAGGAAAATCCACGGAAGGTTGCTACTCAGGCCTTCGTGCATGCGTGGCAGAAGTCGTTCCCAAAATGGAATGGACTTACTGCTGTTTCACTGATTGATCCTTGCATCGAAACCTTAGCCTCCAAATTTGCGAAACGTTCTTGATGAAGCGGTCAAAGATGTCAACTTTATCAAGGTGAAGCCTACCAGCTCCAGGTTGTTTAAATTGTTGTGCGAAGACAAGGACAGCCTTCACAACACTTTGCTATTGCACACCGAAGTTAGAGGTTGTCCCGGGGTTAAGTCCTGACGTGGCTGTTCGAACTTCGGCACAAGGTATCCCTTTCTTTGGAAGTGTTCGTACGTGTTTCGGTAAGTGTTTGTACTTCACGATTTCTTATCACAAGCCGAGCAAAATTCAACAGTTGGTGATAAGATAATTGAGCGCTTGGAAGGATTAAAATCCTCGTTTGAAAAATATTTTTCAGAGCCAGAAATGGGTGATCAGTGGATATCTAATCCTTTCAAAAAAGACTATTTCGAACCCCAGTAGCACAACGATATAGTATAATATCTGGACCAGTTATATATCGAAATGTCAGAGGAATATCAGATGTCATAACTATGATATAGAACGATCTTGTCCTATCAAATCTTTAATTTTTCAGTTGAATATGTATTTTTGATTCCATGTGAATAATCTTTACTTTGAAGGGCAACAACTTGGGACAATAAATTATTTTAATATAGTTTGAAATACATAGATCTATATCAGATTCTCGATATAGACCTGATATAGATCTATCATAGAAGACATAGCTTTATATCCTGAACATGACATAGATCTATATCATGAACCTAACAAAGATATATATCAGATACACAATATGCTGATATATCAACATATCGTGTACCTTTAAATAAAAATATTGCCTTCAAATAAAAATTTGGAGAAAGAAAATTTAAAGTCGAGTGTACGATTTTTTGTTTGAATGGAAATTAAAAACGTTTGAATGAATAATTGTTGATATGAAATTTTGATTTTAATCGGATTAATTATGTTGATATGTATGGAAATCATTTCATCAGTTATAATTGAATCCTTACTGTGTATGTGTTTTACATCGTAGATGTTGCTATTTTAGGAGGAGCAAGAACTTATCCACCGTAATTTTAATTTCCACTTTATAATTGCACATAATTTTTAATTTAGAAAAATTTGCTCTTGTTTTTGTTGTACATTTATATGTGTGTGTTTTTCTTAAAATTATTATTATTTTTTTTTTTATGTTTTCATTTTTTACCATACTTTGAGAATTTTAACTTTTTTGTGTTTCATATTTTTTTATTTTGTTTTATTTTATAAAACAAATAATAATAAGTATAAATTAATAATTTTAAATAAATAATTAATATAATGTATTACACAATATATTAATTTGTCTTTCTTGTGTTTTTTTATTATATATAATTTCCTTAATTATAATATAATTTTTTCAATTATCTGCCTCAAAATGATAAATGTCTCACTTTTTTTTTCTTTTGTAATTTTTGTGCATACATAAAAATAAATAAATTTGGAAATACAAGTAAAAAACCATTACTTGTAAATTAATGTTATAATAGCAGCCTCCAGCCAGTGCTGTAGTGGTGGGTTGGTAAGATACGCAGTCAGATATGGGAAGGGTATACAGGTTCAAACCCACCCATAGGAAAACCGCGGACAATTTTTTTAAAATATTTCTTCTGAAAGGGCACCATCTATCGTTCAAAATGTGAAGTATTTGCATATATCACATACACACACATTCACGATATAGATCTATTTATCTCTGACTATGCCTTTTTTAGCCAGAGCGATATCGTGGCTCGATATAGATCAATATTGAAAACTGAAATTTCACGATATAGATCTATATATTTGTGCAACTTGGGAACCGGCTTCATTATCGATTCCAGAAAAGGAGAAATCGCTGGAGCTCGCATCAGATACCACTCTAAAGAACCTCTTCAATGGCAAAATGGTGAACCTAGTCAGTTTTGGGCTTGTCGCGGTGACGAATACAGTGAACTTTCCAGAAAAGCCATAATGTTTTTGTTGCCGTTTGCAAGAACGGAGCTTGTTGAACGGGCGTTCTCTTCGCCCGTATTTATATACTATAAATATAAAAGCAAATATTGAACGCAGCACCGGATTTTAGTTTGTATTTATAGGAACTATGGGGAAACGTTCATCTCTTCAATATTTTTTCCGTCGTTTTCATGTAATTTCATTAGTATAGCTGCCCATCTGCACATACATAAATGGTGATATCGTGTTCTGCCTATAATTGCAACAACCGATGGGGAAAATTAAAGGAAGATGGAAATAAACTTTAGTTTCATAAGTAAATCACGTGGTTTTATATTAAAAGATGCATTGATTTTTATACTACAATTGTAAAATAAAACGCATGAAATCACGTTCAATTTCTGTTTAATTAGCATAATTGAAAATAATAAATTAATTTCACATGAATTTTAAACTTGATAAATATTTTTTGAAATCGTGTAGAAATTGCTTATTACTATTTGGGTTAGAATTTTTATGACGGAAAAATTTACAAAATATGCTTCATTAAAAATTGCATGCATGTCCTAAAAAAGTGATAATGTCTTAAAGAACTAAAATTATCCCGTGTAAATCAAAGAAGCAAAGGACCTAAACTTTTCTATTTCTGATGAAAATAATTATGTTGGAGGGAAAAAAATCCCTTCAAATTTAGAGAGTTTGTATAAAATACTGAACAAGGTTTGTATTGTAAGTAAGTAATTATTTAATAACAAACACATATGTGCTCTTGTGAATTGTGATTTTAATATTTCGAATTATACTCTGTGGACCTGTTTATAAATTTTTTATTGGAAAAAACTTGTATGTGTACATTGTTGTATATATAATGTTGGAAAAAATATTAAAAACCTTTTTTTTCCTCTAATTTTTATTTCATTTTTTGCATTGAAAGTTCTTTTTGAGCAGTTAATTAACGGAAATATTCACTTTCACTCTTTTTGATGAAGTACAGGGCGGCTATCAGGCCATGCAACCCATTGCGGCCGTGCGGGGTGCCGCTATATCAGAGGTGAATGGGTGAAAGAAGTTTCATTGGCAAAAAAAAAAAATCAAAGAAAATGATTTCTGTGGCGCCAAATCCGAGATGAAAAACTTTCCAAAAAAATGTTTTTTTCGTCTTTTCAAGTTTTTTGTTAGGAATTTGTGGAATAAGTTGTGAGGCAGGGGCATGGTCCCCACAAGGAGAACTGATAGGGTTCCAGCCCGGGGGCAGGGGACTATATTCTCTCTTACCATTTTTCTTTTTCACACAAAAATTAACTGAAATTTTTAAGTTTTGGAGTCTTAATTAAAGTCTACGCTGCCGCCTCTCACAATATGCCTCCGAGTGCACCGCACCCCTTGCACCCTCGCTTAAGCCGCCACTGGCTGAGATAGGCTTCCACAAATATAAAAATGATACTATCACAAACTTTCATCTTTTTTCTTTAAAATGAGACCAAGATGGCAGCGTTGTCTATTTTTGATGGAGTTATTAAAGTTTGAAATTACTTCAACAAAAACTGTCACTCACTTGGACGCGATTGCGTCCCCACACCCGGCATCGATTTCACGTTTTCACGTCAAAATAACGTCAACGTGGCGATGATCTCGAATCATAGGGATCGATATAAATAGGGGCCGGGCAAAGCCCAGCGAAAGCCCGAATTTCTGACATTGACCGGGCTAACCAGGCCGGCCAGTACGTGAATTGGCCAACTTCGGGCTTTGGCAGTAACATATACACGAAACTTCGAGAACGTATTAGAATAAACCGATAAATGCAATCGGACTCTTTTTCACCAAATTAAACAAACGGAAAAATATTTGATGGTTCATGTCAAAAATATGTGACGGAATATCCGCTTTTAGATTATTCTTAGGAACTGCCTTCAAGATAACACTTCGAAATGAAGTTTATCTTGACGAATTGAAACATACTTTCATTTTTACACCCGATAATATTTTAAAATGTATGTACATAAAAAAACAGCCAAAGGTTTGGCACTTTGTTTAATAGAACAAGATGGCGTTTAATCGTGCTAAAAGTATAGTCATAATCTTGATTTCAGCAATAAATGTGATTAATCCTTTAAGTTCAAACAACCACGATGTTTTAAGTGGTGATTATCAATCACATATATCCAGAAACGATTTTTTATGTAATCGTCTTTTCTGTTCACGCATTATCTGCCCTGAAATAACAGAGTGTCCATTCGGCAAAATCGTGCCTTTCAGCTCTATTTGTGGTTGCTGCAAAAAATGTATCACTTATTTAGGTGAGTGCATTCATTGTTTTATATAAATTAATCCAATGGTTCCCAAACTATGCACTACTACACGAACACCCTAGAACATTGGTGGGCAAACTTTTTTAGGAGCGAACAAAAAACAAAGAAAATTTTGGTAGAAAAAATTACAATTTATTATAAAACTCTATAATATATATATATATATATATATAGGAAACCTTTCTATACTATTATTTTAAAATCTGCGGCGGGCCGTAGTTTGCCCATCACTGCCCTAAAGGCCCCTACACACGCTCAGTTATACCTGTGCAGGCGAAGTCTCTGGATCCGCTTCTAGGTGATATATCAATGGGGATATTTTCATTCTTCGATCTTTCTTCGTGTCTGTCAATCAGTTCGAATTTTTGCAGCGAGTGCTCTAAACTTCAAAATTTTCTAACATGATTTCCACAAATGATGCTTTGGATGTAGTTTAGATTCGTAACTAGGCTGGGGCAACCGGGGCACTGCCCCGGGGTCTCTAACCGAATGGGCTAATCACAAAAACCCTTATTTTGTATATTTTTTTCCTTTTTGGGGGGGCAAGAAAATATCTGCCCCGGGACCCCGAGAAGGTGTGCTACGGCCCTGGTGTAGTTGGATTGGTTACGGCAGTAAAAGTTATTACTTCCAAAAAAAAAGACGGGTAATGTGGTGCAAAGGTTGATTAAAGAAAAGGGCAACAATTTTTTCGCTCGTTAAATTACTACAGGAATTGAAATTTGCACCGACATAATTTTCTCAGAATTGATGAAGATACCTACTCAAGGCTGTCTCGACTGCTCTTCTACTCGTCTTTTTTTATGTGTATTCTTGAAAGAACATTCCGGATTCCGAGAATAATAAGGATAAGTAACTTCTTTTAAAATGAAAAAAGCTTTGTAAATTCGTATCCGTGATTATCCAAATATTGAGAGAGGGAGAAAGAAAAGGTCAGATAAGTGCGTACCCCTATAGTTAATAAGCCATTTCTGAATGGTTCGCACTCATTGTAAATAACACTCCCCAGTACTCTAAGTAGGTCCAATAATATACTAAAACTCCCCAGTTAAATAGGTACTGGATTCTTTTATTCATTTACTTATCCGTTAAGCCTATGCGGCACGTATTCAAAAAAAGATATGAAATTTTCTCATCAGTTGATATGAGAGTTTCTTTTTGTTTCAGCAGAGAAGAATGCTTAAAAAGCTTTCTTTACTTATTACTATCAGAACATTTTGCTTCATATTTTAGTTCGCTGGTTCTAAGTCCGTTGGCCCGGAAATTATAATTAATAAAATAATCAGGGATTCTTAACCCTTTTGTGTTTCACGGACCTTTTGTACCAATAAAATAAAGGTGACGGTATAATACCGTTAATAATATAAAAAGACCACCAATAATATTCAGTATATAGGCTATGCAAAAACAATGAGTTAATCAGGGCTGAAACTAGGGGCGGGTGGCAAAATTTATGGGGCGGCAATTTTAGGTGGGAACGAAGAACACCATTATGAAATTATCGAACTTTAAAGTTTGAAGGGGTGACAAAAATCCTAGTTACGGATACGTCTCTAGAGTCAATTGTTTTTCACATCCTAGGTCACGGAGCCCCTGGTTAAGAAATCCTTCTACAAATAATCAATAAACAATTAATTGTCATAGTATATTATTCGAATATAGAGTTTATATGTGTTTCGGTGTTATAATTTCGGGAAAATTTATTGAAAATAGACTGATTTCAGAAAAAAAAATTGCGAATTTGAACAATGGTCGAAGTATTTCTAAAATTTTATTTCGATTTCTTTATTCGATATGAAATTGTGAAAAAATAAATATCGTGAAAATTACGCCATTAGAAAAATTTCTTCTAATTTAAAGGCAATCCGTCTCCCTAAAACAAATTACTCAGTTACCATTGTTCAGCTTCGTTATCAATAATAAAGAAGAGGAAAGAAAGAAGGTCAGAAAAATAAAAAACAAACTGCGCAGTTATACCTGATGGCTCCTATACCATGACAGGCATAACTGTACAGTTATACCGAATCGAAAAACCATTCCCTTCAGGTCGCCTGTGCAGGTCAACTGACGACCCCTACACACGCTCAGTTATGCCTGCACAGTTATACCTGTACAGGCATAACTGAACGGTTCGATGCATCCACACCATTCAGTTATACCTGTGCAGGCGAAGCTTCTGGAACCGGTTCTAAGCAATCTGTGGGGATATTTTCATTCTTCGATCTCTGTCTTAGCGGTCTTTTGATCAGTTCGGATTTTTTCATAGTCTATAAAGTTCGGAATTTTCAAGTATGATTTCCACAGATGATGCTTTGGGTGTAGTTGGATTGGTTATGGCACTGAAAGTTATTAACTCAAAAAAAAGAAAAAAACGGGTAACGTGGTGCAAAGATTGGTTAAAAAAAAGGCAACAATATTCGCACGTTAAGTTATTACAGAAATTGACATTTGCACCAAAAGATTGGCATAATTTTCTCAGAAAGGATCAATATACATACTGAAAGCTTTTTTTTTTTTCAATTCCTTTCGGAAATTGCTTCGCAAACTGTTTATTTTTTTAACAACACTGTCTCTGTTTGCTAGAGGATCTATTTCCACACCAATCTCTCATAACTATTATCTTTCTTAATTTTGTTATGGTAATCTTTAGTTTTCACCTGCCACAAGCATTTCTCATTCCTATAAATTTCAATGAATTCTTCCAAACATTCGCGCTGCCCGTTTCGAAGATCACTCGTCATTGTAAACCTCGAGTCGTGAAAACTAAACTGAACTCTGAACTAAACTCTGGTAGAGTGTCGAAATCGGTGTTTCCCAAAGTAGGACTATCCAGGCTATGAATGGACACAAGGGGGTGATGGGGGGGACGAGAGGAAAACATCAGTTTTCGAAAACTCGATGATTTTACCAAGGAAGCCTTTGTAAATATGGGCCTTGGGCAAAAAAAAAAAAAAAACGAATATTGCACACAGAAAAATTCGTACTTGTTTCATCAGAGCTGAAGTGTTTTTTTCTTTCTTTGAATGTGCGCTGTACATTCCAGATGTATTGTAACTGTAAATTGATCGGTAAAGCCTACTGTCACAGATCTCCACACCATCTGAGGATAAACCATCTGGGGTCCTGCATCCCCGGGGGCTTGATTTACTAATGAATATTGTCATTATTCGAGCCATTTCCCCCCCCCCCAACCCCCACAAAGATGTGATTGGCATCAGGATTCTGGTTTCAGAGCCCGAGACGATTCCAATCATTCTTTTTTTCCACGTTAAAAAATTCACTATAGTGGCGGCTCGGCAAAGAGAATAGCCTCCAAAGCCGCTTGAAAGATACTCTTAATGCAGCTTTGATAGCCTCTGTGCCTTGCGGCAGGATGTGGGGGGGGGGGCAGGGGGGTGACGCCCAAGAGCCGCGACGCACACTTTGAAGAAGACTGCTGTAACGGAAGATGTTTGTTGAATCTACACCATAAGTACAATAATGTATTTTTTACTTCTTCAAAATTTTGATGTTACTAAAACCTCTCATAATGACAGATTTTCATGTCTTAAGTAAAAGGCACTACTGCCTACTCATGCTTATCAAGAATGCTATCCATATCTACAGTGATTATGACAATATAGGCAATAAAAGAGAAATTTTGGTATTACAATCGACGCCCGATATAACGACCCCTTCGTCCCGTCGAGAATGGACGTTATATTTGGAGCGAGGTCGTAGCGAGGGGGAGACTTGGGGGTGTGGTCGGGCCTGATTGGGACGGTCGTTATATAAATAAAACATTTGGGACTTATTATTATACTTATTATTATACTAAGGGTATTCAGGTAACTTCATAAAACCAGACTCTGTAGTCCTGCCCAGTAAGATACTTGACAGGGCGAAACGGAAATAAATCCTGAGTCGAGCGCCAGTGAGGTCAGATTCGAGAGGGGGTGGTGCCACCCTTCTTAATGTCCGTCGTGGGGTTTCTTGCTATGGTATGGTTATCTAGGCTGACCATATTTCCTCGAGCGAAATACGGGAAATCGCGATTCGAAATACGGGAAAATACGGGACATCGCCAATTATCGCCAAAAATGACGCCAAAACCGAACAAAGATGCCCAATATTTCCGAAGTTACGAAAAATCACAAAGGCGGGAAATGAAGCATTACTGCAAATTGTAGTGGATTAAAATGAATTCCACAATAAAAATGTTCACCAAGACAAATGTGGGAGATTAATATTCTCATTTATAGTTGTAATTATCATAACATAATTTATGAGTTGAAAAATAATTTCAATCTTTGACCTCAATAAAGAATAAAGATTCAAGTAGGCTTCGTGTAAAATACGGGAAAAACCGGGACACTTTTGCTAAAAAATCGGGACGGCCAAAAAATAGAAATTACCGGGACTGTCCCGGGAAATACGGGACGTATGGTCACCCTAGTTATAGTGGTCACTCTGCTATGGACACCACCTCGTGATAGGATATAGTTCTCGTAGTCCCTCTGCTATTTTTTATTTCGCGTGATAAATGGGGTAAGGTAAGGTTCTCGTGGTTCTTATGCATGAAGGGGCGCGGTAGCCTGGTCGATAAGATACTCGCCTAAAGTACCAAAGGATGTTTAGAGGTGTCGCGAGTTCGATATCCGGTTCGTCCTTGTCAGAAAACTTTCCTGACACAGGGGTACAACAAAAAAACGGTGACTTTACCGCAGCAAAAAATTGCTACCACAAGGAGTCCCCCATCGAGGGGTTAGCGCACCAACCTCTCGACGAGTATAAAAAACAAGCCTGCCGTTCGGAATCGGCAATAAATTGTAGCTCCCGGTCTAATTAGCCCTCGTGTGCAGAAAATGACCGTGGTGCGACAAAAATGATCAAATTATGCATGAACATCTCGTGATAGTGTCCATTTCCGAACTAAAACGCGAACTTAATCTTCTCCGTTTAAGTATTCACCGGCTTTTTTCTCGATTAACCATGCTTTATAAAATTCTCCATGGACATCTAAATTTCGATACTTCCGGGATTATCTCCACACAAGCCATCATATATCTCTAGCAGAAGCAGACTTGACCATCCACATAAGATAAACTCTGTCCCTGCTTCCACCGACTGCTGTAAATATGGTTTCTTTCCGCATACCATAGCTAACTGGAACTTACTTCCCTCCACTGTCGTTGATTCACCCACGCCCTTTATATTTTTGAAAAATGTAAAACATTACTTCTGTCACCATCAGTCGCATTCTCATATATAGTCCTCGACCAACATCATTGTATAAATAAAATAAATAAATAATATACATACCTGAATGGCGTAGCATATCTAGAGTTAGGCATTCAAATATTTTATAATATTTAATAATTTAATGGTTTCTATAATTTAATAATTGATTTTATATTGCAGACGAAAACGAGCCGTGTAAGAATCATGATTCCACGCCAAATGCAGAGCAGCCTGATAAGTGTAAAGTGGGGCTAGAATGCAAGAATGGTTTTTGTGTGAAAAGTAAGCATTTATATCTATTAGAATTTATTTCCACTCAAAATACCAAAGAAGGGTTTAAAAATCAGAAAATTTTTCTTTAGGGTTTGAAGAAAATTGCCAAAACATTGCAAAGCATCGGATGTTACTTCGAGATCAGACTATTCTTTCTAACGTTTATTCGGAAACTCTTTGGATACCGGAATGTGATGTTGATGGAAAATTCAAAGCAAAACAATGCAAAGAAAAAAAGTGGGTGTAAGCTTAGTAAACTGTGTAATTTGGATCCCATTCAAAACATTTCATGTCAAAAAAGAAGCCAAGTCTCAATATTCTTTACCCGTAAAAAGTTGTGATACCTGATGTAGAGCAAAGTCAAATACTGTTATTAGCTGTGGCACTTTGATTCACACAAATCACCCCAAGGCTACACACCTTTAGTGGAACATTTGGGGACTTGGCAATCATGCATCACATATTACCATATAAAATCAAGTCAGCGCTATAAACACACATTATTATACATATTATTTACATTATTCGATGGCATAGTATTAATGAACGTGAATAATAAAACTTTGCCAACGGCCAACACACTCTCGTGCTGCGTAATTGCTAAGTCCCAAAATGTTCTTCAACTAAAGGTGTGTAGCCTTCGGGTGATTTGTAAGTGTCACAGTTAACTGTATTTGACTTGGCTCTACATCAGATATCAAATTTTTACGGGTAAAGAATCTCGAGACTTGGCTTCATTTTTTACATGAAATGTTTTTAATGGGATTTCGCTTCTTTTTTTTAAGTACCGTAGTCCTCTTTTTTGACGTTGCGTATTTTTTGGACACCATTTTTTATTTATTTTTTAATTATATTTTGTACATTGTTTCACCATACAATGTCAAGTATACGAGTTGAGAGGAGTTCTTACTATGGTGGCTGCATGATCCTCATTTTATATATAAAGGATATTCGAGTAATTTTTCTGTCCCGACCGTACTTTTAAGAATATGTAAAGATTTTTCATTTTGTAGCTCAGTTGAATTGGTAATATTTACTTAAGTCGTGGACAAAGATAGTATGAATAATTTCTTATATTATGATTGCTGCGAATGTTCATCCCATATTTTTGTCGTGCATAAAAAATACGCACATTTTAAAATTTTACAGGCCGAATTCTCTCTCAGATTTTTTTTCATTATTTTTATCCTTCTGATCCCCTTCTTTTGAGTTATCATCAGTGTCTTAAAGAAACGGGCACACCCGAGCACGGCCCGGGGGCTCAAGGGAAGGGGGTTGGGGGCCTTAGAAAAAAGAGAAGTAGTTGAATTTTTTGAGAATTTCTCAGGTAGGGCCTCAGAAAAATCACTTGACCCGGAGGCCCATGATGCTCTTAAGACGGCCGTGGATATCATCCGAAAAAATTCACGAGGAGAAACATCCAGTATGTTTTTTGTATTCATCTTTGTCCATGAAACAAAATCGGAATAAAAATTATATCGTTTTTTCATCGAAAATGGGTGAATTTAGAAAAATATATCAATGATAATAGTGCTATAATAAATGAAATTGTTGTTTTCGAAATAAACACTGAATTTTTATATATTGACAACAGCATTAAACCAACACCACTGTCGATGTATGTAAAAACCATTTCTTCCCGTCCTCGGCAAATTTTGACAATTTCGACTATAGTTAGCAATTTGCAATCATTTGACATTGTTTTTGTCGACGATTCCCCATATCCGGAACTTTCCCGTAATTCCGATCCTGAGAGAAATTTTCCGGATTTTTATATTTTTCCTTATTTTTTGTATACCAAACACTTCCTTATACCAAATTTCATGTTTCTTCCGTGCTCCCCTCCCAGATATGCATATTTATATTTTCTGTAACACAGAAACCATTCATAAGAGACACGGTCCCTGGTCCAGCGCCCAGGGCACCATTCCCCATGCCCTCCTCGTAGTTGTGGTCCTGACGGGGAATATAAATACTGTATTGAAATTTTTATGTGGCCCCTAATCCAAAAGTTTTCAATTGGTAAAATTTTTCGCCTATTCTTATTATTCCAAGAGAAATTTTCCCTTAACAATTTTATGAAAATTCGCTGAGATATCTTTAATTGATATAACTGTTGATTTTTCTTTTCGAAGTTCTTAGTTTTTTTAGACTTATTTTAGCGCTTAAAAATAAAAATTTAAAATTTCAACACAGTAAATTTTATTCAATTGTAAGGGTGCGATTATAGTGCACGCGTGTTTCCGATTCTGGAAACCCGCTTCGTCTCCGATTCTGGAAACCCGCTTCGTCTCCGATTGGTCAAAAACCCGAATTTCAACTTTTTTTTTAGAATGAAATTCGGGTTTTTAACCAAAATGTGTGTGCTCGTGGCTCATCGCCACACTTTTTTGATTGATGTCTCAACGCAGCATTGGTGTATTGATGCGCGCTCATTCAGTTCTTTGTAGTGGGGTTTTTTACATTAGGCCAGGGGGTTCTCAAACTGTGCACCGCGGCACCCTGGTGCGCCTCCAATCTTCGTCAGGGGCACCACGGAGCGGTGATCCTGACAAAGGTTTTTCGAAAATATTTTTTGTTAAACAGCTCTAGGGAGCTGGCGGAGCTCGTGGATAAGCTTTGAATAAGGGAAAGGGGCACTTCGGGTGGAAAAAGTTCGAGAGCCCCCTGCGTCAGGCTATTCTGGGCAGTCACGAATAAATGATGACGAAGTCGGGGGGGGGGGCACGGGTGCCAAAAGTTTAAGAAATTAATCGGAGGGGAGATATACGTGTCATGAGTTAACAAACACACCGGCCCCATAACTTTTTCCAGGGAATAATTTCTTGATTCGGCACACTGCTGTATATGCATAATGATGAAACAGTGATTCATAGAAAAGTGAAACTACATCATGAAAAAAAGACAATGTATCTGAAAAAGTCACATAAAATTATGCATTATCACCGTATATAATATACTAGTACACTATATTATCGTACAAATATAGAAGACTAATTTCCTCTCCCATTCTCTACATATCAAAGCACTATTGACCCAAGATTATAGGTTTTTATTTACCCACCTTTAGAAAAACTCTTCCAGAACCCCCTTTTGTGCCCCAAAACCTTGGGTTTTTTAGGGCTCAAAAGCTCATAGCTGTTTTCCACCTTTTCCTAGTCTTTGACACTGCTCTATACACAAGCTAGTAGCTTTAGCCAAGATACCTGCAGATAACGTGACATTTCTAGTCACTATGAATCTAGCTAAGTCCCCCATACACAAAGTGGTATTTCTAGGAGCTCGAACTCTACCTAAGTCGCCCAAAGAAAAGGCGATACTTCTTGGAGCTTGAATCCTAGCCATTACTTCATAGGTTCAGTGGTCTGTCCACAATAGGTTCCCGTGCATAATTTCTTCAAAAGGCGCCTTAGTCATTGCTCTTGGTGGCCCTTCAGAACAGAATGAGCATTTCGTGTACGCCATATCCTCATACCTATGAAAGACATTTCTAGGAGCTCTACCGAGAACGACCAATAGCAAGAGAAAAAAGTTACAGCTAGATGCTGGCAAAATTATGCCCTTTAATAAAGGTGGGGAACAGAGGCTGATCTGAACATACTTCAGATGAAGAGCTTGAGAGCAATTGTCAAAAATGGTAATGAAAAAACCTCCACTTTCTTTTTTTCCTTCTTCTCTTAAGGATCAGTACAAACCCAATCACTGTGAAACTGCAAGAGGCGCAAATATAAATGTAGATTTTTTCCCCCTCACTCATCATTTTAGTCAATGAAGGTAGAAAATGAAAAAGTCAATATTTTCAAGTTTTTTAAAGATCAAAAGTCATTTAGAAAAATAGGCGCCAATGTAGGCAAAATTTCGATTGGGGGAGCAATCGCTCTTTCTGCTCCCCTTGGCTACGCCACTGTTGCCTTCCCACACCTGGCGTCTATTTCGAAGACGTTTTTACGTAAAAAAGAAAGTTAAAAAAGTGACAATTTTGTGATTGGGTATTGTGTGAATTATATTATATTGGGTATGAAAATTTTAAATTTTGTATTTTACCTAGCTAATATGATCATTTTTGGCGGATTCATCTATCACAGAATAATCATTTTCCATACGTATTTGAATTTTAAAATTAACCGTATAATTTATATTCCTTCCAGACACTTTTGATAAAGCGTACTATGATCATGTATACTATGATCCTTCCAGACACTTTCGATCATGTATACTATGTATTGAATTTTATACTGCATTTCACAAAAAGTCAATTGATACTGGCAACCTCACAATTCCCCTTTGTTATCGCGGTTTTTTTTCTAATAAACTCATATACAAATAGAAAATGTTGTCGAGATAATATTTATATAGGCCTATAGGTAACTGAAATTTTAGTTCCAAAACAAAAACAGTTATTGCTGTGTCTTAATTCTCACTAAAACTATCGAAAATCTAAAATTCTTCATTTTTAGAATCTATATCACTATGGAAAATGGTTTTATTATTGAAATATTTTTATTTAGGTGTTTATGTGTTGATGAGAATGGAAATTCAATATTTGGCCAAGAAGAAAGTGAACTAGCAGAAAATATGACATGTGGTAAGTAAGAGGGACCGTAACGTTCCTGCTAGCGATGAGAATTTTGTGTGAGCACGAAAAATTATAACCTTCTCGAATGAAATGAAATTTCTCGAGCTTTGTGCAATCATTTCCAAGCCAGAAACCACATTAATAAATTCTTTCAATATTCTATATAAAAATACTTATACAGAGGATCTGCTGCTATATCAAGGACGGAATCGGAGGGGGGCAGCAAATTTTAAAGCAGAATAAAAATACTGTTGTAAATCATCAAATTGTACAGTGGAGGGGGAGGGGGTGAAAAAATCATGTTTGCACCCCCTCACGCAAAAATACTAGTTACGGCTCTAGTTGTATGCCACCTGTGTAAGCTATGGCTTGCAAGATCGAGTGGTTGCTCGAGAATATTATAATCACACTGGATTACGTGACAAATAAATAACATAACGTTTTTTAGAAGTAATTTTCAATTTCTTTTTTATTGAATCACTGAATTGAACACTTTCTTTCTCTTTTCTTTCTTTTGACCATCCACGGCCTGGACGACTTCTTATTATCAGCAGACTAGACTAAAACAATTACGCAAAAATGATTTTCTTCGTAAAAAACAATTTTTATACACATGCGTAATTGTTTTATTCTTCTTTTCGCTAATTTTTAATGTTTTGAACTTATTAGGTTGTTCTAGAGCTATGAATAATTTGCGCACGTTTGATCAAGAGAACTGGTTGATAAAAGTTCAAGAACATTGTACATACACGGGTGATTATGACCTCATGCAGTGCATAGGTGACCTCTGTTTTTGCTGCAACAGTTCAACAGGCGAAGTTATCGGACGGGTAACTAAAATGCCGTTCAGGAATCTCTTGCCTTGCTGTAAGAAAAAATAGTCCCTGGCTTTAGATGTTATTCTTATCTCTTATAGCTAATTGTTATTATGCAGGGTTATATAGGGTGCTACCAGCACGCACCGCATTTTACTGGCGAACCGTTGATCCTAGAAGCATACTTCCAATTAGAAAAAGTATCCAAATAACGTGTAGAACTCTGATGCATCATTCATGTTGCAAGGGGTTGTATAGTTATTAAAATTTAAAAAAAAACTTTTTATACTCAAAAACCCAATGAGAAAGTTGTTTCTCTGTCTTTAATGATGCCAACAAAAAAAATCTTATGTTTCTAAGCGTAATATGCACTGAAACACATGAAGTCAAAAACGGAGATAAATTGGGAAAAAATTAGATAAATGGGGGTAAAACGCGTTCTAATTGAAAGTATGCTTCTAGGATCAACGATTCGCCATTAAAATGCGGTGCGTGCTGGTAGCTATGCACCCTATACATATATTACATGTACGTTTTGTTTTTAACTGCAAACTTCCTTCAGCAGCTTTCTTTCGAAAATTAATTTGAATATTGCTTGAGAAAAATTAAAATTTTTTCGCGAATTCAAATGTTCGAACGAAATGTGCAAATTTCTCTTATATTTTTTAAGAATGTATATCAATTTGGTTTTGCATTTGTAAATTTAATCGTCAATAATTCTTAACCAGATGTTTTCCCAATAATTTTGCAATATTTCAAAAATAGACATAAATAAAATATTTTCACCTCTTCGTTTTAAAATCTATTATTCTATAGGAAATCGATTTCAAAACGCTAATGTAGAAATAGTTTTCTGTATTTATAAGCTTATATAATATGATATATTAATTATGCTGAGCATTCTGGATTTATTCGTTCTATTTCTTTGCACACTAGTTGACAAAAAAATAAATGGTCATCGATACGAACGACAGTGTGAACTACAATTGATGACGACGCGATCTTTGAATTATCAATTTTATAGAAAGAATATATTCATTATTGGACTGGAACATGTGAGATGCGATGTTGACGGTACCTTTGCAGCCAAGCAATGCCAAACTGATAGGTAGTATATAGGCATCAAATTTTTCCTTATGTCATCGAATGTTTAACAGCTTCGAAAGTTACACAATTTGCTGACTCATTTATCAGACCTCAACTTCTCAAATATTCAATTATAAAGTCATCCTTTTCAAAAAGGGGAAAAAAGAGTTTTGTTGATACTGTAGAACATAACTGCCGAAAACAGCACGGCAATATATAATGAATATCATAAAACACAACGAATGTTAAAAAACTTTCTTTTTGATTAATCTCTCTAAAGATGCACTTGTACAGATCGAAAGGGCATTGGAATCAAGAGCTATTATATAGAAAAAGATAGTACAGAAAGAGAAATACAAATGAAGTGCAGTAAGTAGTTGTTATCAATTTTTTTTTTGAAAATTTCAGTACGAAAACTCTTAAAAATATAAAACCTATAGAACCTAAAAACGACCGGACCATGAGAATAAAAGTACTGACTTGTATGTAATAAGCATTAATGATTTATACAAATACAAATACAACGCCACAACAGGCAAATTGCCCAACGAGGTGGCTGACTTAAGAACACCATGGATCCCCGAGCCATTTTTTGGAGGCCCTACCTACTACTACTACACCCCACATGCACCCCGCCCACTAGAATTTAAAACCCGTTCTGCAGCTGCAGAAATTTGCCGAGTGTGGAATCCTTCGTCTCATTTTCAAAACGAGGGGAAAGAAGTGGCGTTCGATCTTTTCTTCCTATCTCTTTGTGTAATTCCAAAGGATATAAAATATAGGGGGGACGCAAACGCGAGATGAGGGTGTGTGAATGCAATAGTCTTCCCTTACAGGGTTACAATATCGTGCTAGTGTTGTGCCTAGAAGAAATGATAAAAACAAATTTTACCGTTACAGCTTAAAATCGCCCGCATAAGAAGCATTTAAGAGAGATCGAAATATTTGGTCCGTTATTAGCCAAGCTTGCTGTAGCTGGGTTTGATTGTACACTGTTTAAATCTTAATTATAAAACATTGTGACAGATGTTTGCTTTCAGTTTTTATAGGTTATAAATGCAATTTTCAGAGGTCATTTTTCTTCATGAAGGAAGGTCGAACCGATGGCCTACAGTTTAAAATTTAGATAAAGTGCTCAAAAAAATAAATAAATAAAACTTGAATATAACTTTAGATTTATTTGTGTTATTCCATAAAAAATCTAAAAAATTGAAATTGTTTTTATTTTCATCAATTTCATCAGACTGTGCCAGAGATGAATATGATCGAGAAACTATTCATTCCCGGTATCCAAGACTCATTTGCGATAGGAATGGAAATTTTATTTCTTTGCAGTGTTTCAATTTAGAAGAATGTTATTGTGTTGATGAAGACGGAGATGCTATTACAAAAAAACTCTCCAGTAGACAACTACAAGACAACAAATGCAGATATTTGCTGGAAACTCTTCACTCGTTTAAAAGTATAACCACAACACCTAGTGGTCTTACTGACGACTATGTATACAGTGATGATTATGAATACATGTAGTTTACATTGTCAAAACTAATTAATGCTGTACATTAAAAAAAATGTTGATCCTTCGTGTCCGAGTTTAATTTTATTGAAAACTATTTTTTCAATGGAAATGTTTTTGCAACTCAATATGAAAGTCGGACAAAAATCATCATTTTTAATTAAATTTCAAATCCTACTAGTTTTAAAATATCAGTATAATAATTAAATCGGTGCTAAAAGTGAATAAACTTCCAAATCATCAAAAAAAAAAAAAAAAAGAAACTGGAAAACAACGATGATTTTTCATCTTAACAAAGCATTCACTATGTTGTTCTTCGGTGTTTTGTATTAGGAATTTTTTTTTCCTTTCACTTTAGGCTGAACGGATAGTGTGGCGGAGAGACTAAAGCTTCGAACAAATATTTTTCTTCCACGTACGCGCATAGCGACAATCACGCACAGCAACGAAGCAACTCAGCACCTCCTAGAGATAGGCCTTCGTAAGACGCCTTCATATACATTAGCCTTCATTAAGGAGTTCTAGGCCTTCGCAATCTGCTTGTGACGTCAATAAGTAGCCATTTTCCCTCACACAGAAATATATATATATATTTTTTCAGGGGGAAAAAAAATTATCATCGTTGTGAGGAAAAGAAATGATCGGGCTCAGAATTGGCGATTTCTATGCCCCACATCCAATCACTATGCAGTATTTGTGAGCCAATGAGGAAGATTCTACGCCAAAATAAAAAGAAACGAAATAGGATGCTGTGTTTCAAAACGTAGCAAACTTGCTAGGTAGTCTGAATGATGTTTATGGCAAACAGTGCAGAGGCCTTCTATCTCTAGAAGGTGGTGAGCAACACCGCTGTATAGACAGGGCCGTCTTAACGAGTACGGGAAGCCCCAATTTCATTGGAGGAAATGCATTTCAGTCATCAAAGCTTATATAATTAGGAATGTACAAAAATGCATAAAAAACACTACACAAAAGTATACGCACACTCTAAAACAAAAACTCATAAAAATTCAGAATTAATGAAAGAACTAATTTTAAAATTAGTGAAAGAGGTAATTTTTCAGATAAAATAAAAATTCAGAATAAATGAAAAATTATTTTTCCGATAAATGCTCTGAAATTATAAAAATGATATCAATAGGCCTACGGTTTCAAAAACCAACAAACTTGCTAAAACAAAATGTCGTAACACTATTAAGTTATAGTTTGAGAAGCTCACCAAGTTTCTAATTTTTTATTCAAGCAAAATTCTTTGCATTCTTTTTTACCAAAAAAAAAGTCATGTCATATTAAATAAAGAGCGTTTGGTGGGCAAAGAATGTTTATGCGTGTTAGTTTGTGTTCGAGTATTGCATTTATAGATTTTTGTAAATTTTAGACGTGAATTAAATGCATAGGAGGCGATGGACTTGAAAGTCTGGGGGAGGGCACGATGACGATGATGTCAGTTCCTATATACGCATATACATTAGATCAGTCGGCTCTGCCTTTAACGCTGGGGGGGGGGGGGTGAAATGCCCCCCCCCGTATCTCCACCCATGATTAAATGTTAATTAAAAAATTAAACTAGTTTTGGCTCATCATATTCGTGAATTCATAACTCCAAAAATTATTCAAGTTGTTCTATAACCGGATAATGATGTGCTAGAACTGTATATAGTCAAACGGGGGGAGCAAGCGAGTCTGGTATTCTGGGTGCCGGCCGGACCAGAGCGCGTATAAAGTTTACCCTTTAACCTCACCTACAACATGACAAGGGGGCGCCAAAATGCGTGGTTGCCCCAGCTGACCAAGCATTTAGTTGCAGCCCTGTAGTCAATTCTCGGTTTACAAACGGCTTGATTTGCAAACAACTCGGTTAAGGAACAACAAAAAATGATTCGGTTTACGAAATAGTCTTTGTTTACAAACATGCAATTCGGCGGAAACCACTTTTTTGTCGTTTTTTTTACAGAAGAGTTGGACTCCATCAAAGTATAGTTACCACCCCTAAATGCGACTCGTCATCATAGGCGCTGGAATAGGCTATTTCAGTCCCCTCCCCAAAATAAATTTTGTAAAGGGGTCCAGCCAGACCTCCTAGAGATAGAAGGCTTCTGCGCTGTTTGCCATAAACGTCATTCAGACTACCTAGCAAGTTTGCCACATTTTGAAACACAGCATCGTATTTCGTTCTTCTTATTTTGGTGTAGAATCTTCATGATTGGCTCACAAATACCGCATAGTGATTGGATGTGGGGCATAGAAATCGCCAATTCTGAGCCCGATCATTTCTTTTCCTCACAACGATGATGCTGGCAAGAGCAGGGAATTTTTTTCCCTGCAAATTTTTTTCCCGGAAAAAATTATAATATTTCTGATATATTCAATTATTTATATTTCTGAGTAGGGTGACCATACGTCCCGTATTTCCCGGGACA
This sequence comes from Pholcus phalangioides, assembly GCF_987345545.1. Taxonomy (NCBI): domain Eukaryota; kingdom Metazoa; phylum Arthropoda; class Arachnida; order Araneae; family Pholcidae; genus Pholcus; species Pholcus phalangioides. Next base: position 16,109,071 of record NW_028301604.1, read on the forward strand.
GTCCCGGTATTTTCTCTTTTTTTGGCCGTCCCGACTTTTTGGCAAAAGTGTCCCGGTTTTTCCCGTATTTCACACGGCACCTACTTGAATTTTTATTCTTTATTGAAGTCGAAGATTGAAATTATTTTTCAACTCATAAATTATTTTATGATACATCTATATATGAGAATACTAATCTCCCACATTTGCCTTGGTTTGGTAAACTTTTTTTTTTCGTGGAATACATTTTAATCCACTTCAATTTGCAGTAATGCATCATTTCCCGCCATTGTGATTTATCCGTAATTTCAACAATATTTGGCAACTTTGTTTGGTTTTGGCGTCGTTTTTGGCGATAATTGGCGATGTCCCGTATTTCTCTCGAGGAAATATGGTCAGCCTATTTCTGAGGGAAAATGGCTACTTATTGACGTCACAAGTAGACTGAGGAGGCCTTCTATCTCTAGGAGGTGCTGATCCAGACCCCCCTCTCCCCCAATAATCTATGGATATATAACGCAATGCACCATTTCATCTCCTGCGCACGGGCTTAAGTCTCGTTTATTTCGGGCGAATGGCGATTTTCAGCCCCCTCAATGTTTTTTTCATGTCGGTGCCTGTGCTTCTCATCCAGTCCATTTATCAGCAGGGTGTTTACAAACTTTATGAAGTTCTATACCAAACTTTCTCAAAGATGTTTTGCAATAGTATCGAACATGGAACTAGCAATAATTACACACATGCTTCCTTGTGAAAAATTGATATGGAAAAATGTTTTTGATTTGACCAGTATTTAATGAATTATAACGCTTCAAAAATTGATGACGTTACTTCAAAATCTTGCGAAATTCACCGAACGTACATTAAACATACAACTTGGCATTTTTTGAAACTGAGTGATGATATAATCCTAAAAAATCGAGAAAGTAAACCAGTTTTTTTATCCTCTCATGCTGTGTGTGTGTAAGTGTACGCACTTTTCAAATTTTAACGTGGTTGTTATTACGATTTTCTCAGATTGCAGTCCCATTTTTGAGAGTTTACCTGTGAAGTTAAAAAACTCTAATACACCAAAAGTTCTAAAATTTTGCAGAAATGTTTACTCGCTATGTGTTAGTAAAATAAACCTCAGATTTAGAAATTAACCCAAAGGAAGTATTTTTTGAAAATTTTTTGAATTTTCTCCCTCTCACACACAGATTTTTAAAAAATTTTACGTGTTTTTCAAGCTTTAAACATTCATAAAATTCTAACGAATGATCAGATATCGAAGTTCGAAATTCATTTTACAAATACATGTCGCAAAAATATTTCTACAAAATTTTAGAATCTTTGGGGGGTGCAGTGGGGTTTTTTTTTTAAATCTTAAACGGATCAGCTCAAAAACTGAATTTTGGGAAAATTGCGTTCAAAGTGTTTTTTCTTGTTTACGTTTTTTTACACTATAATTCATTAATTTTTAATTTTATTTCAAAAAAACAAATTAACCCGATTGACACGAATTTTTTTTGCATTTGATTTTCCCAATTAAATGAAATATTTTTAGTCATGTTTGAAAAATCGACTTGAGGGGTCGTGACACCCTTTAACCCTTGAATAAAGTATCGCTAACAATTTTGGGATGAGATTTTTTTCCAGTTCAAATTCAGAAGTTCTGGAAGATTAACTTGATTAACACTATAAGCTTTTTAAGTGAAATCGATCACAATTAAAATTGTCACCCATGAAGTCTAACAATTAAATTTTAACCCTTTAAGTGGTTTTTAGATTTTTCCTGATCCGCATTATAACTGTCAATGCCCAACGAAAAGTGTGTTAAGAACCCGAGATATTTCGGGGTGACTGTAATAAAGCAGATCAAGTTTGACGAGATATTTCGGGATTGCCGCTGTAAGGGTTAAAGTTTTTATGGCACGTTATTTTTGTTGTGAGTGTGTGTATATGAAACAGCACACAGAACCATATTTAGAAGAACAAACAGTGAAGCAACGACTTCATTTTAAAAATTGAAAGCTAGGAGGATGAAGGGAAGATTTTTCGGGGAAAAAAATTGAGAGACGAAACTAGAGCATCTCAAAGGGGCGGTAAAATTAGTAGTGCCTAGAGTGGCGAAAACCTGAAGTCCATCTCTGCTAAGAAGGGCCTAGGGCAACCAAACTACACCCCATTTATAAATACGCAGCCGAATGAAACTATCTGAAAAAATGATCAAGTTCTGGGCGAATCACATATGGGCTGGAATAAATTTCGAAGTGATCAAAATCTTTCTTGTAAAAAAGTGAAGTAAATTTATTAAAATTTCAGCGCGATGAACATCAATTTCAGTCACAAGGAATGTAAAAATCTTCATTGCAACATTGCAAAGTTTACAAGTTCAAAATTGCTCGAAAAATATTGCCCTATTTTATTGACCAACATGTTATCGCATAGATAGAATTATTCTCATTTTAAACATAGAGAAACATACTTTTCTTTTACATCATTTCTTGCTTACCACTTTTTGATGTTCACGATTGAAACAGGTGCTCCACGACTTTTGTGTACACTGATGGCGCCCAAACATTAAAACATAAATGAAGATATCATTCCATTCCCACACATGGGTGCGTGAAAAACGGGCCATTTTTACAAAAAGAAGTCGTGATGGCCAAAATCACATGAAAATACAATAATTTCCCGGAAAATACAAGACGTATGGTCACTTTTTTGTATCTTTATCCTAAGTAAAAGAATGACTGTTTTTAATTTTTTATTTCCATGAATTTTAAAAACGATTGGCAACACAAGTGTGATATTTGTTGTCTGCTGCGGCGCGCAAATGCTAACAGCAGTAGTTGGTGAATCAAGATTAAATCGAAAATAGAAGGAATTATACTTTTTGCGACTGTATATATATATATTTTAACTAAACAAGATAATGATATAGTTATTTCCATGTTTTCTACTGATGGCTGATCCTCAATTCGAAGAATTTCGTGCAACATTCGATAGCCTACCTCAACATATTAAAGCTACACCAAATAGTTATCAGTGAGTTTTTCTCCCCCACTTCAACAATACTGTTTTTCTTCGTTGAAATTTCACTTTTATCATCTCAGACAACACAAACTATATTTATTTTCTTTTTCTCAGCACTAAATGTATGGGGGTTTTCTTTTGGGAGTGTCTTAAGCTCTTCCTTCGTGGATGCTAGATGTCCTAAATTTTAACTAGAAATGTTTACCTGTTAGGGTCAGTTACACTCTAGGGAAAATTTACTAGTCGTGTGGATAAAAATGTTCCCAAAAAAGAGAAATAAGAACAGATCAAAATGTTTAAGCTAGAAATTGCCGAACCTAAAACGATATGCAATGCGTAACTTGGAGAATATCAGATGCTGATTTAGAGGGGGCGATCGCCCCTCCTAGAAGCTGAATAATATGAGAGAAATCAGTCCATCCTGTAAAGTACAGTGCTATCCAATGAACCTACACAATAAATTGCCTCTCCTGACACATTATTTTGAATTGGCGCCTCGTCTCAAGTGAAGAATGAAACTGTTTTCCCAATCTTTAAATTGTTTTCTAGATATGTATCCACTCAAGGCTGAGCTTAAGCAGATGCAAAGGATATGCCTATACTGGGGTGTAAAATCATTAAAAGTTACATTGGTTACATATTTCTTTTCTATGTTAACTGTATAACGAAACCCTTTCTTCTTCCAATCCCATCAATTCATGGATATTTCATGAAAAATATAAGACACAGTCTTATTAACAATCCGCTGTTGTGATCGAGTGGTCATAGTGACAGGCTCACATCACTGCCAGAGTGGTGGCCGACTGAAGTTGGTTTTCTGTGATTCCCAACATCAAGAAATGAATGCAAGCTGATTGCCCGTTAAAAATTATCCCATAAAAAAACAGGCCCACAATGGTATGAATATTATATTAAATATTTTCACGAAAAATTTAAAATCATAGGTATAATATAAAATATTATATTAAAATATTTCACTTTACTCATAATTTTAATTATAGGTGGCAGCACTGAAAAATCAGACACAACACTATGGACCCGTAGCCAGGGATTTCCTTTGGGGGAACCAAATCTTTTTTCTTTTTTTCAGTCATTTTCTCCCCTTTCGGGGGGACCAGACCCCCAAGTCCGTCTGTTCCCTCCCCCCCCCCCCCCGCTACGGCCTTGCAACACTAGATAGGCCTACTCATTCGGACTAAGGTACTCACATTTTGTTCCAGACCCTGTTCAAGACATCTCACTAACAGGATAAGTCTGGTGGCAGAGTCCTGGCATTCATTCAGTCTTAGTAAAGTTAAAAAATGCAGGCAGAACCCATCTGATTTTCTAGTATATTTATAATGCAGAAAATTCAAGTATATCGAGTTGATTCCACGCCTTTTAGCCAGAGTTCTGTCAGCCTCCTTGTACTTGTGGCAGTCTTGCAGAGGCGTATTTAGAAAAGGGCCAAGCAACTATAGCCCAGATTGACATGTTTGGATAGGCAACAAATTTGGGTTATGGGTGGTCAAGAAAATTGAACTGGAATACTCAGAGGTTTGTGAAAAAGGTATTGCTCACAAGAGACAAAATCATAATTCCTCCCTCTTGTGGCCATGCGCACAGATGTAGTGTATTGTACAGGGCCCAAAATTGTTTTCTGGATTGGGACACAAGTTGCTCATGTCTTTCTCTGTATTCATTCCCATGAAATGACTTTCAAAATCCCTTCAGGCAGTGGTTACAAGAATAGTATAATTGCGTTTGAAGTGTAGGGGAATATGTTTCTATGGGTTATTAATGGTAACCTGATTTTTTTTTTAGCCCAGTCCATCATTACTTGCACTTTTACTGTACCTTTAAATATAGTCAAGCTTGCATCTGAAAAGTTTGAGGACCATGAAACTTGAACTTGAAATGTTGTTATTGTTTACTTCATTAGATTTTATATTTGAACATATTTGTGGTTTACAGGATTGCTCATGGTATCGATAATGTTGGATCGGTTGATAATCTTTCTGATGAAGAAGAAGAGAATGAGACATTACTTGCATATGAAGTAATAAAAATGTTAATTTCAGTAATTTTGTATCTCCTATTATATCAGAAACTTCTTAATATAGGCTCTACTCAATTCTAGGAACTTATAATTTCTGAAATGAAACATAATTAGAAACTTCTCTCTTAACCCGAATGATATGGAATTTCTTTGAATATATTTCTCATTTACAAAATTTTGATTTCATGCGCAAATTTTTTCAGTCTGTTTGAGTTTGCAAAAATGAGTTTTGACTGTGATTTTAAAAATTAATTCACAAATTTATCTTTTTCTGAGACAGTACATTGACTTCCAATTTGTTATAAGCCTTAGACTGCTTTAGACATAATATTTAACTGACAGCAATATTTGAGAAAATTGTATTCATCAACAGCATACTGCGATTATTATCTACTTATGATGAGAGCAGTTTAAAGGTTCGAAACAATCGCAACTACAGTCAAACTTAGTTAATTCGAAGTCCAAAGTCACTGAAAAAAGTTTGAATTATCCAATTAATCTACCTTAGATCTGAAAAAGGACTACAAATTGCAACTTAATCATCAACATGCACATAGAATAGTAATTATCAATTAAAATTTTATCAGTAGCAAGACTTTCACAAATTTTAATGATTTATAATTATAATAGTTGATCTTAGCTGCTACATCAGTGTTTCTCAACTGCCGGGCTGTGAGTGATTAGCCATTTCATTTCCTCATTCATTTTCTGTTGGTCGTGTGTTTGACTGGGCTTTCAGCTCACAAAATGAATGAAACCGCTCCGCAGGCTCATAAAGGTTGAGAACCACTGCTGCATCATTCCACTGTTCTAGAATCAGCATCACAGAATTTCTTGACCATGCTCGAAGCCTGATTTACAGAAACAGTTCATGATTATCAGTTACAAAACTATTTTCCAAATCATTCTGATGCTATCTAGAAAGTATAGGTACTTTCATTAACATATTACAATTTGTACCTTCCAATACTCTTAATGACAATAAAAAGATTCAAATTTTGAATGGTACACCATGATCCATAGGCTGAACAACATAATCTTTACCAAGTGGTGCTCATTCCAAATGCGGTCCAGCTGAACAATAATAAAATGGGCATTAAATTATCAAAAAAATAACAGAGAAAAACCATTTTAAAACTTTTTTATTTGCCTTCAAAGATTTGTTTTTTAACAACTTGGTCAAGAAAAGCAAAGTCTGGCATGTAGAATTTTTCCAAACTAAATTTGCTCATACAAAATCCTGATTGTTTTTCTCCAACTTCCAATTATCTAAAAAATTTGAAAAAAATTTGAATTTTAACATTAAATTTGATAGAACACTCAAGGCAAGTTTGTAAGAGTTTGAATTTCCAAAAACTAATTAACCAATTTCTACCGTATTTGATAGAAAAGGTAGAAGATAGATTGGCTATGATAGAATGATCACACAAAGCAAAACAAAAGCTTGTTGGTGTCTCCATGAATAAATCATAATTAAGAATCTTATTTCATGTTTTTGTTGGTTTTTTCTCGGTAAAGTGAGTGTTAGTGGTTTTGAACTATTGATTTAGTTGAGTGTGTGTGAAAGAGCTCAAATTCACTTTTTTTTTTTTTTTTGCAATTTTGGTTTTTTTAAAAATCCTTTTATGAAATCTTTGAAAGTTAAATGTTTGTTACAGAATGGTTCACATGTAGCAACTAATGAAAGTGTTGCTCATCGAAAAAGAAGAAAGCTTCCACAGATTCCAGCTGGGAAAGAACGTGAGCTGAATAAATAATTTTAATACTGTTATTTTATTAGTGATTCATTGATCTATCTTATATTTACATTTTATGTACTCAAACGTTATTTCATTATAATTTTCCAGCTCTGAGTAAGTTCCGCAAATGGCCCAGACTTTTTCCAGTTTATATTGATGCTTGCGATAAAAGCAGAAATGGGACCTCTTCGAAAAACCAAAATATCACTGGTGAAAGTCTTTATCTAGAAATTGAAGCTGATGGAGCACATATCAAACCATATCTCAGGTAATGATAGTAATAAGTCAGGGGTTTTCAAATGAGCTATATGTTTAAAGCTATACCCTGTTTAAAGTTTATACCCTGAGGAGCTATATGTTTAAAGATTTGATTATATACAGTCAAATCCCATTTTAGCAAATACTGTTATAGTGAAAATCTCGTTACAACGAACACTTTCTCAATTTCCCAGATAAGTTTACATAGAAACAATGCAAAAACCTGGAATTTCTTTATAACAAGATTTTGTTATAACAAAGTAATTTCTTCAGTCTCTTGGAGTTCGTTATAATGAGATTCAACTGTAATTAAATTTTTAATGATGATGTCAGATTTGTTATACCTTTACCTCTCTAGGCACTGAACTTCTTTACAACCAGATGATTTTATAATGAGCAAGAATAATTCGTTAAGGTCACATACTCGCTTTAAAATTGGAGAAATGTACATCTAAGATAATTTTAAAAATCCTTTTTATGTTTATATATAGTGTGTCCCGTAAGTTCTAATTTGGCTTTTATCTCATCAGCCACTCGAAAAATGCTCAAAATGTGTTCAAAAATCACTGTACCAGTTTCAAGAGTAAAAAAAAAAAAATTCCATGTTTCTAAGTGCAATGCTGACTGAAATATTTAAAGAAACTGCTGAAAAGCTGAGAAAGAACAGCATAAATTAGGTAAAGAAGCATTGTTTGTTAGTTTATGCTGTTCTTTTCCAACTTTTCAGTGATTTTTTTAATTCAAATACAGTTAAACTTCCATAGGTGGCCACCACTATTTCTCGACCAACTTTCTTTCGCAGACGGTTTTTCTCGGCTCCATAGACATAATACAAAAATCACCCATATTCTGTCGCCACCTCTGTATTTGGTCAGTGGCCAGCTTGTCTGCGGCCACTTTCTTATAGATAGAGTTTAAAAAAACAAATTTTTGAGAGTTTGTCCTTTTCAATGCATTCAGAGCTGGTGGTTCTCTTTGTATAACCTTATAATAATAATGTGATCCACACGTATTCCCAAGGGATCAGCATGACCCGTTCAAGGAATTTGTTATTGTTAGAAGACATCCATGCTTGAACTGAGATTCAAACCCAGACCTGCACAGTCAGAGGCTAGGTCCCTAACCACTCGACTGCCAGGCGGCATATACATAATCTTTATACATCAGCCTATATCATGCCTTTTTGGATCAATAGGATTTTCTGTTCGTGTGTGGCACTATCAGGTTGGAAACATTTGTAAATAGGACGACAAAGGCTAATGCTATATGGTTGCTGCTAGCTGATAAGACTGTTTAAAAATCTGCTCCCGGGGTGACAGTAAACCAGACAAATTACCTATGATCTTTACTGAATAGATAAAGGTTGTGGAAGTTTTAGCTTTGTGGATACTTTCTTCACTTTTTAGCACGCAGAGATGTAGTAGAATAATAGTGAGAGGGTAAAAAAAAAGTGAGGAAAGAACGTGTCCAGTACTTGCTATAAAGAAAGAACAGATCCCTGATAATACAGATTAAGCAATTGATTGGATGATCTGGTATTTGGACCATGTTCCAATCCTGTTTAAGTTGGTCTGGAGCAACTCCCTATCGCTTTGATACCCGACTACCCCCATTAGCTTCACACCGCCTGTGAATTTGCTAGCAATCCCGTCGATACCTTGACTGAGTTTATCAATAAAAAGTGAAAAAAAAGTATGGGGCCCAAGGACACTTCCTTGAGGCACTCCACTTGTGATGACTGTCCAACCACCAAGGAATTACCTGTTCACCATAACTTGTTGCGACCTATCTCTTAACCATGATTCTATCCAATTCAGCAAGTTGCCTCCAATCTCATGTAAATGCCTCAAGTGTTTACCATGGTGGACCCGATCGATTTGGAAAGACACTTTAATCCAATTCAGCAAGTTACCTCCAATCTCATGTAAATGCCTCAAGTGTTTACCATGGTGGACCCGATCGATTTGGAAAGACACTTTAAATTAGAAATTATCTATTGACTGAATTTGAATGGTATTTCTTGCGCAACATGAGCAGATATGTACCGGCGTCCCTGTCAACAACAATATTTGTTCTTGGTCTGGTATCATTATGTATATCAAGGTTTCACCGTACTTTATGCAGCACTTGAAATACCAAATCATCTGATCAATTGCTTAATCTGTATTATCAAGGATCTATTCTTTTTTTATAGGAAGTACTGGCCATTTTTCTTCCTTCTTTGTTCTTCCCTTTTTTCCTCTCTCACTATTGTTTTACTAAATCTGTGTGCTAAAAAGTGAATAAAGTATCCGCAAAGCCAAAACTTCCATCTCTTTTACCTATTCAGTAAAGATCATGGGTAGTTTGTCTGGTTTACCCTGTCGCCCCAGGAGCAGATTTTTAAGCACCATCTTACTGAAATGGTGTTCTTTAAATCTCATCTTTTGAGAAAGCAAGAAATACAAAATTTGCAACAATTGCTTTTTTGCAGAATGCTGACTGGCCGTCTTGGAGTTTCACTGTATCTCAGCAACTATTGCACAGGGAGACATGGATTTTTTTTGTTAGCCTCCGAAGATACAGAGCAACAACTTTCTGACTGGAAGTTAGAGGATGGGAGAGAGACCATATAAAAATGTAGATTTTTTGTGACTCGCTATATTCTCAGCCTCGAAACTGGTACAGAGTGATTCCTGAACACATTTTGAGCACTTTTTAAATTGGAACCATACTTCTACGACGAATGGTTGATGAGATAAAGGCTGAATTAGGACTTAGAGGATACCCTTTATAATAAACTATAGATAAAGTTATGTATAAAACATGTACATATGTGCTTTTGTCAATAGATTACAGATAAAAGTTACACATAAAAGATTACAGGTAAAAGTTACACATAAAAGATTACAGGTAAAAGTTACACATAAAAGATTACAGGTAAAAGTTACACATAAAAGATTACAGGTAAAAGTTACACATAAAAGATTACAGGTAAAAGTTACCCATTTTATTTTTAATACAAGTTTCTTTGATGAGAGGGGGAGAAAAAAATACAGCATTTGTTGGTATATCAGAAATGTCACTAGAGATATATAGAGTGTAAATAGTTAAAAAAAATTATGAACAGAATTTTTTCATTAGTTTAGAATGCTTTTGTCCACCCCACCTGCATTTTGATTTGAATGTCTGCATATACATTTGTTACTTTTTACAAGATCATTCATTTTTCACTCTTAACAGCCTTTTCTTTTAGTGGGTAAGCTTGATGTGGGTAAATTTGTATTCTAGCAATTTTCACTCACTTTAAAAGCTCTTAAACTTTTCAAACATCAAACTCACCAGCATTTTTTTTTTTTTTCTGTTTGACGAATCTTCTATTATCATCTTACTGAAATGGTGTTCTTTGAATCTCATCTTTTGAGAAAACAGGAAATACAAAATTTGCAACAATGATATGTTTCAGTTCACCAGTTGTGTTTCATATCTAGTTCAAATTACATTTCTGTTCCAGAAGTGAAATGGTACCATTTGTCCACTGCTGTCAAAGTTCATTTTCAAAAGTAAGAAATGTGAGGTAATGGAAGGTAAACCCAAAAAATAAAAGGCAATGTCTTCTTTCTATATGCTAGTCATGATACTGAAAAAAAAGTGTTTCAAGAATGCTCTTGACCTTCTCAGTGGCATTAAGATGTCTCATCTCATTACAACTCTCTTATTTTGGCAATGATGAGTCCAGATACCTTGTGACTTTGCTTCTTCTAAGAACATGTTTTCCATTTCCCCCTCCCCCCAATTTGTCAGATCAACTGTCAGTGTGCAGAGTAAGCTTTTGCTCACATTTTGATTTTTTTTTTTTAAAGTAGAGAGAAAGAGAGAGAATATTTGGAATATACATTTCTCCTTTCCTTTTAGTGTAATATAGGAACATTTGTGTACAGTGTAAATAATATAAAGGATAGAGTATTTCTCTTCCTTGGTTTGTTTTTCTTGTTGTTGAGGGGGAAGCACTATCATCCATACAAAATCAGAAAAAGGTCTTCTGATAAAAGCTGTGGCATTTTGCGGAGAGTTTGGTTATTGTCCCTGTGCCAGTGAAATTATTGCTCCTTGATCAGTGAAATTCATAAAACCACGGAAAGGGTTGAGGTATTATAATAAGTGGTTTTAGAATTCGAACAAGATACTGAATGCAGAAAAGGTCAAGAAATAAATCCTATTTGGTTGGCAAGGACTTCTAAAAACCAGATGCAAAACAAGCAATGTAATGTTTAAAGTGACAGACATACTGAGATCTGACTGCAATTAAGCTTTCAGAAGAGCAGGTTTGCTAATAAAAAAATTGTTTTAATAAAATTTGATATTCAAAGTTTTGAACTGCTGATTATTTATTGGTATTGTTTTACAAAAAGTATCACAATCATGCTTCCCAATTATTGAATCCCTCTCATCTAGACTGTTAATTTCTTATAGGGTTAAACCAAGTATGCAGATTTTTTCTGAGGGTGGGTGCAGCCCTGAAGATTTTAGAGAACGATCTTGTAATGATGGTGATAGTGGACATTCCAGTTTGCACACTCCTGATGGAATGAAGTCATTTTCTCCTGCTTACAATGGTTTGAGTCCTTGATACTGATTATAATACTGGGTGTTTTGTAATTTCCTTCATTTAATTTATGCCGTTGTATAATCTGCGTATGCAAATTTTGCTATTTGGAGAGAAAATGCCATATAATCCACATGCATAAGTTTTATTCACCATTATGAAATCTTAAGAAATAGAGAGAGTTGTTTATTGCACCCTTGTGGAAAAAATAGCAACTGTTCTATTCACATCTATATGCCATCTGTTTTTTTTTTTTTTCATTTTAATTTTTGTTACAAATTATTTTTTAAAATATTTATTTCTATTCAAATCTCTCAGAAAACAACTGCAAATAATACAAAGGAGTCTTATAATCTGCACTAAGAATTCCAGGTATTTTTACCATGTATAAAAAAAGTCATCCATAGATTATAAACAGAAAATTATGGCTGAAATGTTTTATGATATTAACCCTTTAAGTTGCATTGACCAAATATTGGCCTACTTAAGAGCCTCTTATTTTATTATTAACAAGCCCAGATATTTTGTAAAGTTGATTTCTCAATGAAACACTTCCCCATACCCCTTAGTTTGCACCTGCTGAAAATCTGAATAAATTGTACTTAATTTGAAAAATATATATATATATGTGTGTGTAGAATCTTGCACAATAGAAGTGAAACTTTTAGGTTGTTCAACCCTTAGGCTGTAGGAATAGTGTGGAACACACACTTTCTCCTACTCCATCCTAACCCAACTTTCTTTTCCTTCAAACTGTGTGCATCACCCATCATACTAAGGGCCTCCTCACATGGGATACTGAAGTCTTGTGACTGATAGAAGACTCTGTATCCAGAGGATTGAACACGTATATTTCTATGGAGCTCCTCTGGAGGGTATTGGTGACAGAATATCCTATGTGACTGAGTCACAGGTGACAATGCCCAGTGGTGGTTGGCTAAATACGACTTTTGTGGTTTTTAAATTTCAAGTCCGCTATTTCTTTGATGAACAATAAATGCTGCTATTGCAATCAGCAGACATATAACACAAATATACACCAAGTTCCATATTCAAGCATCGCGATTTGGAAGATAGGTGGCACCAACTACTACTGTACACAAGTACACAAAAGTATAAAAATATCAAAAATTAAGATTTTTCTATTGAATAAATTACTAATTTAAGGAAAGAAAAAAGTTGAAAACTTACTGCAGAAAATTTTCAGCTTATTTAAACTGCTGCTGTTCCAGACAACAAATAATGTTCTCAGCAAGCAAAAAGTGTGAGTAATCTTAAATAGACAGGTGTGAAAAGTTCGTCAAGAAAATATGACTGCTTTTTTTTCATAAATTTTTGTGGGATTTTTTTTTCATTTTTTTTATCAATCCCAAATATTGTTGCTTTAATTCATTGTTTTTTTCCCTTGTAAAATTAATTTTTTTACACCAATTTATACATCCTTGCTCTAAAACTTTACTGCTCCGAATCCTATATTTTGCTGCTCTGAAAATTGCTCCAAAATGAACTTTGTCCCTTCCCACCCCTGCAGGAGGAGGGAGGCAGGGATGTTAGTTCAGGTGCCCACAAACTAGGGAAAGGTTTTTCTTGTTTTTTGCATTCCCAGTAAAGATGTCATTAAAAATATTTCATATTTTTTATAAAGGGTGGTTTATGATGTATAAGCATAATTCAAATCCCCCCCCCCCTGTCATCAAAAGTCAGCAAATCTGAACTCCCCCTCCATTGATTCTGATGTAATATTTGAATGGCCCCATATTGCATTTATTGTGCTGTCCGTTCACTGAGCTTAATCTTTTGCAATATCTTCTGTCAAATTCAATGGATGATTGCTGATCTCAAGTTTATGAAAATTATATAAATATGCAAGACTAAATATAAATATAATCAAAATCAGAATCTTGAAATTTAATTTCCACCCCACCCCCTATTTTCCACCCATTTCATTTCAAACTTAATTGAAAAAGAAGTATGTATTAAAAAAAGTGATTTTATCTAAAAAAAATTAATCTCTTTATTTCAGGAACTCTTTCATCATCATCTTTAAGCACTATCAGTTCAGTGCCTTCTGTCCCTGCATTGCAATTTCAAGACGCAACCCACAGAGGTTTATATAGATTTGTTCCTCGTCACAATGATGAGATAGAGGTAGATATTGGTGATCCTATGTATGTTCAAAAAGAAGCTGATGATTTCTGGTGCGAAGGTAATTTTTTTAAAATCTTTATAACTATAGTTGGGCCAGTTTATAAGAATGTTGAAAGAATCCCAAAAAGTGTTTGTTATACACCAACTTGTAACTAACTTGAAGTTAATGCACCTAGTAATAATTTAAAACAGTTTTCTCACACATGACATGCAATTCTCAATAATACAAGATGATTAATAATTCCCTCTGGGGTTTTGGAATGCTATAGTGGAGAAGCTATGACAAGTGCAGCGCGGGGGGAGCCTTGCACTGAATACAGAAACAATTCAAGTTTATTTACAGACCTTACAGGTGTGCAATGTGTGAACTCTTGCTCACATGGCATACATCAATGCGATAATCCAGTTCTTGCCATACTCTCCCTAACATGCTGTGATCCACTGCATCAACAGTATTTGTTATCCATGCATGCAGTTCTGTTAAATCACGCTACAAAGGGGTGTCGAACACAAGATCTTTGACGTAGCCCCACAAGAAAAAGCCGCACAGTGCTATGTCTGGTGAGTGTGGGGCCATGGCAGAAGAGGAACATCAACTTTGGAAGCTCGTCCAATCCAACGGCGAGGCAGTTCAGCATTAAGGTACTCACAGACATTCCGAGGAAATGGGGAGCTCCGTCTTCTTGAAAAATGAAGTCGTCATGATGTTTCTGAAATTGTGGCATTAACCACAGTTGTAGCATATCCAGGTTCACTACACCGGTAACAGTTTGCTCTGTAAAAAGAAAATCGAAAGCACAAAACACGTTAACTTCGGCAAAATCATGAACATGTTCCACTGCTGCACTAGGGTTTTCTGTCCCCCAAATGAGTAGATTGTGGTGGCTTACCTTACCAGACAGATGAAAGGTGGCTTTGTCACTAAAAATAATTTTCTGCAGTAGTGAATAATTGGCTTGGACATCAATTAAAAAGTTCATATAAAAAACGCAATTAGTATGGCCTCATATGAAGATTTTTTCATACAATTCGCCACACTGTTTGTTACAAAATCTTCAATTCTCGACTTGCACGAGGGGTTGATTTTGTCAGGCTCCTCATAAATGTTTCCCGCACATCACTTACAGTCTCTGCAGATGGACCCCGCCGACCACTTCGTTTCACATCACACAAGCATTTTGTTTCTTTGAGCTTGTTGTACCACACAATACCTTATACAAGCATTCTTTAACCAAGTAGAAATTAAAATATACAAAGTTGTAATAAAATAATTGTCCATAACATTGTTCATTAACAATTTTTTGAACTGACACTGTAAAAAGCTTTTAACGAAGTTCTATTTCTTTAGTTGTAGCTCACCTTCAAAGTAATCTCCTTGGGGCTGACTACATTGATCTGAGCATTTTTGCTACTGATTGAAAGTTTTTTTGATAGCCATCCTTTGACAGAGTTTTCAATACAGCTCTTGCACTGTCCTAAATATCTTTTTAAGTTTCAAAATTTCCTTCCTTTTAACCAGGCCTGGACAAATTCCAGATGCCAAGTTGCCATGGCGACTAAAAAATTAGTATTAGTGCCTAAAATTTTCTTTGTGAAATTACTAAATTGCAGGGTGAGAGCAGCATAATATGTTAGGAATTTATAGTAGCATATTTGCCAATATGAAAAAGGGGCACTATGCCCTGAAAAAGTCAAAAGAAGCATTATTTTGGACCTTTTTCTTTGGGTAAAATTTTTTGGCACCTAAAAATTATTTCTGGTGCCTAGATTTTTTTCGATTTGTCCAGCTCTTTTAACTGTCATTTCATTCCTACTGGAAGCATCACTGAGTCACAAATGACCTAATAAGATTAATAGGGAATAATGACAATATTGTTTCTTCCAAGAAACTGCTATGCTTTGATCAGCATGAGCACTTTATCATGGTGAAGCATCCAGTTCTTTGCTGGGCACAGCTGCTGACATTTTTGCTCTATCTGATCTCCTAAATGACAAATAACATCAATTAAAGAGTCTGCACTTACTGCTTGCTTCCCCCTCACAAAAAAAATATATATATATATATATTCCTTACAGAGAATGCCTCCACTTTCCATAAAATGATGAGAATTGATTTGAAGCAACTTTTTGTTTTCACATATTTTTCAAGATGTGATGATGTTGGTTATTGCTTCATCTCTGGGTTGTACCTATAAACCCAACTTTCATCATCAGTGATGACATGATTCAAAAAGTCACCGTCAAAATCTAGTTTCCTCTAGAACTTGGAAAATCTGCAGTCAGCTCTTTTTGGTCTGCAGACAACCCATGAAATAGCACGGACAGATCCAAAACTCATGATATATTAACCATATCAATCCTTTCAAAAGGTCAAAATTGTTCTCTGATCTTTAGGATAAGTTTTCAAATGCTTTTGACATTTTAAAGAGCTGTGCTTGTCATATGATACTTATAATGTTTGTTGTCTTTCGAGGATTTTTGGCTATGTTTGAAAAATGTAATATAATACAGTAGGACCTTGATTATCTGGTGAGAGAAATTCATTGTCTCTATTATTTAAAAAGAATTAATCTTCCATAAAAAGGATTCTAAAGTAACTTGAAAATGTCTAAGGAAATTTATGATCAGTTTAGCAAAGTCAAAACAGTGCTGATTGTGTCTTCCAGGAACATCAACAATTGTGGACAGCTATGTAAATATATGCATATAAATGTATGCATTGTGAATACCATTGAACCATTGTGCATACATCATTTTTTAAGTATGCAAACATTCCTCTTAATTTTCATATACGTTGCATATTTGTTTCTTGCTGTTTTTTGGGATTCCATTTTCTATTAGTAAGTTTTGCACCATTGTAATTTTTTTCATACATTGCACAATTGCAACCGGAACCTTCTGTTTAAAATCTATTTCTAATGAGTAAAAATTCTTGTATTGATAAGTCTACGATTCGTAATTAGTTACATTATCTTTATATCCGGTATATAAACATACTAACCATTAGTAATTTCAAATTATCAGCAGATTAAGTTGATGATGATCACATTAAAATTAAAAGTCCTATTCTCTATGTTTTTGTATATATTTAAACATAATGATCGTATCATGACTTAATATATATCTTTTAAATTTAAATCACTTATAGCAGGGGTGGACAAATTCCAGGTGCCAGACCACCTTGGCAACTAAAAAATTGGTATTGGCGCCTAAATTTTCTTTGTGTAGTTACTAAATTGTAGGCTGAGAGCAGCACAAAATGTTTGGAATTCGTAGCAGCATATCTGCCATAATGAAAGAGGGTCCAAAGAAACATTATTTTGAACCTTTTTCTTGGGGTAAAAATCTTTTTTTCACCTAAAAAAATTTTCTGGCGCTTAATTTTTTTTGCAATTTGTCCAGCCCTAACTTAAAGATGTATGGCATTTTATTCACTGAAAAATAATGCCAAGTTCTCACTGATAAATTTATTTTTTAGGCACTAATCTTAGAACAGGCTTATCAGGTGTTTTTCCCAGTGCATATGTAACTGATGTAGAATATTCAGACTTTGATCCAGGTTTGTTTACTTATTAAACATTTTTTTCTGATAAAATTATAACCTCTTTATTAATTTTGATAGTTTTCAGTTGAAATGCTATGATATATGTGCAACAGGATCCATTGTGTGAGTTTTTATGCTCTCCATTCATTGGCTGATTTTATCATTCATTCATACATTTGGTTGGCCAGCATGTTTCATTCCGTTTATTGTGATTTCTAAAATCATTTAAATTTTATGCATAATTTTTGCAGAAGGACTGAATATCAAGAAAGAAAGGTATATACTTGACTTTCTTGGTTCATTGGAAGTCAACTCTCACAAAGGGAACAAAATTCTTTTGCAAGCTGTTCAGAAAGTGAGTATTCGGAATGACTTGTGATGTGTCTGATTCATGATATATTGAAATTTTAATGCTGGGGGAAATTTCTACAGGAAAAATTCTATATAATGATACCTTCTGTAATGATAATAATATTTATATAACAATATATTAATATCTTTGAGCTCAATACACTTTTTGTAGTGTTAATATATTCCATCTATAGTGATAGATCCTTTATAATGCTACATTTTTCTGATTCCTTGAGTGTTGTTAGATAGGCTGTTTCACTGTATTTGAAACCTTAGAAAACCAAATGAGATTCACTGGTTTGTTTTTTTGACACAAGAATAAAAAATTAACTAGAAAAATTATTAGACTGGCTTCAAACACTGAACACGTGTGATGTCATATTAACTTTTATTATTGGTAATTTAAAAAAATTTTGTGTAAAACTTGAGCCTAAGTTGCTGCCTTTTACATCCTGCCACCCGGAGTTATTATATTAACCTCTTTCATGATAGATGAGACTGCTGATATATTTTATACAATTTTATGCAATATGATTCATATTTTTTCATATATATGATCGGATACAGCAAACCAAATGCTTGTTCCCTTGAAATTTTTTATAGCCAGTTTGTATGTAATTATTAAATAAAAGATAAACATTTTATAAAGCAAAAATTCTATATTTTCTAGATACTGAAATCGGAGGAATTCAAGAACAGGGAAAACATTCATCCTTGCATTCTAGAGATAAGCGATAATGGTCTAAGGATGGTAGATAGGCGTAACAAAAATGTAAGTAAGACCTTCTCATTATTCAATGCAAACAGTTGCATATAAATGGGAAAGTTTAGGGGGGAAAAACTTTTGTCATAAAAAATTTAACCAAAAAATTACTATTCTGCTTGTCAATTTTTGTCTGCTGAATTCAATTTCCCAAGAAGGTTATAGTACAATGTTGTTTTCTTATGAGTTTTTGTTATGGTGCTAAGAATGATGCATGCCATTTTTTCCAGTCTACTGATGTGCCAAGTCATGATTTCTTCTTCAATTTAAAAAATGTTACTTTTTGTGGTTATCATCCATATAATCATAGGTGAGTTGAAATACTCTATCACTGTGTTTACCATTTGTTAAAAACTGGGTTTTTGTCCCTTGCTAAGGTGGCATCTAGCCGTCAGTAAGAAACATTGTTTTTTAATGCAATTAAATGCACAAATTAATAACTTTAATAATTTAATGTCACTTTCTGAATTTATTTAACAATGAAAAAGTTATATATATCAATGCGTGACATTTTAGATTTTGATGATTTTTTCATTAATTTTCCAAATGTTCTCTGACTTCTTGAAACAAATGATTTAAGCTAATATTTTAACAGCCCAATATTTTAATTTATACCAACAAATCAACTTACATCTGAAATTAATTTTAAAGTTTTAAAACTTGAATTTTTATAGGTACTTCGGTTATGTAACAAAACATCCATTGAAAAATAAATTTGCTTGCCATGTTTTCATGGGGCATTCTTCAACAAGAGATGTTGCTGAAGCTGTTGGGTATGTAAAAAGTACAATGATATACTTACCATTTCAAATACAAAGGCCACAACAGGCAAAATGCCAAAAGTTTTTAAATTTCAAACTACATTTATTCTATTGTGTGCTATTGTAGAACCTATGATATCCACAATGAAATTGCCATTTGAATGTGATTAAATGTCTGTAGAGCTGTGAAAGAGGTAAAATAAGTGACTTCTACTCAAGACCTTAATCTAATGTTTGCACTAAACTGTAACAGCAGGGGGTAAGAATGATGCTACACTGTCTTCCAGTCTTGTAGGATGCACCACTGAATATTTTCTAGCATTTTTGCTTTTTGATGTCTGGAGGGTTTCAAAAACTAGTTTTCTGGCAGGTTAAAGCCTCATCAACTGTTTTTCCTTCTTTACATGCTATCTACCTTTCCCTTAAAACAAGGACAAGCATTGAACTTCTTCTAAACAACTGATAAGAAATTCTATTTCACATTTTGAGAGGTAAATCTCTCAATCAAATTAAACGGAGTAAAGTAGTTTTCTCCAAAACAATGGGTATTTTTCAATAAAAACTACTCACACACACATGGAACTTTAATTATAATCACCCTGTATATTCAAATATAACCCAATTTATGCAATACAAATATCTCTGTGTCATCATCTCCGCTTACCTCTGCTGGAACTTTCATGTCAATTACATCTATATATACAAAATAATATGGACTGACTGACTGATTCATCATCGCTGAGTCGAAACTGCTGAAGCAATAAATATGAAATTTTGTCAGTAGTTATATTTCATGACTTAAAAACTAACAAAGAAAGGATTTTTTTAAATTCGGCCCCTAAAGGGGTCATAAGGAATTTGATGGTAACATAGAGAAATCATGCCGAGCCGAAATCTCTATTATAATTATATATAGTTATAATTATATATAGTTATAATTATATATAGCTATAATTATTTATAGCTTCATATTCATATGAAGGGGTGCAAAGGTAACGGAAAAACTGCCAAGCTGAAACCGCTGAAGCTATTATTTCTATTTTAGAAGTATGGCATCCATATTTATTATGGGCATCTTATTCTCAGCCACCTTGTTGGGCATTTTGCCTGTTGTGGCCTTGTATTTGTATTATTATGATATTTGGTCAGTATTTTTATTTTACAATGTAGAGACTCACTAAGAAGGGATTATTCAAAATTCAACCTCTGGGGTTGGAGTCATAAGGCGGTTCAGGGTTACATGGGGCAATCAGGGCCAAGCTGAAAGCGCTGAAGCTATAAATATAAAATTTGATCAGTATTATATTTTATAATATAGGTACCCACTAAGACGGGATTTCTGAAAATTCAATCCTCAAGGGGGTCATGAGGCCTTCAAATACCATATGGGGGAATCATCGTGGAGTAATTTTCAGATTACCAAGTCCACGCAAGCGAAGCTGCGGTTAACAACTAGTCTTCCATAAATTCTCCAAATGCTATTTTTCTATGTCACAATCTTAAACATTTAACTTGTGACATCCGACTCCTCTGTTACTAAACTTACATTCTTCCCATTCTCTTTTGCATCAAAAAATTTTGGACCACTACACCTCCTCTAATACCAATAAATTAGAACCTATCAAAAATAAATCTACTCATTTTACCCGTGACTGTTGGTCCTCATCCGCACTTAAGTACCAACTTAGCCTTCAACCCCTCTCTACTAATAGACTTACCGTTTAATTATACTCTTTAAAATCCTTCATGGTCATTTTTCCATTGACACTTCTAGTATTTTATCTAAATCATCCTATTTCTCAAACAGAACTACCCATTCTCAAAAGTTAAACCCAATTTTTGTCTGTACTGACTGTTTTAAATATAGATTCTTCCCCCTTACCATAGTTCATTGGAACAAGCTCCTACCCTTTGTCCTTGATTCCCCCATGATAGCTAATTTTATTCATAATGTGAAAACACATTTGTTTGACCCACCGCATTCTATTTTATAGGCCTTGGCCTACATTGTATGAATTGCCATCATCATCATGATGCCCCCACAGCGTTTCATGCTTATATACGCCTATGCATGTCATTTGTATTGCAAGGGGTTTTATAGTTATTAAAAGTGAAATTTACTTGTGTTATTTGGTTCCCGCCCTAGAAACCTAGTTAGAAAGTGGTTCTCTCTTGAGCCAACACTTGCGATTTATAGACACAAGGTGTAGCAGAGTTGGTAACAGAGTCTGCAAAGTAATACGGAGTGGTTCATTCTAAATTATTGTTTTAATTAATAGTAAAGTGACACAAAAAATACAAAAAATGTTACATGATGCTTAGCACATACACAGTACACAATCCAGTCTCTGCAAGTACAGATATCGACTGACGACGAATGAACCGATTTGGTGGTACTACATTTTTTCTGTCACCAAGTCACCGTCAAATTTGGTGAGATATTGTAATTCAACACTCCCTCCCGATATGAAGCCCAATACTTTTGCGAATACAATTAAAAATTACTCTTGACAATAGCTTTGTCATGATATCAGCCCTTTGATCTCGGGACGGTACATACATCACAGACATTACATTATTTTCACATTTTTCACGCACTGAATGAAATCGAACGTCAATATGCTTTGATCTGGGATGAAATTGTGGATTTTGCACCAGCTTTGTAGCACTTTGGTTGTGCACATAGAGAACTGGAATGTCACAGAATCCGATACATTCTTTGAACAACAGCTTCAACCACACACCAGCTCATTAGCAGCTTCACTTGCGGCTACATACTCAGCTTTCGTCGAGGAGATGGCTACACTGTGTTGAAGTCTTGACCACCAGGTGATAGCAGCACCTGAATTCAAAGAGACCATTCCAGAAGTTGACCTTCGAGTTTCCTCATCACCAGCATGATCTGGCCCAAATCAGTGGTACTACGAAGGTATCTGTAAATCCTTTTCACACAAATCCAGTCATCTTTTGTTGGTTTACACAAAGCTTGAGACACAAAAGTTACAGCAAAAGCTATATCCGGGTGAGTAGCCACAGCTAGATATTGTAAGCACCCAACTGCTTCTCTATAGGGAACATCAACAGAATCCTCTCCCTCGTGAGCTTTAGTAGTTTCACATGGAGTAGTTACTGGCTTAGCTTGCTCCATACCAAAACGATGCAAGATTTTCTCAGCATACAGGCCTTGAGATATGAAAATGTCCCCATTTTCTTTCTGTTGAACTTGGAAACCCAAGAACGAGTCTAGTGGACCATCAGTTATCTTGAACTCTTGCTTCAGATCAGCGATCAGCTTGTCTATCTCCAACTTGTTTGATCCAGCTACCAGTTCGTCATCAACATAGAGAGCGATGATGAGCATCTCTTCCTCAGTCTTTCTAGCAAACAGACATGGATCAGCCTGATATTGTTAAAAATTCAACTTGGTGATGAATTGCACGAATCAACGATTCCAGCATCAAGGAGCTTGCTTTAGTCCATAAAGCGAACATACAAGACACTCAACCAGAGCCATCATCATATCCCTCTGGTTGTGGCATATAAATTTCCTCATCAAGAAATCCATACAGGAAAGCGGTTTTCACATCAAATTGATGAAGATGCAATTTATGTGAAGCCGCAACACTGAGAACAGTACGCAGGGTATCAAAACGAGCAACGGGTGAAAACAAGTCATCATAATCGTGACCTTTTCCTCTCTGAGGTTTTGTCTCTCTCTGACAAAACCTCTTGTGACAAGCCTAGCTTTCACCTTGTCAAGCAATCCATCTGCTTTTGTTTTGATTTGGTACACCCCCCACTTGTCAGGAACTCTTTTACCAGTAGGAAGTTCTGTCAGTTCCCATGTTCGATTCTCTTCGTGAGACCTCATTTCTTCCTCCATGGTATGATGCCACATTTTCGCTTCAGGCAAACTTACAGCTTCACTATAACTGGTAGGAGTGCTAACACCAGTCAAGGTACTGATCAACAGCACATAGTTTTCTGTAAGAAAAGGAGGTTGTCTACTTTCTCGAAGAGGACACCACCTTTCGAAAATTTCTGGTTTTTCTTGGCGTTCATCATCAGTCCTCAGGGACACTTGGATGTTATCATCTTCATCATTGCACTCATCACAATTTTTGATGAAATCCACAGTTTCTGACTTGAATGATGATTCTTCACAGAAAATAATGTTACAGGTTAATTCAACTGCATTTTTTCATGGTATGTACACACGATATCCATCGTGAGCCTGATAACCAACAAACAGCCCTTCCACAGACTTTCTGTCCCACTTTCGACACCTTTGTTTTGGTTGATGATCATAACACCTAGTACCAAACACTCATAGACGTTTGAAATTAAAATTGTCTGGCTTACCATACCACAGCTCATGCGGTGTTACCATCTACTGGAGTCGGACCGGTGTGGTTGAGAACGAATACAGCAGTATTGCATGCCTCTGCCCACACTTGGGAAGTTGCTTATGATGAACCATGGCCCTGGCTGCTTCCACAACTATGCGATTTTCACGTTCAGCCGCCCCATTTTGTTCATGTGTTTCAACCATGGACACATGCATCTCAATACCATGAATCATTAAGAATTTTCTTCACTGCGTTATTTACAAATTCAGTTCTGGAATCACACAGAAATTGCTTCACAACATGACCTGTTGTTTTAATTTTGTTGTGGTTCATTCTTAATTATTATTTTAATTAATAGTAAAGTGAAACAAAAAAAAAACAAAAATGTTACATGATGCTTAGCACATACACAGTACACAATCCAGTCTCCGCGAGTACAGATATCGACTGACAACGAATGAACCGATTTGGCAGTATCACATTTTTCGGTCGCCAAGTCACCGTCAAATTTGGCAAGAAATTGTAAATCGTATCGTAATTCAACACAACAAAATAAATTCCATGTTTTGTAGTACAATATTTGCTTAGATATTTGAATTCAAAATCATTGAAAATGAAAGAAAAAATGGCATAAACTAATGGACAAACTCTTTCATATCTACCTTCATATGCTGTTCTTTCCTTAAGTTTCATCCATTTTCAAATTCAAATATGTCGGAATATTTTACTCTTTTTTTTGGCTCAGGAAAGAAGGAGTAACAACTTTCCAGTTGGGTTTTAGTACGGGGGGGGGGAATAAAAGATACTTTTTTTTTATTTTAATAACTATACAACCCTTGCAATATGAATGTATGAATATTGTATCTGAGGTCTATATGTTGGTTGAATACTTTTTCCAATTGGAAGTATGCTTCTAGGATCAACGGTTCACGAGTTATTCCAGAATACTTTCCTGTGCACCCTGTATTATGTGTGTGGTCCTAAAGTATTTATGATGTCAGAGTTTTTTGTGTGTTTCCATCTTGCAAATTAGAGGCTGCTGGGTGTTATCTAAAACTTCTTTCTCTATGTTTGGAATAAAAATATTTTTCAGTATTATAAGAATTAATATTTTAAAAAAATAAAATACAAAAATATATTTTTTAAATATATATGCCACACAATCATATGAATAAAACAAACATCCCTGGCATTATATGTATGGTGTGGGGGAAAATCATGAAATGAGTTCAATATTGAGTAGGAAAAAATATCTCAACTTATTTTTTTTAGGGTTTATTCCTTATTTCTTCTTTGTATGGAGAATTCTTCAAAGAACAACCATTCAAATACAAATGCAAGGCCACATAATTTTTGATTCACATTAGTTTGATGAAATAGTTATCTTTTTCTTTTTTATAGATCAATTAGTTTCAATACATATACTACATACATATTGTTTTCACAGAATGAAGCAGAACTTTGTGTTATTTTTTAAAGCATATCTCATGATTTTGATTCACTCATAAAAAATATTTTCAAAGTTTGAACCCAAATTCTCTAAGAAAATTGTGCTATTTGTATTTCCAGGAGAGCTTTTCAAAGGTTTTACCAGAAATTTGTAGAGACTATGTATCCAGTTGAAGATATTTATATAGAATAAAAATTTTGTGTGTATGATATTGTTTGATGGTCATATTTCTAATTACAAATATTTGAGGCTGAGCTTCATGTATAATTTTTTGATTTGTGCATTGGAATATTATGTGAATTTAAAAAAAAAAAACATAATTTTTGCAATAGTTACATCATTATGATGCCATATTTTATCATTTTTTTTGTTACAAACTGTACACTGAAAGTATTTTGAGCTTCCAATTAGGTTTGAAATCTGTAACATAATTATGGAGCAAGATACCTTAGTATATAGTCAATATATTTTGAAATAGCTATTCTCAATTGCAACTAGTAGTCAATTTAGTTTTATCATTTTTGTAAGGGAAAAAACAACACTCAAAAACAAATGTTTAATCAAAACTTTAAACCCATATGGGTAACACTTTTTGTTCACAATGTGACGTACAAAGCTTGCATTTTTCAACTTCAAGTCTTATCTATTCTAACTTACTTTTTGATCCATAGTTGATGTTACTGAATCATAGAATGAACTTTCCAGTTTTTTTATTTTATTTTTGGGCAGTAAATGATTTTTCCTTCATATTTTGCTATTTTTGATTTTTTGGGATTTTTGAGTTTTTTTTAAATTTATTAAGCTAAGCTCATAAATAATGAAATAGCCAAATCTGTTATTGATTTTGCAAACAACTACTTTATTTCTATGGAGCCAAAATAATTAGGAAAATGACATTTATGTGGAGCACTTGAATAGAAGTTGCAAAGTTTATAATTCTATAACATCTGAAACCTAATCTAAAAAATGTTATTTTTTATTTTTCTTTGAAAATTAATTTCGATATACAATGTTTTTAACTTCCAAAGTGAAAGCAAAACACAATTCACACACATAAATGTGAATCCTATCTGCCATAATTTCCCTGGCCTTATTTTATCTAAAAGGTTCAGTGGTATTCCAAGAAAAGAAAACCAAAGTTATATTTATTCTAGTGCATTCAGTCAATTGTTTTCTTTATTCCAACTATATGATTTGGGTTGTTTGCAAACTAAGTGAAATACAGTGTTATCTGTGGTAGGCGATAGAGTAATAAAGTTTATGGGTACTTTTAATTATTGCTTATGCATTTGTTCCATTTTCTAAGTTATGAGATGCATTAATCATTGCTTGGTTTCAAAGTCTTAGTGGCAATAGTTTCATAGTAAAAAAATTTCATGAGATATAAACAATATAACTTTACAGATGAATGCTAATTTGTAAAAGTAAAAAAAAGTTCCTCTGGTGTATTTATAAAATGGTCTTTTGTTGGGAAATTTATAAACTATTATAAAACACATCACACACATCTAAAAATCAGTGACAGACCATTCTGTGTTTCTTTGACATAAAGAATGTGTCAATTATTACAACATTCCCTCTAATTTTTGTCTACCTGCTTAGACTTTTTTTACTTTGCAAAAAATGACAGCATCAGGGTATCCACTCTTATCATTGTCCAATAGCTAATTTCTAAACTTAGATTAATCACCACTGGGAGCTACAAAATGCAACATAAAACACAAGCGACTACAGTAGACATTGATTTGGATGACTAAGGGCATCTGATGTCATCCACTGTTGGTGACCTTCAAAATGCTACTATGACTCTACTCTGTGCTAGAGTAATTATTGGTAATGCCATAAGGAAATATTAAAAACTTTAATAATTTTGAGATGTTTATTTGTAGGACATAATGTTTTAGACATTCTTAATAGATAAACAAGGTGAACATCAGGTATTGGCATTATATTAAGCAACACAGTGCACAAAACAGATTTTACTATGCAAAAATGGAAGCGTTACTGCCACTTGTGTGATTAAGAACAATTTTGCATATATTTTTGTGAAATCTAAACAAAACCAACCGAACACTTGAAAAGTACTCTGTGCGTGTGTACTATTATTATTTTATTGAGTACTACTTACCATCACAACCAATTTCCTGTGAAACTTTCGCTCAGTTTTAGCTGAATATCGCAAGAATAATACAGGTTATTGTTCATGTCCCACAAAGGTATTTTGATATGTACAGCTAGGGTTACCAGATTCGAAAACTGAAAAGGAGGATGCCTGCACACATATCCTTAGTAATGCCGCTTTTCCCAATTTTTACAACAGATGGCACCACTCTACTGTCTGATAAAACCGGCCACAACAATAATTTTTAACTAAAAAAGAACCGCTTAAAAAACAAATTCTTATAATTTTGATGGCTGTTGGTCAATGCATGAGAGAGAAAAACACAAAAACATTCATATCAGTGAAGAGGATATATGTCTCAGAGTGGAAAAAAAAGTTCTGGAAACCTGAATATGAGGACAAAAGGGTGAATTTTTCGAAACAGGAGAATGCTCAAAATTACATAAAAAGGATGATGTCTCGTAACCCTATGTAAAGCATTTATTTAATTTTTAGGTTCCATTCACATGAAGCTTTAAAGCATTCTAACTGAAGATGGGGAAAAAAGACATGAGTAGTGCGTAAATAGATAGTAAAGTAAAATAAACAACCACACCCCTGCATGGAATGGCTGAGCATATAAAATCCCATTCTGATGGGATCAGCCGCCTGTAGACACCTTAGAAGTCTGTCACTTAAAGTTGTAGTGGATGATGTGTTCTATTACAGTAGGACCTCTCAAATCCGGACTCCTCTGGACCTAGGTGATTCCAGATTATAGAATCCAGATTTATGTGGATCCACTTTTGTTTATTTCCCAAGTTTTCATATTTAAAGCAGTAATATACCCCTTTGAGCACTTTGATTTAAATTTTCCTTTGAAAAAATATTAATAAAGCAACATACATGCATTAGATAATTTAATTGTAAACCATAACATCTAAATTACATAAAATTATTAGTTATCTATAGAAGAAAAAAAAAACCTTATTCTTTACTCTATAATGCCCGTAACCGCCTCAAGTCGGCCCGGCTAGGGGGTATGGGTATGTTTTGGTGGGCTTTTGTCACCAACGGGGAAGAAGATGAAACCTCTTGTCAGAGGCGGGAATGGAAAAGACAACTGCAACGCCCTATCAATGGGATTTTAAAAGCTGATGTACTAAAATGCTCCTTGAGAATGGACTGATTATATCCAAGTAAAAAGTCTTCCTTACTAACACAGTAGACCCTCTCACACGATAGACCTGGATGGATCACACCTCCTTGCACTCACACTCATGTATACCAGTCTTTTTATTTATAGAAAGATAAGGGTACTCAATGCATTTTACAAAGACATACTGTGAGGAAAGGGGTGTGTTTTCAGTAGACAAATTATCTCCCGAAAATCCATTGAAATGAAAGGGTGAACGTGAAACACAAAGGGTAGCATGAATAGAAACTCATGGAGAAAGAGTGGGGAGAGGAGAAGTGGCCGAAATTTTGACGAGTTCACTTCGAACACAAAAAACTTGGTATTTTCACGAACCTCCCAGGTTTTCTATCTGGGCATTAAAGAGTTAAACAATTTTTGTAGTCAGTGCTTGGATCTGAAAACCAACTGAAATTTTATTTTTGTTTCTGAAGATCGTGAACGGTAAATTTTCCGATTCCATGTTCTCCACACAATATTCATACTAATGTTTCGTTCGAGAGTAATGATCCATTTGCAGCTTGTACCTGCCACATCGCTTGATGTTTTCTGCGTGTTCAGAAATTCACTTGAAAAATCAGAAAAAAATAGTGATGAACAAGCTCTAAAACAATAAGGTTAGTTGTGGCGTTAAACGTTACAGCACAGAGAAATGAAATGAAGAAACAAGAGTTCTTTTAGATCATAGTTTAGCAAACTTTTCATTCCATCGCCCCCTTCTTCAGAAATTTTTTTTTCTCATCGCCCCCCAACTCAAGTGAACCCATAGGATCCTATGTTAAATCCATAGCTTCTATCGCCCCCCTGGACCATTCCATCACCCACCAGGGGGCGATATTGCCCACTTTGGGAAACACTGTTTTAGATCAAAGCTGACTTTCTGGCTAATCACATTGAGCATGAATGAATGAACGCCAGATTCTCTGCCACCGGACTTATCCCGTTGCCGAGATCTCTTCCAGCCCAGCTTTGTGGCGGAGTGGAACAAAGTGAGTGACCTAACGGTCTGAGTGTGTAGCTAGTGTTGTGTCTGATATTTCAGTGCTGCCATCTATACTTCAAATTGTAAGTGAAGTGTAATGATTGAATATTTGTAACGATGTAGGCCTGTTGCTCTCTGTGGCGAGACTTTTTAACGGGGAGATCGGCTCGCATTCGCACCTTGAAGTTGGGAACCACAGAAAACCAACTTCAGCCGACCACCACTGTGGTGCCGGTGGGGTTCGAACCCGGATCCCCGCGATGCAAGTCTGTCACTATGACCACTCGACCACCACAGCAGCTATTGAGATACGCAGTTGCCATCATTGTTTTCCAGAACCCCGTAAATCTCACTTGACACAATAATAAGTGGTACAAACAACAAATAAAATGGCTAATTATTATGTTCGGATTACACTATAAAAGTTTTGTAAAAGTTCTTTTATAAAACTTGATAAGCACAACCAACAAGTGTATTGGTTACATTAGAAACATCAAAAGTCCCCGGTTGAAAAAAAAATTGGGCTGTAGAGTTTCCGGATTAGGTAGGTCCTAGTGCACTGGGATCAGTCTCGTGAATATAAACTGCCCGTGACTTAATTTATCACTTGTAGTCGCTTCCAGCGGATAACCAGCCTCGGTTTAGTGAGCAACTTCTAATTACATGTTACAAATGTTGCACATCGTCTCCAAAGCCAAAAGTCAAACATTTATTTCTGAAAAATTATTAAAATTAAATTTTTTTGTACAGTTCCTAGGTCCTATAAGTTATAGGATGCAGTAGCTCTCAGGTTGATAAGATACTTGCCTGAAGCACCAAAAGATGTTTAGAAGTACTTCAAGTTTGACACCCAATTTGTCCTTGTCAGAATCATTTTTGACTCAAAGGTACAACAGAAACTGCAACAATATAACCACAGAAAAAGATTGCTACTGTAGGGAATCTCCCACAGAGGGGTTAGTGCACCAAACTCACGACCAGATGTATGAAAAAAAAAGATGTCAAACACCATTCGGAATTGGCAATAACTGTAGGCCCCGGTCTAATTAGCTTGCCTGTACAGAAAATAACCATGGTGTGACAAAAAATGATCAAATGACACATAAGTTACATCTAGTAAAAAAATCTCCATGCACTGACATGCAGAAGAAGAAAATATCATTCTGTAACCATTTAACAACCAATAGAATTTTCGTTAGTGAAGGTTTAGGAATTAGCTATAGGACAACCATGAGAGTAGAGACACTGTATTGTGTATAGTGAAATGTCACTACATATATAGGTATAAAAAAAAAAATAACTGGAATGGCAACATTGCATGCTGTGAGTAGTAGTTGCAGATCGTGGCACTAGATGTTCTTGGGGTTTTCTATTCCAGTATACCAAATGTCATCAATGTGGACTGGTTTGTCTGTGCTCCTAGTCACCGCATCCTGTGCTTTTTGAGATTTTGTGATCACAAAGAGTATGGGTGGAACTTTGGCCTCAGCTGCAGTCTTTTCAAAAGAAAACATTGATGTGAAGCAACAAGCCTTTGGGGATTGGTGCTATGAGTAAATTATAACTTTACGAGTGTTTTTTTTTTCTCATTTTAAAAATGACAACCTATGAATGGAAAACCTGCTACAACCAGAAAATTTTTTGGTGAGCACAAATCAAAGAAATTTAATAAATATTACCAAATCACTATTGTCTGAGCAAAAAAATTATTCATGGATTACCTGCTGTCAAATTTTCAAAAAATTTGGTTAAAATACTGTTGGCCAAATTTGTGCCCTGCATGAAAGAAAAAGGCGAAATTGGCTCCTTCACTATGACAATACACCAACTCACATGGCTTTATATCTGACAGTTGGCAAATTGAGTATTGTGCCAGTGTCCGATCTATCCTACTGTTGGATCTCATTCTGAGCGACTTCTTTCTGTTGCCACTGACAAAGAAAGCTCTGTGATGAAAGTGATTCTCCGTGATGTGGAGAATGTGAATGAAAATTGACAAAGAGAGCATTAGAATAAGTGCATTAAGGTCAGCCATACATTCAAGGATACTAAGATATGTATGATTATAAAGTTCAATATAACTTCTGAAAAAAAGTATTGTCATTACTTTTGGGTCTGTATACTTTATGATTCTATATGTACTGAGGCATTTTGGCTGTGCACTGCTATGCATGAGCACAGCTTAGAGGGAAATTTACTCAGTATAACACTGATGAAAAATCCAGTAGCACCTATAAGTAACCCGATGCATTTCTTGGTTTTATTGGTGAGGTTTTTCTATCAACACATGTTTTTGTTAATTTTGTTTCATTGCTGTCATTTCAAAGTACTTAAATGCTTATTAGTACTCCTGAATAATGCTTAACCATGGATTCTCTGTGATCTCTAACTGTAACAAACCCAACTATATTTGCTATGTATAAAAACATTCTCAAACGTGAGTTGCTTTTCATAAGAAGCCTAGATATAGTTCTCACAGCATCTACACTATACTTCTAAAAACAATAAGACCCCAAAAATGTAAAGAAGCCAATTCCATGTCCTACTTGTTTCTAAACTTTATTAAAGTTCCATTTTAGGATGATTTTCCAACAACTAGCAGAAATATGTTCATTAATTTCCTCTTAGTTTAAACAATTTTTGATAAGGTTGGAAGAAAAATAATATTTGGATTTTAATGAGTGCTATTGTAAGTGCATACAATTTCTGTTGGACAAAGCACTGACATTTTATTCTTTTAGCATTTTATAAAAAAACTAACCCCCTTAACAATTTTCAAATGAAAAACTTTTTTTTTTCTCAAAGTTACTGATGTAAAAACAGTAAACTTGCTTGATAGATCTAAAGTTTTCATGTAACATTATGTTGCCCATGACAAAAAATATTGGATCATATACAAACATACTACCAGTTACATTTAAAATGCAGAAAAAACCAAAAAATAATTTTTTTTCTCAGTGAAAATTTTTGATAGAATCGATCATTTTAAATATGGAATATATGAAAAAAAAATCTTAAATTTAATCCAATGTGACTTTGAAAATTTATTTATGTACTGGCAACACCCAAAGAAAAGGTGTTCGATCAACACTTTGATTCCATGGTGTGGAAGATGGAGTTCCTCAGGAGGAAGTTACAGGATTGTTTAGATGTGCTCAAAATATGAGGTGAGCTTTTTTTGGAAAAGAAGTTATTTTGTGTGTGTGTGTGGTGGCACAACAATTCCTGGTAAGTGTATTGAGGTTTCTATCACCTCTCCTCTCGCACCGTGATTCCAGGTGTGCTACGAGCCTGAGGCAACTCCACAAAACCATCAGTCCTCTGGTATTTTTTCCAAAGGAAACTCACTGCACTTTGAGCACAGTTAAACAATCCTGAAACTACACCTCATGAGGAACTCTGTGTTCCAACATGGAAATTATCAGCTTTTTGAGATCATCAGAAAGATATGTTCTGAGAATCATATGTATGTATATATATATCTTTATTATTGTGTATGATACTAAAATAACTGATCATTTTCCAATACTATGATACATCTCTAAAAAAACTAAAATATACCTTGAAAAATAAATAAAAATAATGAATTAGAGAAATTTGTCGTGAATACAAACTAATATATGTATATGAAGAAAATGATGTATGTAATAAATATAAATGTTTTCGCATGATATATTATTACTTCAAATAAAAAACTATGGGAAATAGGAAAAACAAATAAAACTTAAAAAATGATGAAAATTGGATAAATAAACATTTAATAGACAAAATTAATATCAAAGAAAAACTATACAAAAACAAAAAATACTCCCATGTTAAAGATTATGAAGATACATATACAAATTATGATAACATTCTGAAACAAGAGATTAAAATAGTGAAAAATGAGTACTTTGGGAAAAAATTTCAAATTGTAATAATGATATTCGTAAACATGTTTGGTTTATAACCAATGGGAGTTTATAAACCAAACAATAACAAATAAAAAACTACCTTGCCAGATAGAGCAAATTGTAAACAGATGGCTGAAAACTTTAATGCAGATTTTATAAATCAAAATTTAAATAGTGAGCAGTTCAATGTAGGAGCTTCTTTAAACTTTGAAGGCAATGCATTGATATCTTCAATGACGCTAACCAACAATGGAAATAATGATCTACACAAATTGGTCTCCAAACTGAATGAACGTAAAGTGACAGGATATTATGGCATTACAGTAAAAATGATCAAAATCATAGCCAAATATCATAATAACCTGTTCGCATAACTGATAAATATATCATTAATTGAAGGAATTTCTTATCCAGAACTTAAAGTATCTATTGTGTATCTGATTTTTAAAAAAAAAAGACAAAAACCTATCAAACTGTAGACCAATCCCAGTACTCCCTATTTTTTCAAAACTAGTTGAAAAAGTATGAAAATAAAATTGATAAATTATTTAAAACATATAGACTACTTCGTTGAGATTCAATATGGATTTCAAACACGGAAAAAAGCACTGAAATGTCAATCGCGAAAGTAAATACCTAAATCAAAGTTTCAACAACAATAGTTACTCTATATCAGTTTTTATTGATTTGAAAAAAAGCCTCTGACAATGTAGATTAACTCCACCATTAAATAAATTGGAGAAAATTGGAATCCGTGGTGAGCTTTTGTGATGGTTTGAAATGTATTGCTATTGACTATCACAGGCAGTTAATATAATGAACAAAGATAGCCATTACCTTGAAATAAAAAAAAGGAATACCTCAGGGAACAGTACTCAAGCACACTCTTTTTCTAATCTACATTAATTATTTATGCCGTCTAAAATTGCATGGTAAGATAGTGTCTTTAGCTGATGATACTGTTTCATATGTCGAAGATAAAAATATTTCCCATTTGGTTATATTAAAGTTGAAGATGACCTTAAACAGATTCCTCCCAAACATTGAAAAAACAAAATGCATGTCTAAAAATTAGATATAAAACCTGAAAACCCTATATCAATAAAATTACAAACTTGTGAACATTCCTCCCAAAGCTGTTTTTGCAATCATATAGAAAGTGTAAGAGAATATACATATTTAGGAGTTATTTGTACAAGACAATCTTTTAAAGGGAATAGTCACAAAAATGTTTTTAGTAAAATTAGAATACAAATAGCAGCATTATACAAATTGAAAAACATAAGTCCGGAATTCCTCAAGACAGTCTTCTATGAATAGATCCAATCAAGAGTAACTTACGCAATAACAGTGTGTGGGCAGGTGCCAGGGCCACTGTATATTGGAACTCCACCGCCTCAATCAAATCTATCTTTTCAGATGCAATCATAATTAGCCACTTTTGCTTGATGACAGGGTTTTCAACTGGGGGGGGGGGGGAGAGCAGGTGGTTCTCGTGTCCCGGGCGCGGGACCCGAGGGGGCGCAAATTTCATTCTGAGACCTCTCCAACATTACAAGGGGGCCATCAAAATTTGCGCTTGCCTCGGGTGACCAAGCATCTAGTTGTGACCCTGGGAAGTGATTACCATGATAACATCAAAAATTTAAATTAACATTTACAATTGTATCCAACGTAAAATTTTTTACATTTAATAATTCAAACCTATTTAAATCAGAAGTTTTAACACTTGAACTGAAGCAAATCTATGTGTATAAATTTATGTATTTACAGTGTTACACATAATAATTACTGTTTCTTATTAATGACAGAAAATTTTTATTGAGCTCTGGGGCAAACTGATTGGTTCCCTAAGAGCTGTAGAGTGTATATTTTGTTTTTTTGTTCTATTGTATTTATTTTGTATATCATTTTTATTCATGTATTTGTGTATGTTTTGCAATTAAAATATATATATATCTTAGTACTTCAGAAAATGTAATGATGAAAAACCCTGTTGCATTCATTTTTTATACATTGTCTGGTTTCCATGGAACTGCACAAAAATTGTTTCATTTGCATTTTTCGAGCCAAAATATTTTTTTAAAACGTGATTGAACACTTATTTTCCACCAAAGTGTTGATTAACATTTTCTCCCAGGTGTTGCCAATTTATAAACTGGATTTCAAGGTCACATTAGAATAAATTTATGATTTTTTTTTCATTGATTCCATATTAAGGATGATTATTTTCACCGAGAGAAAAAAGCATTATTTTTCATTTTTGTTTTTTGCATTTTAAATATACTATCAGTAGTATTTTTGTATTTGATCAGACATTTTTTTGCCACGGGTAGTATGACATTAATTGTTCCCTCAGTTATATGTGCATTTTGAGTTTTTATGAATAAAAATTTATGTAAAATGAACTTTTGAACTTACTTTCTATTAACATAGATCAGCTGTGCACATGTATCCATATCTTGAAATGCAAATTTATTCAAAGTAGGTATAATGTAATTAGAAACTGTTTTTGTATGGATTCAAATATACTATAGTGCTGTATAAAGATATTTGTTATTATCTATATCAGCTCTTTCCTATAGACAGTGCCTTACCTAGTGCAATATTGATTTCATTTTTTGTAAATCATGCTTAATTTTTGGTTATTTTACTTAACACTACTTATTATTGAAAATAATAATGTCAATATCTATACATGCTAAATGTGCTGTTTTATTTGGGAACTTCATGGGTGCATTTGACATCAGCTTAAAAATATTTTTTTATATTTATATCTTTACCTATATTTTTACTTCCTAAACTTCCACTAGTGGTCTATGGCATAAGCCTCACAAATATTCCAGTCTTTTATAAAATTTGTGTATAAAAAATTTGAATATTCACATTTTTTATATGAATTGTTTATTATCATTATTCATCGCATAATTAATTGTATTTTCAAATTTTTCTGTTGTAGTTTTCAAAACATGATAACTTTGAAGAAACTTCATAGTGATGATTCTGGACTTACTATTCTATCATGTAGAAACCTTTTGAAAGATTTAAGAAAAATGTTGAAAATTCTAATAGAATTACTTGAAATCTTTCATTTTCATTCTCTGACTTTTTTAATTAAATATATAATCAGATCTACAGGAAAATAGATGACATATTTTGTTTTACTTCTCATATTGTTATATATTTCCATATATTTATTCTTCATATTTTCATTCTTTATGTTCTCATACATATATATATATATATCATTTTCAGCATATTGTTTTTATTTAAGTAGTTTGAAATTTTATTCCTTATCTTCGAAGTTCCAACATTACTGCCATAACCGAACTGGCTTCTCGAGCTAAAACAGGAAAGTTGTAATTGCAGTCAAACTATGTGATAGTGCTAAGGAACTTTGCTCATAATATCAACAGAAATCTGATCACAGTTTTCAGCATTCTTGCTTTTGAGTTTTTTTGGAGAAATTTTCAAGAGTTTGAGCTCATGTTTAGAAGATTAATGTTTAAAAGATTCCAATGTTTGTATCTCTTATTCTATTGGTGACTATGGAATGAACATAGGTTTCATTGCATGGTTGCTTATAATTGTTTAGTTTCCATTTATTATACATGGAACATTAGCGAAGACAGAGTTCCTGGAAGCCTTGGATAACTACAGTTATGTTTTTTGGGGTTTTTTTGTATTCGTAGTAAGTTACCCCACATCTTACCAGTAACCGTATGATCCATAACTTCCTTTCAATTTGTGCATTCATTGTATTTTCAAGACATCTTTTGTATTCTAAAGGGCTTCTGAAATTAAGGCATGGTTGCCCATGTCATTAAGATACTCACACGTGCTGTACCAAAGGATGTTTAGAGATGTCATGAGTTTGATACCCAATTCATGCTTGTCATGATCTTTTTTGACAGTGAGGCACAATAGAAATGACGGTGAAATTATCATAAAATACATTTCTACTCCAGAAGGTCCCATAACAAGCACGAGGCGAGATATATGAAAAGAAGGAAAAAAGTGAACACTCTTGTTCGGATTTGGCAATAAACTGTAGATCCTGGTCTAATTATCCCTTGTGTGTAGAAGATGACAGTGGTGTGACAAAAATGACCAAATGACTTCTGCAATTAAAGCCAGAGCTTACTTTGAGGAATTTCTTAGTCAAAAGATGCTTGTCATTTTTATCATCAAATTAGATTTAAAAAGTGTGCTCTACCTCTTAAGCACCGTTTACATGGGAAATGCAAAAAACTATATATTTTACCATTATTAAAGATTTTTGCTAAAGCCTGGCACTGAAATGTCTGACAATTTTTCTCCATTTACCATGAAAATAGTTGTAGGAAATGAGGTATATGAATCCCGGTATAACCCAAAAATTGTGAAGGGCACAGTTTTTGTAGCTTATTTTTTTCCCCCTAAAAGAGAAGAAAAATTGTCAAGTGGTTTTAATATAAAAAAAAGTAACCAACTTTTTATCCACAATCTTGTACAAAGCTTCTGGTTATAGAATAAATAACTTCATAATAGCATCAATTATCAGTGCTGTCTAGAGGCATAGGCCCACCCAAGCAGACTCGAGTGTAAGTTGGCAAGCAGGTATTTATAGTCAGGTAGAGGGCCTCAGAAAAATCACTTTTCCTGGGGGCTCATGATGCTCTTGAGAGAAAACCCTGCTGATTATATATTTTATGACCAGTGTCTTAGAACCTCAACCTTGGTTATAACAGCATGACCAATAAACCCTTGAATGTCATTATAAATAAGTTTGACTGTAATTTTGAACAAAAGTAAAATCTTTATTTTTTACTAACATATCGGTATATTTTTATTTTCATAAAAAATTCTTTAAATAATGATATTCTTATTTTTTTCTTTAAATTTGAAGATCATTTTTTACTCATGCTTGTTAGATTAAGAATACATCTTGCAGAATATTTCGCACCCCAAAATAAAAACTGTAAATTTTCAATTAAGCCTTTTTTCCCCCTTGCTTTCATTATATTAGGTTTTCAAGGAATAATAATGAATCTTATTTTTTTTATGAAACTTGTTGGAATTTATTTTTGAAATGATTCAAAATAATATACTGATAACAAACAAAAAAGACTTTGCTTAGTTATATTGAGGTGACATGCAGCAATGTATGGGAGGCAGTACCACATTGAATGTAGTAAAGCAATGAGGTAATATTTGCATGTGTGATGATATTTATGAATAGAATGAAATGACATTCTTTTTATTGTACATATTTGACATTTGTTAAATATTTTCCAGGATATATTAACAAACATTTCTGCTGTGATTATTTCATTATAAATTCCCTATAGGAAAGGTGAAAAAATGTCATCTTAATATTTTTTTTATGCACAATTTTTATACTTATGCAATAAAAAGAATTGAATTTTCACCATTTTTATGCCCAAGAAAAGGAAATATTTCCATTTTGATAAGTATATATTTATTAAATTAGAGCTGGGGTGCACAACTTTTTCAGTTTGCAAGCCAGATATGTGAGACTGTCACAATCCGCAGAACATGAATTGGTTATATGCCTGTTGTGTAGATTGATATTTTTTATGTGCATCTTTTGTGGGCCAGATGGAACTCTCTTGCAGTTCAAATGCAGCCTGGAGGATATGTATCTTTTGTTGCAGCTTTAATAGTTTTCTTAAATGATAGTGCTAGATGCCAAGTCATAGAAATTGTGAATGTTCTATTTTGAATTGCATTCAATCTAGATCTTATTTTTTCTTGGAGGACTTTCATTTCCAGAAATTCACATAAAAAATAGTAAAAAATATGTTATCACCTTTATAATTGAGATTTTTGTTGAAGCTTAATCTTTGATGGGGGAAAAAAATCAAGTTTTTGTTGTACATATTTATTATCATACAGAGGGGTAAATAAATGATGCTGTATATCTTTTTGACTAGTGCAGTGACACTTTTTTTAAACAAGATAACTGTAGACTTTTCTGTGCTTATGCTAATATGGTTGAAAAGGAATTCTGAAAAAAAGCCAGAGAATATATTGAACAATATCTCATTATAGATGTAAGGAAATATGCATGAAAGCCATGGCTTTAACTGTTAATGAAGCAATCGGAGCAGTGTCAGGACCTTAAGCTTCAGAAAAGCCTATAAGGTTAGCTAATGATAAAATCTAAGCCCCAAAGTTAACTGCCTTGCGGAAAATCATATATCCATGTTAATAGCTCAAAACGAATTAATAAAAACTGTACAACTTTTTCCTCCTTAGCGTGGGCCAAGTGGTCTGCTGTATAATATACTGTTTACTTTTCTAGGAAACTGGAGTAATTTTTCTTATGTTTCCAACAAAGGTGGGGGGCTTCATTAATTCCTTGAAACAGCTGTATAGTTTTCATGAATTTATTTTGAGCTTTCACGTTCTATTTCCAAACATCAGTATCTTATTATTTTTAAATATCAGTTCATTGGATTGTAGTTGAAGTATTCGAAAGTGATACTGATAATTTAGAAGATATTCTGTAATAAATACTTGTTTGTGAAAGAAAAAGCAAGGAATTTATATAATAAAGTTTTGTCAAGGAAAAGTGTGGCTTATATGCTAAGAAGGTATTTAATTACATTCATTATAATTACACAGCTCACAAATATTTTTTTCTCTGCAGAGGTTATTCTGAGAAATATAGTGTATTGCATTTTTTTTTACCAACAATTAAGCAAAGAGAAATTAAATATTTTTCAAGTTTTGTAATTAAAATGGTTGATATGATAGAGTAAAAAAAGATGTATAATTTGTAGTATTCAAAATTGAAGTAGCCACATCTTTTCAATTTATTGTACAAAAAACTGATGTTTACTTGTGCTATTGATATTATTTCTTGACATAGAAATTGATAATAAATTTGATTCATAATTTAGTTATAACATGAATTTAATACTGAATGTGATACAATATTTGCGTTTACCAGATGAAGACAATTCCTAGCTTTATGGTGCACTGTTTTTGATATGAAAATGCACAAAAGCTCCAAAATTTTCTAAAGATGAGTTGCACTTATGAAAAAAAGGTAAAAAGATAAAAAAAAATTTCAAGAGAAACATCACACTTTTGTATAAGCCTCATATAATTTTCAAGAACAAAAATAAACATTTATAAAATGTTTGGAAAAAATGTGGGATAGAAAATAATCTCAAGTACATTTATCTAGGGGTGTAAATCATTGCAGACTGGATAATCCTATGCAACAGCCAGACTGTTAAACGTTTTCTATGCAAATACTGAATTGCCTCTTGATATGATCTATGTCTAGTCAGATTTAAACTAGAAGTTCTGGTGTAATTGGGGCCTTTTCTGAATGAATATAATGATGTCATTTGGACAAAATAAATCTGTAAATACAAGCACTTCCTGATTTATGAATGTCTGAAGCTACCTACTTGCTCAAATGCTATGGTGACCTTGGCAATTTTATTTGGCAGAAATGGTTCAAATTTCACGGATAAGACATGATCAAACCATCACATTCAAATTTTTCTAACTTTATGAAGAGAGAACAATTGAGATCTTTCAAATCATTTAAAAAAAACAGTCATCCATGATCTTTACATTTTGCTGAATTCATGTGGCTCTAGGCTATAAGCTGTGAGGATTCGTTTGACACCATGAATAAAGCAATTACAGAATTATGTGTGTAATCAAGAAATAAATGAAAAGCAAAACTCTCTTTCTCTCTTATCTGTGTATTATTATATGCAATGTATTGTTTTGTACATGCTGTATATATATATTTTAATTTTCTATTGTTTGTGGTTTTGTTTTTTGTTTTTGTTTTGTAGCTTGTCTTTTTCTCACACCATTTATGTCACCAATATATATTACATTTCAATGACTAAGAGACACTTATTTTTTTTTTTGTAAAAAATCAATTATTCAAGAATTCAAAGCCTGAATTTATAACACTTTAAACCAAGCAGGCCTTTTTATTATGATCACCATCTGAAATCCCCTTATTGATCATTGCTCTTGAGAATTTTATCACACTTCTAGATAACTCAATCATAAATTTTGAAAACTGCTGTTTAGCTGATGGAAACAAAAATTTCTGAACAGGAAAATTCAATTCTGAATTCCTTCCCACCCATTCTCAGGAATTTTTCATGATTTGCTGTTCCTGAATAATTAGTTGGGAAAATTCCTTGTTCAGTTGAATACACTGGCTTCCAAAAGTT
Organism: Pholcus phalangioides; assembly: GCF_987345545.1. Taxonomy (NCBI): domain Eukaryota; kingdom Metazoa; phylum Arthropoda; class Arachnida; order Araneae; family Pholcidae; genus Pholcus; species Pholcus phalangioides. The sequence goes on from NW_028301604.1 coordinate 16,150,444, forward strand.
CAGCATGCAATGGCTTATATATAACAATGATACCCCTTTAATCTTGTCCCTCTGGACTGGACAATTGGTGGAATACAAACACATGGTATTCAGGCGTACAGTCCCTTCATGTGCCTCTTGCACACAATACTGGTAGATATTGTATTACCAAGTGATGCTACAACCATGGATGTAACATTTTGAGGAGGTCATCGTCGATTCCGTTTAGCTCCTATAGCACTATACTACTGATCGTCAGGGGGGGGGGGGGATGATAATTTTTGGTCAACGGAACACAGGTCTCTGGACAAGTGTTAGACTTGTTCAGAATTGTTTCCATAATCAGTATATTGCTATAGTAGCCAAGCAGAATTGACGAACGACCTCCACAACTGCTACATCCACGGTTGCAGCATCACTTGGTTAGACAATATCTGCCAGTACTGTGCACTGAAGGCTCAACATAAGGGAACTGTATGCTCAAGTACCACAAGTTTGTGTTCCGTTAACCATCCAAAATTAAAGTGGTGTCGCTATGTTATTCATTGAAACCTTGATATAACGATAGTCTGTGGACCAAGAAAAAATATTGCTATAGAAGGATTAACATTGTATCAATAAGCAGAAGTTTAATATTAGAGTGTACACATGTCCAAATAAGACTTTAAAAATATTGTTGTAGAGGAATTTGTCATTATATTGAGTATCATGGTTTTACTGTATCAACCGCTGCATGCTTAAATTTTGAAAGCTAGTGTATCAACAATGGAATATGTGGATATTAAGTTCTTTACTGCTTGTGATTATTAAGAAATCAAATGTGTCATATCTATGACTCGCATCATTACAGTAATACAATGGAAACCAATTATTAAATTCATGAATAATAATATCATTCAGGAATTACTTTCTCTAAATACGGAACACATCAATATCATAACATGGGAAAATTTTTTTTCAGTTTATCAGTTTTTTTTCATAGAAAGTTTTTTTATATATATTTTGCAGCTAAGGTTAAACCAGACTTATTTTTCCTCTATAATTTATCATTATCAGTCTGTTAGACTATGTAGGAGGTCAGATGGCTCCTTTATTGATAAAAATTTCCAATTTTACGTAATGACTCTATCGTTGAGAGACTCCTGATTTAAATCAGGTGACTGTGATGGCCATTTTTTTGATAGTAAACCATGACTTCTCAGACTTGGCTGTGTGCTTCGGATCATTATTTTGAAAAATTCCTCTTCGAAGCATTTAAGTTCTGCTGTAGGGTAACATGTGGGCCTTTAGAATGTCTAGATATGGTTTTTGGCCCATGATGCCTGTTATTTGCACTAAAGGAGCAGCACTGAATGATCTAAAGCAGCTCCACACCATGATGTTACCACCACCATTTTTAACTGTACGAAACTGATATCGCCTGTTTAATCACTGGTTTCCTGGCTTTCTTTCATTCAAACCAAGTGCAACTCATGTCTATCACCATGGGCAATTCACTACCTCGTGTGTTGTGCCGAAAGTGTAAGTGTGCGTACTTAATAGTCTGAGTGCATATCTAGTGTTGTGTCAGACTTTTCAGTGCTGCCATCTATATTTCAAAAGTGGAATGTAATGATTGAATAATTGTACCATTGTCGGCCTGTGGCAAGCCTTTTTAATGGAGACATTAGCTCACATTTGCACCTCGAAGTTGGGAACCATAGAAAACTAACTTCAACTGACCACCACTGTGGCACCAGTGGGGTTCAAACCCGGGATCTCATGATGTGAGTCTGTCACTATGATCACTTGACCACCACGGCGGCATGGTTTACTGGCTGCCTAATATATCATTGTTTACTTGATTCAAACATTTGGAAATTGGACTCATTACTCCAAAGAACCTTAGCCCAACTTTGGTGCTGAGCGAAATTAAGCCGGGCCTTTCTATTCTTAACAGAAATCACAGGCTTTTTGAGGGTCTTCGACTGAAAAGACGAGCTTCATAAAGATGCCACTTGATTGCAGAAACACTGGCAGAAACTCCATAACTGGCTTGGAATTCTTGGTTTATCTCCACCGCACTCTTATCTCGGATTCTTTGCCGAATGTTGTTTTATGAAGCGATTGATTCTGGAACAAGTTTTTCTCGGTCGATCAGAACCATACTTTATGTTTACCTCACCATGCACCTGAAACTGCTTCCAAACATCACATATTTCGATTTTAGAACACTTAGAAGTTTAGAAATAGAATGTAGCTTTGTCCATCTTGGGTAAGTACCAAGATCTGCTCGTTTGCTTCTACAGACATTTGTCTTTTACAAGGCATTTTCCTCACTTTTAAAGTTTGAAGGAAAATGATTTTGAATTAAAATAAAAAAACAGCTCTAAAAAATAAGAAAACTTCACCCTGTTGGACTTTTGATCTTTTTTTTTTTGTTTTTTCCTGTTTTGATCTTTGAATGAATTCCTGTTGTGGAGCAGCATATTATATACCCTTTCTTTTCCTATAAAATTTACTCAATCATAAGAGTTTCATAAATAGACGTCGTACAATATGATTCCTATTTGCATTACATTTCAAAGGAAAAGCCGATTGTCTGATTATTTTCCAAATGAAACACTATTCTTTCCATTTAATATTTTGTATTTATTGCTAGATGTCTCAATTACAACAAAAACTCTGTTTGTTGCAGAGCGTGTGTAACTGTGATTTCCCTGATTTGTTAAAATTTTTTTTTTGCATTTCTTTTTTTAACCTTGAAGTTTGAGATCCAAATTTTTTTTCCTACTATAGTAAATATAGTCAAAATGTATTTTGAATCACACACAGGAGGTAGTTATATATTTGGAAAGTAATCTTATTTCCAATATATTTATTTTATGCGTGATTTTTGAGGCTTTTCATTTCTTTGATAAGCCCCTTTATAAGCAGTACAATTCGAAATAGATTTTTTAGAATGATTTTTTTCCAGATTTTAATACATGCCATTGACTATGGAAAAAATTGAGCATTTAAAGATAAAGTGGTGTGCACCATATAATAATTTCATATACAGTAGAGTCTAACTCTGAAACGCTGAAAATGTTTGAATTTATTTCTCAAGACCTTTTTTTTTATCCTCTAAGAACCCAAATTCTTTATTTTTTCCTCTAAAAACACAAATTCTTTATTTTTTCCTCTAAAAACACAAATTCTTTATTTTTTCCTCCAGGAATACTACATAGTATTCTGGGGTGGTCCTTGGACCATTGATACTATATCACCTTTGTAACCCTGTCACCCATCTCAGCATTCCTCTGACTTATCTTATTTTACATAAGATTTCAAGTGCTGCAGTCTTCAGTTTGACATGAATATTATTTCACCTACCTATCACGCACACTTTGGGCTTCCAAAAGTGTGCGTCAGGGCTCCTAGGAGCGTCGTGGCGATCATGAAATCTGGATGATTTTAAGTGGAATGCAATTTACACAAGGTGTTTGAATGAAACATTGATCAAGTGCTTGCAAGCATCAAATCGGACACGAGCACCATGGTGATTGCAAGCAATGGATTGAAGATGCCTGATCTAGACACCTAAGCATGATGATAGAGCAAATAACAAGCGTCTAATATTGGACTTCGAAAAATGTGAATAGGAAAAGAAATATGTGAAATCCGTCCTTCAAAAGGGCCCTTGGTTGGTCTAGTGCAGTGTTCCTCAACCGCCGGGCCCTCACATCCGCCAAATTGAGCCGCAAGTGGTTTATTGCTTCATTTTTACCCATTTATTTCCCATTAATCTTGTGTATACCCAGGCCTTCCAATCAAGAAAAAGAAATAAACCGTGCCGCAGGATTCCAAAGGTTGAAAACACTGATCCAGTGGCCCCACATCTTGCAGTAGGGCCCCCTAAGCTGTGGTGGGCTCAAGCAAAATTGTTCACGAGGCCCGTATAGTGAATTTATTGTGTGAAAAAACATGAGAATCACATCTCATTTAGAATCCCTGGGCTGGGGATCAACCCTCTACTGTGCTTTGTTCCGAATTGGAAAATTGGCTGGACTGTGTGTGTGTGCCCTTAAACCATAGTTTCCCAACCTTTTTTGTCCCATCGCCTCCTTCAGAAATGTTTTTCTCCCATCGCAATCTAACCCATAGGATCTTATGTTATACCCGTATCTTCTACCGCCCCCCTGGAACTTTCCATCGCCCCCAAGGGAGCATTAACGCCCACGATGGAAATCACTGTCTTAAGCTATGGTTTTGGTTCTCGTATATATAAGAAACGTTCCTTCTAATTTTTTATTTTACCTGCGTCAATACATTTTGCTTGCATTCATTAATGCAATCAGTAAAGAAATGGGCTCATTCGTACACATTCTATTAAGACAGCATTTTCTTCTGATGCACATCCCAGTTTGGCGATGCGCGTCGATTCCGACGGCAAACTGCCGATTTTGAAAGTCGGCACCGATCGTTGAACCGACTGAACAAACTACTCGATCAATCACACCCAAAGCTGGTTAAAGAAATCTCTATTTGAATATTCAAATTCGAAATTCAAAAATATGCCCTGGTATATACGGGGTGATTATAAAAAAACTATCCCGACATATGGGCCCCTAACTATCATACCATTCACAGAAACTGAATGAAATTTTGGCATAAGGTATTTTGGGGTATGCGCTCAAGAGTGATATGGAAAACAACAGTGTCACTCTAACAGTTACGGTTACAGTGAGAAAATTTTGAAAATATCAAATGGCAACACCAAGTTTTTTTGTATTGGAATGTGATCTCCATTGTGAAAAACCATAAATAGCGTTCGAACGGCAACTGTAGCATGAAAATCACCGGCGGTAGATAGGCTAAAAGTGAGGACAGAGAAGCAGCATAAAATAAAGCATTTTATTGTGTTTCACAAATTTTCCACATGACCTTGTCGAGGACTAATCAGGCTGGAATCTCAGCCGAAGAAACGGTGTGACGAATGAAACGAACATTAATGCTCTGGTGCACGGCAAAGTCCTTTTTACTTTTTCCTTGCCTAGCTCCGGGGATTTTCGTGCTACAGGTGCCATTCCAACGCTATTTAGTGTTTTTCAGTATGGAGATCGCATTCCAATACAAAAAACTTGGTGTTGCCATTTCATATTATCGAAATTTTCTCACTGTAACCATAACTGTTAGAGTGACACTGTTGTTTTCCATATCATTCTTGAGCGCATACCTCAAAATACCTTATGCCAAAATTTCATTGTTTCTGTGAATGGTATGATAGTTAGGGGCCCATATGTCGGGATAGTTTTTTTATAATCACCCTGTATATAGGTTGTGGAATATTAATAACACTAGCTGCAACCAGCCTAAACCTCAGATATAATTAATTTAATAGTAGGTACACACATTGTCTTATCAGAGAACGAACTATCGGGGCTGCAAGCAACGTAGGGTCTGAAAATATCCTAAATTTTCAGACCTTTGTGCTCTTAATGTTTTTACACATGAACTCTTTGTTCATGAAATGTTTCTAATGTCGGTACTGTATTAAATGAGTAATTAGATTGAGGAAAATAAATCTGAGCATCTTACCTTTTTTTCAGAAGTTCAGTAGTAAAAATTGTCAAAATTCAGAATTTAGGCATTGGATATCCATCTTCCGGAATATATGAGAGAATTATTCAGATGGTGGCATTTGAAAATTTCGAAGAAGTTATCAAGCTTAGGATTCCTAGGGAAACATGACAGTTCAGAAGTTCCCAGGAAGGCATATAATTAACACTCCAAAGGACATTGAAAATTGCTTCGCTCAGGGACCGTTATCTACAGAGAAAGCTGCATAAAGAGTTCAAGGGAGGCTTTCAAGGGGAAAAAATTACTAGATTTCTTTTGTGATGTCCCGTTTCATTTGATGCCCTAAGCATGTTTTTTTCCTTCGTATACAGCCCTGTTATTCTTCAATGGCAGGAAGAAAGGCCCGATTTTTTTTCAGTGGTAAAAATGCGACCAACTCCATGTACTCTTTTCCTCTTTGAAATAAGCTAATGCCATACCTAAACACTAAAAATAATATAGGGGCTTTAAACTGAAAGCCTCCTTTTTAAAATTTAATGGGAAAAAAATTTTAATCAAAAATTTCCAAAACATCAGCTAAGAAAGGAAAGTGTTGTTTTGGAAAATTTGCACACACAGCCCTGCTGCGATCGCACCCCCTTAAGTCTGGCCCTGATTTTGTGACATCATTGGTGATTTAACACCCATTATTTTGTGACATAATTGGTGACGACCATTCGTTATTTAAATTCAAATGCCACAACAGGCAAATTGTACAATGATGTGGTTGAAGATACCCATAAAAAAATATGGATGTCAGATATAACTAAAATAACTCTCAATATAAGAGCATAAACGGATATAATGACATTTTATCAATATTGCTGGCCAACAGATTTGGCCCAATGATGATTAACAGGAAGCCTGGTGGTTTCTACTGCTTACTGTGATTTAATTTAACATTGTGACTTCTTTATTAAAAACAAAAACCAGAAAGAACCATCCTCAGCCGAAAGACCATATCTTCAGGCGATAACAATGTGTGGAGGAAAATCTGTGATCCTTTATTTTGTGATGATAGACACCCCGTTTAATTGTGTGGTTGAAATATTTATATGAGATGCATTTGTGTGATGTTAATGTAAAAGCGCATTGTATCAGCACCTCCTAGAGATATGCCTCTGCAGTCTGCTTGTGACGTCAATAAGTAGTCCATTTTCCATCGGAATAATATTCAGGGGAAAAAACTCCCCTGAATAGGAAAAGGAATATGTGAAATCCGTCCTTCAAAAGGGCCCTTGGTTGGTCTAGTGCAATGTTCCTCAACCGCCGGGCCCTCACATCCGCCAAATTGAGCCGCGAGTGGTTTATTGCTTCATTTTTACCCATTAATCTTGTGTATACCCAGGCCTTCCAAACAAGGTGAAATACGGGAAAAACCGGGACACTTTTGCCAAAAAGTCGGGACGGCCAAAAAAAGAGAAAATACCGGGACTGTCCCGGGAAACACGGGACGTATGGTCACCCTACTCAGAAATATAAATAATTGAATATATCAGAAATTTTCAGGGAAAAAAATTCCCTGCTCTTGCCAGCATCATCGTTGTGAGGAAAAGAAATGATCGGGCTCAGAATTGGCGATTTCTATGCCCCACATCCAATCACTATGTTGTATTTGTGAGCCAATCAGGAAGATTCTATGCCGAAATAGGATGCAGTGTTTCAAAATGTGGCAAACTTGCTAGGTAGTCTGAATGAAATTTATGGCAAATAGTGCAGAGGACTATCTCTAGGAGGTGCTGATTGTATACCATAAGTTTTATTTGACAAAAGTTTCATCAATTACATTATATTTATAGTAAATATTAAATGGAATAGAAATATAGCTAGAATAGTCATGTTTATCGCCTTGAATAAATGATACGCTGACCGCACCCAGGCAAGTGTCCCATCTCTTTGTATCTCAAATAACTTACCAGAAATGCTGATAACATTGGTGGGGGATAGGGTTGCCAGATGCCCTGTACATTTGGGCAGAGGTCTCTAATCAGGAAACCCCTAGTATAAATAAACCAGTTTTTTTTTTAAACTATAAATTTTTTATACAAAATCAATGGGTGGGTGCTGTTTCAATTTTTCTCAACCCACGAAAAGCAATTTAGAGAATTCTCTGGGATACCCTTTCCCATTCAAACTATCTAGGAATGTGGAAATGATATAGCTCATATATTCAGATAAATTTGCCCTTTTTTTAGCCTATTTAAATAATTTGAATAATAAAGTCTCAAAACTTCCAAGTCTCTATTTTTATTTTGAAAAATTCAACTTCTAGCATCTATTTCCACTTCATAGGAAACAAACTTCAGCATTGCATGATCTAATATCTCAAAATTGTAAGAGAGAAGCAGGTTTTCAAAGTTTTATTCACCATAGCACAAACCTATGTACAGAGCTCATCCAAAATGTTACTATTCATCTATAAACATCAATCAAGACTTTCAAAACTACGCAGCATGAGTAAATCAATGTGAGAAATCCTTAAACTGTTTTAAACAAAACCAAAGAGTGAAGCATGACTATTTTAACATCAAGCGATGAAAATGAAAAACCAAGATTATCTGGAATATGGAAGAAAATCAACATTCACAAACTTTATTTACAAACATTTTTTTATTGATGTTGCAATATCTAAACATACTTATTTTAAATATCATATAGGAATGCTGTAAAATTTCATTCCAAATCTGTCACAAAATTTCAAACCAAAGTTTGAAGAAAAAAATCCCTGCAAGCCTGATGTGTAAATTGGTTAGAAATTCATTTTAGTGATCACCTATGGCTTATTGACACACTTCACTTTTGGTGTACAAGAAATTGCAAATCGCATTACAACAGTACATATTTAACATATTCAATTGCATAAGAATGATTTCATGAGCAACAACCATTACATTCATATTAAATCAGTTCAAACACATGAGCAACATATGCACACAAGAATTTCATCAGCACACTGTGAAACAAATTAAGAAAAAAAATTCATTTGTAATGATTCCATACATCTCACATATTCAATTACACTCATTCGACTTAGAGGAGCTAGTTACATTATGAAAATGTTTGAAGGACAAACATAGGATCACCCACCACAGCAACCAGACTTTGTTTGTTGTGGTTCATCATCAACAATAACAACATTTCTTCTTGGGTTACCTCCTTTAGCCACATTATTTGCCTGAAAATCATTGTTCTCAGCCACTTCAATCATACCTATAAATATAATTCCTGGTATTGCACATGGAAAAATCTTTGTCACAAGTCATGCATTATTATAAATATAGTCGAGTACACATATAACATATGATTTTATAATCCCTAAATTATGGCCTATATATTCACTACAATATATTTTCACCTCTGTTATTACATACATACCCCCCCCCACTTAAAACATACATTGTGAATATAATGTACGAAAAACACTCCCTTAACTCTTTACCTACCAGAGGGGTGAAAATCTATGGACCCTAGAATTTCGGAGAGCTTCTTCGAGACAAATTTCTTTCCCCCCGTATTTATTTCGTCTATTCTTCTACTGCACATTGTAGAACCTTTTGCAACAATGACTGGATTACTCGTAGGAAGCAAAGTATTTCAACGCTCTCTTCTCCGAGCAAACAAAGCGAACGGGTATGGTGACCAAGGATTAGATTGGTTAGCAAATCTTAATTTCTGATTGCTCAGCAGAAAAAATTATGATCATATCAGTTGTAGTCAAAATAAAGCTGAGTATAAATAGTTGATAAGGTTTTCGCGGCCATACGGTATACCTGTGGCCAGGTATATATTGGAACCACAAAAAGATCTGTGGCCACGAGAATAAAAGAGCATGAACGATGCCGTAGAATGGACCAAACAGAAAAGTCTGTGGTGGCGGAGCATGCGCTTAATGACAACCACAGTGTACAGTTTAGCAAAACAGGTAATAGCTAATGTTGACCACTTCTTTCCACGAATCTACAGAGAGGCTATTGAACTATACAAGCACAAAAACAGCTATAATAGAAGAGAAGAAACTTTGAAATTGTGCAGATCCTGGACATTAGCTCTCAGAAGAACAAAAACCTTCCCTTTCAAAATCCAGCAACAGAATGACGACAACAGCCAATCAGATAACTCCACATCTCTCGGCCAATCAGATTCTCCCAGCATAAGAACTGTTTTCAATTCGCTGCCAGACATAGGATCAACTGACCAATCACAAAACAACAGTGTATGTCAAGCCACTCATGCACATAAATTCAACCTGAGACTCCGCAAAAAACTTGATAAGTAAAACTCTCAATATAACAATGCTATGTGAATCAAGAAAAAATATCTTTGTAAAAGGGTTATTAGATTCCGCCATATTTATGGTGTTGGCATCTTGTCTAAATGAAGTTGTTAGTGCCATCATACAATGCACTAATGAGTTCATTCGCAGCAAAAAAATATTCTAATTGATTAATAAAATTCAGTTGCTTGTTTTGCCCCTGTAAAGTAGTTTACTGTCCAATACTTCTGTATACTACACAGAAAGTATCTTCCCAACAACTTCAACACTTTTAAAGGGTCGATAGTGCAAAATACTGAATTTATTAAACACCCTCGAAAGAACAAAAACTGGTGAGGAATTTAAACATATATTAAAGATGATTTTGAGAAAAACATAGAAAATATTGTAATAGAAGTTTTAAAATCGCTTTGAAAAATACCTTTATAAAGAGATTTATCATAACCGAGGATATTGTTGTATGGAGAGGAGTTCAACATTAAATGAAAAGCCAAAAAATATTGTTGTAGAGGGATTCATCATTATATTGAGTACCGTGGCAGTGAGGTTTCACTGTATTTCATAGGTCAACTGGAATTTTCTTAAACTAATCTGCTCAAAATTAACCCAAGCGATCGGGTAAGGATTTGTTATCATTGACAATATGCAGGGTGGACAAGAAGTGCTGGACACATTTTAAAAATTAATTACAAATCAATCGACATAAAAAGATGCAGTTTGCACAAAAAAAATTGTTTTTGATAAATAAAGAAAGATTTCAAATTTTACTCACAGGTGGTGCTATAAAATGAATAACTCAACATAACATAAAATACAACACAAACAATGTATATTTCATGTTTATGACAATTTGCATTACATAAAACTACCACATCTTAACAGGAGCACTCTTTCACCCATTTCAATATAGCCCAAGCTATAAAGGATGCTTGGGGACGGTTTAAGTATTATGTCAGCAACTTTTCAGCCATTTATGACCGCCTCCCCCTTGTCAGCAAAATTTCGCCATCTCTGCCCCCCTACTTCCTATCTCACATATTGTTAGGATCAGAGACTGTACATGGAGAGGGGGGGATTCTGCCCCCCAAATGATAAAAAAAATAATTTTTTTAAATGCAAAATTATTTTTTTTTAAATCAAAATTCCGAAAGAAAATACCTTTACATGTTATTGTAATCAATTTCTGTTAACTTCAATGCTATTCGAAGGGTAAGAACTCAAAATTTCCTTTTAAGAAATTCATTGTGACCCACCCTCTAAGCCATATAATGATAAATCTTTGGCACGTGGACCAAATGTGGCCCGGGGGAGTTATCTGATGTGGCCTGCCCCCTCAAACCTAATTTTGTAAAAATGAACTAAGCGGCACATTTAAAAATTGCTTAGGTGGCCCGTGGCACATTTTTAAGATCACTCAAGTAGGCCCGTGGCACATTTTTAGGATCACTCAAGTAGGCCCGTGGCACGGTTTTCAGGTCACACAAGTAGGCCTGTGAATATACACAGATCACAAAGTGACTCACGACAAAGTTCCAGAACACTTCAGCGATCCGTGGCACATTTAGAAAACCCTTGAGTGACAGTTGGCACAGTTTTAGAGCACTTAAGCGGCCCCCAGTGTGGCTCTACATCACTCAAGTTACCCCCCGGCACATTCCTAGATTACTTAAGTCATCTGCGGCATAATTACGGATCACTTGAATGATGCATGGTACAGTTCGAGAGTATTTAAGCGGCCCAAACACATTTCTAGATCAATTGAAGGATCCACGAAACATTTAGAGATCACTAAAGTGAATCTCTAGGAGACTTATCAATAGGGAGATTGTTAGTTCAGGTGCCCACAAACCACAGTTCAGGATGCCATTACAAATGTTTCCTTTTTTTTTGTAAAGGGTGGTTGATGACGTAAGCATCATCCAAACACCCCCCCCCCTTGTCATAAAAAGTCAGCAAATCGGAAACCCCTCCCCATCAATGCTGGCGTAATACTTGAATGACCCCTTGCTCATATTGAAATATGATAGTTTTATGTAATGCAAATTTGTTATATCATTAATTATGCACTTTTTGTGTTGCATTTTATAAGTGTTATGTAAAGTTTGTTTTACAGTGCCACCTATGAATAAAACTTTAACTTTTTTAATTTCAAGGAAATAGACATTTTCTGGCTATTATGCCGAAGTGAACTCAGAAAGAAAGGTCATCTTGTCTCCACCAGGTCTCAAACCCAGGACCTCTTGTCGCATACCGGACAAGCATGCTACCATCTACACCACTGGAGACACGACCCTGCCTTCATTTCACGCGCTGAGGCATGAGGCGCTGAAGTATAGGCATTAGTAGTCTCTCTTAACTTCAGGAAATGGCCCCCAGGTGGGACAGTAGAGATACAGATGGATAGCTTTTTTTCTCAGCCCAAGATATCAAGGAAACATATTTTTTGGATATTAGAGCTGAGATGAACTCGGAAAGAAAAGTCATCTTGTCTCCACTAGGACTCGAATCCAAGCCCTCTAGCATATTGGGCAAGCATGCTACCTTAATTAACTAAATTTAATTCTAACACAATTGACATGTTTAAAAAGAAATACGATAAGCATGTTGGGGTAAATCGAGAAGCTATCCATACTTAGAATAAGACAACCATAAGTATTCTTTATGGGCACTGTATAATATTTGATCATGCACTGTTTCTAGTTTTTGTAATTGCTTTTTTATTAATTAGGGTTGCTGTTTAATTTTGAAGTATATGACATCCATATTTGTTATGAGCAACTTTTTTTCAGCCACCTCGTTGGGCATTTTGCCATTTGTATTAAATACCTACCTGCTTTTAAATTGATCAAAAAAGAACTTCAGGCCATAATAAGTATTTTAGTGCAAACCACACTTATTTGTGTCTATAGGTTGATTTGTTATTAATTTTCAAAATGTGTCCAGGATGAATATAAGCTTTTGAAGAAGTCTAAGTAAGTCTGAGACCATGCAAAACTCTCTATCAAATAGTGGCTCTCCTTGAATTTATGATTCTCCTGCCAGCAATGTAAAGCAATAGGTACACATCTACTTGTTAAAAACCCAGGTTTTCTCAATACCTGAGTTCCAGAAATCCAGGAAAATTAGAACACAGCGATTTTACTGGATTATTATTTATAAAGAACAAAAATAGAATGTTTTCCCAAATAATCACATCCAATACTTTTTTTAATGTTACATTATATGCAGTGACACATTTGTGATATTTCACCATTTAATGTATGATATTCACCATTTATGATATTTCACCATTTAATGTATGATATTCACCATTTAATGTATGATATTCACCATTTAATGTATGATATTCACCATTTAATGTATGATATTCACCATTTAATGTATGATATTCACCATTTAATGTATGATATTCACCATTTAATGTATGATATTCACCATTTAATGTATGATATTCACCATTTAATGTATGATATTCACCATTTATGATATTTCACTGTTTAATGTATGATATTCACCATTTATGATATTTCACCATTTAATGTAATAATACTAGCTGAATTATTAGAATCATTCATCTACAGCAGGAGTGCACAACCTTTTCAGTCCGCGGGCCAGATATATGGTATTTCTACCTCTCGTGGGTCAGAAACTTGTATATTAAAGATGACCATATGACCTTATTTTCCGGGATATAATTTGGAGACCTTTAACTTTTTTACAAAAAATGTTCTATCCTTTTTCCCTTATTTTCAAAAAGACTCAGTTGAATTTATGAAATCAAGAATAAGAATTATTTTCATACCTTATAAATCATATTATAACAATTACAGGGCTCCCACTGAAAAAATGAGAAAAAGTAAGAAAACGCAGAACTAAAAAGTAGGATGGGGGAGGGTAACCCCCCCTTAGACAACATAATCATAGCATAATGGAAAAAAATCCCTGAAAAAAAATTTTTTTTGCAAAAAATTTTTTAAATAATTAAATTTTTTTTTGAAATTAACTTTTTTTTTTTCCCTAGCACTATTTCAGTCAAGCTAAAACAAAATGACAAATGACTTGGTTACAAAACCAATTTTTGGCCAAAACAGTGCACTAGCAACCACAGATAATTCTTTGCTGTCTCTTCCTCATATATATTACATTCTTTTTTGGAGTCTTCCAAAGTGAAGAGCTTGTCAACTCTCTTCGACAAGGCACAGCATACATTTTTTAAGAATGATGCACCTTTGAGACCACTTTCGAAAGCACAATGCAAAATGTTTAAATTACAAGATCCGACGTATATAAAGCAAGGTGAACCAGATAGTTTTACTGCGTTGCTCATCATTTTTTAAATTTTTCTGTTTTGTTCACATTTTACTGTTCAATGCCAGTGTAATCATTTTTGACAAATGAAGCACTTTCATTTCTAGCTATTTGCTGAGCATTGTAAATATTGTTTATGCCTGTTCATGCCTTAAAAATACAGAAGACAACTGAATGCTATTGGAATAGCTCAGAATCACCAAACCTAAAATAGGCCTATGTATCCAACTGCTTTGAAATGCAAACTGTTGTTTCACCTATTTGCACCATAATTTTGAATGATGAAAGTTACTGTCCAAGACCACGAAGTAATAAATACAAAATTATTTTTCCATCCAGACAGAAGTTTTTAATGACTACTATACTTGTTGAACCCTCAAACTAAGCAAATGAAAAATTAATCAATCAAATGGTCCACATACCCCCCCCCCCTAAATTACCTTAAAAATGATACAATTTCTGCTTTGGCAGAATCATTAATTGCATTCTCCAACATTTGTAATATTTGGCAATATATCAATAATTTCCTGATCAATTAAAATCAATTACACAAATTTTGTCGATAGGATTTGGTAAAAAAGTAGGACAAAAACTAGAAAGTAGGACAAAAGTAGGACGAGTGGGAGCCCTGCAATTATGACTATCATAGTTAATTATAGTCATATGAATACACTCATCTCACATATTTGTCATACATATAAGTTTTTTAGTGTATTAACATTTAGACATACAGTAGCCATGATTTCCTGTGATTGATGATTTTTCAGTAATTTCAGAGCTTCCACCCAGTCAATTTAAAAAGGTAGGGGAAGGGGTGCTCCCCAGACAACACATAGTCTAATAATAAAAAAAATTACTCAAAAATGTTTTTTTTTTTTTTTCATGGCACTATTTCAGTATCCTATAAGATTGACTCTTGAACCAAAGCAAAATGACAGAAATGACTTGGTAACAAAAACAATTTTGGGCCAAAACAGCCTACAAGCAACCACAGATAATTCTTTTGTCCTCACAATATAATACTTTTTTTAGAAGTCTTCCAAAGTCCAATCTATGAACTCTCTTTTTCCATGCACAGCAAATTACAAGGACATGAAAGTTTTTTTAAGAATAATGCTCCTTTGAGACCACTTCCAAAAGCACAGTGCAAAATGTGTAAACTATGTAAGGTCTAATGTAAATAAGTCAAGGTGAACTGGATAGTTTTACTGTGCTGTCCTTCCTTTTTTAAAGGGATTTGTTTACAGTTAACTGTTCAATGTCAGTTTGATCGTTTTTGACAAATGAAGCATTTTAATTTCTAGCTCTCTGCAGAGCTTTGTTAACATTGTTACACATATACACCCTTAAATAACCTGAAAAAAACAATACAATTTCAGATTTATTAGAATCATTAACTGCAATCTACTACACACACACATTTGTAGTATTTGGAAATATTTCAATATTTCTTCATTTAAAAAAGTTACACAAATTTCGTTGACAGGATTGAGTAAAGGAGGACAAAAACCTAGAAAGAGTAACCTAGACAAAAAACAAAAGTAAAACACTTTACCAAAAAGTAGGACAAGTCCTGCAATTTTAGTGATAGTTGACAATTTTACTTGCTTCTGGCAACTTTTTTTTTGCCTTTTGAAATTTTTTTGGCTGTAATTGGCAATTTTACTTGCCTTTGAGAATTTTTTGGCGATACCCTGCTTTATTTTTAAAATGAAGCATGGTCAACCTAGGTATTTACCGTGCTGTGTGTATTGATACTTTTCTACAGAAACACCTCGGGCTGGATGGAACCCCTGGGTAGGCTGCATTTGGCCCAAGGGCCAGAGTTTGTGCATCCCTGATCTACAGCATAGTTTCCTAAACTTTTTGTTCGACTACACCCCCCAAACATTTTTTGCTCTAGCCATGCATGGGTTGGTGTGCATGAATACACACCAACCCATAGGATTCTATACTAAACCCATAGCTTCTACCTTTTTCCCTGGACCATTTCATCTTTCATCGCCCCTTGGGGGGGGATATTGCCCACTTTGGGAAACACTGATCTACAGCAAAACATGTCTCCCTGTATTGACTTTCTATCAACACACCCGTTATGCCACTCTCCAAAAAAATTAATAATCATGATTCTCTTGCATGAGAATAAAATTTAGACCCACTGGTTTTTCGATTTGGATATAGTTGGTGATTTCCTGTATGCTAAAAAAAAAGGTTTGATATTATTTAACATGAAATTCATGTAAATTAAAAGTCACCTTATTAACCAGTATCTCAAAAGTTAATGTGAATGTAATGGCCTGTTGTTATTGTTCAATGTAGTATTATATTGTGTTTCCATTCCTTATTAAGTAATTTTTTATGAAAATGCGAATTTAATAAAAATCATTTGTAATTTTTAGAAATTTTTGTTCAAATCATGCTAAAGTTCAATTTACAATGTGATATTTTTTTTTTTTAAAGAAACCTTTCAAGACACCCATTTAAAGATTTAAAATCATTATTGGTCTCAAATCAGCTACTTTTATTTTAATATATATTTATACCCCAGTTAATATATATTTATTTTAATATCTCAAAAAAAGTTGGTACTCTTGATACCTTATGTGAATTGCAGGTTTTTTTTTTTTTTTTACTATCAAAAATTGTGTCAAAAATGGTGAACATATTTTACAAAACAATCAGTGCTGCTGTAGAACAACCTTGAGAAGGATTTTAAAAAAACAAGGAGGGAAAGAACTCTTCTGTGTAAAAACTATTACAAGAATTTTTACCTCAGAACATTTTCAGTCAGCTAAGGGCTGAACAATCCAAAGCATTTTTCTTTGGGGTTTACATATACACATGAAGCAAGTGAAATCTGATAATTTCATACATAGAACAGAAATGTATAACAAACATAACAGAAACAACACAAAGTAGTATGAGAAATCAGTATATCTCACGCTTTGTCAGCTCAAGAAATAACTCTTCAATGCCTCTGTTCTGTTTTGCTGAAGTGAAAAAATGTTGAGCTTTCACAGAAGCAGCATATCTGAAAACAAGAATTAATTTTCAGAAATGCATTTAAGCAACATCAGAAATTTGAGAAAAAAAAGTAACGAAAATTAAATAAAGTGTCATACTTTTATTAGACTTTCAAATAAACAATAATGTCAATTCCAGTCATTTAATGGCTATAATACTGTACTTCATTTTTTAAATTTCTGTTTGTCAACAGACTTCAATTGTGCATACTGTGAATACATACCAGAAACATACAAGTTTACAGTCCTAATGTTATTTTAACTATAGTATTTTCCTATGTATAATCTGCAAATTAAATGTTAAAAAAAAATCAGAATTTCTTAATGTGGATTATAGAGCAGAATTAAATATTTTCAAAAAATAATTTTCAAAATATTTTTAGACGGCATATAGATGTGAATAAAAAATATTTTCCATGTCTCAATATTTCATTATTGATAAGTGAAATTTTGACACAGATTTTAAGCCATTCGGGACTATTTAATGTAATTTTTCCTTCCAAGTAACAAAATTTGCATCCACACATTACATGCAGGAAGTTAAATTATATAATTTTAATTACTGGTTATCAGTACAAAGAACAATAATGATTTGCCGCACGTAATGTTGCCCTTTTTTGAACACTTTCTTTTACCTCTAAAAGGCATTTTTGTGGTTTCTTGCCTCCTTGAAAATCTCTTATTTTAGCAATGATGAGCCCATAGATTTTGTAAGGCACACTTCTCAAAACATCTTTTCAACTCTTCCCCCTTCTCAACTATCAGTAAACCACACTCAGCAATCCTTCTTTTGTTCACATTTCGATGACAGGAAAAAAAAACTGCATTTGAAATTGATATTTTTCTCCTTACCGTAGAGAAAGAATACACATACATATATAATAGAAAAAGAGTATTTCTCTCTTCTGGATGTATTACCCTTGGAGTTGAGGGAGAACACTTGCACCTTCTCAACATTGGAAGAAAACATTCTTCTTGGAAAAAAAAAGTGCATAATGTGGGTCAATGAAATAAATTATGATAGGGAAATGGTTAAGCTGATAAGAGAAAAACATCTCAGGACTTGAATATTTGATGGAAACTACATTTTAAGTTCCTTTCTAATGATTTCCTTGATTTATTAATAAAATGCAATAGTTCCAACAGAACTTCATTGGTTATCAATGTATCAGTCCTCAATCAATTTGGAAAAGTTTTAAATCCAATAATTTCATTCAAGAAGCCGACGATAGGAGTTACCTGTTGCAAGGGATAAAAATATTATGAAAAGTGTCAGCCCCCCCCCCCCAGCGTCAAAGGTGAAGTTGACTGATCTAATGTATATATGCATATATGAATTGACATCATCATTGTGCCCCCCCCCCCCAGACTTCCAAGTCTATCTCCGCCTATGCATCTACCACACTTTTCCAGAATGAAATTTAACTTCCACGTATAATCACTAAGTATATATCTTACAAATATATATATTTGTATACGTAATTTATTATAAATATGTTTGCTCAAAAAATCACCAACAAATGAGGCAAATACC
The DNA here is from genome assembly GCF_987345545.1 of Pholcus phalangioides. Classification (NCBI taxonomy): domain Eukaryota; kingdom Metazoa; phylum Arthropoda; class Arachnida; order Araneae; family Pholcidae; genus Pholcus; species Pholcus phalangioides. Next base: position 16,169,141 of record NW_028301604.1, read on the forward strand.
AGGAAATACTAAAACTCCTTATGCATTTCGACACATTATGGGTGTCATCTTCAGAGGATAAGACTATCTCGCTGATGGAGAGTCTCTTACATGGATTGAATTACCACATCTTAAATCTCGGTTGCTTAGTGGAATGAAAAATCTATATGTTTGTTCACATCAAATGTCGTGGCAAGAATGAAGCGAAGCACCTGCATGTAAATCTTTTGCAACTACCAGACTGGCTGCTTGTAAAATGGAGCTATCCGATTGGTCTAGTCAAATTTTCTATAAATTCCTGCTTGTAATGAATTTAAGCCATGGCGTTGTGATCGGTGGAGTTGATTTATTGTTGTTTAACAATTTATTTTTGTAGGCCTGAATGTATTTGCCTTCGTAGAAGTCTAAATCGGTCATGGAATTTTCTTTGTGAAAAACTCTTGCTTCCTGAAATTTGAATCTATGGCCCTCTTGCCAGCAGTGAGCAGCGATGGTCGATTTTTCACATTCTTGATTTTTAACACAGCGAGCATGTTCATTTAATCTAGTTTTTATGAGTCTCCTTGTTTGTCCTATGTAACCAAGCGGGCAATTTGTCCGCTCTTGGCTACATATTTAGACTTCCATGAAGGCACATAAATTTGGGCCTTCAAAAATAAATTGGTAAACGACAATAAATCAACTCCACCGATCGCAACACCATGGTTTAAATTAATTACAAGCGGGAATTTAGAGAAAATTCGAATAGACTAGTTGGATAGCTCCATTTTGCAAGCAACCAATCTGGTTGTTGCAAAAGACTTACACGCAGGCGCTTCATTCTTGCCACGACGTTTGACTTGAACAGACACGGATTTTTCATTCCACTGAGCTTGAAGATGTGGTAATTCAATCCATGTGGGAGACTCTCAGTCAACGAGATATTCTTATGAAGATGGCACCCATAGCATATCGAAATGCATATGGAGTTTTAGTATTTCCTGGTATTTGCCTCATTTGTTGATTTTTTTTAGTGTTATTAGGCAAAGTTATTTACTCTTCCATAAATACGTTTGTCTAAAAATATTCATTTCTAAGGTGACCTTGTTAGAAAATGCTAGCTGAATTCTCAGAACAGATTAAATTCTAAACAGTTGAAATACCATTAATTATAGTTCATATTTGAATGCTATGCCATAACTTTCATAGTCAATTTCTTAAGGGTTGTGTTTTTTTAAATAAAAATTAACACAGGTGCTGCATCAGTGTAAGTGCAGCAGACCTCAAAAATTATGTTTTAAGAATGCAAGAGCTACAGTAATATCCAGAAGTAATTTTGCCATTTTATTTATTTTTATTTTAATGACAATTAACTAGCAATATGAAAAGAATTGAGAGAGAGAGTACAGTTTTATAAATGTAACCTCACGACGGTAGAGCAAGGATGGGGCTTAGAATTAAAAAATTACATACGCTTCAGCTTCCCCAAGTGGTACAGCCCTATCTTTTTCCAAGTCTATTTTGTTTCCAGCAATACATAAACAAACATTTTCACCAAGCATCTTCTTAAGCTCTTTCACCCAATTTTTTACCTTTAAAAAGAAGACATAATTAATGCATATCAATGAAAATATATTAAATGGTCATATATAGTCAACAACTTTCTTTTTTGCCATAAAAAAATATTTGATTTTATTATTGATCCTGTAATACTTAATTTTAACCTCTCCAATTAATTTTATTATCATACATCATATACCATTTATAAAGTTTGTGTGTATAATTTTTTTCCAGGGGCAGCTTGTACTGAAGGCGTGAAGTAGCGCATGCCCTCCAGGAGAATTTCTAGGCATAAGTTTCATGCCTTATGCAAAGTTGTTTCATCTTAATTAAATTGCAAATTTCAACAGTAACCCCTGGTTTACTAACGTTCTTCCTTGAAACAATGTTTCTGTCTCTGGAATGATTTTCGATAATAACATTTTTATCATCCTTGAAATATTTAATTGTATTTAATCATCCTTGAAAGAACAAAAACTGGTGAGGAATTTAAAAATATATTGAAGATGATTTTGAGTGAAATATAAAAATTATCATTGTAGCAGTTTTACAATCTCCTCAAAAAATATCATTATTGAGGGATTTATCATAGTAAATGATATCATTGTATCAAGAGGAGTTTAACATTAGTACTATAGGTAATTGCAAACAAGATTTGAAAAAATATCATTGTAAAGGGATTTATCATTATATTGAGTATTGTTTTAACAAGGTTTCACTGTAATTATGTATACGATTTGGATGCCAAATTTGACCTCCTGAAATATGTAGCCTGTATGAAATCATAGACCTAAAAACTGTTTTGGCTCCACGTCCCTTGAATTTGTCATGACGGCCCTTTTAATGTATCAAATGCACAGCATTACTATTGAATGTGGAAAGTATCTCTCAGTTCTAAATACAGCAGTACAGTGGCCAGAGCTTTTAAACATTTTTTTTTAGTTTAATAGTTTTTATCACAAAAATTAGAAACTTTGCCTGGTTTTAATTTATACAAAAATTGACACATTTTCAAGACAAATAAAATTAAATTGGTCGACGCGTTCAGCTCGTGTGATTTTGACCACGTGGTCCTGATGACGGCTCTCCATTGAAGAGTCGAAACGCGTCGACCATTCGACCAATTGAATTTTATTTGTCTTGAAAATGTGGCAATTTTTGTATAAATTAATAGTTTTTGTATGCAAATAAGCTATTTTCTAAAAATGGTCGGCAGGCCACAACAAAAAGCTCTGAAGGTCACATTTGGGGCAACTCTGAGGGTCATAAGAGAGAGAGAGAGAGAGAGTTGAAGACTACTGATTTAAGTCATAATTTTGCACAACAGACCTGTTTAACAGACTATTAAAATTCATTATTTCTAGTGACAATAGTAATTAGCTATGTTCACATCACACTGCTTTTTCATACATACAATATCGCTCTGTTTTTATGGCCATTTTTACCCCATTTCTTTCCACCACCTTGTTGAGCAAGTTGTCTTTTTGTGCTCTGTATTCGTAGCTGAATGCATATTTGCAGGGCCTTGATTCCCGCATGGGCAACATGGGCATCTGCACAGGGCCCCCAAGTTTATAATATATTTTACTCAAATTTTTATAAATTTTATTTGGTAAAATGTTGGAAAATCAAAGAACTTTCCTTAAACTATATCATACTATTTCCAAAGTGCCCATTATTAGCAAACCCTATTAAATATCAATTTTAATATTATATCAATCAGTAATAGACTTTACACAGCATCCAAAAAGTTTACCTATTGCAATATTAACTCCCTGACAAAAATATGTTTTAATTTGTCAGTTTTTTGTTCAATTCCCCAATTTCAAATCTTTTTGACCATAAAATGATTTATGAAACAATGACAAAGTTTGCACATGTTTGATCAACATAAAATCTTCATATCTGCATGAAGATTCTGTATGTTTGCAATGAAAAACTTTATGAACTTGATCTTATGAACACTTTTTCAGATGAACTGCAAGAATTTTCTTCTTGGTTCAGGTTGGTAACACAATGCCACAAATGTTAAATAATGCTAGAGGTTTAGAAGAAATGTTTCCAAATGTTGAGACAGCATTAAATCATCATTGACAACATCACCAATATAAGCTGTTCTGGAGAAAGATCATTCTACTCATTAGAAAAAATAAAATCATAAAATCATCAGTTCGCTAGAGAGGTCTTCTACAAAAAAAACTGTCAACTTTAGGTTTATTGTGTATTGAAGCAGGGGTCTGTCCAGACTTTTTGCACAGGGTCCTGTTTTTGTGAAAATGTACCTTATTTTTGTGAAAATGTACCTCATTTTTGTGAAAACGTTCAAAATAGCAGTGAAAGTAATACTAATTAAACAGCAACCTCATTTTCCTATTTCATTTCATTTTTATTATCATTTTCCTAGTTTTGGATGCACTCACAGCTTGTTTGTGTTTCTGGCTATATATATGCTTGTTGACACATCGTGTTGGGTGATCACCAAATTGCACCCCTTGGTCAATCCAGGGTCCCTTATCAAAAAAATGTAGAACATATTTTGCAAAGAAAGCCAGATGTAGAAATGCTGTAACATAGCCAACTGTGAAGCTTCTCAAAACGTGCGATGTTCACCAAATTCGGTATTTTTGGACCCATTTTTCTAGCTTCTGTAGATGAAATTTTCTTAAAATCCGGCTCTACCGACGAATTCGTAGCATCTTTCAGCGCTTCCGATAAATCAGCAATGTCTTCCACCGCTTTCGACGAATCGGTAATGTCTTTCGAAGAAACGGAATTGTCTTCCGCCACTTCCGATAAATCGGTCATCTCTTCCGCCGCTTCCGACGAATCGGCAATGTCTTCCGCCGCTTCCGACGAATCGGCAATGTCTTCCGCCACTTCCGATAAATCGGTAATCTCTTCCGCCGCTTCCGACGAATCGGCAATGTCTTTCGAAGAATCCGAAATGTCTTTCAGCGCTTCTAATAAATCGGTAATGTCTTTAGGCGCCTCCGATAAATCGGTAATGTATCGCGCCGTTTCCAAGGTTTCGACAGCGTGGTTCGAAACCGATGAAGGAAGCAATGTTTCAGTAATTTTTTCCGGGTTAGCACAATTGGAATTATCTGTATCTGACGTCTTTTTGGTGACGTTTTCAGATCCTCGTTTAAAAAACGATGTTATGGAGCTGCATCCCCGAACGTCAGTTGGCCGTATTTTTTTAATGTAGTAATCACTATTCCTTGAATTTCCACCTGTTGGTGGTCGACCACGCTTCATATTAAATTTTCAAAAATGAAAGCGCAATACTGGAAAAAAAACGTGCACAAAAAATCCAATTCTACAATAAGCATCAACTACGCCGATTTTACGACTAACAAGAGGTTGTGATTCAAAGACCATTTGAGGAGAAGTGCGGGGCTAAAGCGTTTGCATAATGGCATAGGTTGTGCGATAAAATATCGGACGCAGTCAATCCGTGGTCAACCAGCGGGATGTCCTAACAAGAAGACTAGAAACAAGGAAAGCCCTCTCAAGGTCACGCTCTTTCTCCGATCGCCTTTTCAAGGTCATGTTTTCCGGTATCCAACCAACAACTTCTATAGATAAGATTACTCATCTATGGGGGAGGGGGTGGTGGTGTTGGGCCAACAATGCATGCTTAAAAAAAAAGATCAATGGCTTTCTATTACAACTAGGGTCATAACTGATAAGAATTTTGTCGCACAGCAGTCGCAAAAGTTCGTTTTTTACGACGTAATTTTCATGAAGGGTTCGTTTTCTGGAATTTTGTGATGGATCCGTTTATTATCCTCCAAATTTTGTGAAACATCCTTTTTTTTAGTCCCGGAATTTTGTGAAGGGTCCGTTTTTTAGCCCCGGAATTTTGTGAAGGGTCCGTTTTTTAGCCCCGGAATTTTGTGAAAGGTCCGTTTTCCGGACCCAAATTCCGGCTGGACAGACCCCTGATTGAAGCTGATATAACTCAAAAATTAGATTTTGATGACATTATCAATGATTTTGCTCATATGAAAGTGTGAAATAAAGCACTTATTGCAAGATATTTCATAGAATTTTACATTTCTCATTCAAAATAATGCATGTTCTTTTTCTTGATGTATTTACAAACAACATGTACTGTATTTGCTGACATACCAAACCTCTTTGACTGCAGTCGAGGGGGCTCCCAATATTTCTTTTGCCCAGGGCCCCATCAAGTCAAAGTCCAGCCCTGCATATTTGGTGATCTGCTCAGTGACAAAACTTTTTCGAAGTAGATGTCAACTCATATATAATGATACCTCAAAATTATAACCAACTAGGCTATGCAGACACTGATAATTTCAAAAAGCAATTAATGTGTCATATGGTATGGTCAAGTTCATATTGTGTCACTTAACAAGAGTTCTGCACCTGGACAAAATGTTTTTTTTTGTGTCAAAAACAGTCAAGCAGTCATTGCTAAATTTTGACACAGCAGGTGTTGGTGGCATTCCATGTTGAAGCAGACTAACACTTTCTCAAATCAAAATACCAATATTCTGTTCGAAGAAGGTAAGTTATATGAATCAGGGTGTCTACCAAATACCGAAATTCTGTGATCTTTTCTCATTCAACAAAATGAACAATGCTCTGGACTGTTTTCTTATATCAGTGGTTCCCAAACTGAGAGTAGCAACTACCTGGGAAAGGGGTTAATAAAATAGGGGTCTTAATGAAAGGGGAAATGTGAATGAATTTACAAAATAAAAACATTTGATAAGAAATCAATTATTTTAATCCTTTGAAACATTCCGCAGAGCATGATGTCAATGCATATACACACATATACATTTTGATCAACCGTACAAATCTTTGATGGTGGGAGGGGGTTGCAACCCCTTCATGCTCCTGTATTTCTGCCCGTGGGAACCACTGTCTCACAGTATAAACAGCAAGCAAATTACTTTATTAGAGGCAAACCTTGTTACTGAGAAAATAAAAAGAACTTAGGAAATTATTTCACTTAGACCAAATTTCTTGTTATCAGACAAAATTTTTTAAATTTACTTTGAATGAAACAAAATACACATTTTATATAAAGTGGTAAAATGTGTTAAGCTACTCCATTTAGCAACATTCAACTTTGTTTATTTGCAATTTGTACATTTTTGCAGCCCTACAGTCATTTTGTGCTCACAATGGTTCATTCAGATAATACCTAGTAAAGCCAATTACAAATGAGAATTAGAACCCAGTCCTCAGTGGCGTCGAAGCCAGGGGTGCTGCAGGTGCTCGAGCACTCATAGTGTGACATGGGTCTCAGCACCATTAGAATTTATTCAGAAATCGAAATTTTTTACACACACATATATATATATATTGCTCAAGATGATCACTCACAGACTCGAAACACTTCAGACGCCTCTGCCAGTCCTGTTGAACTGAACATGTTCATATATAGACAAATGCCAACATTGGCTTAAAGCTTGTCAATAGTGATGAATATTCAGCTTTGCCATGTGGGGGGTGTACCCACCTAGGACAACATAATCATAATACAAAAAAAACACTCAAAAATTTTAAGTTTTTCAAAAAATTTTAATTGAAAGTTTATTAAATACAGCACCTCATAGGGTCTGGAATCTAGAAGGCTCTCAGGTTATGATTCCTCCCTCCCCCACCTTGTGGGCCGGACATCTAGCAACCCTAGACCTCCCTTCTCATCCCCCGTTTTATTTGTATTAGAGCTCCCACAACACCTACGACGAAACAACACAAGTTCCGCAAGCTCAACCATGCACTATTCAAATGAAGCCGAGTCTAGACCCACCACTCAAAAACCTGTTTTCACCCACAGCGTGGGGTGGTTTTGATGGGAAACAGGTTTTTGCGTGTGTTGAGGGATTCACCATGGGGAGGGGAGAAAATCCCCCTAACCACTGTCAGGCAGAAATGCTGATTTTCTTTTCCCCTGATCATACATCTTATGTTTATCTGCTTGCGTCAAGCAATGCAGGTTTTTTCCCCTTGTCTCTGATGCTGATGTTATTTTTATTTTTGAATATGGCACCGAGTGAATCTGTTTTTATTGATTGTGTTGTTTGTAGCACCAGGTGGGCGGATTACTTTAAAAAAAAACTTTTTTTTTAATTTTTTTAAACTCTTAAATTTAAAGAAGTCCCTAGGAACTGGACCCTAAGGGCTCAAGCCACATAATCCCCCCCCCCCAACAAAAGCATAAGTTGATACAGGTTGTTTCTCGAAAGGGGGGGGGGAGTTTCTGCTTTCCTGCCTATGATTTTTTTAATTGGGGGGGGGAATAATGGGAAATAAATGGGTAAAAATGAAACAAAAAACCACCCGTGGCCCGGTTTGGTCGATATCAGGTCCTGGCGTTTGAGGAACACCGCACTAGACCAACCAAGGGCCCTTCTGAAAAACAGATTTCACATACTCCTTTTTCTAGTCACATTTTTGAAGTCGATGTTAGACGCTTATTTGCTCTATCGTCACGCTTTGGTGTCAGTCTATCGCAAGCTTGTCACTGTATTACAATGGTTCTCTTTTGTCAGCTGCCTCCCTTGTGTAATTCATGGTTCATCAGCGGCTCCACAAAAAGTCTGGCACACATTTTCCCGTATAAAAGAAGCACTTCGAAGCATAAATAGGAGCACAAATTAATATTTTTAGCTCGCCTCGATGCTCCTAGGAGCCGTGACACACACTTTTAGAAACACTGCGGCATTCCTTTAAATTCTGCCTAAATGTTGTGTCACAACACAATTAATGGCGAATGAGTCTGATGTTTGTCTTCTCATGAACTCTTTCGTTCTGTCACATTCGTATACTGTACAATTTCTTCATTTGCAATAGTTAGTCGGTAAAGATTGATGCGATAAAAAAAGATGATAATTAAAAAAGAAATTTCTTCCTCCATGGGGGGAATTGGTTCTTTTTCACCTGGCCCCCACAAGGAAGGGGCTGACAGGGCTGGAATCTTGAGGCCCAGAACAATCATACCATCATTGTTTGATTTTTCGTGCTATGAATTCACCACAGAGACCCCCCCCCCCCCCCAGTGAAAACGCTGGCTTACAGACCTGCCAATCCCCCCAGTAGGAATTATCATGGGATACTGAGAACACTGCTATAGGGGAATATTACAGATGTTGAAAGATCCCCACAAGCAAAGAAAGAAAATTTCTTTTTTGTTCATCCAGGCTAAATAGCTTTTTTGCCCCACCCATACAATGTCTGCCCCGATGTAGGGTGACTACACATTGACATTGTTCTTTTCTGTTTCTACTCACCCATCCATCCATCCTCCCTCCAGAGCAAAAAAAAGGAGAAAAGAAACCTGAGAGAGAAGAAAAAATATTGAATGACACAGCTTCTCTAAAGCCTAGATTTTAGGGAAAACATCAGAAAAAAAGATCCCTGGAAAATAAAAAATTCTATAACCTTCACTCAAATTTTGTAACTTTTTTGGGACTTCCGTGACCTTTTCTCATTTCGTGACTTTTCCGTGATGGTAAACACCCTGTGAATGCATATGCATTGCAAATCTGTTTCCGTGTAATCTCATGGACATACAGGAGCACCAGGTAATGGTGCTTTTACATCTACAGATAGTCTGCCTGGTCCATGCAAAGCTAGTTTATTTTATCTTGGTTTAAACATGATAGTCAAAATACTATCCACACGACTAGCTTTTGGCATTTTCACTTTCCATCCCAGTAATAAAACTTCTCTCAAAGTCTACTGGTGTGTGAATCAATTCCTTGAGCATCTATTCGACCTGTGTGGCCCCACCGGTTACTAAAGAAGGAGTAAGGGATAAAATAATAGCAGAAAAATGTAAAAAAATGTTTTGTCTGTAAAATTCAAACTATGGATATGCTATATAAACATATCAAATACAAGGTGGGCTAATATATAGAAAAATAATCAAAAATTATCTGGAAAAATAATCAAAATAAAAAACGGTTTGCAGGGTTAGCATTGCTAGGTCACAGGAATTTTTTTAAGGCAGGAAAAAAGAACTAAAAAACAGTCTATAAGTGGCGCTGGTAAGAGCAACTTCGGTGGAAATATGCAAATGAGACGATTATAAGAACTTGCTCAAGGATGATGTCACTCTCTGCTATCCATACAAAGGTTTTCAACAGCTGGCTGATGTGGAGATATATTTTGGAGAGAAAATTCAACTGCACCTGCGGGAATTGAACCCACGTGCTTTAATTTTTCCGGGTGAACTGAAAAAGATGTGTATGTATAAACTGCATTAATCTTAATTTTTCTGGCTGGCAAGCAGTACGAGTCTTGCAGAGCATCCATGTTTACACGAAACGAAACAACGACCAATGTTAAACCGCTGGCTTGGAAATGTAAAACTTGTCCGATAAAAATAAACATTTACTATTACAGTTGAATACGTTATAGCAAAAATCTATTTTCTAATTTTAACTACCACTTTCTAGTCCTCAGGTAAGTTTACATTGGAGCAATACAAAATCCTGGAATTCCTTTATAACAAATAACAAAATTTTGTTATAACAAAGTGATTTCTCCGGTCATTTGATCATTTTTGTCGCACCACGGCCATTTTCTGCACACGAGGGCTAATTAAACCGGGACCAACAAGTTATTGCCGATTACGAACGGCAGGCTTGTTTTTATACACATCGAGAGATTGGCGTACTAACCCCTCGATGGGGAACTCCCCGTGATAGCAATTTTTTGCTGCAGTCAAGTCACCGTTTTTTGTTGTACCCCGTGTCAGGAAAGTTTTCTGACAAGGACGAACCAGGTATCACACTCGCGACACCACTGAACATCCTTTGGTACTTTAGGCGAGTATCTTATTAACCTGGGCGACCACGCCATGATTTCTCCAGTCTCTTGGAGTGTAACATAGCCTTGTTGACGCTCGCCTGACCTTTGCCCCTGATGTTATGGTAGTGCATGTGTTATGTTTTATTATTGAGTTTGTGTTATGTCTATTATATACTTTATGTTTATAATTCCTGTCGACTAAACAAACTTGTTACTTACAGACGTTTTCGGTGCCGATGTGTCACGAACTGTTTTAGGAAGAAAGGGAAACTAGTTTCCGAACTTGCCGCTTGGAAAGCCGATATCGATGGGGGCACATGTGCGTTACTCCTCATTTGCATGCTTAGTGATTTGGGAGCTATATATAATCACATCCGTGCTTCAAATCAGCCTTCAGTCTCATAGCGCTAGAATCGCTAATCATCTGAACAACTCGGCTGGTCCGATGTTCCCGTCACGCAAGTTCCCGTCAGTTGCTCTCCAAGAATGCCGTTCAAGGATGTCTGCTGGTGTCCGTTCTCGATCTTAATGCCTTTGTAGATCTTGCCGACTGCGATCTGGCGTTGGCTGGCATGGTCAATAGCAGTGATCTGATAGTTTCCTCGTATGACGCTGCAATCTGATGCTACCCTTTCGTCACGATGTCCACCATCGGACTCCACCGCTTGAACGCCGAAATCCACGTGTAGCACGCCGATGTCCGCGATCTAATGTCGCCTCTTCGTCAACGCCCTGGGTTCGTCGAGATATCCGTTAACTGGACTCCATCACTTGATCGCTGAATACCTTGTGTGGTTCTACCGGTGTTCGTGATATAATATCGCCTCATCTACTACGCCCTGGGTTCGTCACGATATCCGTCATCTGACTTCTACTGCTTGATCGGTGAAGACAAAGTGTGGTTCTGTCAACGTCCGTGATCCGATTCCGCCGCTTCGTCGATGCCTTGGGTTCGTCGCCGAAGTCTGTGTGATTCTACTGACACCTGTGGTCGAGCATCGTTTCTGGAAGACCATAGCTGAGTGCCACTTCTGCCCTAGTTGTTTCACTATAAGTATACTTTGCGATTTTCCTACTAGTGAAGGGTTTGCCCTTGAATTGATGTCTTAACTAATGTTTTAATTTGTAAAAGAAATAAATAGTTGTTCGAAACTGTTTTGTTCATTGGCAGATAAAGACATACGTTGCAGGAGTTCGTTATAATGGGAGGGATTCAACAGTATAATAATTTTTAACAGTCTGTTATAGTAAGGTTCTACTGTATATAAAGATATTTTCTTTTAATATTTTCAAGTTTTTAAATACCTTTCAATTTTTGATAGCCTTGGGGGAGGGGAGAGGGGAATGAGTCTACTATGCCTTGTCTTGGTACCAACTCCTTTTCACCTACTCCTCTGAATGTTTAGATATTAATAAATTTCTTTTTTTTTGTATCCCATTTCATTTAAAAAATATATTTTTCTTTGGAAGATATTGTCAAGAGCCAAACTAGGATTTTTGTGAGGGGTGCAATTGCCTCCTTGCCCGTCTCTACTTCCGGCCCTGGATAGGAGTAGTTGATTTTTATGCATAAATATTTTGTTCTTTTGAAAAGTTATACTTTATAAATTCAAGACTGTAGATACCTTTTGGAATGAATCTTGGTCTGTAATATCATACACCAAGATGGCACCATGGCTGTCTCTGTAGTAAATGGGTCCTAAAGCATGGAAGCGTTCTTGACCAGCAGTATCCTGCAATTGAAATCCTAAATTGAATAATTATAAATACTTCATATATATGTTTAACACAGAGTTTAAGCTGGATAAAAAATTATTTTCCCAAAAAAGCGAAAAGGGGAGGGGGGAAGCTTTAGCAAAATGCTACAATGCTAATGTAATGATTGATGGTTGGATATCTACTCATTTTGTACCTCCTGTACGTATTTTTGCGAAAGTGGCTACTACTTCTTTTGCATTCTACGATTTTCTTTTGCATTTTGTGAAAAATGCGACCGTAGCTTAAACCCTGGTTTAACACTAGAAGGACCACACCAATCATTTTGACTGTTCTCGATCTTGTAGCTCAATTTTCATGATGAACTAGATCGTTTAGAATGTTGAAATTTCACTTTTCCTCAAAATGCTTAAATATTATGCTGCGTAACTATCATAAATTAAAAGAAAAATCAGGTGCAATATATTTAGTTATAGAAAGGCCATCACCGGTCAATTTGACTGTTAACGTTAACCATTTAAAACCGTTAAAACATAGGTACACACTTGTCTCTGCAGCGAAGAGGTTAAAATTAAAATTTAGTTATAAAATTTATTTTGAAAACTCAGTCTTTCTTTATATTCTCTTCTTATAGTCTCTTTATATTCTGTTGCTCACCTACACACTCATATATATGTTTAAACATAAAAAAAACTTAGGAAAATCGAGAGTTTATTGTGAAAATGAACCCTTGGTTATTTTGACTGGTATCAATCCTTCTGGGTGGAACAAAATGTAGGTCCTTCTAGTGTTAAGCAATCACACATCATTTCATCCAAAAGTTTGTAGAATAAATATATTTTCATTCACAACAATTTTTTTCATATATTTTTACAAACATACGTTTATCAAAACTGAATTTTGATAAATGTACTTTCATGTACTTATGTTAAAGTGTCAATTCTATCTAACCCACGTCAATTTAACATGGTTTAGATAGGGATAAGAGTTTTCTTCAAAAGGCTGAAAAATGAACTTAACTCTCAGCAGCAAAATAGTAATTTTGTAAATGAATTAATTATTCATATTTATAAACAATTTTTGTGAATTTGATACATGAATAAATTCAATCAATACTTTTCATGTCTAACTGGTTCTGATGAGTGTGGATCTTCTCTCCCCAAAAAAGCCAAGTATGATTGGCTGATAACTTTTTTAATGAAACAGTAGAGATTCAGCTGAAAAGTTCTCCATCTCTTTCTAAAAGCTTTGGTAGAAGAGCTAAAGAATTTTGAATATCTCTAACAAATAATACAATTCTTGTGTCAATAGAATCATTTTCTTTGATTAAAATTCTGATGTCATCTGCAATGTGTTACCAAAAGATATTCATTAGCAAGCTCTTTTGAGTTGGGCTTTACCATTTTAGCCCCATTAATCTCATCTAAAATCTTTAAACTGAACAGATTTTGTCATTTTAACTATGTCATATCTTTGATTTTAATCCTAAAAATGAGCTTGCAAATTAAACTCCAGGCCAAATTTCAGAGGTTGCAGTTTCTTAAATTAACACTTTTGAAAATTGCATTATAGTGAAATTGCGTAAATTGAGATTGTGTAAAGCGAAGGATGCATACCTGTACAAGCAAAACTTTATGAAGATTGGTTCAAAATTGGTATCAAGATTATACATACATAATATATACATCAGATTATACATACATAATATATACATCAGATTATACATACATAATATATACATCAGATTATACATACATAATATATACATCAGATTATACATACATAATATATACATCAGATTATACATACATAATATATACATCAGATTATACATACATAATATATACATCAGATTATACATACATAATATATACATCAGATTATACATACATAATATATACATCAGATTATACATACATAATATACATAATTATATACAGATGAGTCTTACCCAAATAGCCAAGTTCACCTTTTTGCCAGCAATGGTCAACATTTTTTTCAAAAATGATGCCTGTTAAAACAGAAAAGAGTTTATTTTTCAGACAAATTTTCCAAGCATTTTGAGACTAACTTGATAAAATACATAGAATTTTTTTATTTTTAATACTGTTTTGGGTATATTTCAGGAGTCATGTTTAGAACAGGGGTGTCTATACTGCATCTCAGTATGTCCATGAATGTACTCAACAATTATAAAGCAGCATAAAAAAAAAATAATCTATAGATATTTTTCACACTGTTTTGGGTAGATTTAAGGTGTGTTTTATTGCCAATGGCAGGTCCTTCATGCCTTGGGAGAGTTTGGTTCACCCCATTTCATTTTGCTTAGGGTGGCAACTTAAGCTTTAAATCAGGGTTGTCAAATTTGCTCCCCGGGTAGATACCCATTCCCCCCGGGCTGGGTTTTTTAGCCTAAAAAACACTGGTTTTTTTTTTTGGGGAAAATGGGTTTTTTTAGAGAATATTGTTTGTTTTCGAAGAAAATGTGTTGCTTTCAGGTTAAAATTTTAGTTTGAGCTTAGTTTATGCATTCCAAAAATTACTGCATAGTACAGTGTTTAGAATATGTATATTTTGAAATATTCTTTAATGATTTTTTAGGAACAAAAATGTGATAATAAATAATTTCTTGGAATCACAAACACCCTTTTTTATAATTCTTCTACCTTTTTATGTAAGCATTTAGGTACGAGATTCACATATTAAAATATGTTACAAGAAATCGCAAACAGAAAATTGTAGCCATGGACCTTAGTTTAACAAATATACCAGATATATGTGATAAGCATACCTACAGAAATTTATAATACACAATAATTTTTTAAATTAGATATTAATTAGATTTTAAATTAGATTAGATTTAATTAGATAATTTTTTAAATAACATGTTTAAATTAGATATTTTGTGATTGTGGAAAAAGACAATTCAATTTTCCCCATTTTGCCCAAAAACCCCGGGTTTTTTAGAAAAACCCGCCTGGACTGGGGTTTTTTTTTTAAAAACCCGGGTTTTTTTACAACCCTGCTTTAAATATGTATTTCCAATAAGCTATCTGTATATTTCAAGAAAGAGATGCAAGATTTTTTTTTTGTTCCAAGGAAGCGAGAAAGTCCAAGAAACCTTTGAAGGTTGGACATCTCTTATTTAAAACAAATGCAGATGCAAGTAGTCTGAAGAAAATGAAAAGAGATATTTTAGTGGCTAGATTAAAAAAAGAAAACATGCAGTATAGGCCATCGAACTAGAAGTATTTAACTTTCAAGAACGCTCCAAAATCTGCATAAAATGGTGATCAGGGTGTCTGATCTTTCTAGTCTAGTATAGGCTAACAACAAGAAATATATACATTGCAGACGCACACACACTCTCATAAACATACGCAAAAAAATAAGATGAAAACATACACAGATAATACAAATCAAACAAACCAAAAAATTGTACATATGCAGTTTGTGTATCTGAAAAAATAACTCTAAAGAGTAATTTTGCTGCTCTCCAAAATTTTAAGAGGTAGTTTTGTAAAAAAAAAAAAATATTTGTTTTTTTATTAAAAATAAAGATTACCTAAAAAAAATTAGAGGGGAAAAAATTTTACGTAATTGTTAAAAAAAATTTGGAGTATTTTCACTCCTTCTCAATGAAATTTGGAGGAGTAAAACTGAATTTTGATGTTTAAATCACACATCCAGATGCATATTGACAAACAATTTCCACACACATCACAAAAATTAAAGTTTTATATAAATACAAAATTATAATCATTGTTTTAATGAGAGTGTTTATGTTACAGTACAAATCCAAAAGTCTCTCCACAAAGAGCAAGCAGACCTTCAACACAATACTTACAAATTTGCCCTGTGATGTATGATTTTTTATTGTGTGGAATGTAGTAATGTAGTAATCCACCTTCGCCGAAGAAAAACTTGTTTGTGATCGTATAAAAGCTACTCGTGTTCAGAGCACTCCTTTGCATTTATTCCAAGTTCATTTGATGCGAATTAAATATCTTGATACAATGCATTTAGTGCCCATTGGCTTTTAAACTGATCCAATAATATATAACTTCTTAGTTAACCCATGTTTTAGGCACCTATTTGTTACAGCAGGTCCACTTTTTAAAATGGGAAATTTAAAGTTTGAAATCTAGAGTTCTTTTCAGTAATTGATCACATTCTATGAATAATGATGAAACCAACCAAAATATGCTGTTGATATCTATGATATTCTTATAGAACTCCAGCTGATTTGGCAACTAGGAGTCTTTTCTTAGTGGTCTCAAGGAATTTTGAGCAATGTTCTATAAATCAGATAACTGTGATCATCTCCTCATGCTGACAACACTTATTGTGAATTTGTCTTGTCTATTGGTAAACCGGCAGATGAACTTTTGTCACTCAATTGCCATCGCTTTTGTTGGTTCATGATGTCTATACCAAGTGACATCTCTTTGGTGGTGCAGAGATATTCCTAAACTGTTCCAAAAAAGAATAGGCAGTGCCCAATTATTTTTGTGAAAACGTCAATAGTGTATAATAAACTGAAATTGAATTTTTCATACTATAAAATGCTGTGATGGGAATTATGGGACAAAATTTCACAAAAGTGAAGGTTCGGAATCCATATCTGTGGTGTTCCTTTAGCACTTTGGTGTGCCAAGTGGATATCACATGAGTATTAGTATTTTCTTGGATAAGCATTTATTTTTTTTATTAGACTTTAGATTGATTATATACATATATAGAAAAGCAAGAATTTATATAGCAGAGCAGACGATCAAGACATCTCGATGTCTGGGGTGACACTCTGTGAGTTCTTCCTTATATAACACTAGGTGCCGTTGTATGTCCTATGCAATAGTCCTTATCAGTCTTATCGGCTTAGTTCTTTTCATAAAAGGATATCACAATATCAAAATGAAGATCAATCTGAAGTTGGCTACTAAGGAGGGGAGAATGTAGAGAAGAGACAAAGAATAGGAATGGGTGAGGATGCAAACTTTGAAATTAGTGATGGGATAGAATGTGTTTAAAAAAGAGTGTAAGAGCACATGAAATAGCACTAAGCAATTTGAAATTGTCTGTGTTGCTACAGTAAGCCAGTACCTGTTGTTAGACATTCACAAACAAAGTGCATACTGAAGTTAAAGTGAGAGCTCATCACTTGTAAGAATCAGAACAAATACAGATTTTTTTCACAGGCCTGCAAAAGTGGTCGTCTATGCCTGCAAACTTTAATAAAGGCCTAAGAACTAAAGTGGCCACCCAGGCATGCAAATGAGAATGAAAGCATGCAAAAAGCATGGCTGTGCAGAGTAGAAGGAGAGTTTCGAATAAAAAAGTTTTATTGGGGCTCGGCTTTCTAATTTTCAAGTTGGCTGTATTACATTAGTTCAGGCTTGGTTCCTGGAAAAATTTGAGTGAATGTTCTCCTATTTCTGAATTCTTTTTTTTTTCTCTTTCATTGGTTTACGTGGGGCTCGGTTTTTTGTGAAATTTGAGCAAACATTCATTTTCACCCCATGGGCTTTCATGGTTGGATGCTCTGGGGGGGGGGGGGGGGGGCCAAAACAAAATTTTGTTCCGAGATACTAGTAGTCCATTTTCACAAATGTGATTTTTCTAATTTATTTATTCTAATTAATTAGATAATTTGTGTATTGAAATTTTATTTTCAATACGTCTGTTGAAATAAAAAAAAATTCAAGCTCAGCTTGGCTGCATCAAACAGCAGTACAGTATGCCTGGCCACAACTTATTCCAAAAGATGCTGAATTTATATAGGGTGTCTCAGTTACCAGGTTTAAGAACTTCTAGGAAGTGTAAGGTGCACCCTGAAGACAGAATTTCATAGCAATACAGAGTTAGAAATGTTTTCCTGATACAGTAGTAGCGTACACAAAAAACACCACATAAGTGAATATGCATTTCAACAAATAACATATGTCAAAGGTGTTCAAAGGGTCGTCTATGAGCTTTAATGCGTTCTCTTCACATCTCCGGCGATCAGAATTTTCGAAGGTTCCAGGCATGTATCAGACTTTTCTGCAATGCATGCGGCCAGTTCATCAACGCTGTCCACTTATGACATCCTGGATATAACATAGGGTTTTGTGT
The DNA here is from genome assembly GCF_987345545.1 of Pholcus phalangioides. Taxonomy (NCBI): domain Eukaryota; kingdom Metazoa; phylum Arthropoda; class Arachnida; order Araneae; family Pholcidae; genus Pholcus; species Pholcus phalangioides. The sequence goes on from NW_028301604.1 coordinate 16,187,285, forward strand.
TTTACGACGTTTGTCCCATTCACTTAAATATTTTATAAGTACTATATATTTGACCTCAGTCATAACACACCTTAAGCAAAACATACACTGTGGATTTAAAATACAAAAAAAAAAAAAAAAAATTGGCCAGAAAACAATTGAACATTTCCGTGGCTTCCCAGCCCTCGCAGCTTGTCTGGCGACTTGAAAATTACCAGGGGTGGGTGGTATGTGAAGGGGAAAAGAGAAGTCTGTGTATGTGCATGAGTTTTGTAGTGCAAGTATGTGTAGAGAATGAAAAAAGCCAGGAGAAATTGTTCAAGAGATTGTTTACATGATAAATCTTTGCAAAATGAGTGCTCAATGAGAAAAAACACAAAAACAATACCTTTGAAGGAATTATAAGTCATAAAAAAGGAAAAAAGTAGTGCAGGGAAAAAAATTGGCTTAACTCAGTGGTAGACAAATTTTTTAAGAGCGGGACAAAAAATAAAAACACAAAATTTTGGCAGGTCGAACATACTCTGCCATTTATTCATAATTGAAATTTTTATGCTTAGAAATGACATTTGGTATGTGTACTATTCTTTGAAGACAGTCATATTTCATTGCAAATGAGACAATGTATCCTTAACAATTGTGAAAAAATAAATATAACTTCAACATACTTAGTGCATATTATGTTCAATTTTTTTACATAAGCAAAGGTTTTTATATCAATTTCTATTTTAACTCTCACAAATACATTTTACATATGGAAAAAAATGGAACCCCTTGAATGAATATTAAAAAAAACTGAGATTGAAAATTTCTATACTACTATTTTGAAATCTGTGGAGGGCCAGATAGAATGTCTAAGCAGGCTGTAGTTAAGTATTAGACTAACCAAAGAAAATAATTTGGATGTAACATACTGCAGAAACAAAGCCTTGCAAAATATTAGTCTAAAACCAATATATTTGTAAGTGCAGTAGATATCCTAATGTTTTCTCACAAAAAAGCATGAATTTTCTCATTAACAAAAAATTTTATTGCATAAATAGTTGCATTTATTGTCAAATGACGCTACAAAAATATTTGTAACTTTATTGCTATCTGTCTGCAAAGAATGCAACTATTCTGACAACAAATTTTTGTCATTTAATGAAATCCTGTCTTTCTGTGCAAACTTAGTTGTTAATGTTTTCAAATTATTGAATTTTTAAGGTTTTTGTTACTTTTTGATCACCTTATGGGTATTTATTCAAGGAAAATTTCTCTTTTGAGTACATTGAAAAATGTGGTACCAGCTATCTGTGATAATATGTAGTCAAGTACGCTTGGTAAACTTTTGACCTGCATGTATAATTTTGAAAAAAAATATTTGTTTGGTGAACTCAAAATTTCCACAAATGTCAATAAAATTCAATTTTTCTCAAGGAATATATCACTATTTACCATCACTAGAAGTGGGCTCTAACACACTCAGGAAAACATAACAAACTGCATGGGACTTTTTCTTTCCCTTTCCACTGTTATATCCTTACTTACAGAGCTAAATTGAGCGAGGCGCTCTGCCTCCAGCATCAAAAATGTGAACTGAACTTGTAGTTTAGTTGAATCTCTTGCTACAAGTTTAAGATAATTCTCCTGCAAATGAACACTACATTTTGATTCAGAATATTTTTTCAATCAAACAGTAATAAAACCCACAGGATATATAACAGTTTTGAGAAATTAAATTAACATTCAGATAACTTAGGACATCAAACTGATGACTAGAAATTCTTTTTTTGGGGGTGGGGGGAGGGTACTTTTGCACCTTCATTACTAGCCGTCCCTGGTTTCTTGTGAAATTTGAACAAAAACTTTCTCCAAATTCTTCTTTTTTCATTGGTTTCGTGTGGCTCGGTTTCTTGTAAAGTTTGAGCAAACATTTTTTAAATTCTTTTTTTTTTATTAGTTTTCGCAGGCTCAGATTATTGCAAAATTTGAGCGAACATTCTCCAACTTTTTTAAAGTAGTTGTCGCCCTAGTGGAAGTCCAATTTTGCCCCTCCCCCCTCGCTGCACTGGGGGGATCCAATGGGTCTGGGTCGACCTCCATTGTACTGTCCATTTCATCAGCAACAAAATCCACAGCCATACTTATTCCAGCCCTGTCAGATGCTGCATAATTGCCCGAGCGCACTTGCTTTGCCTATATTTGCTGCAGTACTGAGCATTGGCCTTAGGTTCAGGCCTGGCGTTTTTGGTGTCATGCTCTTCGTCATTTTACGTTCTACGCATTCATGTCTGATTTATTTTATTTCGGTTGTAATTTGCACTCATACATCGCTACATTTTGAAAAATTCCAGGAAGGAGTGCACACGCATTCTTGGAACACACATTCCAGCATGCATCACAATTCATTACAAATTCCCCAAAGGAATGTTTGTGAGATGCATATATGGTTAAGTAGAAGTAGTCCTAATCCAAAGTCTTTTAATCTAAACTTCTAATACAAATACAAAGGCCACACCAGGCAAATTGCCCAACAAGGTGGCTGAAAAAATATGCCCATAAAAAATATGGATGTCGAATATAAGCAAAATACAGAAACCCAATATAAAAACCTATATCATGAAAGAAAAAACGAATAATTAATGCTGTTTAATATACTGCCCATAAAAAAAATTATGGTTGTCTGATCTAAGTATGGATAGCTTCTCAATTTATCCAAATATGTTTATCATACTTCTTTTTAAACATGTCAATTGTGCTAGAATCCCAGACCCTTGGAGGTAAGCTATTCCATTTATTAACAATCCTATTAGAGAAAAGTTCCCCGCAACAGCACAACCTGGAGTTGTCCCTTACTAAACGATACTGGTGTCTCCTTGTCGAAGAGTTGACTGACTGTGTATTAAAAACTCGTGGTCAATCCTATCCATCTTGTTGAAAATTTAAAAAAATTTGATCAGGTCTCCCCCCCCCCCCCCTTGACACCTGTGTTCTTCCAATGTACACATATTCAAGAAATTAAGTCTTTCTTCATAGCTCAAGCCTTGCATGTCAACAAGAGCATGCATAGCTCTTCTCTGCACCCCCTTAACCAAGTCTATATCCCTCTGTATGTATGGTTTCATAAGAGCACACATAGCTCTTCTCTGCACCCCTAACCAAATCTTTGTTCCTCTGTAGGTATGGTCTCCAAAACCTTATGGCATAATCCAGTCCAGGACAAACTAAGCAGCGGAAAAGCGAAATAATGACTAGGAGAAGGCGAAGAGATCTCTTGAAAAATGAAATCAAGTGTTCTATTTGCTTTTTTGACCACAGCTGAACGATGTTCAGAAAACCTAAGCTGCTCGTCAATGAGAATTATCAAATCTGTGATCCTAGTTGGCTCCAGGATATTAATACCATTAACTCGTAAGTGAAACATAGGTTGTTCAAACAAAAAACAGCAACCATGCACTTATCAACACTAAAGGTCATGCTACAATTATATTCAAGTTTGTCTGAAGCATCTCCTTATCACTTGGATTCCTGACTGATATGTGCTATAACATATATGAATATATAAGAAAAAGAAACTTACCTGCAAAGTGGAATGGTGTTGCTCTTGAAATTTATTCTCTACATATCGCAAAACTAAGGATGTTTTGCCGACACAACCTTCACCAAGAAGCACAACTTTAAATGAATATCCTCGAGCTAAGACTGATGAAGCTCCTGCCATACCATATAGCTAATCTGTTTAAATTTAACCTATCAGAAGTAAATGAATATAAAATAATATACTGCCTGAAATAACTGCACCCGAATTGAGCAAGAAAATCAACTGAAACAAAATTACATTACAAAATTCAACATCTCAGATTATTTGAAATTATGGATCACTGAAATGGCTTAAAACAGCATGGTTATTGATTCTCCTTCACAGATTGTGAACTTTATAGCATTAAATAGATGACCAATCAAATAATACATTTTTAAACATGTATAGACTTGATATTAATTTCAAAAAACGATCAAAGTAAGATGCATTTAATAACTGTCTAGTAGTAATGAAGTGCACCCGCAAGTGGCATGATGGTAAGATGCTCGTCTACCAACATGAAGGTTGCTGTCATGGTCATGGGTTCGAACCCGAGAGAGGATATAGATAAGATATTTTCCCTAACAAACTTAGAAGCCAAGGACACTACCTTGAGGAACTCCACTTGTGACGCTTGTCCAACCAGAGAATTCCCTCATTCATCATAACTCATTGTGACCCATCTCTTAACCACGATTCTATCTAATTTAGCAAGTTGCCCCCCAATCCCAATCTCGTGTAAACGCTTCAAAAGTTACCATGTTGGACCCGATCGAATGCCTTCTGGAAATCGAGGTAAACATAATCTACATTTTTGTCCTTACCCAAAGCCTTCGTCACGTGATCATAGAAGCAAAGGAGGTTAGTCACACATGACTTTCCCTTCCTGAACCCATGCTGATTATCCGACAATACATTATTCTCGTCTATCCATTTCACAAACTGCCTTTTGATGATTTCCAAAATTTTTTGTGGGAACAAAGAATACAGTTATAAAGTTATCAAATTTTAAAGTTGTGGGGGGCAAAAATCCTAGTTACAGCCAGCCCTGCTAATTGTTATATATTTCATGTTCACTATAACCAATACAGTCAAACCTTGTTAAGGGGTCACTCTTGGGAAAGCAAAAATATGATCCAGTAACCCGATAAACAGTTAGCCATGACATCGTTACTTCTCCCAAATTGATGCATTCATGCATATAAAACCAACTTTTCATTAGTCAAACAAGTTGTATTTCAAAATTCATTAATTCAAGTTAATTATATTAATAAATATTGTCCATCTTAATTAATATTTTTGTTCAAAATAATTCTGTAGACAGTAGAAAATTATTTTATAATCATATTAAACATTTATTCTTTGTATAACATAGTCACTTTAAACATTACATGCAATTAATGTGTGTATTTCCAAAGCAAAATAAGCATGTGCTTAGAGCATCAGGGAAAAAGGGACACCACAAAACACAAAAAGTTATCAACATGGTTTTTTTTAAGCACAATTTGTTTCCATCACCAAGAATCTGGCAAAAAGTCCTAGAATTTTCTATTGATTGTATAGTTGAAGACCTTCATCAAACAAAATGCACAAATGCAGAAAAAATAGGATGAGGTTTCGTGCAATTTCCATAAAGTAAGCTTGGGCCTTCTTAACAGCATCATAGGGCCCTTGGGCAAACAGATTTTTCTGAGGCCCCTCTACCTAGCTAAAAATACCCGCCTACCAATTTGCATGCTAACTCTCGCAAATTGTAGACATATCTAATTGTCATGAAGTCCTCGGGCTGTGCCCGGGTGAGACGCACGCATCAAGAGTAAGCCAAGTTCTACAGAATAAGGACGTGAAGATGAAAATATACAAATCTTTATGAGTCAGTCATTAGCAGATCAACTGCATGGTTTCAGGGGAGAGGCAATGAATGGGATGCGAATGGGTGATGATGAATTCAGGAGCATTATCTTATCATTATTATTACCCATGTGGGGCACCTTCGGCACCCATCTGGCGTGTAAGCTGCGCCAGTAAAATAATCCCGAAAACTCGCTGCTGTTTTCCCAGTCTGATGAAATACCTCAAAAATCATGGTTTTCTATGCGAATCATTGAGTCCAGTTTGCTCATAGTTTGAAATTTTACATAACTTTTTTTTCAGATTTCTTTTCGCAATGTTTGCAATTATTTTTTTCTTTCACCCCGATTCGGTGCTCCGCGTGTCCGCATAGGTTACAAAGCCTAGAGCCACCCTTTTATGGTTTGATCTAGATCCCCTAGATCAGGGATTCTTAACCTATGGATTGCTGGGACTTCTGAGATGGGCCATTCAAATGCACTTACTGACAGGGATTCTTGAGTTACTACTACTACCATTTAACCGTACATGCACCTTGTACAAATTCCTCTGTAGCATTTCTAAGGAAATGGTACATGCCAGAATGCGAGCTCTAAGTGTATGTGTGGCCAGAACCATAACTAGGATTATTGCCGCTCTGGGTAAACATGATTTTGTCGTACCCACAACTTTTAAATTTGATAATTTTATAACAGCATTCTTTGTTCCCACCTAAAACTGCTGCTCCCTAAATTTTGCCACCAGGAGCAGTTGTCATGCCCCCCCCCCATCTAGTTCCGGTCCTGTGAATGGCTCTAATGAATAACTGTTGTCATAACTGTGCTTGTTTCATGTTTTGCTGGAACTGCCATCTGTCTCAGACATTTATTGAGCTATGGGTCACGACACTGACTTAATTTGCGTGGGCTTCCTGGATCAGTGGTTCTCAAACTTTGGAAGACAGAGGCCCAGTTGATTTCTTTTTTGTGGAGATTAAGGCCCTGTCATACACACACGACAATGAGACAGTGTATCAGTCACGGCCCGGTTTGACTGATGTTTGGGCCCGGCAGTTGAGAAACACCGTCCTAGACGAGTCACACAAATCCGCTTACAGTCCTGTTATAAATGCACTCTTATTGCATCACTGGTTTCACTAATTTCGAAAACAAACAGACCCATGGGTAGCGAAGCTGATCTTGTTGATTTTGGGTTGTGACTGAAAAAGGTTAAGAAATCCTGCCCTAGATTCTAGGACTGTGGTTCACCAAAAATAAGGCGAGTACTGTAATATATAACATGTTAAGATTTAGTGGTTGCTTTTAAAGCCTGTTTATGAGATCCTAACGAGCAGTTGATGAAAGAAAATATTTTAAAATGTTTTCAGAAGATTTTGAAAAAAAAAGTCTTAAAATCTAAGGTATAGAAAAATCTCCTTGAGAGATATGAAGGAAAAATTCCAAAAATGTTCAAAAAAAAAATTCCAGGAGATAATCATCTTTTTCTCAGCCATCTCATTGGACATTTTTTTCCCTGTTGTGGCCTTGAATTTGTGTATTTATATTTGTATATTATCAAAGACTTTACAAGAAAAAAAAAAAGGCGCAGGGAGAGAATTTCAGTGTCCGTGCTTAGAAATATTAAATCATTTATTTATTTGTCTTAAAAACGTGGCAATTTTTGTATAAATTAAATCATAACTCTGCCTTAGATTAGTTACTTTTTAAATTAATTTTTTTAATTCATACATTCAATATTCAGTAAAATATACTCATAGGGGACCGGGGGGAGGGGGGCACCAAAACCATTCAAGTGCTTAAGGCCTTCAAACGTCTTAATCCGGCTCTAGAGCTGATGCTCAGTTGAATGGTAGAAAAATCACCAATCATGAAGCATTGAGTTTATGGTATAAATTGCATAAAGACTTTCAGATTTATATGAAAATTTTTGAAGTTATGCATTCACAAAAATGACGCCTTCAGCAAAGTGTGGAGGATGCGTTATTCTGAGTTTAACATTAGAAAGATGGGTCGGGCAACTATACGTAGAAAGATGACAGGGTCTGTGTGATCACATAACTTTTCCGGTAATTTTTTAACACTTTAATATTTCTCAAATCATAATATAATATTTTTAAAGACGGAATAGAGTTATAACACAAAGAATGAAGAGCAAAAACATTAATCTATTTATCTATTTTTATTTAGTTTTTAAAGCATTCTGTGCAAATGACCAGTCTTGATGTGCATCAGTGTGAAGGAAACTTGAGACTGGGAGACTTGTATTTCAGTGTTACATCACTTCTAGGTTTTGAATAGAATCAAGGAGTGTGACCTTGCTTTATTTTTATAGTAGTCGGAAGCACCTGAAAATTTTTCTGAAGTGATTCAAACAAGCTTGACAATTTTGATATGAAAAAATTCACGTAAGTTCAGTCATCAGTATCCAGTGAAATCAGTATTTGTATAAGCAATGAGTTTTTCATGAAACATTTTTGAATCCTTGACGTCCTATTGATGAGGAGCGGTCCCCCAATATTTCATACATTTCCATCTGAAGCAGTTTTTTCACAACCGATAGGATATTATTGTTACCTCTGATATTAGTAGACATTTGGGTGCAGATCTAGGTTGTTTTTGTGGCTTCAACATGGTTTACATTTACTGTTTTCAACAGCATTTTATGCTGCATAAGATAAGGCCTCATTGAATGTATAATTTTATTCCGATTCAAACAATGCTGCTGCTTACTTCACAAATATTTTGCTTGGGATAGTTTTCACTCTGTTCTGAATTCTCATCATCCCCCATCACAGCTTCTGGATTTTTCTGATGTTTATCTTTGATAACTTCTGAAATATTTTTTCTAAAGTGAATCTTCATCTTTTTGCCATTTCTACAGCAATCATAAACACGTGGATATTTCTACTTTGCAGAACAATTTATACGACAAAATTACAAAAAAAAAAACAACAAAAGCTGAGACACCTGTTGACCAAAATCTGCAGGTATTGCAAGGCCTATACAAAAAATGCAAAGACGAAATTTGATACAGGTGTTGGTTTACAGTGCAAATATGATCAGTAATCACGGAAGTTTCAGTAGCGTAATAGTGATAATGATTAAGTTGAGAAAAATAGTTTAACATTGTCTAGTTATTTTCAACCTGCATTATTCTGCATTTAGTTTCGAATGTTGTTGTCTTTGGTTTCTTTTCATTATTTACATGGGTTTTTTCTTTCCACATGGTTTTTTTTTTTCGCTTTCGTTGATTTATTGCAATCGTTATTTTCTCCACAAAACAAAATATTGAAAAAAAAAAGGATTATACTAAAGCTGTTCCCAACTATGAAAGATTAGATTTATGAAGATATTTAATAGAAAATATCAAAGATCTATATTTTATCATACAAAAAAATGCACATACCTTTATATACTCACTTTGAAAATAAGGGAAAATACATCGCATCCAGTATGTACAAATCTGATAACTTCAGTACGAAATAATACAGGAAACACCTGTCAACACAAATTGAACATAAGAATAAACAGAAAATACACGTATCGCAATTCAACATTCAGCTTGTTTGAATGATAACACCTTAAAAATTACTTTAAATATTTTAAGACTTTATATATATAAATATATATATATACCGATTCACCATTTCTTTATATAAATAAAAAAGGTAAAAACTGACCAATCATCGCCTTATCATCAACAGCCTATCTTAAACACAACACGAAACATAGGGTTTAAAATCTCAAGATAATAAACATCAAAAATAGAAAAATTATCAATAAATTAATTAATAATTTGGTTGATAAACTCTTACTTAAGACATTTCTCAAAGAAAAATGTATATGAAATTAGGCAAGGAAAAATCAAAACTGAAAACGATTTATTGAATGTTTCAATGTATATACCCAGGGTTTTAACAATTTGAAATTCGTAGAAGCAAGGTCTTTCCACCGTAACGCCCATTAAAAAAAGACAATTATACTAATAATATGATAATAAAGTTCATTATTCAAAAATAGTCATTAGAACAAGAATGCCTAGCAAATTTGAAAATATTTTAATAGTTGTTTTTAACTTTTTAAAGGACAAATAATACAACAAAACGATCCTTCAACCATTGTTATTACGACCTTTACAATGACCATACGTCCCGTATTTTCCTGGACAGTCCTGGTATTTTTTGTTTTTCTGGCCATCTCGAATTTTTCGCAAAGGTGTCTTGGTTTTCCCCGTTTTTCACACGAAGCCTACTTGAATTTTTATTCTTTATTAAAGTCAAAGATTGAAATTAATTTTCAACTCATAAATTATATTATGATAACTACAACTATAAATAAGAATATTAATCTCCTACATTCGTCTTCGTGAACGTTTTTTTTCGTGGAATTCATTTTAATCCACTGCAATTTGCAGTGAAGCTTCATTTCCCGCCATTGTGATTTTTCCGTAATTTCAGCAATATTTGGCAACTTTGTTTAGTTTTGATGTCATTTTTGCGATAATTAGAGATGTCCCTTATTTGCCCATATTTGGAATCCTAATTTCCCGTATTTATTTCGAGGAAATATGGTCAGCCTGATGACCATTGAAGTCCATTCGTAAATCGAAACAATTTCCCCGAGTCAAATTCTCACATATCTCTGCAAAAAATGTTCCGGTTTTTCACGTGTATTTTCAACGAAGCCAACTTGACTTTTTATTTTACATTTTATTCATCAAATCAATTAATCTTATCAACTTATAAATTATATTACGGCTACGAATATGAATATTCATCTCACATATTTGTCATGCTTTTTATTTTCATTCACTGCAATTTGAAATGGCTCTTCATTTCTCGTGATTGGCGACTTTTCTGCGATTTTAGAATGAGTTGCCAACTTTACTTCTTTTGGCATCATTTTTAGCGGTGATTGGCAATGTCCCGTATTTTTCTGTATTTCGAAGCCCAATTTTATGTATTTTTCTCGAGCAAATATGGTCCTGCAACTCACATACTGTTCTTATAATTTATGTGAACATAGGTCCCATATTTCACGAGACAGTCCCAGTTTTTCTTGCTTTTCTGGCTGTCCAGAATTTTTTGCAAAAATGTCCCCGTTTTTCCAGTTTTTTGCAAAATTCTATTTAAATTTTTATTCTTTATTGAAGTTAAAGATTGAAATACTTTTCATAACTCATAAATTATATTATGATAATTACAACTATAAATAAAAACATTAATATCATGCATTTGTCTTGGCGTACGTTTCATTTTATGGAATTAATTTTAATGAGATTTTTGGATCACGTGATATTTTCCTCTTTCTTGAGGGATATACAAGGTAACCAATATGGCGACTTCCTGTGTGACTCATGAAAGAAAGAAATATAAATTAATTAATTAAAATGCCGCATTTTGAAACATAGCACCCTATTTCGTTTCATCTTATTTTGGCGTAGAATCTTCCTGATTGGCTCACAAATAAAGCATACTGATTGGATGTAGAGTATAGAAATCGCCAATTTTGACCCCGATCATTTCTTTTCCTCACAACGATGATACTGGCACGAGCAGGGAGTTTTTTCCCCTGAATATTCTGAGTGAAAATGGACTACTTATTGACGTCACAAGCGGACTGCGGAGGCCTTCTATCTCTAGGAGGTACTGACAGAATACGGGTTTTCTAATATTTTGTCTGTACGAAGTCCTGGATAATCAAGCGGAGAGTGACATGGTCTCTCTATTTTGTCTGTAGATATGGTGAACATGTGTCGTTGCCGTCGCGATGGCTGGATGCTTCTCCAGTAATATAAGCTCGATGGAAGCGCCTCTTAAAATTGCAATGAATTTTAAAAAAAACCCGACGAATGTGTATGTGAGACGAATATTCTTGTCTGTAGTCGTAATTACCGTAATGTAATTTCTGAGTTGGAAAGATATGATCAGTATGACTATTTTCCTGCAGAGCGCAACGCGGCTCATGACAGCGCTTTACGTCGAGCGTGATTGGCGGACTGCTTCTGGAGAAGTCAAATGCGTCGTGCGCCGCGCGTTTTTGCCGATGTTCTCTTCACTCTTGTGTGTTTCCTTTCCCTTCCCTTCAAACCGGAGCATGCAGACGACAGAGTAGCTGATGCCATATACTATATAGCAGCCCTGATCTGCCCCGCTAGGAAAACACAAACGCGTAGCATGATTATGTAACACGTTGCTGCCGGCGCGAAATTATACAATTCGGTTCACGCGGCGCAAAACACCTATTCCTAGTAAAACCCGACTTTATACTTTATTATCAAGTAATATAAGCTCGATGGCAAATTGCAGCTTTGACTGTCGCACTCGCATGTGGCTCCTCAAGTGAAAAGGACAAGAGACCAGACCGTTCGGAGATGCAGGAAATAACAAGAACAAGATTGAATGTCGACAAATCAAATAACTTCATACGTAGTCAAGAATAACGCGCCGATTGAGGCCCTTGTCGCGAGGCGTTCCATGTTTTCCTTGATGAGAAGCGATGTTCCCGTCTTGTAACAAATTGTTCTCTCATATCCACAATAGAAGTTCTTGGGGGTGGGGATGGTAGGGGTGGTAGGGGGGGGGGTCTTCCTTCGCGGGGCGTGTTGGGGCGCTGTGGACCGCGCCGGCGGGGCCTTGTCGCGGGTGTCGGGACGGAGGGGGAATCGCACTCGCGGCGCTGTCCTGAATTTGTCGAGCGATGATGTGCCCGGGAATTGGGGGTTTGGGTGTGGGGGTGTGTGGTCGTGCTGCTTGGGGGGTTGGCGGGGTGTTGGTCCGAACCGGGTGTGCTTTCCCGGCCGGCTTGCCGGTTGAGTTTTCTCCGGCACGCCTACGACCTCACGATCAATGAGCTTATATCGCAAAAGCGACAGAGCCTAGGCGTGCTCCGTTCTAAACTAAAACTAAAATATAAGCTCGATGCGACTCGATTTGACTCCTCCAGAAGCATTCCACCAATCATGCCCAACGTAAAGCGTTGTCGCAAGCGGTATTGAGCTCTGTAGGAAAGCAGTCATACTGCTTTTCTTATTGGTGAGTGGATGGCGTGTCACGCTGGGTGATTCACGTTGCGCATGGCGCAGAAAACCCGCTCCTAGGAAAACCCGGCTTCAGGCTTGCTTTTCATCGGCTTGTGTGTTCGTAAACCAATACTAGTTCGTGAACCAGTGTTGTTCGCAAAACCAAGGGTTGACTGCATTTTGGAGTCAAGTCAAGTCAAAATTACGTATCCTCACGAAACTGTTTTGGCTTGTTTTGCTACAGAGAGAGTGGATCGTGGTAGCAATGGGAGCACGCATAACACGGTTTCGTTTCGTAGTTGTATAAATTTTTATTCGATGAAAAGCTAATGATTTGAGAACTGATAGGTTATCTTTTTATTTTTGTATGAAAGGAGGTTTTTATGGAAGAAATTTTGAAGTCTGGTCCATCAGTTGTGCCTGCATTTATGCGGTTTGTCAATTGCACGGAACGCAGCGTTAGCGTTGTGTGGATGAATTATGAAGGGTTGCCTCACACCTATAAAATTTTGAAGCCCTATGGTTTCTTTGATGTCAATTCCTTTGTTGGTCATCCGTGGATCTGTGAAGATGCTGAAACGGGAGATCCTCTTCTTCTGAATAACACCAAAGTGCATTATCCAGTGAATGACATCCATTCCAGCCCCGGGAGGCATTTAGTTTTGATTACTATACCAGGTAGGTTGTAATTTACTTTTTTGCAAACTAAGATCGCACTGTATATGGGACAAATTTTTATTTCTGTTAGTGTTGTTTAATTTCTGAGCTCTAATCACAGACTTGATTGCTTGCTCTCCTCCATCTTGGAAAACCCTCTTCAGTTTTGATCATATAGATAAGATGGGCTCTATAGATTATGTAGATAGATTAAATTGCATAGATGCATTAGAGCCTCAATTGAGATGATTTGGAACCACTTTGGATCATCCAAAAAACAATAGAAAATGCTTAAGATGTTAGTTTTTATTTTGAAAAAGTAGAGGATACAGTGCTCAGCTAATACAGATACAGTTGAACCCCAATTTAATGAATTGGAAGAAACAGGCAAATTTATTTGTTAAATCTGGGAAATCATTAAATAAAGTCAAATTCATTAGGTGGATAAACACACCCAACAAGCAAATTTTAAAAGCTATTTAAAGGGCATCCATAGTTAAAAGATCCTACTTTAAAGTAGCCTACAGGCAGTCATCAGAAAATTGTGAAATTTTTTGGAGGACTTCATAAAGTGGTGGGAATTTGTTTCGGGGGAAAAAAATTAGTTGCACATGTCACCACCAGAAGGAGCTTTATTAAGAAATGACACATTTAGGCAAACTTTTACAATTTTAACAATTTTTAAACACTTTTACAATTGTTACTACTACAAAACATGTTCCACATGATGGCCATCATTTCCAGATACCATGTGAAATCACAAGTTGGCATGTTCCACAAGTGACTGAAGTGTGTGCAGGGAAATGTTCAGCACATGGCGTGAAATGCTGCCTTTAAGGTCAGGTAATGTTCTTGGATTGTCATAACTTACCAGACATTTCAAATGTCCTCAAAGCCAAAAATTGCTTGAATTAAGGTCCAGGGATCAGGGGGGCCATAGATTAGGGAAGTGCCAGCTGATGACACATTCTTTTGTAAAATGTTTTTTTAAAACATTCTTAACACACACAGCAATGTGTGGAGAAGCGCCGTCTTGCATAAAGATTGTGTCTGCAAGGCAGTGACGTGCTTGCAGAGCCAGAACAATTTCGTTCTGTAACAGCAATGCAGATCGCTTCTCTGTGATTGAACATGTCACTGGACCTATAGAACGTAACTCCACGACCCTCGTAGAAGTAGGGACCGAGAACAAATGATACACACACCATACCATCATTTTTGGTGAATGCAACGGAACCTCTAAGATAGCGTCTAGATTTTCTGGTTCCCAAATTTGGCAGTTGTGAGTATTGATTTCACCATCCAAATAAAAATGTGCTTCGTCTGTCCAGAGGATATTCCAAGGCCATTCTCAATCTACCTCAATGCGACATAGAAAGTGCAGTGAGAACCGGAGTCAAGTTTCAAAATCATATAGAAGCAATCGCTACACAAATGAAAGTTTGTACGGATAATATCAGAGGATATTCCACATGATCTTATGGACAGTTGAATGTGGCCTATCCAACTGGGTTACATGCCTGACACTAGTACCACAAGAATTTGAAGCTCTGTCCTCTTCTACCTAAAGAAAAACCTCCTGTTCAGCGTCTATAAAAACGGGGTTTCTTCCTCTTCCAGGACGAACAGCTAACGATCCTGTGGTTTCAAATTTCGTTATTATACTCCAAAGGTTTTTAACATTCATTGGACCTTTTCGAATCCTCTTCCAAGTCTGATATTTCAGTATAACAGTTACTGCGGAATTGATGTTTTGGTAAAACAATTTGACTGAGAAAGTGTGATCTCATAAACTTATCGTCATTGTGAGCAGCAAACACATTGAGAAACAAGATCTCCACAAATGTTTCTAGGTTTTATATAAGCTGCTGCATACCATCACATATATTTACATGTTTACTACAGGTATTCAAAGTGAAACGCCCTCTAGTGGTGACATGTGCAACTAATTTTTTCCCCCTGAAACAAATTCCTATCACTTTATGAAGCCCGCCACAAAATTTCATAATTTTCTGATGACTGGTTTCGCCTGTAAGCTACTTTAAAATAGGGTCTTTTAATTATGGATGCTCTGTATATATTTCTAAAGGAAAGGTCCGCTTATTCTAAGAGTTTTCAGTAATTGGAATTGGAAAACTCATAGAATAACTATAACAGTCATGATTTGGTGCACAGTTTATTCTTCCTGAATAGGGGGAGAATGGCGTAGATTGCTCAACAGTGACATAATCTGAACTGCGTTTTGTTTTAAAAGTCATAATTTTGTGATATTTGGTTATACAGTAGATCCTGCTTATAATGTTTTTCAAAAAACCGTCATGAAAAAACAAGTGGGAAAATGCTAAAAACAGGAAATCTGAATGCGTATTAGTAACATTTGGGAACAAAAAATAAGTTGTACTGAGTGTAATCCACTGTATAGGCCTATGTTGCCAAAAACTATGATTTTGCAGTCAAGAAACCAATATTTCCCATTTTGGAAAACTGATTTAGGCTTGCCAAATAAACATCATGGTCATTAGAGGTTATTCAAGTTAATATTAAATTGTCGAGTAACAGGACTCGACAAATTGAAAGAATATTTAAGTGCTAGCAAAATTTTCTGATTGATGAAGCATGATTTGTTCTCTTGAAAAACAGTCCTGAATATATTTTCACATTTCTGGGACAATGAATTTCTCTTGCAATGAAATCAGAAAATACTGTGTCATCCTCAGATTCCAATTTAGCAATCACATATAGAAAGTTCTAGGCACCAATATTGATTTTCCAGTCACCATGGGTTAAAAACTATCTATCGTTAAAACTATTTCATTAGCCTACCAGATTTTTTTCCTAGTCAAACACAGGGCTTGACAAATCTCAGGTCATCATAGCAACTATAAAATTGGCATTGGTTCCTAAAATTTTATGTATTTGACTTTTAAATTGGAGTTTGAAAACACAAATTTTTTCAAAATAATGTCAGCATGTCTACCATTAAAGGAAGCAGTTGCAAAGTCCTGGAGGTCATGTCGTCATAGCTACTTGTAGGCGACAGTTGCTGTAACATTTATTCAATTTTTTTTTATATCTTGCAATTACACATTAGGCTACACAGTAATTTTGCTTAGCATAACATTGCATTCAGTAATTTTTCTTGTGTATTTTTTTTCTTAGTTTTCAGGCTGGATGCACGTTGTGTTCAAGTCATCAAGCAGAACATCCGTTCGAAAACCGATGTCTTCCAGTTGGAAATTCCTTTTAATCTACAAAAATCCCTTATAGAATGTTTCCTGAAGAGGGATCTTGGCATTTGATATGCTGTTTGTATTTAAAGAACATGCAGGTGTTTGTGGTGTTCATGAGACATTGTTTGTTGTTACTAGTTTTATTTTTTCATGTGTAGTAGTATATCCTTCATTCATTGTCTAACTAAAAGTATATATAACATTGATCTATACTGGGGATTTCATTCAATGAATATTAGGGCTTGACAAATCTCAGGCATCAGGTCACCATGCCGACTAAAAAAATTTTGCATTTTCACTTAAAATTTTCTCTCTATATATATGTGATTACTAGCTCGCTCCAACACAAGAAATATATTTAGCTTCTAAAATATTTGGTTGGTGCCTTTCATGATTTGTCAAGCCCTGCTGAATATGATCAAAGCATTACTGTCAGATAATTCATAAAATGTCAAAATTTACAATAATAAATAAGCCATGTAACATTTTAATTCAAATTAATTTTTGATTATTTTCTTTCTCTGTCAGTACTGTTATGTACAAACTATCAATCTCTTTGATATTCCAAGAATGCTCACAAACTGCATAATGAGATCTTTTTTTTTTTCAAATTTGTTCATTTTTGTCAGAAAGCTGAAATGATAATCATGAAAAAGTTTTCCACATCTTGCTCCGAATAATGAAAATGACTGAATCGCTCAATATGGACCATATTTCATAAAAAAACATTCAACTGTCAGATGTTTTCTTGGAATAACTTGAATAATGTGTTGTATTTCATAAATGGGAATGAAAAAAAGTAGGTCTTGAGAGAGAGAGAGAGAGAGATGCTTTTCTATAAATCAACCATTTGATTTTAAAATGACTATTAATAATTCACTCGTTTTCACCATTCAACATTTCTGGTTTTTAAAGTGTTCTGTATAAAGTTTGCTACATCAATTGCTGCTCACAAATCTTCTGGATTGTTAGGCTATGGTCTGGAGAACTTTAAGGAGTGCTCCATATAGTGAGATCCTCACAATGCTTCTCACTTGCTTTTGCAGATGAAATGTTAGTAGTAATTTTATATATATATTAAATCATGAACTGACAGCCAGACATTTTTATTTACTTCTTCTCTTATGGAACATAAAAGCCATGTGAAGAAATAGGTTTTTTTAAAAATAAAGTTTATTTAGTTACTATTTAGCTGCCAACTTTTTCATGAAGCTGTCATCAAATCAGAAATTCATTAAAATGTATAAATACAGCTTTTTTCTTTCTTTTTTTGTAAGGCCATGACATTAATCAGCAGATGGTTGAAACAAAACAAAACAGGCCTGTTTAAAAATTTTCTTCATCTATGCTTCTCTCCCATACATAGGAATGATAATTTTTTTTACTAAATTTTTGAATGCTGTGTTGGAAATACTGTATTTACTTGAATCTAATGTACATTTTTTCCTCTTTAAAATCAAACCCCCCTGCCATCACCTTTTTATCTGGTTGCATGTTAGAATCTCTTACAAATTGTGAAATGCCTACACCAGTAGTCTTGCAAATGTCTGACTGTACTTTGGAGGTAAGAAATAAGATTTGAGTAAATATGAGTATCTGCAGAAACTTCAGTAGGCTTGTTGGTAGGCTCTTGGTATATGTTGAATAAATCTTTCCCAACTGCTTTATTTTATTAGTTGGCAAAATTTACAGAAAACCAAAAGCACCTGAATATAATTCAAGGTCTTAAATAATAATATGGCAAACTTAAGTTTGACATTTAACCCCTAAAAACTGTTTCAACAAAAAAAATCCACTTTTTCATAAATTGTTAATCATCAATCAATAAGCTGTTAAGCTGCCGCTGTGTAATCAGCATAGCTTTGCATTGCAAGGACCCAGGTTCGACCTCTATTAGCAGCAGATTGTTGATGGGTTAAACTTAGTTTTCTGTGGTTTTCCAACTGATTCAAGAAGCAGATGTTAATAATCTCCCATTTAGAAATTCTCTCCACAAAAAGCAGACAGACCCATAACATGATATTTACAAAACACAAGATTCAGATATCTCTCACTTTCACTTCTACTATCACTTCATTCACTTCACTTTCACTATCTGAAAAATAGATGCCAGCACTTCAAACACAACATTCATACTTCAGTCTACTAAGATGTGATGGGGGCAATTTGAGGGTTAAATGAGCCAGGATGGGTTTATTCTGTCCAAAAAAAGAAAACTAATTTGCAAAATAACCAATTTTTAATTGTAACAAAATAGTTTTTCATTGTGTGCTTCATTATTTTTAAAATTCACACAGACCAGACAAGTTCACAGAGACCAGAGAGTAATATCATTATTGTTATAAAATTTTCACTGTATATCTGCTATATTTTCTAATATTATTGGAAGTTGCTTATAATAATTACTGTTACAATACCACATCGTGATTTACCCCTGCTTCTGCTCAGCCGATCTTTCATTTAGTTATGCATTTCTGCTTCATGTTAATGTAAATGAAGTTAGATTGTGTTTTATAATATTACTCGATTCCGTACTTGGGCATTGCAGTTTAATATACAGTCTGTTGTGACACAAAATTTCACAACAGGGTATGAAAAGTTCCTTCAATTAAATAATTATCCATTTGAATGTCAATAAAATTCTGAAGTTGAATGACAATCAGAAAGAAATTGAAACAGTACTAATTAAAAGTTGTCTTTTTTGAAGCTTTGGGTTTTCATTGTACATGCAGTATAAAAAAAATTCATAATTAAAATTTTTTAAAACTGCAAAAACATTCATAAAATGTTTTTGAAATGAATAATGCTATCCATAATATTCAAATTGAACCCCCTTTGAGAGGTTTTTATAGCTGCATAAAAGAACATGTGCATCTAATACTGACATAGGTGCCAGAACTTGGGGGCTGAGGCAGTTGGAGGTTCCCCCTAATAATTAACAAATGTACACATGTAGTGCATCACTCTCTCTCCTGCATAAGGACTTGAGTCCTGTATATACAGGACAAATGGCAATTTTCAGTCTCCTCAACATTTTCTTCATGTATGCAACTCTGAATACAGATGCTATCAAAATTTTTTTTGTAATCTCTGGAGGTTTATTTTTTGCTCTTGGAAATTGAGTGTATATAGTGTCATACATACTTAAGGTACTTTTTTTACTTACCCATAAAATGTTTTATTGAGTGGTTTGTCACTTGCCCTACAATATTATACAGTCTGATTCGCTTATAATGAAGTCGAAAACGTTATACGTGAACTTCGTTATATCCTGTACTGACTTAAGAAATAATGTGTTTAAGCAAAATAAAACATTTTACATGCACGATACATATTTTTCAGTAGTCTGAGCAATTTTAAAATGAATAGATTAAAATAATATATCTTAATAAAAATTAAACATGTAATTAAAATCTCACATAATTGAATACATCAACAAAAATACGTGTGAATCATTGCTTCCTTTTTTCTTGATGTTTTTTGTGGGCTTTGAACGTTTTGCGTTTAAGTCATTTTTGCAAAATAAACATGCTTTTCTTGTATAGTAAGAGCACGGACACAGGGAAATTTTTCATCTCATTTTTTGGAACCATTCAAAGAGAGAGGTGAGAGTTACGAACTTAGTAATCTAAATTTGTTTTATTTTTCCTTTTTTCTTCTATTTTTTTGGCTTTAAACCAACTTTAGAGACATATTTTTGAAGCAATTAGTAGAGTTTTGCTCGTGGACATTCTCAAAATTCATTTGCACATGAACCAATTGCAACTGGCATCCAAATTGGTTTTGAGAATGACAAATGTGCACTAAAGGTGGTTTGGAAGTTAGATTCTTGGGAATAAATAACCTCAGCCTTTTCTTCCTAAAAAGGTTTTCTGCAAACAAAATAAGATTTAACAGAGAAAAGTAGAAAAAAAGAAGCAAAATAGCATTTTACAGTACTGAAAACAACTCTACTAGAATGTCTTCCAGTTAAAAAAATGAAACATTATCAGTTGCGGAAAGGTAAATTTACAGATATGACGATTTAGGTAAGATTACAAAAAAATTCGTGTCAATTCCATATTTGAAAATCGGTTGAAAATTTGTTACACGCATACTTTGCTGAAATCGGTGTTCATTATAAGCAATCAAAGTATCAGATAAGGAACACGAAATTCATGGGACATGGGAAAATTTCTTTATATGCAGAAATTTGTAATATCTGTGTTCGCTATAAGTTAGTCCAACTGTATATTTTTTTTCCTTTTTTAATTATTTATAGAGCTTAATTTATGAAAACAATATATATAATTCTTGTTACAAATAATTGAGAGGTTGTAAACCTCTCTAATCCAGATTCCTCTTGACCTAGGCGATTCTGTATTATGGATCCAGTTTTGTCCATTCCCCAAGTTTTCTTATTTAAAGCAGTAATATGCTACTTTGAGCATTTGGATTCATGTTTCTTTTTAAAAGAAAATTAATAAATGAATATATATATATATAATGAGAACGAAAATTTTGGTGTGAAAAAATCTACAGATATGAAGATAGAGAATGAGGAAATAGCTAAAATAGCTTTTTAAATGACAAATGCACTAGTGCTGCTCAATTTTTAATTCAAAAATATATGTACACAATTGGTAATTATTTGAAGAAAAAAAGAATAAAAGATGCAAGAGTGAAATAGAGCCTTATCATGGGTCGTTATTGGGAGGAACCCCATGCATGGTTAAAAAAGAGTAGGCGTTTCTGAAGGGTGGCTATGCTTGATTGCATTAAAAATGCCAATCCTTTTTCCCCGATGCCTGCCTTCTCAAAAAATGTTGGATGAAAAAAATGGAAGGAAAAGTGAGTAAAAAATATATTGAAGAAATATATATATATATACAATATATTTGAAAATATACAGAGCTTCAGGTTATAAGCAAACAAGCACAAGAAAAATGTCACAAAATTACAGTGAATTTTTAAAAAAATTACGAGGAATAAAACATCCAAAATGTCGACAATTAATCAAAAATCACCAGACATATCTTAAGAAGGGGGATACATTTGTGTTGTTTTCTTAATGTAGTAGAGACATTAATAGATCCACACAGGTGCCATCATTGCTTCCACTTTCCCAAAACCCTGAAAACTTCAGTGAACTTCAATAACACATCAGGAGAATGTGGTACAAAAAAGATAAAAAAATGGCCAATGTAATAGAAAAGCTGAAACAGAATTTTAATTTAAAAAAAAATGTCAATGCCACAGTTGAGAAAAAATATTCTTGGTAGAAGTGTTGGGATTATGGATCCATCTGGATTAGAGAGGTTCCACTGTATAAAATCATTTGCCCAATGTACCAGTACAATTAATTTTGATATACAGTAGAGTCTGCATGTAACAAACTTTCATTTCAATGGTGTTGTTTGAACCAAAAGACGTGACATAAAATGATAATTACTAGTATGATTGATTTGAGAACTGCCACATTGTAGTTTACAAAAGCTTGAATATTTGAAGTGTCTGTCCACACATAAAAGACAGCTTTCAAAATAGTAGAGAAGAAATTTTATTCCAAGAATTAGTGGATTCTGTAAAGCAGTGGTTTCCAAACTTTTTGAAGTGCCCTTTTGATAAAAAAATTTTTCCACATCCCCCCAGACAAGAAATTTATCCCCTCCATCAAAAATTGTATTGCTGACCTTTCTGCTACACTTCTGATTGTAGTCAACTTCATTTAAAATAAAAAATAGCCACTACCATTTTTGTCATCAAATAGTTTTTTGATTTGTTTTTGTTTATGTATAGAGACTAATTCAAAATATGTATTTATTATTGTAGATGCAGAATTTTAATATATTATATGATACATATATATATTTTATGTTAAATAGCTTATTTAAGAGTTAAGGCATTACATTGGTTTAATATATTTTTATTTATATTAATAAAGATTAAAATGAATTTCATATGAAATGGTTTTTATTTCTGAAATTCTCTCGCAGCCTCCTCCACCCGCAGGAGTCGGGACTTACACTTTGGGAACCGTTTCTGTAAAGAATATGTGGTCAGTACAATATTGAAGCTAATATGTAAACAGCTGACAAAAAGGAGAGGGGGCAATTATTGAAAAATATAAAGTTCTTTATATTTTTCCGGGTCCGAAATATTGATAATATTTCGGATTGAAATATCCAAGTCATCTCATCTTTCATGATGGAACAGGTTGGTGACTGATCATCAGATGGGAGGCTATGAACAAATTGTAACAGTCAAAATACTTAATGCATTCAAAAAAAAATTTATGACAGTACATTATGACTCTTTATAATCCAGCCGCGTGCGTGTGTGCTAGTCTGGCCCATCCAGTAATCCAGCATTTTTAGGTGGGTTTTCTTTTAGCTCCCCCCCCCCATAGAAGAGGAAAACATGCCATTGCATGCCATATGTTTATATTATTTAAATGGGGGTTCTTCAATTTACTTCCAGCAATTTTGGTAATCTGGCATACCCGGGTCTAATATGCACTGGATTAGCGAGAGTCTTTATGAACAACTGCGACAAGAGTCTATCAAGGTGTTTATGAACTACGACAAAAAAAAATTTACCATATCTCGAGCTGTAGACATTGTTTTTATAGATTATTTAAAAATATAGCGGGATAATCAGAGTAATATAAATAATCTGCTGGCTTTTGTGATAGTTTTTATATTTACATATTAAAAGAAGGTAAATTCTACATTTATAAATTTTTGTTTGTTTGGCAGATTAAAGAAAAGTTTCAATTTATTGAATTGAACACTGAATACTATTTTTATATTTAAATAACTCTTAAGTTGTGGCTATTGAACATAATTATAACTTTGGAAATTTTCTATATAAGCAAGTTTCCATGTGAGATGATAGATTTTTTGTTACACGAAGACTCAACTGTGTGCATATATGCTGATATGATATGCTATTCAACTGTGTAGTATATGCATTATAAACAAAATTTATTATGAGAGAATTTTGAAGGCCCAAATAAATGTAGTTATTTATATAACTTAGTTGACTTGACAGAAAAGTGTCTCTGTGCCAGTGATTATGAGAGCTTGTTTTGACCATTGGGTCAGATAAAAATAAATAAAGTTGTGAATTTATGTATTTTAGTGTTTTTATAATATCAGTCTAGATATTTTGTATAATAACTATAAATGTTGGTCTTTGTTCCTGTGTTTGCTTATATGCTGTGATTATGTTTCTGTAAAAATTTGTGCATATACTATATAATTATTCATCTATGTTTGTATGTGCTGTGTAGAAAATTGATTAATTTGGTTAAATTTTTGGTTCAAAAAAGGTATCTGAGTAGGTTATGTGTTTGAAAGTTTTTTCCTTTGCATTTTAATGCTTTATTAGTTTAGTCAACTCTCTTTTTTAATGTTTTTGAATGTTATATATTTGCTGGCATTATGCTTGGCTGATAGTTTTGGAATATGATGTATAGAAATGATATGTGATGTATTTTGGAATGAATTTATAGTTTTTTTCTTTGCGATGTTTTATTTTTAATAATTTAAATAAGGTTTTGTAAGGAAATGTAAATTCTGATGTTTGCAATGTTGTCACTATCATTATTGGTTAAATAAGGAATATTGAAGCAGAATATTAGGCATGTCTTACTTGCAAAGTGACCAAACATTTCATTAATGTGCCAAATGCTGTTACTTTGGTAAATGAAAAGCAGATTAAATTTCTGAAATTCAAGTGTCGTCAAAATATTTTGTGCAATTACTTTCATACTTGTTTTATGAATAATTTTTTTATTATTATTATTTTGGTAAATTTTAGAAATTTTCTGTAGATTTTTTCCAGCACTTGTATATTTTAAATTATTTTAATGATGACATAAACACATAGAAACATTTCAATGTAAAAAGCAGCAGAAGATTTGTTTTTTACAAATTTCGCAATTCACTTTTAAGTAGCCTATGTAAATCAGAGGTGTACAACCTTTTCAGTCTCAGTCTGCGAGCCATATATGAGAGACAGCTAGTGCTCTTGGGCCATAAACTGATGTACTTATCGTGTTTCAGGCATTGATTTTTTTTTAAGAACAACTTTTGTGAGTGAGTGGGTCTTTGTGGGCCTCAAGTTATGATATAAAGTGTAGAAGAAATGTTTACGAAATACCCCTGTTTAAATGTTATTACAACTGTTGTTGAGCTATAACTATCTATGCAATTTTGCTACTTAAAAAAATTTAACATTTTGAAATTTCTTAATTTCAAGTTTCAACAGAATATTAAAAAAATATATGTCACTGAATACCAAAACATTTTGCTTTTTTTTTACATTGATTTTTGATACGATTGCCATGTGAGAGCTTAAATGCAGAAATATCTAGTAATTTTTCAAGTTATGGGAAGGAATGTTCTTCATTGTTTAGTATTGCCTTTTCTGTTTCATATGCAAGCTGTATCATTTGTTAATATTATTAAGTGCATTTGCTACTTTTTTTTTAATGTACAATTGCATGTTAGTGGGGGTTTTTTTTTTTGAGAATATAATCAAAGATAATTTTTAATATCTTTGATGTGCCCTCTCTCTATTCTCGTTTGTGTATAAAAAATACCATATATACTTGTGTTTAAGTCAAGTTTTTTGTGAAAAAATTTGTTTCGAAATTGGGAGGGTCAGCTTGTGTGTGTGTGTGTGTGTGTGTACACACACGTGTTAGTGTTTTCAAACTTGACCCGTGATGTGGTTTTGTTGGTCTTTTGTCCTTTAGTGAGGAAGGGATGTCGGCTTATACAGGTGTTTTATACAGTAGTTACAAAAATGTTTATTTCACTTTTTTTGAGTTAGTGAGAAGATTCTAAATTAATTACACTTTTTGTACATTCAAATCGCCGGATTCTTCTATTATATTTGTTCATTTAAAATAAGGGACAAATTTTTTGGTAATTTTGTAATAAATTTTCTCAATTAGAGCAGCTTTTTTTTTTTTAGTACAGACCCTTTCAAAGACCTTGAAACTGGGTTTGTTACTTTATCAGACATGTAGTTAGAACATATTTTGCTAACTTATTCAAAATAAGATTTCATGAAATTATAGTGTCTTTCACTTATTGAAAAGAGTAGTTATTCTTGAACTTTTGAGAGCAACTTCTCGTTCTCTTCTCCCCTTCTCCCCCTGGAATTAAAAAAAAAATTAACTGTGCAATTATATGTTTGAATACACTTCACGCTGATACAGTTTGTACGTATACATTACTGTCATGATTAGGCTTTTATGAACTTAATAGGGCGAGTCATTTTTTTTCCATATGCTGAGTTGATTGTTTTGCCGGAGATACTCTTCAACGATACAAGCTATTTGGTTGAGAATTGTCATCTTGTAGGATGACATTTTCACTTATTGCACTGACATAAGGGTGTATATAAATATCCAGGATATCATCCCTGCAGACTCAAATGCTCAAAGCTCCATGTGAAAAGGCATGGAGGTCTTCATGTTCGAAAAAAATACCAGCCCAAACACAAATACTGCCTTTTCCAAATGAATCACCATCATAGATATTTGATTGATGATGGTAGGTTCCTGGTTCTCTCCATATTAAATGCCTTCTATTGCTATGCAAGCTAAACTTGATGGTAAATTATTGGTTCTCTTTGTATTAAACAATGCCTTCTATTGCTATGCAAGCTAAACTTGATGGTAAATTATTGGTTCTCTTTGTATTAAACAATGCCTTCTATTGCTATGCAAGCTAAACTTGGACTCATTCAAGAAAAAAAAACATCCATCCATTGACCTGCAGTTCAGTGATATGTAAATGTGCCCACTTAGTGTAATGTGCACACTTTGACCCAAGGGGGCCCTGCAACTAGGGTCAAAGATGTTTGATTAGCCAGTGAATATATGTTGTTTAAATTTTGTTGTTAAAGCTAAGCTGCACACAGAGAGAGAGAGTCACTCGGGGCCAAAGATGCTTCCATGCACTTGGGCTTTTTACAGCACAATCTGAATTTACCATTATTGTGTACAAACTTTGCTATAATATCATGCCTCTTAGGTAAAAAACATGTGTACAATAACAACGCGCAGGAACAAAAATAGATGGAGCATTGGTCTTTAAGATATCATCATAGCTCTTGCCTGTTTCTTTGTTGAACTTTGTGGATGCCGAATCTACAGTTATTATAGAAATCATTGCTGAAGTTTTTCGACCACAGAAAGACTCGAATTTGACTCTAATTTTGATCCTGACTGATCAGCTAATGGCACTCCAACAGTTTGCCTGACAAGTGATACCTAGACAGGGCCACCTTTACTTGACATGGGCCCTTTGTTCCATGAATAAATAATTTGTTATATTTTTATGGAATACAGTAAAACCTCTCTTTTGCAGATACCGGTGGGACAAAAAATTTGTCCTTAAGTAAAAGAGAGGTGACCGTTAATCAGGGGTTTAAAATGTATACACTTTTATTGTACAGAGGGGAAATTATAATTTGGCCATGAAAGAGGGTTGATCGCATCTGAAGGGTGTCCATTAAGAGGGGTTTTACTGTATTTATATTTTCATAGTTGAAGCATACCCACATTGTTTTATTATCACAAAAAAAAGTTTAATATTCTTTTATTACCCTGCCCCCTCAAAGTGCTGAGCTTTGTGCACACTCCCATAAGAGCTTTCTGTACCCAGAAGTCATTCTAATAAATTGGCTATTCCACATTTCTTATCTCACTATCGCAGCCACAATGTAATTCATTTTTTACTACCCTTATATTCGAAAAATTTTTGCAATATAAATTACACATGTTATAAGTAAAGAACAACCCATGTTTTTCAATGTGTTACATCTTGTTCATATACTATAATATCGCATATACTGTATATGTTGATCCAAGTTTGTTGAAAAATATGAATATAATTTGTTAACTTTTTATGATGTAACTGTTAGTGATTTTTGGATGTGTATATTAAAAAAGTTGATTCTTAAACTGTCTTCAGTATTTTTATTTCATTTCATTGCTCATGTACAGGGTGGTTATAACTAATGTTCCAATTTTAAAATTATTTGATTTTGAAATAACTATCCAGTTGTGGTCAGAGCGTTTTGGAATTTAGCATGAACACTCTCGTTACAACAAAATTTGTTGCAGGAAAAACAGAAAATTTGTTCAATTTTTCTGGTGGAAGGACTGTTGGTACTTTTTGCAAAGGGAAGTCACTCAAAACTAATAAATGTTTTAGAGAGACATAAAAAATGTTTAATTTTCTGTCCTTTGCATTCCGATACAAGTTGAGATTGCAAAATAGCATGTTCAACAATGTGTTTCAGTGTATATGCAGATGATATGTAGCGTGATGCTGGCTTTCAGTTATGATAAATTGGTGATGTTTTTATTGAACTCAACATTCTTAGATGTAACCAAAAATCACACATATTAATATCTAGCAATATCACAGAAAAATGGTGGATGAAAAATATCTGTAATGCAGCCTTTTAACTGATGTTACAATATGTGTTGAAGGTCCATTAATATATTAATGACACACACCGACTGATTGACTTATTCATCATCGCTGAGCCAAAACCACTGAAGCTATAAGTATGAAATTTAGGCAGTAGTTTTATTTCATGATATAAATCCTCTCTAAATAGGGGGTTTTCGGAATTTGACCGTCATAAGAGGGCTCAAAGTTGGATAGAGAAATTTGGTAAGTAGTTCCGTTTCATGATGCAAAGGCTCACTAAAAAGGGGTTTTTCAAAATTCCATCCCTAAAGGGGTCCAAAAGTTATATAGAGAATCATGCCGAGCCGAAACTGCTGAAGCTATAAATACAAAATTTGGTCAGTATTTTTATTTTGTAATGTAGATTCACTAAGAAGTGATTTTTAAAAATTCAACCTCCTAGGGAAGGGGGGGGGGGGGTTCAAAATTTATATGGAGCTATGGTAGTCCAGGTTTTTCATTATTTTTTTGCTCTGTCCTGAAAAATGCTTTCAGGATACCTGTTTGTCCCAGTTTTTGCCCAGGCAATGAAATAGAATTTTTTTTCAGTATTTTCCCATTTTAACTTTTAGCTACATTAGATATTATGCTAGGAATTTATTATTTTACTGGTTTTTTTTGCCACATTAATTTTATGTAGCCAAAGGACCCCAAATACATTTTCAGCCATTCTAGCTCCGTTTACATGCGCATTATTGGGATTTGAATGGGGGTGGAAACTGCTTGGCACTTTTTCCTTCTCTGCTTCATAATTCTGCAAAGATTGTTACAGCTGTTCTGAGTGTTGATCTTGAAAGTAAACTGATTAAACTGTATAATTTTTTTCCACACACACACATATACACACAGTACGAATGGAAAGCCTGAAAGAATTTTGTGAGTTCATGGATATAGAATTTCATTCATTACTGTTGCATACGAAAACAAGATGGTTGTATTTGTTCACTGCTGTAGAGAGAGTATTTGATTTGTATGACAGGCAAATTATATTTCCTCTTTGAAGATAAATCGTATAAAGCTCTTTTAATCTTATTTGAAAACCCTATAAGTGAGGCATATATATGTGTTTCGCAACCGCCGGGCCCTGATATCATTCATACTGGGCAGCGAGTGATTATCCGGTTAATTTTTACTGATTCTCATTTTCCGTTGGTTGCATGTTTGACCATGCCTTTGACTCACAAAAATGAATGAAACCGGGCTGCAGGCTTGAAAAGATTGAGAACCACTGATATATGTATAATGTGTGTGTGTGGTTTGTTCATCTTTGAAGTTTGACAAGTACAAATGCAAAACGACAGCAGTGAGAAAGATCACTAGATCAAGATTCTATAAAAAGTAAATGATAATATGTGTGTGTAAAGATGCTATAAAATTATAATTACTTTTGTGAAAAAATAAGTTTTTCAATGTTCTGTATAATAATAATATATAATAATGTTTGTTATATGGTGCGTTGTTTCTTATATAAGTAATCAGAATATTTCACACATACATACACATAAATTTTTTTCATTCGAAGTTGTAGGTAAGGAGGGAATAGAAAGTAGAAGAGGGCAATGCATTGAGTGAAAGCAATGTGTGAAGCTTGAGTGAAAGCTTGAAAAATGTGTGGATCCTAGTAAAAATATACTTATTAAAAATCGAAGAAAGCAAAAATTTCAACTAAGTGGGCCATAAGGTGGTTCAAAAGTTATATAGGGCAATCATGGCCGAGACGAAACAGCTGAAGCTGTCAATATGAAATTTGTGCAGTATTATATTTTATAATATAGATATCCTCTAAAATGGTATTTCTGCAGGGCCGTCATTTCAACATTTTCCGGGGGGGGGGGGCGAAGAACATGTACTCAATATATGTATACAGGGTGATTCAATACTCAACATACAAACTGTTAGGGGGAGGTAGAAAAATGTCGGGGGAACTGATGGTAATTCTATGCCTTTACCATAATCAGAAACATTTTTGCTTCTTGGGACAATGTGGGGGGAGGGGAAAGGGTCCCCCTTGAGAACGACCTCCTCATTGTTCCATTTATTGTATTTTTCATTCTCTTCTAATTTTATCATTTATAATTATGTGTATACAGCTGCCTTGGGTGCTATACTCTGGCTTTTGAAATGTTTTAATTTTGAATTTTTCAACACGTTTGGTTTTAAATTCAGTGCTTCTTTTAGAATGTATGTTATGTATATACACTGAAGAGCCAAAAAAACTGGTACACCTGCCTATTATCGTTTAGGGCCCCCGCGAGCACGCAGAAGTGCCGCAACACGACGTGGCATGGACTCGACTAATGTCTGAAGTAGTGCTGGAGGTAATTGACACCATGAATCCTGCAGGGCTGTCCATAAATCCGTAGGAGTAGGGGGGGGGTGGAGATCTCTTCTGAACAGCACGTTGCAAGACATCCCAGATATGTTCAATAATGTTCATGTCTGGGGATTTTGGTGGCCAGCGGAAGTGTCTAAAGTCAGAAGAGTACTCCTGGAGCCACTTTGTAGCAATTCTGGCCGTGTGGGGTGTCGCATTGTCCTGCTGAAATTGCCCAAGTCCGTCGGAATGCACAATGGACATGAATGGGTGCAGGTGATCAGACAGGATGCTTATGTACCTGTCAGAGTCGTATCTAGACGTATCAGGGGTTCCATATCACGCCAACTGCACACGCCCCATACCATCACAGAGCCTCCACCAGTTTGAACAGTCCCCTGTTGACATGTAGGGTCCATGGATTCATGAGGTTGTCTCCATACCCGTACACGTCCATCAGCTCGAAGCAATTGGAACCGAGACTCGTCTGACCAGACAACGTGTTTCCAGTCCTCAATAGTCCAATGTCGGTGTTGTCGCGCCCAGGCGAGGCGTAAAGCTTTGTGTCGTGCAGTCATCAAGGGTACACGAGTGGGCCTTCGGCTCCGAAAGCCCATATCGATGATGTTTCGTTGAATGGTTCGCACGCTGACACTTGTTGATGGCCCAGCATTGAAATCTGCAGCAATTTGCGGAAGGGTTGCACGCATAGGCGGAGATTTGACTTGGAAGTCTGGGGGGGGGGCACGATGATGATGATGTCAATTCATATATACATTTATACGTTAGATCAGTCGACTCCACGTTTGACTCTGTGGGGGGGGGGGGCAATGCCCCGCCGGGGGTATCTCCGTGCCAATGTGCCCCCCCTCCCGTGGGTTGCACGTCTGTCACGTTTAATGATTCTCGTCAGTCGTCGTTGGTCCCGTTCTTGCATGATCTTTTTCCGGCCGCAGCGATGTCGTAGATTTAATTTTTTACCGTATTCCCGATATTCACGGTACACTCGTGAAATAGTCGTACGTGAAAATCCAAATTTCATCGCTACCTCGGAGATGCTATGTTCCATTTTAAACACACTTATGTGGAGGTGTCATTTAATATTGTGCTTTTAATGTATATTTTTCGTGTCTCTTTCTAGTTTTTTTCAATTTTTGTATTTTCTCACATATATTTGCCCTTTTTTTTAATAACAACGGGATTTTCACGTATTCCCAAGGGATCAGCATGACCCGCCCAGGGAATTTGTTAGTGTCAGGTTAATAGACATCCATGCCCGAACCGGGATTAGAACCCAGACCTGCACAGTTCCCTAACCACTCGACTGCCAGGGGGCGGAAGATTTTCCGACTTCCAAAGCTTGTTTTTGCAAAAATGTCGGGGGAACTGATGGTAATTCTATACCTTTACCATAATCAGAAACATTTTTGCTTCTTGGGACAATGTGGGGGGGGGGGGGTCCCCCCTGAGAACGACCTCCGGTGGTAAGCCATTGCATTTATTAGCAACCCTATTAGAGAAAAACTCCCTGCGACAAACAACTTGGAGTTGTTCCCTCGTCAAAGCAGTTGATTGACGGTGTATAAATAACTCATGGTCCATCTTATCCATCCTGTTGAAAATTTTAAACACTTTGATTATATTCAATTTAATTCAATTTTATTCATCACATCATAAAATTTAAATTGGCAAAACGAAGAAAATCGTTGGTGGACACGATTATTATTGAGTTAATTTTCAGACACGAATAGTAAATATTAATAATAAACTAATCACAATTAAAAAAAAACAAATAAATAAATAAGTAACAAACAAATCAATGAAAAAACGCAAGACAGAGAGAGAAATTATCT
Organism: Pholcus phalangioides; assembly: GCF_987345545.1. Classification (NCBI taxonomy): domain Eukaryota; kingdom Metazoa; phylum Arthropoda; class Arachnida; order Araneae; family Pholcidae; genus Pholcus; species Pholcus phalangioides. Next base: position 16,219,231 of record NW_028301604.1, read on the forward strand.
AATGAATATGACATACACACACACACACACACATATAAGCAGACACAAAATATTACATTGATTTGAATTAAGATTAGTGATTTGTTTTATTAATTCCCCTCAACATCCGCGTTTCCCCAATGTAAACATATTCAAGAAATCAAGTCTTTCTTCATAGCTCAAGCTTTCTGTGCCAATAAGAGCACGCATCAGGGCCGTCTTAAGAGCATCATGGGCCCCCGGGCCAAGTGATTTTTCTGAGGCCCTATCGGGCAAATTCTCGAAAATTTCAACCAGATCTCATTTTTGTGAGATCCCTTTTCTCTTGAGACCTCCAAGCAGTGCCCGTGTGGGCCCATGCCTTAAGACGGCACTGCTCTGTACCTCCTCAACCAAATCTTCGTCCCTCTATAGGTATGATCTCCAAAACCTTACGGCATACTCCAGTCCAGAATGAACTACGCTTCGGAAAAGTGGAAGAATGACTAGGAGAACGTAAAGAGGCCTTTTTAAGAATGAACCCCCCTCCAAGCATTATATTCGATTTTTTGACTACCACTGAACAATGTTCGGAGAACCTAAGCCGCTCTTAAGTGCGAATTCCCAAATCGGTGACCATAGCTGCCCGGAATAGTAATACCATCATTCAATTCGTAAGTAAAGGGTAGGTTGTTCGAATCAAAATGAGTGCCCATGCACTTATCAACACTGATGATCATGCTCCATTCATTAGCTCAGGGGTTTCCAAACTGTGCGCCTCCAACCTTTGTCAGGGTCACCGCTCCGCGTAGCCCCTGAGCAAGGTTTTTCGAAAATATTCTTTGTTAAACAGCTCTGGGGAGCCGGAGGAGCTCGCGGATTAACATCGAATAGGGGAAAAGGTCGCTGCGATTGGAAAAAGTTTGGGAACCTCTGTATTCTGCAATTAGCCCATGTTGCAATCATTTTCGAGTTCGTGTCTCTCTATATCATCTCTATTCATCTCTCTATATCGCTTGGTTTCCCGACTACCCCATTAGGTTCACGTCATCTGCGAATTTGCTAACAATCCCACCGATACCCTGATGGAGTTTATCGATAAAAAGGGAAAAAAGTATTGGCTCAAAATGGAGTCCTTGAGGGACTTCATAACCCGTTGTGACCTATCTCTTAACCATGATTCTATCCAATTCACTAGTTGCCCCCACTCCCAATATCATGTAAAATCTTCAAGAGTTTGCCATTTTAGAAGAGAAGAATGCGAGTCTTGCAACGATAGAGCCATTGCGTACAGAAATTGAAGTTGAGTAATTTTATATCAGGAGGATGAGGGGAGTTTCATTTCTGAGATTTTTCATCCTGCTTTGCAAGCAATAGAAATCACCTTCACTGATTCGTTTTTTGTTGTGAGGGCATGATGTATAACTATATGCAGACCAAATTTCTCCAAGGAAAAATACGTAAAATTTGTAGAGGATATGGGGCATCACTAACTGTTAATGTTAAAAAGTTACCGATTAAATGGATACGTCGCCTGCGGGCTATTCAAATTCTACTTCACAGCACACCAACTCCGGTCATATATCGCCATACGTCAATTTCCAACCAGTGGAGTTGGGTGGGAAATGAAAGTTCCATCTATCGGTGGTTGCCCAGGCTCGGTAGGAAAGAGCTTGCTTCGAACCCATGGATCCTGATGGTAACCTTCATAGTGGAAGACGAGCATCTTACCACTCGGGCGCCTATTCAAATTCTGTCGCCGTTCCCTCTTTCTAATTTATAGTTCTCGACGACCAATTACTAGAATTTGCCGCCCCTCTGAATTTTCAGACCTGGGCTATATAGCCTGCTTAGTCTACTGCAGATCGTAATAAATTAAAATTTATTTCACGAACAAAATATTGAACATGACAAATATATGAGATAGATGTACAAAAATATATTTATCGTCATAATAATCGTAATGCAATTTATAAGTTATAAAAATTCTCTTCATTAACGATTTTAGTGAATATTACAAATGCAAGTCACTGGCGTCGTTGAAAAAGGGAGGAAAACAGGACATTTCTATGAAAAAGTTGAGACGGCAGAGAGAAAATACGTGAATTTTCCATAAAATACTGGTCATATGATCGCCTTACGTATAATGGCATAAGACATAGGTGCATACCGAAATATCGTACATTCAAAGCCTCCTAGACAGAGACTAGACATAGTAGTATATACAGGGTGATCAGCGAATAAGCCCTTATTTCAAAATTAAATATCTCTACAACAAAGATCAATAGAATTATGCGGTAAACGGTACGTTTATTAGCAAAACTGTAAGAATGTTGTACAGAAATTTCGAAAATTTAGTTTTTTTTTTAAATTTTTAAAAATTAAAAAAAAAAACGAGATTTTGAGGTTCCGAAAATCCTCATTTGTGTGAAGAGAAACCACTGCATTCGCCTAAAGTTACATACCGCATGGGCTGCGGTATGCGCCATGTGTGCTGACAAATTGTTCCAAAATTGTAACGTAACGTTCAGTAGTAATCGTTTCTCGCACGAAGAAGGGGCCGATAATGCCTCTGGCGCATACCGCAGCCCATGCAGTAACTTTAGGCGAATGCAGTGGTTTCTCTTCACACAAATGAGGATTTTCGGAACCCCAAAATCTCCAGTTTTGTTTTTTTTTTTTAAATTTAAAAAAATTAAAAAAAAAACTAAATTTTCGAAATTTCTGTACAGCATTTTTACAGTTTTGCTAATAAACGTACCGTTTACCGCATAATTCTATTGATCTTTGTTGTAGAGATATTTAATTTTGAAATAAGGGCTTATTCGCTGATCACCCTGTAAGAGGCCTTGGTGCATACAGAAAGTGCATCTTTATTCGGTAATGCCAGTGTGTATTGCCACGCCATCTATTGGTTAGTTTTGCTGTGCTTTATTTCTTTCTTCATCGAATAAAGTTATACCCTGCAGGAATTTCCGCGCAAAATTTCGAAGCATTATGACCAGTGGGTTCGTATTTCCAAGGGGGATAAAAATTGCTAAGAAGCCGAGATGGCTCTTACTACCAATTGCATTTTTTTTGTTTTAAACATTAGTTGTAAGGATTTGATTCAGAATTTGATGAAATAATAATAAATGAGAGAAAAAGACATAAAAAAACCAAGAGAAAACAAAAAGAAAGAAAAAAAAATAGAAAATGACGAAATATACAAAAACACTTAGTGGTGACAATGGCGGTGCAGCACCAATAGTAATTGGAAAGAAATTGGTTCCTATACAGTTACTGTAAAAGTGATTTATCGGTGATTATGCAAAATCACGAATCGTCTCAATAAAGAAGTTTGATTAAATCTAACTACATTTATTCACTACTTTTACCGTCGATTATGCATAATTTCCAAATAAAGTTGAAAAGTTTGATAAATATGGAAAAATTTATAACCTTCAATTAGTTATTTTTACTCGTACATGATACTGCACACATAAATTTTGCAATAAAATAAAATTAAAATAAGCGTGAAGATATAAAAACATTCATAACAATATTATCGTATTACGTAATTTACCTATTTTTTTATTTGACAGTGATAATTTTGTCTCTTTTATGTTGTATCTGTGTATTTTTTTTAATGTTTCTGTTCATGTCGTATGCTTTATATATTTTATTCGTTAATTATCAAGTAAATTTTCAATTATCCGTACAGGCATCACAGCCTCTGGATGATAAATATGTTTTTTTTAAACTAATCTAAATCTCTTTATGTTGGAAATGAATAAATTTGATTTGATTTGACAATATTATCAGTCTTGTAATGTTGGCTTTCTTCACACGTATCAACAAACAAAACCAACACATCATCATTCGAATTCACCATCCTGGACTATAGTTATGTACAGTTAATTAAGTAATTAATTGACGATTTATAATGTTTACCAACACGAGCTTGTGATTAAACATAATCTTAGTTGAATATGATAAATTATCGGTTTATGACCAAAAATTAATACTATCAAGAGTGAAATACATTAAAGCCCAATTCCGCGAGACCGGGGATCAGAATAGTGTCCTTAACGGCAGGTGTTCGTTAAACGGGAGTGTACGATAGAGAAGGTTTCATTGTATACAGGGTGTTTTATGAAGTGTACATTTTTACTGTCGATTTTAAGTTTAAATAAAATATGAAAAATGATCAGCAAAATTTATACATTGTGTGTGTGTGTGGCAGTAACGCCTCCTTTGAAATAGTTTAGATTTAGAGGGATAAAAAAAAATAAAATTTTCACATGTTCCCAAGCAAAAAGAACTCAATTAGTAAAATTTATGTCTCTTTCTCTACTTGGCTGAAATAAATTTAAGCCGTAACATTTGAATGAAAATTCATTGAGATATCCAATGATAGAAATACTCGAAATCTCAAAAACCTTCAAAACTTGGTTATTTTAGCACGTAAAAAATTTCAAAGGACATTAAATGCAACCATTGATATCTCGGCGAATTTATATCCAAATGTGACGAGGTAAGTTTTCTTCATTAGTTTCTTTTTAATTTGTAAAACAAACACAAAATACATTTCAAAGACAAAACATAAACCACATAAAAAAGGACAAGACATGAACCCATAATAATCATATTGGGCCCCAAGGGACACAACGTCCTTCCAGGCAGCCCTATGGATTAAATTTTTATATTTTGCTACCATTTCTCCCAAGAACCGTAGGTTATGTTAATAAATGTAATAAGATATGAATATTTCAAAAAGTTATGCACTGTAAAAATTTCAATTATTAGATCTGAAATTGTTGAATTACGATATATTTCTTATACAAAAAATGAGTCTAAGTAATAAATAAACCTTTTCGTTTAAAAATGCTATTCATATACACACGTACATACACATATGAATACGTATATTCCCACTGAGGTACATATACGTATTTCTTTTCTTTTTTTTTTTTGTGACATGACATCGTGAAAAAATGTCTGATTTGTTTTAGCTGAAATTTTCCGAATATTTCCCATTCATATCATTACTTACACTGTATTCTATGAAAACAGTCTTAAAACATATTTTCATAATTTTGTACGCTTTTTGCATACATGAAAGCATCATATTCATTGCTGCGATTATGAGCTGTCGACTGAAATGAATTCATTATTTTTGGAGCAGTGAACGAGAAAAATTTATGAAAAAGGTGTTTATTTGTTTTTGGGACTTCAAATTCATGTTTGATTCTTGCTATTGTTCTGTTTGTTTTCCGCTGTAACCAATTGTTGTTTTTCAACCATAGGCGGAGATAGACTTGGAAGTCTGGGGGAGGGGGCAAGGTCATTATTGCTGAGGGGGGCACGATGATGATGATGTCAATTCATATATACATTTATACATTAGATCAGTCGACTCCACCTTTGACGCTGGGGGGGGGGGGCAATGCCCCGCCGGGGGTATCTCCGCGCCCATGTTTTCAACACAGAATTTATAAGTCTGTGAATGTATAGCTGTCTTATTTCCAGTATATGATAATTTATATTGTTATCGTATGTATTACATGTTTGTATTATTGATGTTCTTGCTTTGTTGTACGTGTTATTTAATTTTTTAACATTGGTTAGGCAAGCCTCACCCCAGGCACATAATCCGTAGGTTATAATTGAATAAATCCATGCATAAAAAATGTCCTTTAAGAAATCTCCATCTATTAAATATTTCAATTTATAACCATAACTATATATATATATATATATACGTATATATATATATATATATATATATATATATAAAATCGGATTTTATTAGTTAATTTATCACATTGCAAGTTCCATTTTAAGTCGTCCTGTATAATAACTCCTAAATATTCATATTGGTGTACTCTTTGTATTTCATGACAATTGCAGTTCCGTTGTGTTTGTTGGTGGCAAGTGTGCATTTTAACTGTGTATTAAAGTTTGGAGAGAATCTTCGACACAAAGAATTCTTGAAACGCGAGAGAGTAATGTCGTAACATTTTTCGAACTGATCGAATAGCGATTTCTGAAAATGATAACGCAGTATAAATCATAGTCGACATAGTGCGATTCGGTTATCATGCGTCAAATTAGAGAGGTTTTCCCCCATTGAATTCAGCATTGTACCAACCATTGGAATAATAAATGTCGAGTTATTTGCGTGCGAGTTATCGAGGTTGCACTGTGCATCAATTATAATCAATACGACGACAACTTTTGAAAAGGAAGCTTTTTATTCATTGAAAAAATCCTTATCCGACTTCTTTATATACACTCTACAGGGTAATTCTAAATTCATGGGACAAAATTTAAGAGGTGATATAAGACTGACTCCTAAACAAACATTTTTGGTCATAGAATGTACGGCCGAATTGCAATAGCAAAGGCGGTAGAGGGTGTTGCCAGAGAGTGTACAGCCCTTTACCAAAAGCAAATATCACATTTTTCTGACGGATTTGCTGCAATAAGTGCAATCAACCATTCGAAGGTGCAGTATATTGTAATGTGGTGTAATGTGGCAAGTCTTTTCATGGTGCAACCTGGGTAACGCAAATTCTACCACAAGTCACTTGCACCAATAAAAACAAACTCCAATCCAATTCAAAGGTGAATGCACCTACAAATGGTTGATTTCACTTATTGCAGCAAATCCGTCAGAAAAATATGATATTTGCTTTTGATGAAGTACTCTTTTGCACTCTCTAAAAACACCCTCTATCACCTCAGTTATTGCGATTCGACCGCGCATTTTATGATTAAAAAATGCTTGTTTAGGTGTCTCATATCACCTCTTAAAGCTTGTCCCATGAATTTAGAATCACCCTGTATGCAGAACTTCCATTTCTTTTCTTTGAAATCTTTTATATCTTACTTGGATATTATCATTCTTCCCATAGTTATCTTCAAGTAAGCGAAGAAAACAAAACTCCAATCAACAAATCATTTGATGAAATATAATTTGAGTGCGTATTGAAAAAAGTTTTATTTTTCTTCTCCCGAACACTAAAGAAATCATTAATATATAGCGCAGTGAAATAAATTATGGTTTGGAGAAGCTGCTAGAAAAAACCATTGAAGCCATAAATTAAGGTTGTTTGTTTAGCTCTCCAAAAATTAGGGAGTGCAGGGCTCTAGAATTAAATGTATTTATTAGTAGTAAGTAGAAGAGGAGGAAGATCAGAAAAAGGCTATGTGCACATTATGAGTCTAGGAGAGAAAAAGATGATGTCCCTATATATATGTATTGTAATTAGGAGTAAGGTTTATGATCTTTTATTAGGACGTCCTGGCTCGGTTCTCACGAGTGCACGAGCGGATGCACAAAGAGCGCGATCCCTGGTTAGTCAGCATCCTGTCGTTATGCTCTTTGTCACCGATGGTTGGTCATGTGACGCACGCGGGATCAAGAAGCTATGGTCCACGTTGTTTTAGATCACCGATCTGTTTTGAGAAATCGTGGCCTTGAAGAATTTCACTTTCTTCCGACATCTCTCATCAAGTACAAACTGGGAATTACTCGACTTCACCAACAGAGTCAAACTTTATTTAAGAAATAAGTTTTGTCATATCTGTGTTTGGTACAGTTTGTTGAAGTGCATGTTTTCATTTTTTTTTAACATTTACGATGAATAATATGGATATACTATCGGGATATGCTGATAAAAGAACACCTGAGAGGCAGAGCAAGGATGAAATAATTTCCCGTGGATACATATATGTTAACATCATGACCATTACATTAATAAGCATTGTCAAAGTTTGTTGATCTTCATTTTTGTCCAAAAAAAAAAGTGCGGTGCGAGTTCCGATTAAGTGACAGTTTGGATTGTGAACCAAATAAGGACGTACAAAAGCACGTGCAAGGTTTTGTAAGTATCTGGTGTCTTTTTCAACATTCGCCTTAGTTAAATTATAATTTAAAATATAAAAAATAACAGCCCTCTGTATAACAAATACAGATATCACATATTTTTATAAGAAAATATATAAGCTGCTTGAAATAAAAAATTCACATTAGTTTTAAAGAGAGACGTTCGAAAGATAAGCACTTTTGTAGGAAAATAATGGGAACAACCATGGGATTCTTGAGCCAAATCAAAGAAAATGAAGATAAATGCCAATACATTAATAGATAATTTAAATAAGGCCGGGATTACTATAAAAGTTTTAGAAAAGTTCTTTTATAAAACTTCAAAAGCAACAAATAAGTGCATCTGTTACATTCGAGCGAATGTGACCGATGGTGTTTTTTCAAGTTTTGTAAAAGGTCTTTTATCAAACTTTTACAGTGTAATCCCGGCCTCAGGCGACGTATACCTTTTTTCACCTACACAAAATCAATCTGTCAATCCAAATTGCAAACTGCTGCTGCTCTGCGTAATGGCTTTTGCGATAAATTCTCGTTGTCCAAAAATCATTTCTCAGAAATGTATTCTCTATTTAAAATTAAAAGTGCACCATATGATCATTTTATGCACGTGGTCCCTCTTAATCATGTTTTGAAGAGATGTTTCAGATTGAAAATATTTATTAAAAATTATATAAATAACTGTCTCTTCTAGAGCAAGAGGTCTTCAATATTTTTTCAGTAGCGAGCACTGCCTGTACCCATCATCTAAAGAAGAGCACCCTTACGCAAGTTTGACATACGAATGCATGAAATGACGATGATTTCAATCCTTGAATGCAATTACTCCAAGATGTTTGATCGGAACGTTGATCTAGCGCTCGCGAGCACGAAATCGGACACGAGCATTGAGCACTCTGGGTACTTCAGGGGAGCACCGTGGTGCTCGCGAGCAACGGGTCGAAGATGCCTGTTTTAGAGGAAGGTTGACAGAGAGAGAGAGATTTTTTTTCTATGCTGGACATCAATCCCATTTTCAATTTTTTAATGCTATTTTTTGCAAAACAATTCAAAAAGTTGGAAGGAGGAGAAAGTGTTTAGGCCACCAAAAATTCCGACTTTAATTTCTAGATTTGCATGTATAGTGTCTCAACATACTGTAAATATACCATACTGCGTACTATGAAATATGCAAAATTAAAGTCCGAAATATATGATACTGTAAAAAAATATTTGGTTCATAAAATGGTACAAATTCAGCATGACACAAATCTTTTTTAAAAAGATGTAGATGTACCATAGACGTTTTCTGGGGCAAAGACGATCCCCCACCTCCGTTCAGTGAAAATTTTTTATTATTGGTATAGGTGTCTGCAAATAATGTATTTTCAAAATTTTAATAGTCTTCTCTAACCACTTTAATAGTCTTCTGTAATCCCAACCAATGGCCTATTGGTTACATTCGCTCGAATGTAACCGATACGCTTATTAGTTGCATTTTCCCAGTTTTATAAAAGCACTTTTATCAAATTTCTATAGCGTAATGTCGGCCTAAGATTGAAATTTTACTAATTTTTAATTCTATAAGTATAATGTAAAAGTACAAATACAAAGGTCACAGACAGATAGAATGCCTAACGAGGTGGTTGAAAAAGATACCCATAAAAAATACGGATGTCGAACATATATCTATTCTAAACTATATAAAAAATACAGTAACCCAACAAGAGCAATAAAAAACAAATAATTATGATAAAATATAAATATACTGCCGATAAAAAATTATGATTGTCTCATCTAAGTATGGATGGCCTCTCGATTTATCCTAACATGTTCATCGTATTGCGTGTCGATTGTGATAGAATTCATGACCCCCGGAGGTAAGCTATTTCATTTATTGACAAACCCTATTAGAGGAAAAACTCCCTGCAACACCACAACCTAGAATTATCCCTTACCAATCCATGCGGGTGTCCCTTGTCGAAGTAGTTGACTCACGATGTATTAATAACTCGCCGTCCATTTTAACCGTCCCGTTGAAAATTTTATACACTTCAATCATATCCCCGACATCTGCGCTCTTCCAATGTAAACATTTTGAAAAAATCAAGTCTCTCTTCATAGCTTAAGCTACGTTTGCCATCAAGAGCACGTGTGGAGTACCCCTCGACCAAGTCTACTCTGTCCCTCTGTAAGTATGGTCTCCAAAACCTGACGTCATGCTCCAATCCAGGACGAACCAAGTCCAGGAAAAGTGGGAGTATTCGATTCGATTTTGTGATCACCTCTGAATAATGTTCAGAAAACCTAAGCCGCTATTTTTATTATAATAAAAATGTAAATTATAAGGGTTTTCTACTTTGAGTGTTTCTTAAGCTGAACTCTAAAAAAGTTTTAATTTTTTTTATTCACTTTAATTTTTTCGCAGTGACAGATTGTTTTTAATAGAAGATGTCAAAGTTTTAAAGATTTTGTTTAGCAGTCTAATTAGTTGAATGCTGAGATTCGATTCATACTACAGTTGTACCTCTCGATAACGGTCACCCATGGGACGAAAAATTTTGTTCGCTAATGGGGAAGTACGATACACAGTGTAACCTCGTTTATACGACTTTCACATTTATACATCGTTTGGCTTCGGTCGCAATTGGTTTCTATCTATTTTAAAATCTATATGTTACTGCAAAAGTGACGCACACTGGTGGTTATGCACAATCACCAATTGTCTCGCCAATGCATAAGTTTAAAAGTTTTATAAATATGGAAAAAGGTGCAATCTTTATTCTCTTCATTAAACTAATTACTTATTTTTTACAGTACATGATACACGAACTACATGTATTTTGCAAAAAAAATTAAATTAAATTAAAATACAGTAATTGTGAAGCTAAAAAAAACCGTTATCGGTCTTGAAATGTTGGCTTGCTTCACATGTATCAACATGTGCAAACAAAAACTAACATTACCATACGTATTCACTATCCTGGATCATAGTTATGTTCAGTTAATTAAGCAATTAATTGATGATTTATCATATTCATATCACATCAGTCAATATTTGATAATTTTTGTCACACCACGGTCATTTTCTGCACACGAGGGCTACTTAGACTGGGACCTACAATTTATTGCTAATTCTGAAAGGGAGCCTTTTTTACACTCACCGAGAGGTTGGTGTGCTAACCCAGGCCCGTCAGGGGGGGGGGGCGTTGTTCCCTCCCCTGGCTTTTGAAAATACACTAAAAATGGTATATATATATGTATACAAATACATATATATATATAAATACATTGAGTACATGTTCTTTGCCCCCCCCCCCCGAAAAAAGTTGAAATGACGGCCCTGCGCTAACCCCCCGATGCGAGACTCCCTGCGGTAGCAATCTTTTTCTGCGGTCATGTCGCCGTTTCTGTTGTACCCTTGTGTCACGAAAGTTTACCGAGAAGGACGAACCGGGTATCGAACTCGCGACACCTCTAAACATCCTTTGGTACTTTAGGCGAGCATCTTATCGACCGGGCTACCGCACCCTATCGGTCAATAATTTTTATTTTTTTCGGTCAATAGTTTATTTTTTTCGGTCAATATTTTTTGTTGGAAGTCGTCTTAACTAAGTTAAATTTTTTCTAAGTTATTTCTACGGTGAAGCGGAGAAAAACTAGAGTTTGCCTGATTTTATTGTACGCTGTTGGGAATGTCCGCTAACGGGGAGGGAAATACATTAAAGCTCTATTCCACGGGACCGGGGTCAGAAAAGTGTTCGCTAACGGGAGGTGTCCATTAACGGGGAGTGTCCGTTAGGAGAAGTTTCACTATTTTTCTTTCCGGCTTTCGTAAGAAGACTCTGGATTCCGTACCAGAAAGAACTGAAACTAACGTGTTCCGTCCAATTCAGATATTCTTCATTCTTGTTGAAAGCCGTGCCAAATTCTCTGACTAAACTTCCTTAATCTTTCTTTAAAAATTGATGGTATTTCCTGTTTAATTTTGGAGTTACAATTTTTTTTATTACTTTCCCGTTTCAATTTCGAAGCATCTAAAACTAAGAGAAACATACAATTTTATCACTGAGTACATGGAATAGTGGGATCGCACTCGAGAAGTTGTAACGACACGCACGTGCGTGTCATTATCCCATTATAAGATGAGCCTATTCAAACGATCACGCATGTTCTGAAAATTATGTCGTGTAACTATAAAACTTCATCACACCGAAAGAGAAGAAGGTTTTCATCCCATACCCCCAATGACCAAAATTGAGAATCTTTATCCAATTTGACATTTTGCTCAGTATATCAGCAGCTCAAATTTTATAAGATGTTTTTTATAGTTACGTTTTTCGTTAAAATTACATAGAGGGCCGTATTAAGAGGGGGCCTTGGGCAAAGTGATTTTTTTGAGGCTCCTATCTGGATAGAAATGATAGTGCAAAAATTTACACGCCAACTCTCGAAAATTTTAACCAGATCTCATTCTTACGAGCCCCTTCCTGCTCTTGAGGCATTGTGGTTTTCTTTTCTTCTCCATACGAATATATCGTATCCCCCCCATCTCCAGTTTTCAAGCTGATTCTTGACTCTTCATTGTTAAGATAGTTGTGACATCTTCCAGTCATCCATTTTCCAGATGACATGATTTTTTACGCCATTGTAATCGAGACATTGTCTACTGGAAATTTGAAGGAGGTTTAGGTTTTTATTTGCAGTACCTACTAAATCCAGGGCCGTAACCAGGATTTTTGCCACCCCCACAACTTTAAAATTCGATAACTTTACAACGGTGTTCTTTGTTCCCACCTAAAACTGCCGCCCCCTAAATTTTGCCGCTCGGGATAGTTGCCCCACTCTCGCCTCCCTTTAGTTCTGGTCCTGCCTAAATGTCTCTTCTCGTGAAAGATTGCTTAAAGTACGGTTGCAGACACGAACGTTGTACTTTGCTCATGGAGAGAGACAGCATTCAGTTATTTGGGGTCGGCATGATGATTCTCCTACATATAAGTGCAATGACTTTTCTATCATCTCTCCTGGTGGTTCCAGGTGTGCGACGAGCCGGAGGCGAATTCTTACCGCCAGTCCTCTGATATTTTCCCCCAAAGATAGCTCAATGATAATGATAAAAACCCCATTGCATTAATTTTTTATACATTATCTGATTACCCTGCAAATGCGCAAACATTATTTCATTTACATATATTTCGAGCCAATATATTTTTTAAAACACTGATCTAACATATATATATATATATATATACAGTATTTCCCATTCAAAGTATTTATTGGTGAACAAACACTTTTTCTCCGGGTGTTGCCAGCTCAAATCAATTTTCAAGGTCGAAATGAATTTTTTTAAATTCATCAATTTATGTGATGAAATATTTATGATCTTATCTATTTAAGATTTTTTTTTTCATTTATTCCTTATTTAGAATAACTGTTTTCACTAAAATTCCCACTTGGAGAAAAAAAAAGAATTATTTTTATTTTAGTTTTTGTGTTTTAAACTTAGGATTCGAATGTTTTTGTGGATGATAAAACACTTTCTGCCAGGGTAGTATAACACCTTGCTTTTATTTTATTCACATTCTTACAGTATTTTTGAGTGAATTCCGCTACATCAGAATCCCAGTCGTGATTTTCTTCTATTATGTGGTTTTTTGTAACATACTATACTTGCGATATGCTTTCGTGATTTCATTGAAAAGCAATACAATAGAATATACCGTATTTTTAAAATAAAATATGCAACATGTTCTTAAATTTCATTTGATGATTCAACATTTTACATGTTGCTGGGCGGGGACATCTCTCTCAAGAATCTTTCTACACTTTTCGCCCCATAGAAGTCCTTCATCCGTATCATTCTGAGTAAAAATGAACTCATACATACATTTCCACTTTTAAATCAATTAAAGGTACTCCCTCAACAACATTTGTATGTTTATAAATGTTTAAAAATGCTTTATAAAAGTTTTAGCTCAAGTTACGTAAATCTGGAATACAATATGGACGTCATACTATACAGGTACCAAAGCCAAATAAAACACTTTTCCAATTTTTTTCCCTTTATTTAGCTCCTAAAGTATTCAATTTATTTCCGCAGTTGATAATTAAACAATCTTCATGTACATCTTTTCTTATAGATTTAAAATCACGGTTGTTAACTCAAGAAAATTTAAATTATCTACACTCATGTCCATAAATTAGGGATAATTCAGAATCACACGGAAATCGAAATCTAAAGTAGAAATTTCACCTGTAGAATTATCACACACATCTGCAAGAATGATATGCAAATTTCAGGAAGCCACCAGATGATGTCGATAGTACGTCACAATGACGAGAGTGTAAGAGGGGGGTATATAAGGAATGGTGGCAAAGAAGTGAAATTGTTCACGAGAGTTCTGTAAGGCGCTCAGTGCCATAAGCGAATAGTTATGACACAGATGACGCATGTGGATGATTTTTTACGTGGTAGAATTATCGGCCCCCTGGAATGTGGGCGTACTCAGATGTAAGTATCCGAGGAACTTGGAATTGCCCAGAGTGTCATCTCTAGGCTTTGGCAACGATTCCAAGATAACGAAAATGTCAGTAGACGTTACACTACAGGTCGCTCCCGAGTTACAACGCCGAATGAAGACCGATATTTGGCAGTAACTGCCAAAAGAAGCAGACGGAGCACAGCATCCGACCTGTCTCGTCAGTTATCTACAGCCACGGGTACCACAGTTTCAAGGCAAACCGCGTACAGACGTTTGGGAGATATTGGTCTATATGCTCGCAGGCCTGTCAGATGTGTTCCGCTCACGGCAACTTACTGTCGGCAGCGATTAGCCTGGAGTAGAGAACATGCAATGTGGACATCGTCACAGTGGGCTTGTGTGATGTTTTCCGACGAGTCCCCAGGTTTAGCTTGCAGTCTGATTCACGTCGGACTTTCATATGGAGAACGCCAGGTACCCGTTACCACCAAGACAACATCATTGAACGACACCGTTACGGTGGTGCAGCATTGCTCGTTTGGGGTGGAATTATACTGGGTTCCAGAACAGATCTGCATGTTCAAACCGGAACCATGAAAGCCCAAATTTATCGGGACATCATTCTGGAACAACATGTACGTTTGTTTAGGGGTGCCATGGGCGCAGAATGTGTGTTTATGGATGACAACGCCCGTCCTCACCGAGCAAACATCGTAAACGAATGCCTTGAATCTGAGAATATAACCCGTATGGAATGTGTAGCATTCTCACCTGACTTGAATCCGATAGAGCATGTGTGGGACATGCTTGGCCGACGAGTTGCAGCCCGTCAACCACCTCCTACATGTGTACCGGAACTTCGGAGAGCATTGCTTGCTGAGTGGAGTGATCTTCCCCAAGATCAGATCGATAATTTGATACTCAGCATGCCTAGGCGTTGTACGGACTGTATTTCATCGCATGGGAGACATACAATGTATTAACCATCATACCAATCATGTAATAGTAAGTTTTTGTAAAGGAGATATTTTTTACAATTGCTCCAGGGAGCAAAAATCGTAGTTTTTATGAATGGTATCATACATACACCATCGTTTTTGTTCTTTATCTTTTGTTTAATAAATAGGCTTTATGAATAAGTAACGTTTGTTTTGTTTCTGAACCTTTATTTGCCGGAGCTGGCATTATCCTTAATTTATGGACATGAGTGTATTTGACATTTTGTAATGCAATCTTCTTTCATCTTGCATACGCCGCTAAGTGCAGATTTTTTTTTCTTTTTGTCTATCAAGTCCATTCCTTGTTGCCAGTCATTTTTTTATATTATATATACATGTTATATAAGTGTATTTTTCTTTTTTCTTTTGTTTTTTCCTCTCGTTACTATTTGCACCGACAATTTGAACATTTTTGTCACACCACGGTCATTTTCTGCTCACGAGGGCTAACTAGACCGGGGCTACAATTTATGGCCGATTCCAAACGACAGCCTTGTTTTTTATACGCACTCTGAGTGGTTGGTGCGATAACCCCTCGGTGTGGGACTCCCTACGGTAGCAATCTTTTTCTGCGGTCATGTTGTCGCCGATTCTATTGTGCCCCCCCCCCCCCCAGGAAAGTTTCTGACAAGGACGAACCGGGTGTCGAATTCGCGCACCTCCTCTAAACATCCTTTGGTACTGATACGATATTTAGGCGAGTACCTGGGCTACCACGCCCGTTTGCACCGACAAACATGTATCAATTATGTATCATTTTTGTGGGCTCACAAGCTAGCTTAGCTTGTGATAATTATTTTGTGTCTGTGTTTCAACTGGTTAAATAAAATTAGCCTATGTTATGTTAATTTAAATCATATTCAAAAAATTTATTATAAATTGCATTGTACAGGTAACGCCGATTATTAAAATCAGGGATAATGTGACCATTGGGTATTGTTATCACTTTTGCAAAGTACAGAATAGACCGATATCATAATATAGGATAAATCGTTTATAGTTATCAGGACTTCGGTTTATGTTTGTTTTTTTTTTTGGATTACTTTTCTTTTCCTGTATATTTTGAAGATAAGGTTGAACCAGACTCATTTTTTCCTATAAGTTACCGTTATCATCCTGAAAAACTATGTAGAGGGCGCCTTATTAACAAAAACTCTGCTACGATAAATACGTATTTATCGTAGTCTATCGCTATATGTTTCTATCGTTACGCTGCTACGATAACTTTGTATTTTTTTACTCTTTGATATCAACTATAGTTTTTCAACTAGGAGGCGTAAGAATCTCTGAATTTTTTGAAACTACTCCATGATGAGTTTTTTTTATACAGGGGAATGCTTTAAGTCCCTTAGCCGCAAATTACTGGCGACACATTCATCCTAGAGGCATACTCCCAATTAGAAAATGTGTTCGAATAACAGGCCATTTCATAAGAAATTCAAACAGGTGGGCCACATTGAAGAAAGGACATTCAACAATGCGGCCGGAGTCATAATGATCGACAGAAAACAAAAGGTCATAGCCCGAGAGTGAAATTTTTTTCTCTTTACTGGTGGGTCAAATAGACAGGCTTGTGGTCCAAAAACCCTGCCAATTAACGTGTTAAAGAGGTTTGAAACAACGTGTATGCTTCAGATACGTCATTCACGTCGCAAGGGGTTGTATAGTTATTAAAACAAAACAATTAACGTTTTATTTGGTCATCTTGTTTTAAAATATTCCAATTGAAATGTTGTTTTCCAGTCTCTCCTGAGGCCAACAAAAAAAATTCCACGTTCTTAAGTTCAATATCCGCTGAGATATTTAAATTCGAAAATTGATGAAAAGAAGGAAAAGAACAGCCTAATGAACTTGTCTGTTAGTTTATGTGATTTTTCCCCTCATTTTTAATGAAGTTTAAATTCAAAAAATAACTCGCCGAATATTGTACTTGGAAAAGTGGAATTTTATTTTTCTTGTTGGCCTCAAGAGAGACAGTATAACAACTTTCTGATTGGGTTGTTAGGATAGGGTGTCCGTATAAAAAGCTAATATTTTTATTTCATTAATTATATGCAACCCCTTGCAATATGAACGATGTATCTGTGGTCTAACGTTATTTGAACACTTTTTCCAATTGGAAGTGTGCCTCTAGGATCAATGGTTCTCCAATAATTTGCGGCCAATTGACTTAAGACATCACCCTGTATATTAAGTGCCAGTTAGAAGAAACAGATCATGTGGGGAGAAACAAGAAAATTTTGGAAGCTTCGAAAGCGACGATGGCCAAACATTTGAATACCCCCTTTTCAAGACAAACATTAAAGAGTATGCGAATTTATGTCACATGTCGTAACTTTGTCGATCTTTTACCATATTTTCTTATTGATCATGAACTAATGAAAATAAATATTTCCTTCTAATTGAGATTCTCGTTCTTCTTTCCTAGCCCAAGAAATGAAACCATGTTTCCGGCTTACACTTTCGTTTCATCTGAGACGGTAGCTACTTCTTTGCCAAGTATATTACAGAAAAAAGGACTTTTGAATTTTTCAGCATTGTGCGTGATCATTATCATAATAGTGGGATTGACTGGAAATGCACTGACGGTTATCGCGTTGGTCAGATGCCCCAGAGTGCGCAGTGCTACAGCTGCATTCATAATCAGTCTGTGTGTCGCAGACCTTATATTCTGTTGCGTTAACTTGCCCTTTTCAGCATCAAGATTCATTCATCAGAGATGGATCCACGGGGAGACGCTGTGTGTTCTATTCCCTTTCCTTCGGTATGTGAACGTAGGATTATCATTGTTATCCATCACTGCCATTGCAATAAATCGTTACATCCTGATAGTTCATCCGTCTCTCTATCCAAAGGTAAGCGTAATATATATTTTAAAATTCTTGAATTTCCAGTCCAGACACAACCAATTCAATATTTGCTGCTCACAAGTTACAAAACATAAAAATTAGTATATAAGTATTGCTATTAATATAAGATTATAAGCATGAAAGTTTAGGAATAAGAAAAAAATTATTGCAAATCTTTATCCTCTTCTTTTTTCAGTGGTACACATATGTATACTTCATTTTTAATGGTTTCTAATGATTCTTTCTTTCCAGTTAAGACCTGAGGTACACGCATGCGTACCTAACTCAAATGGTCCTAGTAAAGATATCGATCAAAATGAATAAATCTTTTTAAAGAGCATTTTTACACACAATAAACACAAATCAATCAAAAAAAATTTTTTTTTAATATTCAGTTTTGATTCAATTGTGAAGAGGTCATCCACATAAGTTTTTTTAGGTCTGCTATTTATATTATTTTCACACTTTTGAAAATCAAAATAGGTTCAACGATTCTGAGCATTTAATGCTCAAGTGATAATTAATTATATCATCCTAAAGAAAGTAATGTAAAAGAAAAATTTCAACTGCAATGGAGCTGATTGTAAAAAGTTCGTTAACCATTTCTTTTCCTCATCGTTGAGTAAAAAATATTTTTGTGTATGCGTGTAAAAAAACCCATACAATTTTGAAATTGTCAAGTTCTACGAAAATATACGAAAATATAACAATTGAACTACTAATGGATACGAATTTATGTGTAAATAATATAAAAAAAATAGGAAAAATTGACTTTTGCAACTTTTAAATGGAAAATTCAAACACGTTCAAAATCAAAGATAAATCTCATATATTTTTTACTTCAGTTAATTTTGAAGTTAATTACATTACAAACTTCGTTAAAATAGTCGAGAGAGATTTGGACGGGAACGAAACGTGGAAATACAAATTATAAGAGAAAGACATCAAGGTTAAAAAAAAAAATGAACGTCGGTCGCAGTGATTTCCTTCCACTTTGGATTTAAATTTTTAGTGACATTGTTTTGATTCTTGAAGATGTTATTGGTTTTTATGTGCAAAATAATTTCTTGTTATAATATTTAATGCTTTCCTTTTTTTTACTTACTTTGAATGTAACGAGCAGTAATTGTGTTTTATATCTGTGAGCGATTTCGCTTTTCCCAGACATAAATGAATCAAGCAGAAACACTCGAGAGCGTGGTCTCGGGAGTAACCTATTGAGTAAACTGTAAAAAAAATTCTCAACAATAACAACTTCGTTACGGTGCTCCATCAAATGGTATTGCGGATTGAGTGAGAGATCAAGCTTGACTAAGCTCTTCTCGCAAGGAG
The DNA here is from genome assembly GCF_987345545.1 of Pholcus phalangioides. Classification (NCBI taxonomy): domain Eukaryota; kingdom Metazoa; phylum Arthropoda; class Arachnida; order Araneae; family Pholcidae; genus Pholcus; species Pholcus phalangioides. Next base: position 16,238,699 of record NW_028301604.1, read on the forward strand.
CATACTTCTCTGCAAGCGATACACTTTTGAGATTTGTCGCTTGGTCAACGAACGGCAACCAAAACACTCTTCAGATGTTAAAAAGTAGGTGATAAATCAACCAAACCACACAAAACACAGTTCGTCTGCCAAATGTCGTTCAGCTTCGCTGCGAGTAACTGCAGTTTCATTTTATAGATTTCTTGTCCGTGTTTCTCAAACTGGAAACAATAAATTTCTTGTCTAGTCATATTCAATTGAGGATGACGAAGATAGGGAATAACATGTAAAAAAACTACAAAGTGAAAGATAATGTATCTTTCCATCTTAATAAATGCAGAAAATGTGAGATTTGGATACTAAAGAAACATGTAATAATCCAAACTTTTCAAATAAATAATTTAGATACATTTAAAACAATCAAGCTTTTTTTTACTTTTATTACTTTTTACGAAGGCTAGTCCAAAAGATTAAGAATGACTTTATTTTCAAAAACGCGAACGATATACGGCAGCGAAGTAAAGCAGTAAAGTTTGGCTAATATCTTGGTTATCGTTTGCTTTGGGAGATGGGAGGAATGAAATAAATCTGGTAATTCATTCATTGGTTATTTTTTGTCACACCACGGTTATTTTGTCCACACTATTAGACCAGAACCTACAATTTATTGCCGATTCCAAACTACAGCGTTCGGCATTTTACACAAACACAAAAACAAAGCAAAGTATGCCTATAAGCAAGCAGGCCTCTGGCTGTGCGAGGTCCTAGCAAATGTATATGCTACTGCTAAAACCAGAAATTGACCAGTTGACCTGGACAATGTCAAATGTCCGAAATTCTACAATTTCGGACATTTGACAAGTTACATTGGACAAAAGTGGCTGGAGATACCAAAAATACCAATATCAATTCCTTAAGACAGTGGTGCGCAAAATTTTTGAACGCGACCCCCTTTTGACCAAGAAATTTATCGGCGATCCCTACATAGGCTGACCATGTGTCCCGGTTTTCTTGGACATTCCAATTTTTTGCCAGTAAATGTGCTGTCCAGAAAGAACTTTTCGGCTTGTTTCGATTTTAAATAGGCGATATTGACTTATATATTAATACCAAAAATATTAATTTAATTTTAATATCATATATTTACTTTGTTTTTTGATGCACTTAGTGCCCCTTGTGCAAGATGGAAGTGTAGCGAGGTGTATGGTCCTTGATTTTCGTAAACAGGGTGATTAAGAAAGGATCATCCGATTTCAAAATGATTCTACGCTTGAAATCGACCATTAACAAAAATTGTTCATAAAACGTAGACACTTTTCCCCCCGTATATTCACATATTACTAAGTGATTCTATTCTGTGTTTTTAATTTTTAAGAAATATACAATTTTGAAATCGGGTGACACTCTAAGTCACCCTGTAAAAGTACTAACTTGATATCGTCCGCCGCATGCCCGAAGCACGAATGTACAATTTTTTTTTATTAGATGTTTGGATACCTTGTTTGCTATCTAAGTTGCGCCAAAAACGCGAATGTGTATCCCTATTGAAACAAGTTATAAAACATTTTAGAAAAATAACTTAACGTATTGGGGGTCGTGACCTACGGTTTGCGCATCACTGCCCTAAGACATCAATGTTCCGATTACTTTGATCGTTAGGGTTACCCTAGCTAAACCATAATTATTAATGACTAGAGCCCGGAAGTTCAGACAAAATGCCATAAATGCCCTTTTTTCGATATTTTCAAGTTTTTCTGTAAAAATGCTTTTTTTCAACTTTTTCTGCCATAAATGCCTATTTTAACATAGTTTTAAGTTTACTGGTGCATTTCAGAGGTCATAATATGCAAAACTTGGATATTTTGATCATCGAGAACAGAAGAAATTTATTTATTTTTTTAAATTTACAATTCTCAGTATTAATTTGCATCAGAAAGTTCTCCCTTCGCCCTTTACAGTTCCATTTAAACGCGAATAAGTGATCTGAGAGACAGAGAACTTGATGTTGCCATCAGTTAACTTTGCATTGATCGGATGGTGTTAGACGTGGTGTTTCAGATGAACACAACCCATATTAGAAAAGCAGAGGAAAATTAGAAATTTGTTTCTTCTCATGCTTCAAATTACGTCTCGCTCAGGCATTGGACTGCATTGTATACGTTCATTTGATCATTTTTTGTCGCACCATGGTCAATTTATTGCCGATTCCGAACGGCAGGCTTGTTTTTTATACTCATCGAGAGGTTGGTGCGCTAACCCCTCGATGGGGACTCCCTGCGGTAGCAATTTTTTGCTGCGGTCAAGTCACCGTTTTTTGTTGTACCCCGTGTCAGGAAAGTTTTCTGACAAGGACGAAGCGGGTATCGAACTCGCGACACCTCTAAACATCCTTTGGCACTTTAGGCGACGAATATCTTATCGACCGGGCTACCGCACCGTTTTGTATACTTATTGCTGACCGATGACTGTCCCAAGTGGTCATTAGTTTACGTCATGACTCACAAGGCTGGTAGGAGAAGACATAGCTCATGTTATTTTGTTTTTGTTTTTTACACTATAAATGCACTGCGAACAACCATGGCTATTTATTTCACATACATATTTTTTGGTATTCGATTAAATTGATCAGTCGCCCTCAGTGGTGTGCGATCGATGTGGGCTACGCAGGGCCCCCGCACATTGAGAAGTTCCGCCATGTGGGAATAAGAAAAATACGTTTTTCAAACATTTTTTACAACAATAGAACAAGGTAGCTATGTTTCAACTATACTGTGTAGAAATGATACTGATTACTCCAAATAATACATCAAACAAACGAAAATTATTCGCAACTCGAAGAAGCAACACATATCAATTTCTCTTCGGGCTCCGCGTCTGGTAATGGTGGCCCTGGAATGGACCTGAGGGACCTCAAATACTTTATTTTGGGCTTGAAATAAATTTAACTTGGATAATAATGCAGTTATTATAAACTCTAATTAAAATAGTAGACGAATTGAGTGCAACCAATTTTTCCGTTTGTATTTTTGGGCCCTTAATACCTTAGTTTTTTAGTTATATTTCCTTCCTTTCATGAATTATAAATACTTTTTTTAGAGCCCATTTTAAGTATATTTATTGCCTTTTGCTGCCTATTTCAACCATTTTTAGTGCCTAAACTTCCGGGCTCTATTATAGACCATAATTATCACAAAAAAAACAACTCCAAATTGGCGATGACCCCGAATCACGCCTTTTATTTGACCAGGGATCTCCAGCCTCTTCACGAACTGGCTGACAATAACTTGAATTTCGGACATTGGTCGGATCAGCTGGCCGAGCTTTGGCCAGTTATATTTATACTTACATTTTTGTAATATATATACACGGTGAGCATGCTGTAAACAAGCACGCTATCTATAACAACCAGGTAACATTATAGGTACATTATAGTGAGAACCAGGTCCATCATTTGTGGGAGGGGGGAATCAGACCCCCTGGCTTTGAAAAACACAATAGAAATGGACAAGCAAGGTGAAATATATATGTATACATATTGTATATGTTCTTTGGTCGCCCCCCCGCCCCTGGAAAAAGTTGAAATGAAGGGCCTGGTAGCAGCAACTAAGCAAGTTTTTATCATAGCATGTGTATTTCAGGCCTAAGAAATTAATGCCGATCATATTTGGCCAAGGCGATAAAAATTTAAAAAATATTAAAGCATTAAAAGATGCAAAAATATTAGAAAATTTATCTGCTGTTTTCAACTTCTTCTAGTTTTAAATGCTAATTTTTGAAGGTTAGTAACTCAAAAAAAATTTCTTTGGAAAAGAAATTCCTTCACACCTCCCATTTCTCCAATCTATCAGTGTCGCCAAGAACTTTTAAATTGAAATTTAATCGCATTTTAATGTATTCTTATCGAATTCATCGAATCATTAACTAAACTAAAATTTCAATCGTGATTAACAGCTGATTGGTTATCACAAAAAAGCTTTGTTTATTACTTTACTTCTTTTTACATTATAGTCAGCTAATTATACCATCTCGTTGTGAAGTATTTCTTTCATAAAAAATAAATTAAAGTTTAAATTTATACAGTTAGTAAAGCTAAACACCAATCACGTTCTCTCGTCACGGCACTAATACTATACAAGTTTTAGGGAGGAAATATGTGACAAAGTTGACGAGGTAGCGAGGTCAATCATTTTTCCAGTAAGGATTATGGTCACGCTTGTCCGATGATCCAAGGTTCCCCTCTTATTTACAGCCAAACTACACAGTCGATTCACATTAATGTGGTCACCGATTTACATCCAAAAAAAATTTTTGAGCAGTCTGGACAGCAGCAAGATAATTTGGAAATGGCAAAATGAGATGCTACAATTTTTAGACATTTTAGGGCTACATATTATATTGCATTGCTGTTCTTGAGGATCATACTCCCCAAAAATGGCAGTAAGCATTTATCGGTATACATACATATCCGCAAAGATGAATTCATTATCATAACGTTTCAAAAGGGCTTCTAGAGGTATCAATGAGCGTATGTAATGCCGCAATAACATTCCTTAGACCAAAAAAAATGTTTTTCAAAGTGTGCGTCGTGGCTCCCAGAGGCGTCAGCAATCTTTGTTAGGGACGTCACGGTGAACTGGAAATATTGATTTGTGTGCTTATTTATGCTTTGAAGTAGTTATTTATAAGCAAAATATAACCAAACTATTCTGGGGAGCCACAGATGAATCAAGGATCGGGCAAGAGAGCCACGGGTGGCAAAAGTTTGAGAACCACTGCCTTAGACCAGTGTTTCTCAACCTTTTCAGCCCATGGCCTCTTTCGACAATATTTTCTTATAGTGGCCCCCATGGGTTACCCGGGGCCCCATGTCCTCATTCTAGATTGAGACTCTTTATACTTATCGAAAATTGACTTTAATTAAAACTAAATTTATAATGAACAATGAAATGAACGTAAAAATTTTAAAAAGAAGATTGATCTCTGTAACCTATGTGTGTGTGATCCTCTCTCAAGACCCGAAATAAATGTAAAAAATAGGTTTTTGTAAAATATAGAGCGACCCATCGAACTTAAAATCGACCCTCTCGACACATCACTCTGGATCCGATGATCCTTAGCTGGAAGCAAAAGCTTACATTCGAAAATCATAGTATAAGATCTCGCCATGTAGGCCCTCTAAGGGTATGAGGTCCCGTGCCATGCCCACGTGGGTCATTGGGTTAAGATGAGCCTGGATCTATGGAAATGCTTTGCTGGACTCTGAAAGTAAGAACATTTTCTTCCACCGTAATTTCACTTGGAAGTAAAGCTCCAAGTCTTCACAATTCCCCTGGCCCCCTTTACCTTTTGTCATGGCTCCCCTTCCATCTGATTTTCATCCGTGGCTCCTCAGAATATCCCAGGACCGCAAGGGGGCCATATGGCCCCAGGTCATACACCATAATAATGTTATCACCAGCTTGTATTCTTCTAACAATTATTACGGAGTCCTGTGTTCTGGAATTTTCCCCGGATACCACAGAAGCCATTCATTCCGAGCAGACCTTTGAGGAAGCTCGCCCAGAGGAAGCGACTCTTTGCTAATCAGAGGCGGTTCAATTTTGTTTGATGTCTTGTGAATTGGAGCAGCATGTGCTGAAGCAACTTCGTTACCATGGGTGCAGTGTCAATCCATCTACTCTGGAGTACCATTCACTGCAGGGTTTGTTAAACTGACATTTTTGACAAAAGTGGTTAGCTCACTGACTTATTTAGGCAGTAGGTCGTCATTTAAAGGAGGGGAGTGGGAGGGCGTGGCAATTGCTCCCCTCCCGGCTTTTACAAAAATTTAACATACACAATAGATATAGACAAAAAAAAAAACAAGGTGAAATCTAAGATTATCATGGTTTTCTGCTCATTTAAAAACTATGAATTTACCCCCTCCCCCCACGGAAATATGTGAAATGACGGGGCTGGGCACAAAAACAGGGACACGACACACACACATATATACAGCATGCTAGCATGACCTTTATTTCATCAACCGTCCTCGGAAGAGGTATGATTCCAATTTAAAAAATGCTAAACAGGAGCTCAAAAATTACCCGGTACTAGTTTTGGAGTGAAAATACAGTGTGCAACAGAATAAAAAATCTAAATGTTTTATACGGTCCCCATGTGCTCTAACTTTCAGTTAAAAAGTTGTTGCCCTTTCTCTCCTGATGCCATATTTCTAAGTGTAATATTCAGAGATATTTAGCGATACTTTACACGAGGACACAGTATGTGTACACGTTAAATTGCACTACAAGTGCTCAAAGTTCTTACCATCTACAGTTATGCATACTTCACAACGGCGACGCATTGATTGTCGAACCCTTTCAAAAATATTTGCGTACGTTTGCAGCAGCGACGGAAATTCTTGTGACGAAGTCGCTGGCAGAGTCAACGGGCATCTCGTAGACCATGGCTTTCAGGGTCCCCCAAAAGAAGAAATCCAGGCTAAATAAAAAGTTTTTCCACCCATTATATTGACTTGTAATTTCTGCATCTTCGTTTATCCTCCAGCTGATCAGGTTGGGATTTCTGGTCATATATTTCTGTGATTCTGTTTTGTTTTTGTGTTTTCTACCTCCCCCCCAACAGTTTGTACGTTGAGTATTGAATCACCCTGTATACATATATTGAGTATATGTTCTTCGCCCCCCCCCCCGGAAAAGGTTGAAATGACGGGCCTGTGTTAGGCCGTGAATTGCTGAACTGTCCGTCGTTTGTCGGCCCTCACGCATCTTTGCAGACAACGTTCAACTCTCGCATCAATGGCACTTGCTCCGCTATCTTTAATTCATTTAATCGCAATGATGTCATTTATGTGCGTAACTAAAGTACACTTAAACGACACTACATCATGCGGAAATTTCACAAACTACTAAGTTTTGGACGTACTGTTATGCTTGGCTAGAACGTTGACAATCGTTCCTTTTGTTCAAAATCTGATAAATAGCTTGTTTAACTGACAGCAAAACTGATACATTTTGAGAATGCTTACAGCTCACCTTATAGCTCATACTCGTATTTGCACTAAACCGGCTCGTGACTGGCCTTATTTCATTAGTTACACGCAGTTGATGTTAATAATAGGTGGTGGTCACACTAAAGTGACCTCGACCGTGTCGATTTTTTCGTGAAGTTGGAGATTCTTTATAACTGCTTTTACGATGTACCAAAAACAGAAGATATTATCTATTTTTAAAATAGAGAAAATGAACTCTGATATAACAACTGGCGTGAAGCGAAGAAACCTTCTTAATAATTTCTCAAATAAAACTGAAAAAAACAGGATACATGTATATATATTGAAAAAAACCATCTTATCTATACAATAGTATTTTAGCATCAATATAATTTGTGTCTTTTGCATCATTTTGCTTGAACAATAATTTTAGTATAAATTATTTTACAGGTTTATCGTAAGCGGTACATAGCTTTCATGATCGTGTTCATTTGGTGTTTTCCCATTGCCATGATCATGCCAACACTTCTTGGAAAATGGGGACGTTTTGGTTATGACCCAGACATCCTTAATTGTTCGATACTGGAGACAGACGGGCAATCATCTAAAACGTTCCTCTTCCTTTTTGGATTCGTTGTGCCGTGTGTCGCAATTATCATCTGCTACGCTAGAATTTTCTGGGTCGTTAGAAAAAGTCGATCTCGCATTGCCAAACACTCTTCATCTGTAACAACTGCCCAGAGGAAGGATCGAGAAGCTAAACGACGAAAGGAAGAATGGCGGATTACCAGAATGGTGCTGTTCATATTTTTCTCCTTCCTCTTGTGTTATCTACCAATTACCATAGTCAAGGTGAGTGATATCATATAACTAAAAGGTAAGAAAGCATTGTCTTATACAGGGTGATTCAGAAAAGATGGGAAAAACTTTAAGAGGTGGTAGTACACACAAAAACAAACAATTTTCATCCAAGAATGGGTGGTCTAAAAAGAAATGCAAACTTGCTACAGGGCGCAACATAGTAAAACCGAGGATACGAGGAGAAAACTCAAGAATAACGTATACGTTAAAAAAAGCAATTTTAATGAATAATTTACAATAATTGCTCAAAAGAGACACCGCCAACGGTGATGCAAGAAGAATAGCGGCGAAGGAGGGATTGGCGAACGTTCTGGAATATTCCAGGCATATCGCGAACCTCCCCAGCAGCAGCCGAAAGTCTTGCGATTAGGTCCTCTTCACAGTCAAGAGGAGTCTCAAGGCTGAAACACACTAAGATGACGTTACGTGTTACCACACGTTAATGCATGTGATATAAAGTTCCAGCAATGAGTCTTCTGTAGGTACGTTCACACTGTGCTGACGTGACGTGGTAAAGTCTTTGATGATGTAATCTGACGTAACACGCAAAAATCCGTGCACACTACTCTGACGTGACGTGGGACCACGTAGAAATGTGTGCGATATAAATTCCACCTATGAGACTTTTGTAGGTATGTTCACACAGTGCTGAGATGACGTGGGAATGGGTCTGGGTTATAATCCCGACGCGGTCGGATTTTCAAAATTTAATTTCGCCGTATAAGCCGCACTTCGCGCTTTCTGTCGGGATTTGCATTTCTCGCGGTGAGGGGCGTTGGAACACCAATAAGAATAATAAATTGCGATCGAATAAATTTTCAAATTTTAATTTCACCGTATAAACCGCAGTTCGCGCTTTCTGTAGGGATTCGAATTTTCCGCGGCATGGGGCGTTGATAAGAATAACAAATTGCATCAAATACATTCTATTTATTTGATCGCAATTTATTATTCTTATCGGCACCTCAACGCCTCTCGCCTCAAGAAATGCAAATCCCGACAAAAAGTGCGAAGTCCGGCTTATACGGTGAAATTAAATTTTTCAATTCACCTTGTCGGGTCTATGAACGGAACGACCTACCAACACCGTCTATAGTACAAAGCCTCCGCGCGAAGCTCATGACGTCACTGAAGTCTTCCATTTCACCTATAGTCATTGGATGTGCTGCAAAAAAAGGTAAAGATTTCGCAAACGTCGGCCTGCTATATCCAATGGCTATAGGTGAAATGGACCACTTCAGTGACGTCAAAGCTTCGCGCGGAGGCTTTCTGCTATAGAATGTGTTTGCTCGCCAGACAACCGTCGATCTGCATTTATGAGAATCAGAGCCGCCATTAAGGGTGTGGGACAAGTGCGGTCTCCCCGGGCTCTGCGTTTTGGGGGGACCCGCTTTTACGGTAGCAATAGTTTTTTTCATAAATTCTGGCAATCTGCATTTTCATTTAGAAAGAAATAATTCTGAATTTCCACCATATATCTGCAACGGTTTTTTTAATAATTTCTGAATTTTCATCAGTTCTGGAATTACAATGAAACCTCGATATAACGATATTTTGCGGACCTGGGGAAAATATCGCTGTAGAGGGATTATTAAAATTTCGAGAGGCAGCAGTTTAACATTCGAATATAGACATTTCTGAGCAAGACTTGAGAAATATCGTTGCAAAGAGATTTATCGTTGTATCGAGTAACGCTGTAGCGAGGTTTCACTATATTTCTATTATTCTATATTTTCACCACTTCTGAAAAAAAAAAAATTCTCCTTGCATTTATTTCGCATTTTCACGATTTTCATTTTCTGAATTTTCTATTCCTCTCTCTCACAGAAAAAAAACCGGGGATAAGGCGCCCAGCTATTATTATCGCGACTGGCCCCATGCATGGTAAAGGCGGCCCTGTATGGGATGCATGCACATTTTTATCGAACACTTTACTGCAACGATTAATGCAGTCATTTCTTTCTCTTCCTCATCAAGGTCATAGCAAAACACGTCTCACATCAATGGGTGTTGGAAAAGAACCCGATTTTTCAAAAAGTCAAAACACGTATCACGACCAACACACACATTGATTTCACTTCGACTGATGGCGTAAAGGCTGACACATACTACACTGACGTGACGTGAATTCCCGTCATGTCAGAGACGTGGTAAATTGTGACTCATGGAAATTCCCCGTCACATAATTTGTATATCACAGAATTTCCACGAATTAAGATTTCTCAAATTTGTCATTATGCCTTAATGCATATCTTAAAACATCAGACCAGTGTGCACACCACATAATGTCTGATATGATCCAGTGACATCTGACGTCACGTCAGTGTAGTGCGTTTCCGCCTTCATACACCAGACTCTTCAGCTGTCCCTACAAAAAGAAATCAAGACACGACAGATCGGGCGAACGTGATAGCCAAGCTACAGGACCACATTGCCCGATCCATCGGTTTGGAAAAGTGACGTCCACTTCGTACCACAGTGCCGTACCTCTCGCCCAAAATGGGCTGGAGCTCCATCGTGCTGGAACCACTTACGCTGCCGGAGGGCAGTTGGAACATCCTCAAGTAAGTTTGGCAGCACCCCTTGCAGAAACGTCCGGTACTCCCTCGTCAAGGCGTTCCGGCAGATGATACGGTACTATTAGGTGGTCACCGATGATTCCTGCCCAAACATTGATGGAGACGCGTCTCTGATTCGCATGCAGATTTACAGACGCCAGATATGTTTATTGTGGGTATTAAATGCTCCATCTCGTGCGAAAGTGCATTCATCGGAGAAAAGAACAGTTGCCGCAAAATCTGGACGTGCTGCACTCTGCTGTAGGAGCCAGCGGGCGAAGTCTAAGCGACGAGCATCATCTTATTCATTCAATGCTTGGACTCGTTGAAAACGGTATGGGTGCAACCTCTCACCCTTCAGCACCCGCCATGTCGTGGATTGTGACACACCTAGGATACGGCCCACAGCTCGTGAGCTTGTAGTTGGCTGATCTGCCACCAACTCTAAAATCTCGTCTTCCACACCTGCTGCTCTGGCAGTCCTTGTACGACCTGCATCAGACCGGGAAGCAAGAAAGGATTCTTTTTCGCACAGCTGCCGATGCAAGCAAGCGAATGTTTTTGGATTGGGCAACTGCCTGTGGAGAAAACGCTCACCGTACATTCGTGCTGCCTCTGTGATACTTTCGTTTGCAGCTCTGTAAATATAATGCATGTTTGCTTTTTCAGTATTACTAAAGTGTACCATTATCCCGTACGCTACAACTTAAAATGACTGTATGCTATAATAACTTCACGAGGATGGCGTCCATGCCTTTTATTCACTGTCACAGATTTGCATATGGGTTCTTCTTCTTTCCCAGGTTACATTTGCACGCATGGTGTTCTTTTTCTCCCGATAAATTTCAACAGGAATGCCGTTTTAAGGTTTGCGGAGCGGCTGTTTCGAAACGTGCTAGCGGGTTTTTGT